>NC_089227.1:95856089-97056089 GCF_963924675.1 Phocoena phocoena
TTCTTTTAATTTCTTTCTCTGTCCTTTGAAAAGGAAGTTTTATTTCTGAAACAAAAGGCTAGGATTAATCTCAACCCTGTTTATTATAATTATATAAATATTATTAATTGCATGGTGTATTAGTTATATATCATTATCTATTATTTATATATAAATTATAATTTATATTTAAGTTAAATATATTTATATAAATACATATAATTTCATATTTAATAATATGATAAATATAACATATTTACTTAAGTTAAATATAGATGATAATTTATATATAAATACTATAATGATATATAATTAATATATTTAAATATGTTAAGTATATAAATTATAATTTATATATGATTAATATTATATATAATTTTATAATATGTGTATTTGTATTATTAATTACTGTTTATATATTATATTAATATATATAACAAATGATGTAATAATTACGTATTATTAATACAAGGTGGTCAAATCTGCTTTATCTAAAGGAAAACACACATCAAATCATACTAAATGATGAAGTGTCGGGGATCTGAAATTTTCAGGAGCAAGGCTAAATGATAAGTGCCATGGTAGTTCTCAAGGGCCATTCTTAGGGACAGTAAAGCCTGAAGTTCCAGAAAGAAGAAGTTTGTTCAAGACTGGCACAGATATAACATTTCTTTTGCAAGGAGTGAGCTGGGAATTAGGGTATTTCTCTGCTCAAAGAGGTGGATCGTGGCAAGCCCTTTGTTCTGGCTTTGCTTTGCCTCTGGGACTTCGGTTGTGAGGGCTTCTGTGTGTTTCTGCCTATGTGAGGTTTGGTTAAGAATATGATTCCATCTCAAGTGTCAATTATTTATTAAAAATCTATTCAGCAACACAAGAATCCAACCAATTCAATTAATAATAAGTTTAAAACTACTGATCTCATTTCTACTATGAATACCCATGAAAAACTCAGTAACGTAAATACTTTCATTTATTATCTATTTTATACAAAGAATGTTACATTTAAAATACCTTCCCAAATAGTATTTATTAAATATTGGACATATGCTAATTTTTGCAAATTTTGATAGAGTTTGAAAACAAACTATGCTTTTGCAGCAACTAATCTAAGACAATATATTACTGGCTTCCTTAAAAAAATGAAGTAAATTCTCCCCCCCAACTGATTAGGTCCATGGAATTAAGCAATTCATTAGGACTCAAGTTTCCTCATCTGTGGAACAACCAAATGAGAAGTCAATGAACATTTGATTGTATTTTCTTTAAACTGCCTTCCAGCTCAATCATTTTATGATTCTTAGTAATACGTCTTCATTTCAACTTCAATTTTTCTCATCAATAAAACACTTAGCTGCTCATTTTATAACTTAAGCTTTTTAAGTCAGTGCTGCTAAAAAAAGCAATGAGAACTCAATTGGGTGAAAGTGAACAAAAGTGTTCACATTTGACATATTGCCTTTAAAAGTAGTAATAAAGAATCAAATCTTATACCATTCCCCACTCTTCAATGATTACAGAGTAAGAAAGCACTTTTACTGGTTCTCATGCATGCTACTTTTCTCTTTTCCATTATTGTATGGATCAGTGGCAAAAAAAATTCCCTTTGAAAGAATAGGTTAACAACTTCCCTGTTTTATTCAAACAGCCACAACTATTCATTTTAAAGGGAAGACCTGAAATAAATATCACTTATAAAACTTTAGCATTAGTGCTAAAATTGGGATTTTTCGAGTTAGATAATTTCTAAAAAATCCATTACAGCAAAAAACTGTGTTTAGGACAGCATAGATTATAATTGAGAACATATGTATATGGCCCTTTAAATGAGCCCAATATCGTGAAACGCCAGAACATTCTGTGAGCTGCAGGAGTCTCAGTCTTTGTGGGTGGAGAAAACAACAACAACAACAAAAAAAACAGTGACAGTCTGACTGCAGTGATCTGGAAGAAATGACAATTACAGGTAAAGAGGAACTATTTCTGTGCTAAATAGGTTAATTTTTGGCAGAGAGACTCTCTCTGATCTAGTTGAGTTAATGAGGCTTTTCCTGAATTAAACCAAGTTGGTGCGCTTTGCTAAAGCTTTGGAGGCTGTCAGAATTCTGCCAACAATAAGCACTTGAAGTATTTCAAAAAGGGAGAATAAGTGTCTCTTGACTAATCAGAGGCTGCCTTGAGAAATATTAAATGTCTAAATGAACAGAATGAAGAACTTGAATATATATTTTAATGGCTAGACAAATTTTTAGAGTTTGATAAGATACTTTTCTTAAGTCTTTACTATGATATTGATTAAAGAAAAATACGAAGGAGAAGAGAAAAAACAAAAAACACCTGGCAATCGAAGCCACAGTTTTATAAAACCTAAGAGGTAAGAAGGAAGTAGAAGACGTGTTTAGTGACCTGTGTCTCTTCTGTCTAAGCTTCGCCTTTCGGAAATTTGTCTCTTGCTGAGGAAACGTGCCTACAAACCTCTGTTCACAGATCACTGTGCAATAAAAGGCCAGGTACAGGCCTGTTTTTAAGCAAAATTGTGAATCAGTTTTAGCCTTGGGCTCCCGTGACGGCTTCTCTTTCCAAATTCAAGTAATGCACGCCCCCTTCTCATGAATCAACTCCCCCACCAGCCACTCTATTCCCCAAATTGGCATCTCACCGGGATCTGTTGGCCAACAGTCCATATGTCATAATTAACAGATTGTACTCATATCGGCAAGAGACCAAAAGGGAATAAGGTTCCAAAATAGCTCATTCCTTTCACATTCCGTTATTTTCATCAGCTATGTCAATGGTTCCTAGACTTGTGGATTTTATAGTCCTGTAAAATTTCAACAACAAAACCAAAAATGGGAATGTGGGTAAGGAGGGCAGTAAAGTAGAGCTATCAGTTTGGTGTTGGATTGATAGGAAGCGAATATGGAGACACACACGCACACACTCACACACACACATCACGCACATGCTAGAAGATCCACTTTATTTGTCCAGTGGTACAGAGACTAATGGATGTGATGCAGCTGCACAGACTGGGAATAGATGCGGTGTGCTTCAGTGCAGATTGTCCCTTGCCCTTGTTTCGCTGTAGAGCATTTATATCTGTCTCTGTAGAGTGTCTGGTGATACTTTCTAAGCTGCTGGAAGCCTGCCAGAATTGAATTGGACCCCCAATTCTTCCTTCACCATATGCTTTTTGTGGCATTTTTATCACCACTCAAGAAGCAGTTACACTAACTATCTGTGTGCCTCCGTCAAGACGATGTCTGCATCAGATGTCCAGATGTCCAGATCTCGAACCAACTCAGCCCGAGTGAGGTCCTGTCCTCATAACGGGGAGTGAAGAAAACAAGAGATGGTGCTCAGGTATCTCTGAACACGTCTTAGCCTTCTCAGGAAAGGATGAGCAGCTGTCCCAATTTTTTTTCCCAAGTAAGGTAATCAAAATATAATAATAAAATGAAACACAATCCCCTCTTTGCATCAATCATCAATATTTATTAAAATATATTTTAACATTATTATAAAAAAGTCATAATCTCAAAACAAAAGGGAGCCCTTTTAACAGTCTCCGAAGGCCAGAGAAAGCCATATTAGTGAACGGAGAGGCTCCCATACGATATTTGGAACTCATAGAGCTACATCAAGATATTTGTTCAGAAATTGATTAGCAACCAGCTTTGGTCTTAACACTGATAAATTGGTGTATGTGTTGCCTTTTTCTTGCAGTATATTAATCTACACTAGGTGGCAGTAAGGAAGTATACAAGAGCTAGTAGCTTTCTTCTGAGATGAGAATTCATGAATTTTAAAAAACCCTCTTAAGTCTCAAAATTCAATTAATTTGATTAGTGAGAAAAACCAATCACTATAATAAAATCAAATTTATAGAGCAAACCCCCAAAGCACCATAACCGTTTAAAGCAAAGATTTGTTGCTTTTTTTCATTTAAATTTAACATTTTGGTATATTTTTCCCTGATCTCCATATTCTCAAAACAGATTTTTAGAAATACAGAATTCACCCAAAAGTTAGGCTTGCTGTAGTAAAGTCATATCACAGTTTCTAACTCCCTTGACTCTCTTGAGTCTGTCGCTGTTTTGGGCTGCTTGTTTGTGTTCCGAAATCCCTATGTCGTTTTCAGTCCACCTTTCACTCTACCTGCCTGTGAGGTGAGAGACGGTTGTTACTTCTACTCCTCCCCCACCTTCCGCTATCACTTCTTCAAAACGACATATCTACAAGCTGCTTACAACTCTACCCCGCAGAGTGAGTTATGTAACTGACAGAAAAGGATCAATTGTTTAGAGTTACCCTTCGCATAGGACATTTGCACTCAGGAACCGTAAGTCACTTCAGCAGTGCCAATGGAGGACAAGAGAATCATCAGTATTTTTAAGCTCTCCAAGTGAGTGCTGAGAACAATGAGACTGGTTGAGATAAAATGAAAGTCACCATCCTCTGAGTATCCAGCTTAGCCCAATGACAGAAAACAGCCAGGGCAATGACAACCACTGTTGATTTAACATTCCCTTTTAATTTCTTGTGCCTGTGTTCCTCCCTGTTACGGACTGAATGCCTGCCCCTGCCCCCTGAAAAGTTCATATTTTGAAGCCCTGATCTCCAATGTGATGGTATTTGGAGGTCTTTGGGAGGTAATTAGGTTTACATGAGGTCATGAAACCTCATGGAGCCCCCATGATGGGATTACTGCCCTTATAAGATGAAGAGACCTGAGCCTAAGAAGGTGGTCCTCTGCAAGCCAGGAAGAGAGCTCTCACCAGAACCCCACCATGCTGGCACCCTGTCAGGCTACCAGCCTACAGAATTATCAGTATTAAATTTCTGTTTCTTAAGCCATCCAGCCTCTGGTAAACTTAAACTTCACACTAGTTCATCTTCCCATCCTTCATAATCCATAATTGAGAACCGCTTTCTGCTGTGATTTAAACAACAATGTTTAAAAATCCCTCCATTGGCACTGTTGAAGTGCCTTACAGTACCTGAGCGCAAATGTCCTATGAGTATTCTCGTTTTTGGATTTTCTTTTGGGGAATATTAGGTCATGTAAAACAGAGGACTTTGGGAAATATGGGGAGGTACCTGAGTGGAGGACTTGAGGCACACCTGTGAGAGGTGGCAGTGTTGGTATTTTATTATATAAGGAGAAGTAAATAGATAGGATTCGTTTGTAGGTCATATTGAGTAAAAGACTTGAAGTTTGAGGAGGTTAAAATACAGGAAAAGTAGAATTCAAATCTGTAATTCTGGTATCAGCATAATAAATTCTGCTGCTTTTTGTGATCATTTGACCATTTTCCACATTGTTTTTGTTTTCTTTCATTCTGTTCTACTCTTCTATCAGAGTGTGTTCCAGTTATTAAACAGAAATCATTATTTGGGGAAGATAATATTGGATTAAACTGCAGGATGGATTGAGACATGGAGGGACAGGAACCAGGAAAAGCAGATCTATGGCTGTTGGCATCCAGTCGATAGGTGATGGAGTCTAAATTAAGTCAGCAGCAGTGATAATGGAGACAGAGAGAATCTACGAGACCGTTTTGAGTTGCATTAAACGGTTTGGGGAAGATACTGACTAGAGCGCAGTAATTCTCCAAGTAAATTTCCTCATTTGCATCTTCATCACTTAGGATCTTTGTTAAAATTCGTATTCTTTTCTGTTGTAATTTTTAACTGTGGTAAAATACACAGCATAAGATTTGCCATTTTATCCATTTTTGTGTACAGTCCAGTTGTGTTCTGTTTACTCACAATGTGGCATAAACAATCTACAGAACTTCTTCAATTTGTAAAACTGAAACTACACCCATTCAATAGTAACTCCCAATTTCCTCCTCCCCCCAGCCCATGGCAACCACCATTCTTTCTTTCTCTATGAATCTGACTACTTTAGGTATCTCAAATAAGTAGATTCATACAGTGTCTGTCACTTTGTGTCTGGTTTATTTCACTTGGCGTGATGTTCTCAAGGTTCATCCATGTTGTAGTTTGTGTCAGAATTTTCTTTCTTTTTAAGGTTGAATAGTATCTTGCTGTATGTATACACAGCACTTTGTTTATTCATTCATCGATTGATGGACACTTGAATTTCTTCCACCTCTTGGTTATTGTGAATAATACTGCTGTGAACCTACGTTACAAATATCTCTTTGAGGTCCTGCTTTCAATTCTTTTGGATATATACCCAGAAGAATAATTGCTGGATCATACTGAAATTCATATTCTTGGGTTCTACTCTGGTTGTGCTGAAATGGACTAGACCCAGGAGTTTGCATTTTAATATATGTTGCCCAGGTTTTTAATATATGTTGCCTAGGATTCTTATGTTCCACAGAGTTTGAGATGAACTGGATTACGATGTGAAAAACTTCTGGTATTAATAATAACCAAAATATTTCTAACCCAATCGTGTTAACATAGCTGTTAGTGAGACACAGTTGCAAAAGATTATGGGAGGTGGGGGTAGTACTGTGTTGAAAAAGTGGTTGTGATTGGTTTGGGAAATAGATTTCCTTACTACTTAAGAGAAGCCCAGAATTGCCTCCTGTCTCTTAAATTGCCTTTGTTCATTTAATCACTTGACATTGAGTGTTTCTTATATGCATGGCCCTCTGTTAAGCTCTGGGAAGGCAAAGGTGAATGGAGGATTATATTAGACACATAAGTCAATTTGCTGTCAACCCAGCTTCGAGCGTGGCAGTCTCTTCCTGAGTCCTTGGAAACCACAGACCCTGTGACACACTCTCATTCCCCAAGTCACTACTGAATGGATCAGGATGGGACACCTGCCCTAAAGACAGTCAATTAACTGACCAAATGTTTTCTCTCTGGAATTTAAAGAAGGAGACATAATGGCTGTAGTCAGTGAATTGTTGTGTATGAATTATGACTTTATCATATGATGATCATAGCATCTTTCTAGCCAGGTCCTTCAGACCTTAGTTTACATGTCACTTCCTAAAGAAGGCTTTGCTGACCTCCTAGGCTGTATCAGATCTTACAGACTTTTTTTTTTTTTTCTGGTGCTATGCATTTCCCAAGTTAAACTATCTTTTGACGAGCCTTAGATTTCAAACATTTACTAAGAATTCTCTTCCATTTTTCTACCTGAAGATACAGGAGTTGTTTTTAATTCTATATTGCCCATATTTCCCATCTCTATTAGCAAATCCTGCCAACTCTACCACCAAAACCTAAATATGTTCGCCCAATTATCCCTGTCTTTATGACTACCACCCTAGTTTTGGTCATCATCCTCTCTCACCTGGACCAATGCAATAGCCTGCTAACTGGTTTCCCTCCTTCCACTCTCCCTCCCCACTACCCCAAGTAACAGGCAAAGTAACGTTTTGCAAACAGGAATAAGATTGTGTCACATCACCACTTTAAGCTCTCCAGTAGTTTCCTAAGGCACTTAGAATAAACTCCAAAGTCCTTTCCTTGATGTACACATTCTGGGCCTCCCTATTTTTTCTAATCTTAAATTATTCCACTCTCCTAGTTGTCCACTAACCCCCAGACACATTGAATTGCACTCAGGTCCCTGGACATGCCTAGTTCATTTCTACTTTAAGCCTTTTCCTTTAGCTTTTATTTCTTCCCAGAATGTTCCTTGGTTTCCTCTTTCCATAACTAGTTCCTTCTTGTCATTCCCTCTCAATGCCGTCTTCTCAGAGATGCCTTCCCTGACTACCCCATCTAAAAATCACTTGGGGGCTTCCCTGGTGGCGCAGTGGTTGAGAGTCCGCCTGCCGATGCGGGGGACACGGGTTCGTGCCCCGGTCCGGGAGGATCCCACATACCGCGGAGCGGCTGGGCCCGTGAGCCATGGCCACTGAGCCTGTGTGTCCAGAGCCTGTGCTCTGCAACGGGAGAGGCCACAACAGTGAGAGGCCTGTGTACCACACGAAAACAAATAATAATAAAATAAAATCACTTGGGCACAGTTATAACATCATCCTATGTTAATTCTCTCCCTGTTCTTTTCACTACGTGTTATTATTCTTGTTTCTTTCATGTTTTTATTGTAGTCTCACCCCATTAGAAACTAAGCTCCGTGAAAACAGAACCTTGGCTCTCAAATTCACCTTGAGATCCTTGGAGCCTAAAGCATCTTTCTGGGGATGACGGGATCTCAATAAATACTTGTTGCATGAAGATGCAAAGGTATATAACCTATATAGCCTATATATATATAAGCTATATAACCTGTAACCCCTCCATTGGCTGTTAATTAGAAAGTTTACCTAAATGTACTTATTCTAATAGAACAAAGAATCTCACCAGGTTAACATTTCATTCCTTACCAATTAGTGTGTACAACTTCCAGGCTTTTTGGACATCAGTTATGCTGGGGAAGTAAAAGCATTTTCACTGTTACATACATCAGCCAGGATAGGAACAGCTTCAGACAGAAGAACTCTAGAGGTGAGGTCTTGTCCTCCACTCATCTCCTTGGAGGAAAGGATGAATCATTTAACCTCAAGGCACTCTGGCTCTGCCTTCAGGTTAATCTCACTGACCTTTCTGGCCGGGATCCTGCAGTTAACTAATCAATGTCTATAAAGCATTTGGATAATGAAGAAGGCTACAGAAATAATGATGATAATAATCTCTTTTGCTGACACATGGTATGAGCAAGGAATAAAAGCAAAAAAACAAAAACAAAAACATTTTTATGCTATGGAGACTTTTATGTTTTTGTGCAATTATTTTACGACTTTTATGTTGTAAAACCTTTTATTCTTTAGGACTTAGACCTTTAAATTTTGCCTCTTTTAAGGCAGCTATCCTAATAATACTTTCAAAAAAACTCGTTCTGCGAGTTTGGAGTAATTTTCTACTTTTCACTTACCTGCAAGTGGCAAATTGTCACCTTTTTATTACAATGTTCTTTTGTGTTAGAGAAGACATAAAACGGCCATTTAAAATTACTATAGACTGAAACCATCCAGGTGGGTGTTCTGTTCAGATTTAATTTGAGGAAAATGGCTGGGCATGTTGAACCTGTGTATGTATTTCTCAGGGAGGAGCCCGTTTACTAGGTGTCCGATTGCCTTCTCCTATCCTCTGTGGTCCTGCTAAGGTTGTAGAGTGGCAGGAATTTTAACCATTTGCTGTCACGTGTGGGGCTGCCTCTAGGACACACATTAAATAAATGGGTTTAGTGTGGTTTAGCCATCATTCTCCTGCACTTTGTTGGGGTTTTTTTGAATTTTATTTTCTTTTTTATACAGCAGGTTCTCATTAGTTACCTATTTTATACATATTAGTGTATATATGTCATCCCAATCTCCCAATTCATCCCACCACCACCACCCCACCCCCCGCCGCTTTCCCTCCTTGGTGTCCATACGTTTGTTCTCTACATCTGTGTCTCTATTTCTGCCCTGCAAACTGGATCATCTGTACCATTTTTCTAGGTTCCACATATATGCATTAATATATATTTGTTTTTCTCTTTCTGACTTACTTCACTCTGTATGACAGTCTCTAGATCCATCCATGTCTCTACAAATGACCCAATTTTGTTCCTTTTTTGACTGAGTAATGTTCCATTGGATATATGTACCATGTCTTCTTTATCCATTCGTCTGTCGACGGGCATTTAGGTTGCTTCCATGACCTGGCTATTGTAAACAGTGCTGCAATGAACATTGGGGTGCAAGTGTCTTTTTGAATTATGGTTTTCTCGGGGTATATGGCCAGTAGTGGGATAGCTGGGTCATATGGTAGTTCTATTTTTAGTTTTTAAGGGAACCTCCATGCTGTTCTCCATAGTGGCTGTATCAATTTACATTCCCACCACAGTGCAAGAGGGTTCCCTTTTCTCCATACCCACTCCAGCATTTATTGTTTGTAGATCTTTTGATGATGGCCATTCTAACTGGTGTGAGGTGATACCTCATTGTAGTTTTGATTTGCATTTCTCTAATGATTAGTGATGTTGAGCATTCTTTCATGTGTTTGTTGGCAATCTGTATATCTTCTTTGGAGAAATGTCTATTTAGGTCTTCTGCCCATTTTTTGATTGGGTTGTTTGTTTTTTTAACATTGAGCTGCTTGAGCTGTTTATATATTTTGGAGATTAATCCTTTGTCCGTTGATTCGTTTCCTGCACTTTAAGTCCTTTCCTACCATTTCCTTTATTTTCCCGTGTCCTCATTACTCGAGTATCCAAGAGAAAAGTGCTGCAGAAACTCAAGTGAAAATAACCCATGTTTCGCATGTGTACCCTTCCAGAAATGGTGCTTAAGGAAAATTGTGGGGATACAGTAACATGTAACCCAAAGCAAGAGGTCACACTAATGGAGCATCTGTGAAAAAGTTAGTATTTTAACCACAGAAGTTCCTGGTGTCTTATGGTTCATGTCATATAATACTGCCTGATCTTATCAACATTGTCATGGCTTAAAGCTGGCCCTGTTTCAAGTTCAATAATTGGGTCAAGGTTGAATTCCAGATTGTATTTCTCTCCTTTGATAATGCCATTTTTATATGCTCCAAAAACTTACTTCATCAAAGGCAGAAAAGAATGTTCTACCTGACAGTACTTGCTGCTAGATTTCCTTTGCCCTTAGTTTTTAGGAGAGTTGTAAATTATGAAGTGTTACTGTTGGACTGAAGTTAGATTGAATAGAAAGTAAAGAGAGTAAGACCTACAATGACATGATGAGAAAAAAAATCAAATTTCTAATATTTCCAATTTGGAAAAACTGATGAAGTGAAAACTCTTGCTGGCTTCAGAGAGGCTCTCACTAAGAAACGATTTTCTCTGAGGTGTTTTATATCCTTTCAAACATCCAGAAAGTCATGTAACTTTGGGCTTCTATTCCAAATGTTGAGAAAATAAAGTTTTGTACATAGGAAGCTATCGAGCTGGTCAGAAGATCATTGTGTTACAGATATTTTAAAAAGCTATTACCCAGAAAAGAGCAAAATATGCTTTTTAATGAATCAAATTATCAGAGAAGTGTTCATCACAGCTGTTTGATAACTTCGATCATGCTGTGTCCAGGTTTCCTTTCACAATTAGAAGTGCAAGAAGAAAACACAGCTCTCCCACATTGCAGGGAATGTTTCAGAGGACAATAAAGGGCTGCTCCCCTATATCCTCAGTCGACAGACAAGAGAAAATTGGTCTACTAGAAATGATAGTAGGCCTTAGGAGACAAGAATGGTGGTGGTAGATGTGTTAAACAGTGATTTTGGCTCTGATATTTCTAGAGGACAAAGAGGATGGAGAGGAATTTTTTTCCTTTATCTTGTTCCCAAAGACCCCACGTTGTGAAAAATCTTATCTATAAAAACAAGACAAAACACAGAACACATCCTGTTAATAATGTAGACGTTCATGTAAGGAAAGCAGCTAGGCAGTCAGAATTAGGGAAACAAGGGTTTGCTGTCCTTCTTTCTGTTCTTGGGACCTTTGTACTTTCATTCTTCCTGCTCTCTCCCCAGACATCCACATAGCTCGTTCCCTTACTGCTTTGGGTCTGGTTCAAATGTCCCCTTTCCAGAGACACCATCTGTATAAAATACTACCATATTCACCAGGACACCTCTCCCTCCATCAACATCTTGTTTCCTCCTTATTCTACTTTACATTTCTTTATAGCATTTATCACCACCAGATGTATGAGTTTGTTGGTTTATTTTCTGCCTCCCTCAATTAGAATTTAAGCTCCATGAGGACTTGACAAGGCAAGTCCTTGTCACTTTTCTTGACTGTTAAATCCCTAGAGCCCACAACAGGGTGTGGTGTATTGTAGGGGCATCACATGACATGTCTGTGGAATGGAGTGGGTGAGTTGTTCAAAAATCATCAATGCTGTATGATCCCAATCTCTCCACTGTTCACTACATTCAGTTTTAACTCTTTTCCTTGAGACTCAAGGCATAAAGTAATCTTCCAAACCATTTTCCTAGCATTATTTCAAATTCATTTTCTGTCTTTATTCTCCAGTTAGCTAAACTGGACCATTGTATTTATTTTTTCCAAATATACCCTATGTTATAGTGGAAAGATACTAGTTTTAGACTGTAGACATATTTATAACCTCATTCTGCCTAGCTGAGCTTTGTTTCTTTGACAGAAAACATATCAAGGCAGAGTTATATAAAGCTACCTAAAGAACAGTGGTCTTTGTGAATTAATGATCGTTCTTTAGTTGTTTCTGTTGACAATACTTAGTCCGGAGGTACAGTACACTTCCTATAACACAGCAGGAAGGTCTCTGGCCTCCGAAGAAAGTGCTGCAACAGATATCCTATAATTTCATCTACATGTATAAGAGGATGGGAAATAAAAAGGAAGTCTTCTTTCTCTGCTATTATGCTCAGCTATGTTGGTTCCATGTCACAGTCCACTTGTTTCCTCCACTGCCCAGATCTGTCATTTCCTGTGGGTCACCTGGAAGACCAGTCAAAAAATCTGCTGGAGTCAACAATTCCCTTTAAAATGTGAGGAGGGTGCTCTGTTATTCTCATGCCCACAGAGCTGTCTATCATTCCTCTACCCATTTGCCTGTGGGCCCAGGATGTAAATGCATGATTTTGAGGCTGGTGTTTCTACCACCACTGCTGTTTCCGGCTTGATGGCACTGCTAGAGTTTTAGCTCGTTTCTGTAGGTCCAGGGGCAGCTCACCCTCAACAGAAGAGTCACACCCAGAATCTGCTCCAGTCCAGGGTTCTCAAGGACTGCTTGAATTCTGCCTTGGCGTGACTGACAATGAGAATGGTAACTGGCTTCCCCAAGACACCTCCCTGTCCTGCCGTGATTCATCACAGGTAGGACAAAGCAACAGTCTCCAGCATCTTTACCTTTTTCCATGATACTATGGTTGACATCTGCCCACAGTGCCGTTATGATAAGTAAAATGACAGAATCTGGAGCTAGAGCTGGTCTTGTTAGAAAGATGATGAATTTGGTCTGGAAACCTTGAACCTTAAGACCTCCTGTCATTCGGTCCACTCTTCCAGGGAGATAACACCCAACATATGATTCCATCTACCACCTCTGTCTGTCTACTGTGCCCTTATTGTGGGCTGTATATTGGACTCATTAGGATAGGGCCAAGGCAAGGACATTTTCTAACGCTTCTGGATAATTCTAACACATAACTGCAGTTGAGAAACATTGTCCAATGAGATAATGATTCCCAGATTTCTTTCTCTGGCCCATATTCCTCTACTGAACTTTTGAACCCATTGAATACTGCTTGGGTGCCTCCAGTTGGATAAAAATAATGACAATGAATAATATTATTAGTTCACTTTTACATATCAGGCCCTGTTTTATGACCTTTTATATATTAACTCAGTTAGCATGGATAATAACCCTATGGCTCAAGCATTATTATAATCAGGCCCTTTCCTTTTATAGGAAATCTGCTCTCTTAACCACTATTCTGTGCTGTCCCTCCTTTCCAAATGAGCCAAAGGGGCAGATAAACTCAGCATATGTAGATCGCATCAACTTTTTTTTCCTCTCCTAATCTACTAAATTTACTCCTCCTGTCCTAAGAGAAGGTATGATTTGATCACAGAAGCGCTTGCTACCAGAGAGATCACAGTCTGTGTGATCAGTTCTATAAAAGACCTTTGGATAAATAACTAACAAAGTTACTGAGTATAGGCTGGTTTATGATGATACAAATAACCCTTGGTGGTCAGAAGATTTCATTGAAATTAAGTATATCATTTAAAATTCTCTCTAGAGAGGCAGTTGAGCTAAATTCATGTCTGAGTTTAGTCAGATCTTCTTTTGTGATTGTGAGCTTGTTTCACTATTCGGAAGCCCTTATACATAGGGAAAAATAAATTGTCTAGCCTTTTTTCTGTAACTCAAGGAATCACCAATCACATTCAGCCGGTTTAGCAGGATGGGTCACATCAGTCACAGGGCATTTTGCAAGATGTACTCAGTAAGGAACTGAAGGAGCTTCATTTGACTTCTGAATATTTATGTGATAGAGAAGAAATACATATGAAGTCTCTGGTTTAGTTAACTTTATTTAGCAAAAACTTTGGCTACGTGGAATGTTAAAGTAAATAAAATTCCACATAATTCTACCTCTTCAGTTTGTATAAACCTAAAGAGACATCCCAGTATTTTTTGTGAATATTTTATAATTATTTTTGTCTATTTTATATAGGTATGTGTAATTATATCCCACCTATTTGCTTCTCTCGGCCTATTATTAATCACATTACTTAAGTGGTGACCTTGCTTACATTTTACAAAGTGATCCTGACTCCTGTACAGTGGCATAGAGAAATCCAAAATAGCTGTTTAGGAACCAGAGATATGTCCCAAACTGGAACACTGTCCCTGAGATTCATTTGATTTTGGGTATATATTAGCGTTGAAAACGTGTGTTAGAATAATTGCCTTCATGTAAATGCTCTTTCATAGGCCAAACACACCTGATGTTTATAAAAATATTCTCCAAATTCATTTAAGGCCACCTGGACAGGTTCTGGCTATGAACATTTTATGTGGTGCAACAGACTTCTTTGTGATTTGTTAACGCGCGTGTTCTGTATTTCCAAGCATTTCTGTTTTCCGTGAGTCTTTTCAGAAACCTCAACCACATTTCATTTCTAGTGCTAGTATGTCCTGAACCACTTCTAAATAATCTTCTCATCTTTAAATATCACCTTGATCTTGTTGAAGTTAAAGTTAATACAGAGGTATATCTTGTAGGAACTAATTTCGGACAGATACTTGGATGGCGGGGAAACCATTTCTCCTGTGCCTGTCGGAGGGGAAGAGATTGTGCAGGAGGAATTTGCATACAGGTTGTGAAGATTTTTATAGTGCTTCACTATACATCCGAAAATTCATATAAAATAAATGGACTGTCCTGAAAATTTCCCAAGAAATTTAACAGGTGCTGTTGGAGTTTGGAGTCCGATTGAACTCAGGATAAAAAATGTGGCATTATGATGAACCACATGCATTCTGCAGCCCCATGGCCTGGATTTGGATCCCAGCTGGACTACTATTACCTATATGATCTTAGGTCATTTATCTCTCTGAGCGCCAGTTTCTTCATCTGTAAAATGGGCACTATTCCATTTTACAGATTTTATAGGCATCTATTTTATAGACTTACTCTTCGGCTGGAAGAAGTTAATATTTATAAAGTACTTACCTTTGTAAAATTTAGAAAGAAAAAACTTTAAAACTCTCTTCATTGTGGCTGCAATCTGTGTGCCTAAAAATTCATGCATGTTTCTATGTCAGTATTTTTCTGATGAGGCCCCTTTGCTTACGGCAGAAGGAAACCAAAACTTCAAACGAGAGAAAGGGAGACTGTAGAAAAAGTCCAGGGCTTTGTTCGTATTTGTGTTTTTAAACTTTTGCAATCACTTGACATGGAATAGATCGGTGTGGGTAACAAATCACTGGTTTTATAGGTATGAAGGAAATTGAGTGTTCTAAGTTAACAAATCAGAATTTTTTTCATAATTCTCTTACTTAGCACAAAACTAAATTTCACAGGACCTCTGTGAGATTGTTTCTTTTAAACAACCAGGGTTAAATCAAAAGGTATATTGTTTATTGAATAAAACTAAAAGAATATTTTTGGTTGGATTGGAGTGTATCCATATAAAAGTCACTAAAGAAAATGCAGCCAATTAACAGGATAAGAGTGCACTTAGATCATCTCATTAATTTTAGTGTGGAAGTAAGTTTCAAATTTAGAGAAGAATATTCTCTTTAAATATTAACTCTACTTTTGCAAAATGAATTCATGAACTGGTTCTCATATGGACCAAATGTCGTATTCAATTTGGGGCGGGGTTTTGTCCACAGGGGTCTGTTATACTATAGAAAAAGCAAAGCTATTTATGTTTTAACTTCTCAAAGTCACAACTAATGTCAATTAATGTCTTCAAAGACATTAATTGGATGTAGGAATTGAGAATGAGAAGACCTAAAGATGGTTTCCAGTTTGTGGCTTGGGCAATTGGGTGAATGATGGTGACATTTCACAAGAATAGGGTAGGGAACGGAATATTGGGGGAATGTGATGAGTTCAGCATCAGATACACAGCATTTGAGGTTCTTGTACCACATCTGATTAGAGATACCAAGTAAGCAGCTGGACAGAAGGTGTGTAGCTCTGGAGATATATGAGCTAGAGATGTTGATTAGCCATTATCAATGTATAAATGGTACCTGAAACCACGTGTGTGGATAGGACTGTCTGGGAGGATTGTACAGGGTGACTAGAAAATCAAGTCTTGGGCATAGTCCTGAGGAACTTGGGGAAAGGCTAACTGAGGAGCTAGCAAAGCAAACTTAAAAGGGAGTGGTTAGAGATGTCGTATAACATTGTGGAAATCAAAGAAGTAAGAAAGGATGAAGTGGTCACAGTGTCAAAAACATCCATTTATTATTGAAATAAAAGAAAAAAATACAATGCAGAGTCTAAATGAAATATCTTCACGATAATACATTCAAAATAATACAAGATAATAACATCAGATGATAATTAAATTAATCACAACTTTAAACACCTCTCATTTTCTAGACACATGTTAAACTTTGCAGGAAAGAAGAAGTGGTTCAATAAGACGGAAAAGAATTCATGAATTTAGTGAGTGTTGTAATTGAACATTTAGAACCATCTTTTCCTTTCATAGATGGAAAGCTAAGGCCCAGAAGGGGAAGTGATTTGCCTAAAGTCAGGCAAAATGGAAAAGCAGGACAAGAGTTAAGGATTTCTGACTCTCAGTATTTGTTTGGAGAAAAAACTCATTAAAGCCAAAATCGTTTATAATACCGAAGGTGCATTAACATTACTCAGACAGTAATGATGACATGGAGTGCAAAAGAAAAATCAATGGCCTATAAAAGAGAAGTAATAAGCAACTGATGATATCCCAGCAGAAATGGAGAAAGGAATTTGTTACCTGTCTGGGAATGAGTGAAGTATTATAAGGTCTGTCTAGAGGTAGAATGATGACCTTCCGTTCCCCTTTTGTCATGTTGAGAGGTCCCTGCCACAGAAAATCACAATCATCTAGGCCTCTGCTCATAATCTTTCTGAGCGTTAATTCTAAGTATTGGCTGTACTCAACGTAAGATAAACAGAGGTGAGCTTCAGGTATGATCTATACCTATAATTGAAGATGGGCTACACTGATAAACAAGGTAATGAAAGAAATACAGTCAAATAAATACACTTTGCAAGATGATTATTTAATATATCTGAGAAAAATTTTGTTGAAGGGTAATGAGTGCAAAGGAGGATCATAGAAATTGCATGTTTAGATTTATGAAATTGAAGAGGAATCATTACTGCTTTTGCAAAGCAACAAAAAGTTTCATTGTGTCATCTCAGGAGGCAAAATTCATCAAAAAATCCACCTAGCTCTGGAGCAGGAAGCACTGAAAGTTTGAGGAAATGTCTTAAACGGTATTCCCTGGCATTTAACAGAAGAGTGTGTGTGTACACAAGCCTCCACTCTGTATAAACATTATGCATCAAAAATTTTGACTTAATACTTCATACTCGTAGATATTAGCTATTAAAATGTGGTCTCTAAATTTTTTGATAGTGTACCTCATTAATAAGACATTTAGGGGAGTCCAGGGAGGTTGACCTCCAAGCACTGTATCACCTAGCCTGCCATTCAGTTGACTTCTGTTTCTCCCAATGGGAGTGGCTAGTTAATTTAAATCTAGATCCTATGGTCAGTAAGTGTGGGAGGCTGGAACTTCCTGGTACAGTAAGTCCCCTACATACACACCTTCAAGTTGGGAACTTTCAAAGATGCAAACCTGCATCTTTGAATGTTCAGGGACCAGAACCTGTGCCATCAACGTCAGGCGTGAGTGAAATGGCAGCTTGCCCTCCATCTCCTACCGCTGACGATCCTTCAGCTCTACCATCTCCCACCTCCTCTCCCTCCTCCAGTCAGTAACTCTTCTTGCCTGTTCACTCGATGCCAGCCCCTGGATGCCAGCTGTTGTACCGTACTACTGTACTTTTCACGGTACTGTCCTGTAAGATTTAAAATGTTTTATTTTTTGTGTTTGTTTTTTATGTATTATTTGTGTGAAAAGTATTATAAACCTATTACAGTACAGTACGATACAGCCGATTGTATTAGTTGGGTACCTAGGCTAACTTTGTTGAACTTACGAACAAATTGGACTTACAAACATGCTCTTGGAATGGAACTTGTTTGTATGTAGGGGACTTACCGTATACTATAAAACAAAAAGGATGCAAATGAACTTATTTACAAAATAGAAGCAGAGTCACAGATGTAGAAAACAAACTTATGGTTACCAGAGGTTGAGGGGAGGGATACATTGGGAGACTGGGACTGAAATATACATACTACAATATATAAAATAGATAACTAATAAGAACCTACTGTATAGCACAGGGAACTCTACTTAATATTCTGTAATGGCCTATATGGGAAAAGAATCTAAAAAAGAGTGTATATATGTATAACTGATTCACTTTGCCGTACACCTGAAACTGACACAACATTGTAAATGAACTATACTCTGATAAAAATTAAAAAGAAACAACAACCAGAAACCACCCCCCAGAAAAACTAACAACAACCTGTAGCCCTGAGGCTGAATGTGGCACGTTACCTACCAATAAAATTTCATAGCAATGCGGCCATGTCCACTCAGTACTTGCTGTCTATGGCTGCTTCATTCCTCAGTGGCAGAGCTGAGCAGTTGGCAAAGAGAATATGGTGCACGAGATAAAATATTTACTATCTGACCTTTTAAAGAAAGAGTTTGCTGACCTCTGCGATAAAGCAAGATATTCAGAAGTTTAGCAAGATGGGAATTTTGAGGTGAATTTATGTGCGGCCCGCTTGGCCACACTAAAAAACTATTACGACTTGTCCCTCACTTTACAGGGGATATTTTGACATGTTCTAGAACGCTGACCCCTAGCAATTTTATTGATATGGCAGGCCCCTGATTTTCATGGGATTTGTCCATCACCTGCTGACATATGTGTGTCTTCCTAAGTCTTACTAAGAGAATATGACTTAACCTGGTCTAATTAACCTAATGTCATCATGTTAAATACTAGCATGGTGTTCTCTGGGATACAAGAAGGTCTCTGCAGATGCTATGAGGACAGAGATGAGAAGAATATAAACACCCCTGAAGTAAGACAGAGAGGGTAGCTGCTGTACCTTCCAGGTAAAGGTCACCTCCTTCTGCTTGTTTTCATATTAAGTAGGATGGAGAAAAAAACATTTACTCAATAGGTGCCTAAATGCATACCAGGTGCAAGGAGCTCCAATGATTTGTACCGGTAAAGATACCATATTTACAGTGGGAGCTGTGATTGATGTCACTCTCTGATTAAGTTTATGATGATCTACTGTCCAATATCCGTTAGGTCCCCGTGTTAGCCAAAGAGTTGAGTTATTCAGGGATATAATAGGAATTAACACCCCTGTATCTTTCAGGTCTTTTCTTTTGCTATTAATCTTTGGACTTCCTTCAGAAATGCATATTATTTTTGTTTTATTTATTATGGAAGAAGCAGTTATTTTTGGTCTTTTCTACTGTAATAGCCCTCAAAAGCACACACACACACACATGCTGACAGTGGTGAAGTGGGTTTTCCAAAGTAAAAGAAACTCAGAATGGACTCTCGGGGCTACAGGACTCATCGCAAGACTCCAAATATATCTGATTTCCCCAATTCCCCACTCTTGACTGATGGACTAAAGTAGGCATGGTGAATCCCTGGAGACTAGTGTCAACTCAGAGTCAGAAAACAGCAGATAACGCCTCCTGGAGACCCCACCTTACGCATTTGGGTGTCTGGTTGTGACCCATTTGCCGGTATTAACCCATTGTCACCAGTGTTTGAATGAGGTCTGGAGAAATAGAAGGCTCTGAGGCACCAGGTCCAGGCTGCTCCTCCCTTTCCTCATCCAATTTTTATACTCACATTCTTTCCACTGTGTTAAAACACATTGTCTTATTGGTCTGTATAGATACTTGGAGGATCTGTGCAGGAATTCCAGTTTGTGAACCTGCTGTTTTCCCTGAGCTTCTGGAAATCCTCCAACATACTCTTAAAACCCACTCTTTCTGAAAGACAACACTTCCTTGTTTAAAAAATATCTGTTATTCCTAAAGCATAAAATAATGTCCAAGGTCCTTGTCCTGGCCTTCTGTGTTCTCCGTGGCTTTTCGGTGCGGAGCACAGGCTCCAGGCGTGCAGGCTCAGCGGCCATGGCTCACAGTCCCAGTTGCACTGCAGCATGTGGCATCTTCCCGGACCGGGGCACGAACCCGTGTCCCCTGCCTATGCAGGCGGACTCTCAACCACTGCGCCACCAGGGAAGCCCCTCCATGGCTTTTTAAAGAAATTTTGACTTCATCCAAAGGTGTCTACCAGAAAAAAAACATGGATATTCCAGCTTTGTTCTGGAATAAGCTAGCTACTGCTATTGCTTAGCCTAACCCATTTGTGGTCAATTTCCACTTCACATATTTAGTCCCTAGACTTTTGTGTAGTCCAGTTTAGTTTCCACTTTGTCTATGAGATTTTCCCTTAGTATCTGTGTACAGAATTGTCTAAGTTTGTTTTTTTTTTTTTTTATTTTATTTATTTATTTTTTGGGATATGCAGGCCTCTCACTGTTGTGGCCTCTCCTGTTGCGGAGCTCAGGCTCCAGACCTGCAGGCTCAGCGGCCATGGCTCACAGGACTAGCTGCTCTGCAGCATGTGAGATCTTCCCGGACTGGGGCATGAACCCGTGTCCCCCTGCATTGGCAAGCGGACTCTCAACCACTGCGCCACCAGGGAAGCCCCTGTCTAAGTTTTTTTTGTGCAGACTAGCTATCATCCACACAGTATGATATGTTTCTCTTTGACTCTCCGTAGACACACACACACACACACACGTACATAAATATGTATCTAGTATCTAATTATTAGCAAATGCTAGTTTATTTCTTTATTTTTTACCCAGGCTGTTTGACTCCAGAGCCTGTGCTTTAAACCATTACTCACCCTGCTATTCATGTGATCTCACTACTCTCTCCCATGCCAATGGCAAGCTTCAATAAATAAAAATGGTGCCCTTTCCTGTAAAGCTTTGGCACCGTATCAGTTTCCTTTACTATATAGCACTCCAGGAAGCCCTTTAAAATTAATCATAGCACTCATGGTAAAGCCTATCTCCTATCCCTGATTGCTAAACTTTAAGCTCAGTAAGGACAGGACACATTTCTTAAATCTCTTTTTATCCTTGTGCATCGTATAATGCGTGCACACAGTAAGTGCTTCATTTACATTTGTTATCAGCATGTTGATAATGGTTTAAATTCCCTCAAAGCTAAAAGTTACTTTACAGTTCCATTAAAATTCTTCTGGCAAATTATCCTCCAATTTTTTTTCCTGAATAAAATTTAGCTCTTATAAAATCCACAGAGATGTGCTATAAACCGACTGTTTTGTTTCTTCATATCTATCTTTTCTATCACAGTATCCCCAAGTGGAAATCACAAGTTTCTGTTCGTTAATTAGCTCTTTGTCCTAGAATCATAACACATTGTTGGATTTCTGTTAAAAGACCAATGTTTTCAGAGTTGATTGTTGCATAAAATGAATCATTAGCTTCTTTGAAAATGGAGAAATGTATTTTACAGCTAATAACTATTGTTAGAAAAATGTGTGCTGCTTGACCTTACTAGTCACTATGTGAGAGTTTTGTGTTTTTTTAGGAGGTTAACTTTATAAAAATCAAGTCATTTAATTAAAAAAAAAAGATTTTGGGATAAGGTTTAGTGTTCTACAACTGGTTAAGTACTCTGCCTTTTTCAATGAATGGTACACGAGTGATTTCCACCATTTTGAGAGAAATAAGGGCTTCTTTTTTGATCTTAGCAAACAGAAAACATGTTGACTCTTTAGGAAGCAGACAACGCAAAAATATTTACCTAGTTTCAATAACACACCGGATGTTCATAACAGTTGTCAACTATCTGGTTGGAAAACATTTAACATTTTGGTTAGCACTTTTTTTGTCTTACATTATTTATCTTTTGGCCAAAAAAGAAAAAAAAGTGCAAGCCATATTTATGAAATACATATAAAAATGTATTGTTTTGTTCCAACTTATTAAATTGAAACCAAAAGTAGTCATGCAGTATATTCATTCCCTTAATTCAGGGTATATAAATATTACTTAAAATTTGAAATGACACTAAATTATATGGCACAGGGAGGTCAAGAGACAAGTGACTAAAATATATTGCAGGGAATAATCTTTATGACATTGTTAATAATCTGAGTTTATCAAATACATAGAGTAGTGTATAAGATCCATTTGTTGGAATTTATTCCTCAAACGTTGTAGCAGTTGGAATTTGGTTTTCCTCAGTAAGTTTTTCTTGATATACTCTAGGGAGGAAATGTATCATTGTAGGAAATAAAATATGTGCGTTATTTTTCAGGCTCTATGAACTCCGTGAAAAACCACAATGACATTCCATCTATTAAATGGTCTATCCTAAAGCAAAAAGGTCTCTGTTCTATAGAAGTGGGAGAAACTTCAGAAGTTATTGAACTCAACAAATATTATGCAGCTACTTATAAACATATGCTTCATGAAGGAGAAAACTCACCATATCCTGAGAGAGAACACTCCTTTTTTTTTTTTAATATTTATTTATTTATTTATCTGGCTGCATCGGGTCTTTGTTACAGCGTGTGGGCTTCTCTCTAGTTGTGGCACGTGGGCTCCAGAGTGGGGGAGCTCAGTAGTTGTGGTGCATGGGCTTGGTAGCCCCATGGCATGTGGGATCTTAGTTCCCTGAGCAGGGATAGAACCTGTGTCCCCTTCATTTGAAGACAGATTCTTAACCAGTGGACCACCAGGGAAGTCCTGAGAACACTCCTCTTTTGAAATTGGTGTAGTTGTTAGAAAGTTCTTTCATGGGTAAAACCAAAATGTGCTTCCTTCTAATTTTCTTTCACCTTCCTTTCTGAAGCATCAAAGAACAAGCTTACTCTGTTTGACATAATAACCCTTGGTGAATGTGGTCTCTTTTATTAGCCTTCATTTCTTAAGATTAAATAATTCTAGCCCCTTCATTTATTTTTCCTAGAGTACAGGTACTAGAGTATTCTAGTTGCTTTAATCTGGGAAATCGCTAGTGTCTTAGTTATTTTTTAATGTTTCATTGGCTTTGGTGTTTTTCATGTGGTGCTCAGATTGAATAGTATTGTAGATGTGGTCTGACCAATCAGAATAAAGCCAGGTATTCTGTCTTTTATTTGTTTGGACACCGTGTTTCTACTAACGTAGCATAAATTTGACTCAGATAATCTTAATAACAATATTGTACTGTTAGCGTCCCATAATTGTATAATCAACCCAATGCCAACCCAACGTCTTGACTAGTTACCCTGAATTATGCAATTCCTTTTGAAAATAAATCTAGCGCTTCTCATAAAACCTATTAAATGTCATCTTGCACCAGGCAATTGAAAATATCTTAATCGTTTTTGTGATTTCAGTGTATAGTAGAGTTAGTATCCGCTCTAGTACACAGTGTCTGCTCAATGATATTTTTGAGTAAATATTGCTGAATTCAATATCTTTGAATTTTCTTTTAATATGTAATTTATTAAAATTAAAAAATAATAAAAAATTATTAAACACTATTTTAATGTAACATTTATAGGAGATTTTATAAGTATGATCGTGGGCTCCATTCAATTCAGTGACATCAATATTATATAAGACAAGGTCAAGGATAGGGCTTGATAACAATCCATCAGGGACTCCGGATGGCTTAAATTAAATTCCACAAGTATTTATCAGGGCTGAATTATGTGGCAGCCCCGTGTAGGCCAGAACAGTATGTTGCCCACAAAAAATGCACAGGCTAGTTTGACAGAGCCCTACTAATCAACACTCATTGGGTACATTGATTCAACTAGCTGTTAATTCGTCTATCTATACCATCATTTATATTTCATTTCCCCTTATAAAGCCATTATTTGAGATACTTTGATGTATCAAGATAAACTATGCCTTCAGCGTTCATATAATCTGCCAACATGAAAATGTAAAAAAAAATATTAAGTTTGATTTTAATAATTCATTCATGGTAAAACCACCTCCAGGAGGCTGTATAGTTTGGCATTAAAAAGTTCCATGTTTAATCAGCTCCTCCAACTACTGTCCTAGTGATCTTAGATGAGTTACTTGAAATTTCTAACCTCAACTCTTTCCTCACGTGTGAAGCCAAGATATTAATAGAACATACCTTAGAGAATTGTTTGGCAGATTAAATAAGAAAATCAACTATTTCAGATCGGTTTCCTTGGGAAATAGATTCTGAGGCTCTGATATTTGCATTACAAGAGGTTAATGGAGAAACTCCCTAGGAGATTGAAGCAAGTGTAGGAGACAGAAGGATTGGGCAGAGGAAAGTGCATTGCTCTGCAGTTGCAACAAAAGTGTCAGATGATTTCACGGGGAACTCTAGAGCTGGCATGTCTGCAGATGTCTCAGTCAGAGCAAGGGGGCAGGTCTTTGCAGCGCTGCCCGGACCAATCACTGGATGCAACTAACCTCTCAGAAAGGAGGCACAGCCTTGGGTGAGCAACCGCCTTTGGCCGAGGGCCATGCCAGAGAGGGATGCAACTGAGCTGTCGACAGCCAGCACTGCTGTCACCACAGCCGACACTACGTGAGCCAAGGTAATTATTGTAATGCCTCTTACACATTAACTGAATAATGCATATTAGCTGTTATTAGTATCATAATTATTCCTTTATTTCTTAACTCACTTACCTATCATTTACTTAGATCTTTCATTTCTTTGATATTCCACTCAGAATTTTTTTCTTAGGTATTTTATTAAATTCATCCGTTCTCAATTCTCCTCTCTGAGAAAAATCAACTTATCTTTTTTTAAAAAAATGACTGGTTTATAATTAACCTACAATAACCCACACGTGTTTAAATTACACAAAGTGACATTTTCACAGACACACACAGACACACACACACACATGAAATGATCACTACAATCGAGACAGTGAACATTTCCATCACTTCCAAAAGATTCCTTGCGCCAGTGAGTAAACTATCCTCCACTTAGCCCCCAAGTAGCAACTGATGTGTTCTCTGTCACTATAGATTAGTTTCCTCGTTCTAAAATTTTACATAAATGAAATCATCCAGTGTGTACTTTTGTTTGTATATGACTTCTTTCACTCGACATGATTATTTTGAGATTCGTCCATGTTACAGTGTATCTCAATAGTTCATTTCTTTTTATTGTTTAAATCTATTCCACTGTACGGATATAACAGAATTTGTTTATCCATTTACCTGTTCACAGACATCTAGGTTGATTGAAGTTTTTGATTATTACAAATAAAGCTGCTATGAACATTCAGGTTTAAGCTTTGTATGTATATATGCTTTTATTTCTTTTAGGAAAATATCTAGGAGTGAAATGGTTTGGTTAGATATGTGATTTGCAAATATTTTCTCCAAGTCTGTGTTTCATCTTTTCATTCTATTAACAATGGCTCTTGAAGATCAGAATTCTTTTTTTTTTTTTTTTTTTTTTTTGCGGTACGTGGGCCTCTCACTGTTGTGGCCTCTCCCGTTGCGGAGCACAGGCTCCGGTCACGTAGGCTCAGTGGCCATGGCTCACGGGCCCAGCCGCTCCGTGGCATGTGGGATCTTCCCAGACCAGGGCACGAACCCGTGTCCCCTGCATCGGCAGGCAGACTCTCAACCACTGCGCCACCAGGGGAGCCCCAAGATCAGAATTCTTAAAATCTTGTTGATGAAGTCTTGTTTATCAACGTTTTTAAATGGATCATGCTTTTGGTGTTGTATCTAAGAAATTTTTGTCTAACCCAGTGTCGAAAAGATTTTCTACTATGTTTTTGACTAGATGTTTTAAAGTTGTAGATTTTGTATTTAGGTCTATGATTCATTTTGAATTAATTTTTTCATATGGTAGAAAGTCTTGATCAAAGTTCATTTTTTGGCATATAGATATCCAATTATTCCAGTACTATTTGTTAAAAAGACCTCCCTTTTTTGACAGAATTTGCCACTGCACTTTTTATCAAAAAAGTTATTTATCATATATGTACAGCCCTGTTTATAGACTGTTTAGTTGTATGAATTTAATTTTTCTACAAAATAATTTTAAAAATAACCATGGCTTTATTCTGGTTAAATATTTTTTCTTGAGTGAGATTTTGTTAGTGTATATATTTCAAGGAATTATTCATTTCATCTAAGGTCTCAATTATTAGCATAAAATTATTCAAAATTGTCATTTTAATTCCTTTCCTATATGTAGAATCTGTGATGTCACCTTTCTCATTTTTGATATTGATAATTTGTAACTTCTTCCTTTTTTTCCTGATCATGGTGGCTATGAGTTTATCTTCTCTATTGACATTCTCAAAGTAATGGCTTTTAGTTTCATTGATTTCCTTTATCATTTTGCTGTTTTCTATTTCCTTGTTTTCTACTATGATCTTTATTTCTTAAATTTTCTTTGGGATAAATTGCTCATCTTCTAGTTTCTTCAGGTTTAAGTTGAGATCACTGATTTGAGGCCTTTTTTTCTCTTCTAATATAGGCATTTGGTAGTTTAGATTTCTTTTTAAATATTGCTTTAGTTCTATCCCATGAATTTGGATGTTATCTTTTAATTTTCATTGAGTTCAAAGTATGTTCTAATTTCTTTTTTGATTTCTTCCTAAATTTGTACATTTAGAACATTTTTCAAATATTCTGGATTGTTCAGATATCTTTCTATTATTAATTTCTAATTAAATTCCCAGAGAACATACAAATTAAGTTTTTTTTAAAAAAAATCAGTTTTCTTGCTTATGGCCCAGAAAACGGTCTATCTAGTTACGTGTTCCATGTGCAATTGAAAAGGTTGCATATTCTGCTGTTATTGAATTGAGTGTTCTATAAACATCAATTAGGTCAAGTTGGTCAACAGTATTGTCTGTGTCTCCTATACCCTTACTGATTTTCTATCCCTTTGTTTTATCAACTTTTGAGAACGTTAGTATTGAAATCTTGTTTTTTTTTAAATTATATATTGGACTATAGTTGAGTTACAATGTTGTGTTAGTTTCAGGTGTACAGCAAAGTGATTCAGTTATACATATCCATATATCTATTCTTTTTCAGATTCTTTTCCCATATAGGTTATTACAAGAGTATAGAGCAGAGTTCCCTGTGCTATACAGTAGATTCTTGCTGATTATCTATTTTATATATAGTAGTGTGTATATGTTAATCCCAAACTCCTATTTTATCCCTCTCCCCCTTTCCCCTTTTGTAACCATAAGTTTGTTTTCTAAGTCTTTGAGTCTGATTCTGTTTTGTAAGTAAGTTATTTGTATCATTTTTTTAGATTCCACCTATAAGTGATATCATATGATATTTGTCTTTCTCTGTCTGACGCCCTTCACTTAGTATGATAATCTCTAGGTCCATCCATGTTGCTGCAAATGGCATTATTTCATTCTTTTTTATGGTTGAGTAATATTCCATTATATATATGGACCAGATCTTCTTTTTCCATTCCTCTGTCATTGAACATTTAGGTTGCTTCCATGTCTGACTATTGTAAATAGTGCTGCTGTGAACATTGGAGTACATGTATATTTTCAAATTATGGTTTTCTCCAGATATATGCCCAAGAGTGGGATTGCTGGATCATATGGTAGCTCTATTTTTAGGTTTTTAAAGAACTTTCATACTGTTCTCCATAGTGGCTGTACCAATTTACATTCCTACCAACAGTGTAGGAGGGACATCTTTAACTATAATTGTGTATTTTTCTATTTCTCCTTGTAGTTCTACCAGGTTTTACTTAATGTATTTTGCAGTTTTAACATCAGGTGCATAAATATTTGTAATTATTATGTTCTCTTGGTGTATTGATTGATTTCTAATTATAAAATGATGCTCTTTATCCCTGTTGATGTTCTTTTTTCTTAAATATACAATACTTGTCTGATATTTATATAACCACTCAAGCTTTCTTTATTATTGTTAGCATGATCTATCCTTTTCCATTCTATTTCTTTTACCTTATTTATATATTTATATTTAATATGTAATTATTTTAGGCAACATATAGTTTATTCTAATTTTTTCATCCAATCTGATGATATCTGCTTTTTAAAAATGTATTTAGACTATTTACATTTAATGTAAATATTGATATGGTTGGTTTTCATTGTAACATTTTGCTATTTGTTTCCCATTTCTCCCATCTGTTTTTTTATTCCCTTTCCTCTCTTTTCCTGCCTCCTTTGGCATTAATTATTATTATTTTATGATTCCATTTTATTGTCTTTATGTTGATGTCTTTATTTTATGTTGATGTCTCCTTTAAAATTCATGGTATACATCTTCAAATTGTTACAGTCTACTTTCAAGTGATAATTATACCACTTCACATACAGTATGTGAAATTTATCATAGTGTACTTCAATTGTCCCCTCTTGTCCTTTGTCATAATGTTGTCATACACTTTAATTCTACGTGTTATAAACTGAAAAGTTCATTGTTACTGTTTTTACTTAAAGCAGTCATATGTCTCTTAATGATATTTGAGCAGTGAGAAAAACAGTTTAAAAATTTTACATGTTGCTACTCTTTCCAGTGCTCTTTATTCCTTTGGGTAGATGCATATTTACACCTGGTATTGTTTTTCCATTTTCTAAAGTTATTAGTCCACTGTTTATTATAGTGCAGGGCTGCTGCTGGTTAATCCTTTTGACATTTTAATGTCTGAATAAATTTTTATTTTGCCTTCATTTTTGAAAGCTATTTTTTTCTGGCTGTAGGATTATAGGTTGAAAGGTTTTGTTTTGTTTTGTTTTTTCCTTTTCCTTCTTGGTATTCAGTGTCTTTCTGCCTTGGATGGCTTATAATAAGAAGTCTTTCATTCTTATTTTTGTTCCTCTCCACACAAAGTATCTTTTTTATTTGAATGTTGGCAGTGTTTTCTCTTTATTACTGATTTTAAGCACTTTATTATGGTGGGTCTTGATGTGTATTTTTCTCCTCCTCCTCCCCTTTCCCCTTCCCCCTGCTTTCCTCCTCCTTATCTTCCTCCTTTTCCCCTTCTTTTCCTTCTCCTTCTCCTTCTTCAGGTTTATTGTACTTCTTGAGTCTGTAGGTTAGAGGATTCATAACATTTCAAAAATTTGGGGCATTATTCCCTCAACTATTTTTATATTCTATCCTCTCTTTTGGGGATACCATTTGTATGCATATTAGGCTCCTTGACTTTTCACCAGTTATCACTGAAAGTATCACTGCAAGTAATCATTTTTCTTCTCTCTATTTTATTTTGAATATTTCTATTGCTATGTGTTCAAGTTTACTGATAAATTGTTCTTCAATGACTCATCTGTTATCTATATCATGCACTGTATTTTTCATCTCAGACATTGCATTTTTAATCTCTAAATGCTTGATCTTGGTCTTTTTAATATCTTCTATGTCTCTCCTTATAAGGCTTACTGTTTCTTCTAGCTTCTTGAACATATAGATTATAGCTTTAACTCTCATTAGCTTATCTACCCATTCTGTCATCTCCTCCAGGGTTGTTTTTGATTGATTGGTTTTTTTTTTTCTGCTTTTTTGCATTCCTGGTAAATTTTTATTGAATGCCAAACATTGTGGCTTTTGTGGGGTTTTTTAAAATTTTGTTTTTATTTTTTTTCATTCCTTTAAATATTGTTCCATTTTAGTCTGGGATATAGTTAAGTTACTTACAAACAGGCTGTTACTTTCTGGCTTGTTTTTAAACTTTATTAGACAGTGTCAGAGCAGTGTTTGTCTAGGACTAAGTTTCTACTCTACTGATGTGGAACCTTCTGAGCCTTGTGAATGATGGGATTTTTCATTTAGGCTCTTGTGAAGAGAACTATTCTTGGTCTGTGCAAACTTTGGGAATTGGTTCCCTTCAACTTTCTGGTTGGTATTTTCCAGACTTTGTGTGGTTTCCTCACACTCATTAACTGATGCAGTCTTAGCTGAAGACTTACTCTGGACTTTGCACTTCCCTGGTATCTTCTCTATGGAGAACTTTAGCTACCTGTTCCTCCCCAGAAACTGGTTTCCTCTCCTCAGTTCAGGAAAATTACCAACCTCCATCTGCATTCCCTTTCTTTGCACCATGGCCTAGGAACTCTCTCCAGGCAACAAGCTAACAAACTTTCACTGTCCTAGAGTTCATCTTATTCTTTTCACCTTCTCTCATAGATCATGCTCTTTCATTGCCTGATGTGCAATGTCTTGAATTGCCATTTTATGTTTTTCTAGTTTTTCAGTTCTTTCAGGTGAGAAGATAAATCTGGTTCCTATTACTGTACTTTGGGCTGAAGTTGAATCAACAATGTCTTTGTTCTTCTTTTTTTCATAATTAATAGACCTTTTTTAGAGTAGTTTTAGGTTTAAAGAAAAATTGAGCAGAAAGTACACAGTTCCCATGTACTACTTCTCACCACCACTACTTCCATACAATTTCCCTTCTTCTCCTTCTTCCTCCCCTCTTCCTCCCCTGTCTTCCCCCTCCCCCCTCCTTCTTATTCTTCTTCTTCTCATTCTTCTTTGCTTTAGTAGAGCTATTTTGGTAATGTTTATGCAATTTTTGTTCTGTTTAGGGAGTAACTTCAAGATTTCCATCACTTGATTTGGGCTTTGCTAATTTCATGTAATTAATACAACCGTCTTAATTTATCTAAATAAAACATTTCTTTCCCCCATCCCCCCCAAAATGGTTGAAGCCTTCCCCTTAAATACCATTGTCAGCTAAAGGCAAAAGAGGATGTTGGAGGCCATGGTTTGGGACTTCATAGGGGAGGAGGGCAATGGACACGGAGATGGAAAAGCAAATATGTGGTAAACAAATGTTTGCTGGGCCAGGCAGACACAGTGGGACAGAGGGAGGAATTGAATTAAACAGGCCTTGCTAGGTTCCTCCTTGTCTAACACCTAGTTCCTACTGTAGTTATCTATGGTGATGCTCCCTTCCTGGAACAGGTCCTCTATCTACATTCTTTAGGCAGTGAATGGGAAGGTCAAAGGTTCTTCCTGAGTCTTTTGGGCCTTGATTGTTTTCAGTTCTAAATAATCTGCATGCCAAAGAGATATTTTGGAGTGGCAACTCTTGCTCCCCTACACCAGATAAGAGGTAGAATCTTCTAGTCTCTCTTTGATCCAAAACATAACGAATTTGAGAACCTATCCTGTGGCTGAAAGAATTCCAAAGACCTCCTCTATATTTCTGAGGATCAGGAAATTAGGTGGATTTGGCAGATCAACTCTGGTTCCAGTCTCTTGCATCTCCATATTCACTTTCTTTGTTCCATATGATGATAATAGAGATAAGCAATTCAAATGGTCCCTCAGTTTACACACACACTCACATGCATACACACACACAATCAATCCCATGCAGCATGTATTAGTATTGTACTTTGTGGCACACTGACAAATTACACATTAATCATTCTTCTTAAAAATGGCTTTTTGGGCAAATTTGACAATAGGGAGAATTTTCTTTGGTCTCTTACTCCAAGAGTATTCTAGCTGTTAATCATATTATTCAAATCTCTTTTTCTTTTCCTCTTTTCTTTTTTTCTTTTCTTTTTTTTTTTTTTAACTATCCCTTATTGTCTTTCTTCTGGGATTGCTCCTGATTTGAAATCTCTTTCTCTCTAACATACAGACCAATGGAATTCTGTCCTGGCCCTGCTCCCAGACTTGAGCACCCTGAGGTGTCCTTGCCTTTGTTCCCAGGCTAGATAGTCATCTCAGGTTCATGTTATAGAACCTCGAATCTAACAAGCTGAAATAGGAAGGGGGTATATTTTCTCATGTAACCAGCCCTGGGAAGGACAGGGATATATCACAGGAATAACTAGAAGCAGAGACTTGAACCCTCAGAATATTCCCCAATTCCCCTCTCTGCTGTACTTCAATGATGGTTTAATTTTTCTCACACTGATTTCTTCTAAGATGCTGGACCCATGAGCATGTCAATTCCCAGGCACACCTTCCAGCTCACCACAGTGACAAGGCAATTCCTTTCTTACGGCCAATTTGTTCTATCCCACTGAAGGGCTCTTGTTGGCTTAAAATTTGCTTACACCTATGCTGGACAAGAAAGCATAAGAAGATTGGTAGCTCCCTACTCCTGCATGGCTAGAATAGGGATAGATAGTTCCCAAAAGAAGGGGACATATTTTTCCCAGAAAAAGTAGGAGAAGTGCTAGACAAATAGAATATTAGGTGTGCATTCCCATCTCAAGGACTATTTTTAAAACACGTTTTCCATAGTAATTAATATCAACTTCATTTGTTGAGTGTTTTCTATGTGCTTTACATAAATAATCTCCTTTAATCCTCACATCAATCTGTTGATGTAGATATGTCCCTGTTTTGAAGATGAGAAATTTGAAGTTTAGTTAGGTTAAGTAAGTCATCCAAGGTTACATGCCAACTAAGTAGCTGAGATTTAAGGCCCAAGTTTCCCTGTCTCCAAGTCTCTCTCGGCCCATGATCTTAATAATCATACCACACTGCTTCTAAAAGATTGTAGAATCGACATTCTGTGTTCTATTTTAATCATTCCTCCCATCAATTTTTTTTTCATAAAGGGGGAGCATAGCACTACTATGTAAAATTCATGTCTTTCCAAGTTGTGAAATAAGCATTGCATGTGCATCTGTGCTTTAATCAGGAAGTGGTATTAACGTTCTGAATTCTTTTGCTTTGTTACTCTATAACTGTACCCCTCACATGGACATGAGTCTTAAATACAAAAGAGAAAAGGGGAAGAGAAAAAAATGTTATCAAGGATTTACTATTTCCAGATGTTGTATGCATAATATTTCTTAATATTCAAATCAACTTTGTGATTGACAAGTGCATATTAAAACAGAGAATACTGACTCTCTCGAGCTTAATGTCAAGGATTCATTCATTCATCCATTCAATCAATCATGAAACATCAAATATTTATGGAGGGTGAATCGCACCCAGCACTGTTGTTGCAAAGACAAATAGTACAGGGGTCCCTTCTGGAACACTTCAGTGCAGTCATTGTAGGGAGAAGGGAGTGTGCCAGGTACCTGGACAGGGTGCTCGAGATGCATGTGGAGGAGACTTGCATCCAGTCTGGGTCAGGCCCCCCTGGGAGAGGCAGTTACTGAGGTTAATCCTGAAGGTCACTGAGAAGATAGCCAGGAAGAGAAGTCAGATGGTGGTGGGCAGAGGAGGTCTGGACAGGATGTTTTAGGTAGAGTGAGGGCATTTGAAAAAAGAAAAAGAGGACAAAAATGAATGAGGGAGATTTAATACCTGCAAATATTTAAGCCCCTATTGCAACTGGGTGAACCTAAGTGAGCCCAAAGGGCTTCTACATCTACCTGTTTTTTCTCTTGTGTCCTGACTAGAATTGTGAAGGATGAAGAGCTTCCACAATGACAAGTAGCCCTAGAATTTCACTTTGTTCTCCTGGTTAGGAGCTTTTATGATGAGAAATAACTCTCCACATCCATCCTACATTATTTTTCTTATTTACCTTGAAGGGATTTCTTTAAATTCCTGATCGTTTTGTTAATTTAGGAGAGAGGACATCACTTTTATCAACTGTATAATATTTATACAACTAAGGATTTGTGATGTAAGATGCTAGAATATGGGGATAAGTACACACATGGACCTAAAGTGGCTGACATATGGCACCTGGATGTCAGGGGTGGTTGGGCTTTATGTCATAAAATGTAAAGAACTTCCCAAAGTGACACAAGGACTTGAAAGGTGCCCCTTTACAGAAATCCAAAAGCTTTCCATTGTGACTTTCTTGACTTTCCATAGTGTCAGTTCACTGTGGATTGTTCTAGTGTTAGGGGTGCTGAATGGATGAAAAGGAAAGGATATTACAACTTTTATGCTCAACTATTACATCTTTGCAAAAATTTCCTTCCCGGAAGTGGGCTTGTTACCAATTGGCTTCCAAATGATAAAGAGAATCTCCTCAATCATTATGATCTAAATTAGTGTTTGCCTTCATTATGTTATTTAAGGGCCATAGGGAAACAGTCACCAAGAGGTAGGTGATGTGTGGTGGATGTTAAGAACTAAGGTAGAAGGAGGGGAATGAGAGGTGAGGCCAGGGTGATGACAAATAGTCTGATTTGAAAGACTTTAGATGTTGTGTTGGAGAATTTGGACTGTTTTATTAAGATTAGGTATATGGCATTTTAAGCAGAAGAATGACAGTCATATAGGAATTTGAGACCAATAAGTCTAGCCCAGTGGTTCCCAATATTTGCTGCATATTAGAATCACCTCGGGAGTGTTAAAAAAATCCAAATACCAGGTCACACCTCATACCAATTAAATCAGGATGTCTAGGGAATGGGAGTGAGGCATCGCTGTTTTACAGAGAAAAAAAATGAGAGCATCGGCCCTCTGTAATACTTCCAATACATTTGTGCATGAAGTTTTAACCTGCATTCAAATCCAATTTGGAGAAACATTTACTGCCTGCGTTGAAATTAGAGGCCCTATGAGCATGTCTACAAGAACACCTATTATGTGGATTTCCTTATCCATCAGCAGTGTTCGTATTTTATACAAAGAACTTGGAGTACCGAGACCTTAAAAATATTTCTTTTTTTTTTATTGGAGTATAATTATTTTACAATGTTGTGTTAGTTTCTGCTGTACAATGAAGTGAATCAGCTATATGTATACATATATCCCCCTATCCCCTCCCTCTTGGACCTCCCTCCCACCCCCCATCCCACCCATTTAGGTCGTCACAGAGCACTGAGCTAAGCTCCCTGTGCTATACAGCAGGTTCCACTAGCTATTTATTTTACACATGGTAGTGTATCTATGTCAAACCTAATCTCCCAATTTGTCCCACCCTCCCCTTCAACCCTGTGTCCACATGTCCGTTCTCTACATCTGTGTCTCTATTCCTGCCCTACAAATAGGTTCATCTGTACCATTTTCCTAGATTCCACATATATGTGTTAATATATTATATTTGTTTTTCCCTTTCTGGCTTACTTCACTCTGTATGACAGACTCTAGGTCCATCCACATCTCTACAAATGACCCAACTTTGTTCCTTTTGATGGCTGAGTAATATTCCATTGTATATATGTACCATATCTTCTTTATCCATTCATCTGTCGATGGGCATTTAGGTTGCTTCCATGACCTGGCTATTGTAAATAGTGCTGCAATGAATGTTGGGGTACATGTGTCCTTTTGAATTATGGTTTTCTCAGGGTATATGCCCAGTAGTGGGACTGCTGGGTCATATGGTAGTTCTATTTTTAGTTTTTTAAAGGCCTGTAAAAAACTTGTATTATTTTTTTAACCTAGATTTTGGAAACATTTCAATCTTTTCAATGGGCCCAGGAAAGCTATAGAAATGAGCAGAAAAGTGGATGTTTATGGTTCATATACAGAATCTTGCAATCCACATGTAATCTTCCTACAAGCTTCCAGCAGTCTTTATATGAGGTGCTTATGGTTTTTCTTAGTGGTTTTCTATCTTTGGAATGTTTTGAAACTTCTGCAACAAAATGGGAATTTATCTGATGTATATGAGCTTCCTACACTTCTGAGACCAAGTTTGAAAAATGTACATTCATGCAGGGAACTATTGGCTTACTGAGGGTGCGTTCTTTCTTCTCAAGCCTTATAAATTGCATTGTCCAGAAGACATACATAGTGCCTACAAGGGGTAAAGCATTTTCTTGGGTTTACTACTATTTCGCAATCTTAGTGGCAGGTATTGTAGTATTTACTAAGGATCTATTTTAAAATGGCTTCCTGCTTCCCAAGTTGACGCCATCCGACCCAAGGCAATTTTCTTCTCTGTCCTTATTTCTCTTTACCAAGATCTTCTTTACTCTGTAAAACAGCAGAAACTTCTAACGGTGGCATTGACACTGCCTTGACCCAATGAAATATGTCTCCAGACTTGTTCCATTTATTGTGCTTTTTTGTTTGTTGAATTAACCCTCATGGAAAAGAGTCATGTTAGTTTGGAAGAGGAGTTTTTGGCAATAAGATTTGCTTTTATGAAATGCCAACAGTTTTATGAAAAGCCCCATTGCACCCATGTCCATTTCGAGTCAATGAACACTGAAATCACTTCATCTGTTTATCCAACCATCAGATATTTTTAACTGTAATACACTTACTGAACTGCCTGGCTACTTTACTTGTCAGGACACAGAAAGATTTACTGGGACCTTAGTGGGCCTAGGACAGGTCTATGGGGGGTGTCATCAAGCATTGGTGTAGCTTCTGATAATTTTCAAGCCTGAAAATGCTGGAAGAATTTGTTTGGGATTTCCTCTATCCAGTTGTTCTTTCACATCTCCCTCCCCTTAACACCATGAAAACAACCATCACCTCTACTATAATCACAGTCACCTTGTCTCTCTGATGCTAACTGACCTATTTATTGAAATGGCCGTGAGACCCATAACTGATACTCGGACCCCCCCACCCCTGTATTTTGATCTACTTGGTGGGGCTCAGATATTACGTATTCTTTCAAAAGCTTTCCAGGTGATTGTGAAGTAAGGCTAGGGTTGAGAACCACTAGGCTGGTCACAGAGGGTGATCTAGACACTGGGGCAGAACTGGAGATGTTTCTAGAGAAACAGTACATTTTCATTGCAGTTGTTGCCCTGTGGTTTGCATAATGTCCTGGGTTCAAATGTGAGTTCTTATCTTTGCACCTTTTCTTTTTGTCACTTGTAATTCAGCACATCTTCCTTGGCCTCAAACAGTCTCAGTTCAAATTCTGTATATGCAGTCAGTTGTTAACAGACACTAGCTAAATCATGTAAGCTCCTTGAGTCTCCGTTTACTGATTGGCAAAATGGGGACAATGAAACATGCATCTCAGAGTTCTTGTGCTGTTTAAATAAGTGAGATCAGTGTATGAAATCCTTAGCAACGACCATGGCAGAAAAAGCACTCAATTATTGGTAGCCTCTGCTATCATAGTATTATCTTGTAGCTTATTTTGTTCTTGAATAGTTTGAAGATTAAAGTATCTTAGTATTATTGAATGATAATTGTGCTTTGAAAATGTACTCCTAATGCAACTTTGCACAATAAATACTAATGTTGTTACCCAAAAAAAAAAAAAAAAAAAGGTATCTTCATCTACAGATATTTACCAGCCCAACGTGACTTTGGGTCTCTCCAAGACAAAATTTGGGATGAAGAATTAGTTTTTTCAAGTTCGACGAGATGTTCAAGTCTTGCTGTGATTCAGAAGAAGCATTAGAAAGCAAAATGTTCTGTAGGTCACCAATTTCAAGACTTCATTAAGCTCTGAAAAAGCAGAATTTCAAAGTTGAGGCTCTTCACAAACAAACCCAAATCCTGAACACTAAAGTGCTTTTTCCGGTGTACCAACGGCAGAAATCTGAAATCATCCGCCAGGGTGATTCATGGGGAGAGATCTGATCTCTGAAGTCATCAGAAAGGAACAACAAGGTCAAGTTTCATCTAGTGGATTATGGTCAGTCCCATTTACTTCCAAGCGCTCCAGATGAAGATAAATGCTCTGGGTTCCCTTGAAGCATGTATTCTAGAAAGACAGTGCAAGATGTAGTGCACAGGTGCAGGGCCAGGCAGTGAACTCAAGCAGGTAAACTCCAGAAGCTCTGCCAGCTGCTGTTCAAACATGGCCTTCACTGCAAATGTAAGTGAAGGACAGTTATTTAGTGCATAGATTTATATGTGTCTCATGTAATTCAGATCCATTGCTGGAATTTATGACTATTTACATGTTTATCAAATTTGTGCTACAATCCAGATTTATGAAAGAGGTGAATTACAGATAATTTTTTCACTTTATACAGAAGTTCCACCATATAAAATAGCATGTGCTATAGGTGACTTTAAAGAGAGATTATATAGTGTAGAAGGGAATAAATGTTGAAATCAGACAGACTCGACTTTGAATTCCAGCTCTATCACTTATTACCAAATTACTAACTTTCTTTGAATCTCAGTTTTTCTGGTAACAAAAGGGACCTTTTAATACCTGCTTTAGAAACACATCGACAAAATTAGTTACCGAGTTACTGCTTATAATGTGCCTAGCCTAATTCTAAGCACATAGCAAATTCTCTGTATAGATTTGTTTCCATCTCCTTTTTATCCTTCTTTCTTTATTTGGTGCATATAAAGGGCAACATCTGCCTCCCACACACCCGCCCTGCCCTTCTTTTTATTTCAAGGCTCATTTGGAAATAACTTTGGTACGTAGTATTTTAGGATAGAGGATCATTCCATGTAAGTAATAATATACACTACTGCAGGTAGTATATGCTGCTAAAAGTCCATAATAATGGGCTGACGAAAGAGTGGAAGGAAAAATTAAAAACAAACCTGAGAACAGCCTGTCATACTGTGTAGGTTTCCCACAGCACTTGATCTTTGTACCCTCTTATTTGGTCCAACACCCGTTAGCCCTTGTACACCTGGGGCACCTGCCTGGCACATTAATGTCCAGGAGGGAGGCTCTAGGCACTGAGAGGGTCACACGGAAACAGGGATTTTAGTGATTTCCGTGGGCTGGGAGTGGGGGATGCCAGGGTGTGAGAAGCTCCCGAATCAAGAGAGGTGAGAGAAAGGGGAGGTAAGATCACATTGGCAGCCTCCCCACAATTTTGCCAAGGGCTGATTTCTACCATATGTAGGTGGCTCTTTTATCAACAAAGTCCTTTTCTGTTAATAGTTCCCCTATACCTCCTAATCTTTTATGAGAAGACACTACTGCTATGTAGCTGAAACTAAAGAAAAAATTAGATAGTATGGAATCTGCACATGGCCATAACGATCAGGCCAAAGAGTCCAGTCATTTTCCACAAGCCTAAAATGAATGGGGATTAGAGTATTATCAAACTTGGAAGACAGATTTTTTTTTTTTTGGTACACAAATGTTCATAGCATCATCATTCACAATAACCAAACAATAGAAACAACTCAAGTATCCATCAGCTGGTCCATGTATAAACGAAATGTGGCACATACATTCAACAGAATACAACTGCAAGTAAAGCAGAATAAACTATCGATATACAGAACAAGGTAGAAGACTCTCAAAAACATAATGATAAGTAAAAAATATAAATGACACAAAACACATATGAACATGAAATTCTGGAAGAAACAAAAACATAACAGCAGAAAGCAGCTCAGTGCTTGCCTTGTGGCTGGGGACGAGGAACAGCTTGACCACAAAAGGGCACAGGGAATTTGGAGGGTTGATTAAAGTGTTCTAAAACTTATTTCTGGTTGTGGTTGCACAGCTCTATACATTCACTAAAACCATATGACTTTACACATAAAGTGGGTGCATTTTATGTGATATAAATATGCTTTAAAATGATCTTAAAAGTGTATACATTAAATCTCAAGGGGGTTTCTCTTAAAAAAAAAAAAGGATTGCTATTCAGCAAATAACTTGTTGTTGACAAGCATCAATTTAAAATGCCTAACAATCCATATTCTACAAACCATAATTACCTCTGCAGTACAGTTTTTTTTATAAACATCTTTATTGGAGTATGATTGCTTTACAATGGTGTGTTAGTTTCTGCTGTATAACAAAGTGAATCAGCTATATGTATACCTATATCCCCATATCCCCTCCCTCTTGCATCTCCCTCCCACCCTCCCTATCCCACCCCTCTAGGTGGTCACAAAGCACCCAGCTGATCTCTCTGTGCTATGCGGCTGCTTCCCACTAGCTATCTATTTTACATTTGGTAGCGTATATATGTCCATGCTACTCTCTCACTTCGACCCAGCTTACCCTTCCGCCTCCCCGTGTCCTCAAGTCCATTCTCTTCATCTGTGCCTTTATTCCTGTTCTGCCCCTAGGTTCTTCATAACCTTTTTTTTTTTTTTAGATTCCATATATATGTGTTAGCATACGGTATTTGTTTTTCTCTTTCTGACTTACTTCACTCTGTGTGACAGACTCTAGGTCCATCCACCTCACTATAAATAATTTCGTTTCTTTTTATGGCTGAGTAATATTCTATTGTATATATGTGCCACATCTTCTCTATCCATTCATGTGTCGATGGACACTTAGGTTGCTTCCATGTCCTGGCTATTGTAAATAAAGCTGCAATGAATATTGTGGTACTTAACTCTTTTTGAATTCGAGTTTTCTCAGGGTATATGCCCAGTAGTGGGATAGCTGGGTCATATGGTATTTCTATTTTTAGTTTTTTAAGGAACCTCTGTACTGTTCTCCATAGTGGTTGTATCAATTTACATTCCCACCCACAGTGCAAGAGGGTTCCTTTTTCTCCACACCCTCTCCAGCATTTATTGTTTCTAGAATTTTTGATGATGGCCAGGAAGACAGATTTAACTAGTCAACAGCTTCATAGGACCAAGCCTTTGAGTATGAACCCAAGGAATTTCAGATAAAGTTTGTCTTGCTGGTTCCTAGGCATGGGATATTTCAGATGTGTTTATGTGTCTCACACACTAGGTAGGAAATACATATAAAATTTCAAAAGATATTTATTTTTTAACATTCATATACATTGCCTGAAATAAATTATATACTTAGTCACCATCAAGCCTATAAAATATTTGGCCTTTGTACCTTTGGTTAATTTGTCACTTCTTGAGCTATGACTCTGATTTAAGATTTGAAAGAGGGGGTGCCTTTGCACATCTTTTACAGGTCACAAGAATAATATTAGTGGACATAACAATAATTAAAAACCTCACAAGAAATGTTTTTTGAGGGCTTACAATGTGTCAGTCATTGTGCTGAGTGTTTTACATAATTCTTTCACTTAATCCTCACACAAGTCTGTAAGATCAGTATTATTACAATTCCAATTTTACAAACAATTAAAAAGAATGCTTAGAGAACTTAATTTCTGCCAGAAATAGGCTTCAAATTCCAGTATGTTGACCTGCAGAGTCTGAGCTACAAACTCCTAAGGTATCCATCCTCTAGAGCAGGGGCTGGCAAACTTTTCCTGTAGAGGGCTAGAGAGTAACAAATATTTTAGATTTTGCAGGGTATATGGTTTCTTTTTGCAATGATTCAAGGCTGCTGGGTTAGTACAAAAGCAGCCATAGATAAGGCATAAAGGAATAGGTGTGGCTGCATTCCAATAAAACTTTATTTACAAAAACACATGGCAGGCAGGCTTGGCCCACAGGCCATAATTTCCTGACACTCTAGAGCCGGCCTGTTCTGTAAAACCTTCCACAGTGATGGTAATGTTCTCAATCTGCACTGCCAGATATAGTAGCCATTGGCCATATGTGGTTATTGAGCTCTTGAAATGTGGCTAATATGACTGAGAAACTGAATTTTAAATGTTTAAATTTTATTATTATATTAACTAATTTCAATTTCTATTTAAATAGCCACATCTGTGAAGGAGTTACAGCCCTGGACAGATTAGATTATAAATTTTGACACATAAAGTGGTCAGTTCTAGCCACTGTGGAATAGATGAGACATGATTAAACTGAAACTCTTTTAAAACTGTAAACCTCAAAGAACAAATAAAACCATCAGTTATAAAGCACACAGGGCAAAGAAAACTATCAGAACAAAATAATTTAAATTCTGCGGAATTATTGTCTCAGCCTCTCTCCTCAAAAATCATTCTCATTAATGTAAAAATGTTTTTTCTTAATTTGTTCTGTCATAGTTAGTACTTTCACTAAAAAATATAGGTCCTTTATCTTTTTTCTTTTGGTTTTTAGCCTTCTAAACCACTAAATGCTGATTGTGTGCAAAACCGCCATTCAGAAATTAGTTATGGTAATAATATAAAACTAAACGTAAGTTTCTTCCTCCTCATTCCTGTGGTTTAAATAATTTCCCCAAACTGACAAATCTGCTAACATGGATAAAGACATTAGGTTCTGCTGTGGACTGAGTTTTGTCCTCTTAAAATTTATATGTTGAAATCCTAACCCCTAATATAGTGGTGTTTGGAGGTGGGGTCTTTGGGAGGTAATTAGGTTTAGATGAGGTCCTTAGGGTGAGGCTTTAAGTGGGATAGTGTCCCTGCAAGTAAAGGAAGACAGAGAGCTTTCTCTGCCACGTGAGTAGACGGTGAGAAGGCGGCCATCTGCAAGCCAGGAAGAGGGCTCTCACCAGGGACCAAATCTTTAGGCACCTTGGTCTTGTACTTTACAGCCTCTGGAATTGTGAGACCTAAATGTCTCTTGTTTAAGCTGCTCAGTCTATGGTATTTTATTATAGCAGCCAGAGCTACGACAGGTCCTCTAATGTCTGAGCCTCTTAGAGAGGGCATGTTTAAGCTACATCTCATGCCCACCTGTACCATCATCAGAAAAGAAATTACCTGTTTGAGGATGTTTGCAAATTAATTTAAAATACTATAAAAATTATCTTGGCATGCACCATGATGTCATTTACATGTCAGGGAAATTGTGTCCACTAAAACTAAAATATTGACCAAACTGATTATAGGTGTTAAATAAGCTACTAAAAATGTAGTATCATGATATTTACCTAGATGAAAATATTTTGAAGGTACAGAGGAAATATTTTACACTTTCAAAGTAACGTTTCGATGACCATCAGTTTTTCACTGCTCAGCATTTGGTCACTGAATACTCACTCATTGATTTCGTAAGGAGCTTAAGCCCATAAACATTCACGTCACCTTACACAGGGATCTACAAGTGCAAATATGTACACTTACGCAGTTCTGGGAAGCCTTTCTGACTTGCTGGGCTAAAGATTATGCCAGTCGTTCAATTGCTAATGCTGAATTTATGTAATGCAAAAACTGCCATTAAGTTTGGAGGCTAAGAAGAAGAGACAGCATCGTTTCACATAAACATTGTCTCAGCGTCCTCCAGCTGCTTTCAGGGACATATTTTTCTGCATATTTAAAGTTTATAGCAGACCATGAAGATCAGAGTTTCTTTTCATATTCCAACTTTATAGCAAAGTCACAACTACCTATTAATATAGCAGCTGTAATGTATTTCTAGTTAAGCTGTCATAAAGTCTATGGCTTTTCACATCATCACTTTTGAAGGTTGGTGCCACAGAGAGAAAAGCCATTTGTACTGGATCGCCATGGTGGTTTGTAATATACATGGTAATAAATATCACAGTATATTTCATTTTTATATGTTTTCGGTGAAGAGGTAAAAGTGCATCTTCTACAGTTGTTTTTCAGAAATTGCTCATATGTTGGGAATGAGGGTAAAAGAGACTGAAGCTAAAATTATTTATCGAGACATTACCACTCTTCACTCACACCACAGCTGAAATGAGAAGGGGATGCCAATGATATTTCATTTATAGTATTGATTTCCAGAGCTCGCCCTATGAAAGTACTGATTGTGTATTCAAGATAAATGTGAGAAAATGTAGATATTCTGACGGTCATGGTTTTTTTATTTTTATTATTCTGATCATTTATATCCTTTTGAAATGTAATTGAAAATGTCTCTCAGATGTCATTTCACTGCTTTCATGTGGTGCTTGAGATTTGCGAGTGCCCTGGAAATGTTTAAATGCTCACAGATATTAGTGTGTATATACAAATATATATATATATTTTACACAAGTATAGTTTCTTATAGTAATAAAGATTCCCGAGAATAATGCTGTTCGGTTTACTTAAGATGGATGACCGGGGAGAGGTGTAAATAAATGTCTTCTCCCTAGCTTTCACTGTTTTGCTCCCGTTTGGTTTTCCCCTTGAACTGGTGGTTTAATCACACTCACCCTTCGGCTGAAATCACACTTGTCTGTCAGCTAAGCCAATCTTCTTACTTTTACCATGACAACTTCTTATGCACAGTCAGTCCTGATATCCTGCTTTATTCTTCATTGCCATGAACATCTATTAGTATGAGAAGACTGATCTTCATAAACAAGACCGCGATGAACACACAAATCAGATCAGTGCGGGAACGCAGGAAGGCGTGGGAGGGCGGGATGCTCTGGTGAGTTTGTGCCCTTTACTCCCACTCGCCCTTCTCTGAGCCAGATCAAACTGCACCCAAACCCCACTTCCCTGTTCTCGTCTTCTAGCCCCAAGTGTGAAGCACCCGGCGTGCAGGGACCTTATCTGGGTCTGAGAATGGAGGCAACCATTCTGATCTCTTCCCCATTTCCCTTCTCCCTCTCAACTCCCAAATCAGGCGCCTGCACTTATTCACACTTCTTATTTCTAAGTTTTCAGGGTTTCTTTTATTAAGAATGACAGACAGTAAGGAGCAATGCTCTTACCCTTAAAAAAGAATCAAGAAGTCCCAACATGCTTACATATAGTTTCAATAGTTATCAAAACTTTGTATCATACAACAGAGATTAATGCTGCCTACAGATGAAGACACATCACTGCTGATGTTAGCAATTTCTGTGTGACCTTGGAATATTCATTTCATTTTCGATTAGCGCAGTCCATTCATGTATGACTTTGCGTATATACTAATACAAAACAAGGGAATAATAAAGATAGAAATATACTTCCCTACTTACAATTATAGAAGTAGTGTGAGGTTTTCAGCCAAGTACAAGACGTTCATCACATAAGAATATACACTTTTAATAACTAGGATTTTAGAAATAAAGAATTGAGTTGTGTATTTCTAGTTTGTGAAATGAGAGATTTGCAGTGCAATATGTCTATGCCTATGTGTATGTACATATGTGTGCATGCATTTACGTGTATCGAGGAAGAATACATGAGATATACCCTCACCTTTCCCATACATAAGCTTTATGGGTATTATTTTCAAAATTGGAATTTACCCGTGTTACTTCTGAGTGCATCATCAGGAAATCACACGATGAATGCAGCCAAATTCAGTATCTGAATAGCAAGGCAGGACCTACTCCAGAGGTGAAAAATTAACGGCATGGAAAATTAAATCTATTACAGCTCATTGATGTGATTAACTTTATCATGTACGTAGTTATTCAATATAATTTTGAACACTGAGATTACATATAGTAGAATTTTCATTTTAGAAATGCATTTAAAATGCAATTTAGTCAAAACTTCACAGGCAATCCACAAGAGACAATCCACCTGCTGAATTAGTACAGATCATCTCTTTCTTTAAAAAAAAAACAAACTTAAGTTAAAAAATAGTTTTTCCAGTTTTACTGAGAAATAATTGACATACATCACAGTATAAGTTTAAGGGGTACAGCACAATGGTTTGATTTACATATAGTGTGAAATGATTACCACAGTAGGTTTAGTCTTTTTTTTTTTTTTTAACATCTTTATTGGGGTATAATTGCTTTACAATGGTGTGTTAGTTTCTGCTTTATAACAAAGTGAATCAGTTATACATATACATATGTTCCCATATGTCTTCCCTCTTGCGTCTCCCTCCCTCCCACTCTCCCTATCCCACCCCTGAAGGCTGTCACAAAGCACCGAGCTAATATCCCTGTGCCATGCGGCTGCTTCCCCCTAGCTATCTACCTTACTACGTTTGTTAGTGTGTATATGTCCATGACTCTCTCTCGCCCTGTCAAAGCTCACCCTTCCCCCTCCCCATATCCTCAAGTCCGTTCTCCAGTAGGTCTGCGTCTTTATTCCTGTCTTACCCCTAGGTTCTTCATGACATTTTTTCCCCCTTAAATTCCATATATATGTGTTAGCATACGGTATCTGTCTTTTTATTTCTGACTTACTTCACTCTGTATGACAGACTCTAGGTCTACCCATCTCATTACAAATAACTCAATTTCATTTCTTTTTAAGGCTGAGTAATATTCCATTGTATATATGTGCCACATCTTCTTTATCCATTCATCCGATGATGGACACTTAGGTTGTTTCCATCTCCGGGCTATTGTAAATAGAGCTACAATGAACATTTTGGTACATGACTCTTTTTGAATTTTGGTTTTCTCAGGGTATATGCCCAGTAGTGGGATTGCTGGGTCCTATGGTAATTCTATTTGTAGTTTTTTAAGGAACCTCCATACTGTTCTCCATAGTGGCTGAACCAATTCACATTCCCACCAGCAGTGCAAGAGTGTTCCCTTTTCTCCACACCCTCTCCAGCATTTATCGTTTCTAGATTTTTTGATGATGGCCATTCTGACTGGTATGAGATGATATCTCATTGTAGTTTTGATTTGCATTTCTCTAATGATTAATGATGTTGAGCATTCTTTCATGTGTTTGTTGGCATTCTGTATATCTTCTTTGGAGAAATGTCTATTTAGGTCTTCTGCCCATTTTTGGATTGGGTTGTTTGTTTTTTTTGATATTAAGCTGCATGAGCTGCTTGTAAATTCTGGAGATTAATCCTTTGTCAGTTGCTTCATTTGCAAATATTTTCTCCCATTCTGAGGGTTGTCTTTTGGTCTTGTTTATGGCTTCCTTTGCTGTGCAAAAGCTTTGAAGTTTCATTAGGTCCCATTTGTTTATTTTTGTTTTTATTTCCATTACTCTAGGAGGTGGGTCAGAAAGGATCTTGCTGTGATTTATGTCATAGAGTATTCTGCCTATGTTTTCCTCTAAGAGTTTGATAGTTTCTGGCCTTACATTTAGGTCTTTAATCCATTTTGAGCTTATTTTTGTGTATGGTGTTAGGGAGTGATCTAATCTCATACTTTTAAATGTACCTGTCCAGTTTTCACAGCACCATTTATTGAAGAGGCTGTCCTTTCTCCACTGTACATTCCTGCCACCTTTATCAAAGTTAAGGTGTCCATATGTGTGTGGGTTTATCTCTGGGCTTTCTATCCTGTTCCATTGATCTATTTTTCTGTTTTTGTGCCAGTAGCATACTCTCTTGATTACTGTAGCTTTGTAGTATAGTCTGAAGTCAGGGAGCCTGATTCCTCCAGCTCCTTTTTTCATTCTCAAGATTGCTTTTGCTATTCGGGGTCTTTTGTGTTTCCATACAAATTGCGAAATTTTTTGTTCTAGTTCTGTGAAAAATGCCAGTAGTGGTTTGATAGGGATTGCATTGAATCTGTAGATTGCTTTGGGTAGTAGAGTCATTTTCACAATGTTGATTCTTTCCATCCAAGAACATGGTATATCTCTCCATCTATTTGTATCATCTTTAATTTCTTTCATCAGTGTCTTATAATTTTCTGCATACAGGTCTTTTGTCTCCTTAGGTAGGTTTATTCCTAGATATTTTATTCTTTTTGTTGCAATGGTAAATGGGAGTGTTTTCTTGATTTCACTTTCAGATTTTCATCATTAGCATATAGGAATGCCAGAGATTTCTGTGCATTAATTTTGTATCCTGCTACTTTACCAAATTCATTGATTAGCTCTAGTAGTATTCTGGTAGCATCTTTAGGATTCTCTATGTATAGTATCATGTCATCTGCAAACAGTGACAGCTTTACTTCTTCTTTTCCGATTTGGATTCCTTTTATTTCCTTTTCTTCTCTGATTGCTGTGGCTAAAGCTTCCAAAACTATGTTGAATAAGAGTGGTGAGAGTGGGCAACCTTGTCATGTTCCTGATCTTAGTGGAAATGCTTTCAGTTTTTCACCATTGAGGATGCTGTTTGCTGTGGGCTTGTCATATATGGCCTTTATTATGTTGAGGAAAGTTCCCTCTATGACTACTTTCTGCAGGGTTTTTATCATAAATGGGTGTTGAATTTTGTCGAAAGCTTTCTCTGCATCTATTGAGATGATCATATGGTTTTTCTCCTTCAATTTGTTAATATTGTTTATCACATTGATAGATTTGCGTATGTTGAAGAATCCTTGCATTCCTGGAATAAACCCCACTTGATCATGGTGTATGACCCTTTTAATGTGCTGTTGGATTCTGTTTGCTAGTATTTTGTTGAGGATTTTTGTATCTATATTCATCAGTGATATTGGCCTGTAGTTTTCTTTCTTTGTGACATCCTTGTCTGGTTTTGGTATCAAGGTGATGGTGGCCTCGTAGAAGGAATTTGGGAGTGTTCCTCCCTCTGCTATATTTTGGAAGAGTTTGAGAAGGACAGGTGTTAGCTCTTCTCTAAACGTTTGATAGAATTCACCTGTGAATCCATCCGGTCCTGGGCTTTTGTTTGTTGGAAGATTTTTACTCACAGTTTCAATTTCAGTGCGTGTGATTGGTCTGTTCATGTTTCCTATTTCCTCCTGATTCAGTCTTGGCAGGTCGTGCATTTCTAAGGATTTGTCCATTTCTTCCAGATTGTCCATTTTATTGGCATAGAGTTGCTTGTAGTAATCTCTCATGATTTTTTTTATTTCTGCAGTGTCAGTTGTTACTTCTCCTTTTTCATTTCTAATTCTATTGATTTGAGTCTTCTCCCTTTTTTTCTTGATGAGGCTGGCTAGTGGTTTATCTATTTTGTTTATCTTCTCAAAGAACCAGCTTTTAGTTTTATTGATCTTTGCTATCGTTTCCTTCATTTCTTTTTCATTTATTTCTGATCTGATTTTTATGATTTCTTTCCTTCTGCTAGCTTTTGGGTTTTTTTGTTCTTCTTTCTCTAATTGCTTAAGGTGCAAGGTTAGGTTGTTTATTCGAGATGTTTCCTGCTGCTTAAGGTGGGCTTGTATTGCTATAAACTTCCCCCTTAGAACTGCTTTTGCTGCATCCCATAGGTTTTGGGTCGTTGTGTCTCCACTGTCATTTGTTTCTAGGTATTTTTTTATTTCCTCTTTGATTTCTTCAGTGATCTCTTGGTTATTAAGTAGTGTATTGTGTAGCCTCCATGTGTTTGTATTTTTTACAGATCTTTTCCTGTAATTGATATCTAGTCTCATGGTGTTGTGGTCAGAAAAGATACTTGATACAATTTCAATTTTCTTAAATTTACCAAGGCCTGATTTGTGACCCAAGATATGATCTATCCTGGAGAATGTTCCATGAGCACTTGAGAAAAATGTGTATTCTATTGTTTTTGGATGGAGTGTCCTATAAATATCAATTAAGTCCATCTTGTTTAATGTATCATTTAAAGCTTGTGTTTCCTTATTTATTTTCATTTTGGATGATCTGTCCATGGGTGAAAGTGGGGTGTTAAAGTCCCCTACTATGAATGTGTTACTGTCGATCTCCCCTTTTATGGCTGTTAGTATTTGCCTTATATATTGAGGTGCTCCTATGTTGGGTGCATAAATATTTACAATTGTTATATCTTCTTCTTGGATCGACCCCTTGATCATTATGTAGTGTCCTTCTTTGTCTCTTTTAATAGTCCTTATTTTAAAGTCTATTTTGTCTGATATGAGAATTGCTACTCCAGCTTTCTTTTGGTTTCCATTTGCATGGAATATCTTTTTCCATCCCCTTACTTTCAGTCTGTATGTGTCTCTAGGTCTGAAGTGGGTCTCTTGTAGACAGCATATATAAGGGTCTTGTTTTTGTATCCATTCAGCCAATCTGTGTCTTTTGGTGGGAGCATTTAGTCCATTTACATTTAAGGTAATTATCGATATGTATGTTCCTATTCCCATTTTCTAAATTGTTTTGGGTTCGTTATTATAGGTCTTTTCCTTCTCTTGTGTTTCTTGTCTAGAGAAGTTCCTTTAGCATTTGTTGGAAAGCTGGTTTGGTGGTGCTGAACTGTCTCAGCTTTTGCTTGTCTGTAAAGGTTTTAATTTCTCCATCAAATCTGAATGAGATCTTTGCTGGGTAGAGTAGTCTTGGTTGCAGGTTTTTCTCCTTCATCACTTTCAGTATGTCCTGCCACTCCCTTCTTGCTTGTAGGGTTTCTGCCGAGAGATCAGTTGTTAACCTTATGGGGATTCCCTTGTGTGTTATTTGTTGTTTTTCCCTTGCTGCTTTTAATATGCTTTCTTTGTATTTAATTTTTGACAGTTTGATTAATATGTGTCTTGGTGTATTTCTCCTTGTATTTATTGTGTATGGGACTCTCTGTGCTTCCTGGACTTGATTAACTATTTCCTTTCCCATATTAGGGAAGTTTTCAACTATAATCTCTTCAAATATTTTCTCAGTCCCTTTCTTTTTCTCTTCTTCTTCTGGAACCCCTATAATTCGAATGTTGGTGCATTTAATGTTGTCCCAGAGGTCTCTGAGACTGTCCTCAGTTCTTTTCATTCTTTTTTCTTTATTCTTCTCTGCAGTAGTTATTTCCACTACTTTATCTTCCAGGTCACTTATCCGTTCTTCTGCCTCAGTTATTCTGCTATTGATCCCTTCTAGAGTATTTTTAATTTCATTTATTGCGTTGTTCATCGTTGCTTGTTTCATCTTTATTTCTTCTAGGTCCTTGTTAACTGTTTCTTGCATTTTGTCCATTCTATTTCCAAGATTTCGAATCATCCTTACTATCATTATTCTGAATTCTTTTTCAGGTAGACTGCCTATTTCCTCTTCATTTGTTAGGTGTGGTGCATTTTTATCTTGCTCCTTCATCTGCTGTGTGTTTTTCTGTCTTCTCATTTTGCTTATCTTACTGTGTTTGGGGTCTCCTTTTTGCAGGCTGCAGGTTTGTAGTTCCCATTGTTTTTGATGTCTGTCTCCAGTGGCTAAGGTTGTTTCAGTGGGTTGTGTAGGCTTCCTGGTGGAGGGGACTAGTGCCTGTGTTGTGGTGGATGAGGCTGGATCTTGTCTCTCTAGTGGGCAGGTTCACGTCTGGTGGTGTGTTTTGGGGTGTCTGTGGCCTTTTTATGATTTTAGGCAGCCTCTCTGCTAATGGGTGCGGTTGTGTTCCTGTTTTGCTAGTTGTTTGGCATAGGTTGTCCAGCACTGTGGCTTGCTGGTCATTGAGTGAAGGTGGGTGCTGGTGTTAAGATGGAGGTCTCTGGGAGATTTCCACCGTTTAATATTATGTGGAGCTGGGAGGTCTCTTGTTGACCAGTGACCTGAAGTTGGCTCTCCTACCTCAGAGGCAGAGCCCTGACTCCTGGCTGGAGCACCAAGAGCCTTTCATCCACACGGCTCAGAATAAAAGGGAGAAAAAGTAGAGAGAATTAGTAGAAGTATGAGGAAAGAAAGAAGGAAAGGAGGAAAGGAAGGAAGGAAGAAAGAAGCAAAGAAGGAAAGAAAGGAGGGAGGGAGGGAGGAAGGAAGGAAGGAGGGAAAGAAGGAAAAAAGACAGAAAGAAAGAAGATACAGTAAAAATAAAATAAAGTATAATATAGTTATTGAATTAAAAAATATTTAGAAAAAAAAAAGGGACGGATAGAACCTTAGGACAAATGTTGGAAGCAAAGCTATACAGAGAAAATCTTACACAGAAGCATATACATACACCCTCACAAAAAGAGGTAAAGGGGGAAAAATCATAAATGTTGGTCTCAGAGACCACCTCCTCAATTTGGGGTGATTTGTTGTCTAAAGGAGGGAAGGAAGGAAGGAAAGAAAGAAAGAAAGAATGAAGGTAATGTATAATAAAGTTTTTAAAATTAATTATTAAGAAAAAAAATTTTTTTTAAAAAAAAAACCATGGACGGATAGAGCCCTAGGACAAATGGTGGAAGCAAGACTATACAGACAAGATCTCACACAGAAGCATGCACGTACCCATTCACAAAAAGAGGAAAAGGGAAAAAAATCATAGGTCTCGCTCCTAAAGTCCACCTCTTCAACTTGGGATCATTCCTTGTCTATTCAGGTATTCCACAGATGCAGGGTATATCAAGTTGATTGTGGAGCTTTAATCCGCTGCTTCTGAGGCTGCTGGGAGAGATTTCCCTTTCTCTTCTTTGTTCTCACAGCTCACAGGAGCTCAGCTTTGGGTTTGGCCCTGCCTCTGCGTGTAGGTCGCTGGAGGGCGTCTGTTTTTTCGCTCAGACAGGACGGGGTTAAAGGAGCCGCTGATTCGGGGCCTCCGGCTCACTCAGTCCGGGGGTTGGGGGATGGCGGAAGGAGGGGCACTGCGTGTGGGGCGGGCCTGCGGCGGCAGAGGCAGCGTGACGTTGCGGCAGAGGCCGGCGTGACGTTGCAGCGGCCTGAGGCCCGCCGTGCGTACTCACGGGGAAGTTGTCCCTGGATCCCGGGAACCTGGCAGTGGCGGGCTGCACAGGCTCCGCGGAAGAGGGGTGTGGAGAGTGACCTGTGCTCGCACACAGGCCCCTTGGTGGCGGCAGCAGCAGCCTTAGCGTCTCCCGCCCGTCTCTGGGGTTCGCGCTTTTAGCCGCGTCTCGCGCCCGTCTCTGGGGTTCGCGCTTTCAGCCGCGGCTCGCGCCCGTCTCGGGGGCTCGCGCCCTCAGCCGCGGCTCGCGCCCGTCTCTGGAGTTCCTTAAAGCCGCGCTCTTAAACCCCTCTCCTCGCGCACCAGGAAACAAAGAGGGAAGAAAAAGTCTCTTGCCTCTTCGGCAGGTGCAGACTTTTCCCCGGACTCCCTCCCGGCTAGTCGTGGTGCACTAACCCCTTCAGGCTATGTTCAAGCCGCCAACCCCAGTCCTCTCCCTGTGCTCGGACCGAAACCCGAGCCTCAGCTCGCAGCCCCGCCCGCCCCGGCGGGTGAGCAGACAAGCCTCTCGGGCTGGTGAGTGCCGGTTGGCACCGATCGTCTGTGCAGGAATCTCCCCGCTTTGCCCTCCGCACCCGTCGCTGTGCACTCCTCCTCGGACCCGAAGCTCCCCCCTCCGCCTCCCGCAGTCTCCGCCCATGAAGGGGCTTCCTAGTGTGTGGAAACTTTTTCTCCTTCACAGCTCCCTCCCACTGGTGCAGGTGCCGTCCTTATTCTTTTGTCTCTGTTTTTTCTTTTTTTCTTTTGCCCTACCCAGATACGTGGGGAGTTTCTTGCCTTTTGGGAGGTCTGAGATCTTCTGCCAGCCTTCAGTAGGTGTTCTGTAGGAGTTGTTCCACGTGTAGATGTATTTCTGGTGTATCCGTGGGGAGGAAGGCGATCTCCGCGTCTTACTCTTCCGCCATCTTCAAGCCGTCCCCTCGGTTTAGTCTTTATTTATCAGATGAATATACAGCTTGACAAGCTAAGATGGATACAGTAGGGACAGCCAATAATCCTTGAGAAAATTCTCTACAGGTTGTTACTTGATTGATTAATTCATTAGTATTGCTTGTTTGACCATTATTGGTGTGTTTCAGTTACAGTGTCTTTCTTAGGCTATGATCAGAAGGCATGATGTAGCAGTACCATTTACTAAATAAAGAAACAAATGAATCAAAACAAAACCCTAGGGGCCTTAGTTGAATTCAGGATATGAGTTGTTAAATATTTTGGCTTTTCCTCCCTCTCACAATGTAATGTAATGACATTAGGGTCTACCAGTAGATTTATAAATAGACCTATATTGCCCTCTACTTATTGTTGTAACCAGAACCTCCAGTACTGGGTTTGAATAGAAATGGTGAGAGCAGGCACTCTTGTTTTGCTCCTGTTTCTACACCGAAAACATTCAGTCTTACACTATCACATATGATGTTAGCTGTTGGCTTTCCATAGGTCTCCTTTTTCAATTTGAGAAAGTTTTTTCTATTTCTAACTTGCTGAGTGTTTATTTGTGGAACTTTGTTCAGTTTTTTTTTTTTTCTTTAGTACTTCAGTCAAATAATTTTTAACTTTAATATCACAATTTGGTGAATCACATTGATTGATTTTCTAGTGTTAAACCAACTTTGTATTCTAGAGTGAATCCTAATTGGTCATAATGAATTGCTTTAAGAAATGTATCTTTGGATTTAATTTGATAAAATTTTAAAATGATTTTGTGGCTTTTCATTGTAGATAATAGTCTGAAGTTTTCTTTCAGTTTTTGTCTTGTTTTGATATCAGGGTAAATGCTGTCCTCATAAAATGAATTGGGAGATATTTCCTCCTATTCTTGTCCCTGAGTAAGTTTTCGTAGAATTGGGATTATTTCTTTCATAAGTGTTTGGTAGAATTCAACAGATAAGACCTGTGAATCTAGAATTTCCTTTGTTGAAAGATTTTTATTTTTTGGTTCTTTTTCTTTTTTTAAAAATAAATTTATTTATTTTATTTATTTATTTTTGGCTGCATTGGGTCTTCGTTGCTGCCCAGGGGCTTTCTCTAGTTGCGGTGAGCGGAGTCTACTCTTCATTGCGGTACGCGAGCTTCTCATTGCAGTGGCTTCTCTTGTTGCGGAGCATAGGCTCTAGGCTCACAGGCTTCAGTAGTTGCAGTGCACGGGCTCAGTAGTTGTGGCTCACGGGCTCTAGAGCGCAGGCTCAGTATTTGTGGTGCACAGGCTTAGTTGCTTCACGGCACGTGGGATCTTCCCGGACCGGAGCTTGAACCCGTGTCCCCTGCGTTGGCAGGCGGATTCTTAACCACTGCACCACCAGGGAAGGCCCTGTCGAAAGATTTTAACCACAAGTTCATTTAAGACTATTCAGGTTACCTACTTCATCTTAAGGGAGATAGGTAGTTTATGTCTTTCAAGGAAATTGGCCATTTCATCTGTTTTCAAATTTACTGGTGTACAGTTGCTCATGATATTTATTATCTTTTAATATCTATACAATTAGAAGTGAAGTGTTTGTGATGTTAGAGTAAGCGCATTAATTCCTTATTTTTTTTTCAGATGTGTTACTAGCAGTTTCTCAATTTTAATAATTTTTTTAAAGGGACCAACTTTTGATTTAATTGATTTTCCTTATTGTTTTTCCATTTCTTTGATTTCTAGCCTTATATTTTGTATTTCCTTTCTTCTACTTGCTTTGGGTTTAATATTCTCTTCTTTTCCTAGTTTCTTAGAGTGGAAGCTTAGGTCATTGAGTTGAGATCTTTCTTATTTTTAGGGTAAGCATTTATTGATGTGATCTTCCTTGAAAGCACTATTTTAGTTGCAGCTAACAAATTTTATGTGCTATGGTTTCATTTTCTTTCAGTTCAAGATATTTTCTAATTTTCTTGGATTTCTGCTTTGATCCATGTATAATTTAGAAATATGTTGTTTATTTTCCCCATTTGGGGATTTTTTTCTATATCATTGATTTTTAGCTTACTTTCATTTTGAATAGCAAATACTTTGTATGTTTTCAGTCATCTTAAATGTATTGAGCCTGGTTTTATGGTGCAGTATAGGCCCTACTTTGGTGAATGTTACAATATAATTGAAGGCCTAATATATCTATTTTGGGGTGGAGTTAGCCATAAATATCAATTAGGTCAAGTTGGTTAATAGGGTTGCTAAAGTCTTTTATAGTCTTACTGGTTACCTCTCTACTTTTTCTGTCAATTACTGAGAGAATAGTGTTGAAATCTCCAACTAAAATTGTTGACTGGTCTATTTCTTTGTTCAACTCCACCAGTTTTCCTGTTCCCTCATTTATTTGGAAGTTATGCTTTTTGGATACAAACACACTTCTGAGTTTTATATCCTCCTGATGAGTCAATCTCTTTATCATTGTGAAACATCTCTCTTTATTCCTACTAATATTCCTCTTTTAAAATCTACTTTATCTTATATCAGTTTTGTCACATCCTTTTACTTTTATCCTCATTTTGTCTTATATTTAATTTTTTTCTTTATTTCCCCCAGTCTTATTATTAAGGTGAAACTGACATACAGCACTGTGTAAGTTCAAGGTGTACAGCATATTGATTTGACTTTACATACACCATGAAATTATTACCACAATAAGTTTAGTGAACACCCATCATTCATACAGGTACAAGAGAAAAAAAACAGAAAAAAATGTTTTTTCTCTTGTGATGAGAACCCTTATGATCTACTCTCTGAAAAACCTTCAAATATACCAGACAGCAGTGTAAATTTTGTTTCCTGTAGACAACATATAGTTGTTCTTAGCTTTTTAATTCTAACAATTTCTGATTTTTATTCAGTGTTATTTATATTTAATGTTAATTTAAATATCACTATGGTTTGATTTAAATCTTCAAGTTTATTGTTTATATATGCCCCATATGGTCTTTGTTCCAGTGTTTTTCTTGTCTTCTCTTGTATTAATTTTTTTCTTATGATTTCATTTTATTTCTACTTTGTGCCTTATTAGCTACACCTCATTGTTTTCTTTTATTAAAGTTGTTTCTTCAGGGATCTTAATACACATCTTTAACTTGAGTCTACCTCCAAATAACATTGTATCACTCCACAGTAATGTAAGAAATTTGCATAAAATTACTCCCATTTCCTCTCCCTCCTATCTTTTATGTTATCATTGACACACATTTTACTTCTAAATATGCTAAAATACCTGGTATACATTGTTATTATTTTTGCTTTAATTAGTAGGATTTGAAGATTTGCTTATAACTTTTTGAGGTTGCTCTACTTTTCATTTTCTGAAGTCATACCAGAGATCCTCTTAGTAACTTCTTAATAGTCCCTGATCAAGAAGTATCCAGACAACCACATTTTCTCTAACCTGTTGCACTTATTTCTAATTTGTAATATTTTTTGTATTAAGCCATCATTCAATAATTGAATCACTTGCTTAAATAATATCTACATAGATATTTAATATATGCATTTTGCTCTTCTGAAGATTATTCTAGAATTGCTTTTTTCTATATGTTTTTTAAATGTTTCCTAAGTTATAATACGGTTGATTTTATATGGTTATAATTATGATTTTATAATATGGTTAATTTTATCATATTTTGCATAAGGTTAATTATAAACTAAAGCCTACTCCAACAATTCTGCGTATTTTTTTTCTAATCTATCATGACACCGAGTTTAACCTATTCCTATGAAGTTGTTGAAATATTTTAACAATTGCCATTTTTGAGCAGTTTTGTTTTTGTTGTTATAAGAGCATAACCAGAATGTTCAAATAATTGAATTAGAACTAAAATACTTATGTACTGCTATCAGGTAAGTATCATGGAACAGATATTTTTAGGAATTTAATGCTTGAGTATAAATTTATATGATTTTAGCTCTATGCAAAGTGAACTAATTTCTCCAGAAGCGCTGAGCACATTGATTTGAAAATTTGTACCTTATCCACTAGCACCTGCAGTAAGACACTTCATTGTATAAAAATCAAGAAAAACATTACCTGAAACTATGTTTAAATGAGGTGATTTTTCATTCAAACTGTAGCCTGGCTGTAAAAACCTAGGGGTCACATTTACATTAGCATTCTAGATCAGGATTTAGTTCAAATAAAGACCCTAGTTATATCTGGGCATCCTGTCAAACTGACCATGAATAATGTAAACCTCTTTTATTTTCAATATTTAATATTTTTAAGGTAGATTATTTTCAGGGCATTCTGAGCTAGTATGGCAGCAGGCATATCAACATTTCATGAAATATAATACAAAGATTAATTCTATTACATCCGAATCTAATTCTCCTAGGTATATGAAAATCACATAGGGATGGCTCTATAGTTTCAGGCTCATAAAATTGCTATAGGAGGCCATAGATTGGCTCTGTGAAGTTCACTTTGCCCCCAGGAGAAACCATGAAGAGAAACAGGATTCAAAAGATGCTGTGTGTGGTAGAGAGAATTAATGCAGCAGGGAAAAAAATCCCACTTTAAGCTCAAATTTAGCTTCACAGTAGCAAAGAGTACAATGCATGAATAAAAATTAGATATTCATAGTGGCTAAAAATATGACTGTTAGTCTCTCCAAAGATAACTATCAGCCTAAGTAGCAATTAAAATGTAAAAGAAGAGTAGTATTTACATCAAAATTTAAATATACTATTTGGAAATCTTTAGGGGCCAAGAGGGAGGAGAATACTCATTATGTCTAGTCTTCTTGCTTGTATTTGACTAATTCCTCATTAGAATTGTTTTTTCTGCCTCTGGGGACTTAATAGTAGGTAGGAGGGATAGCATTTCTGGCCCTTTCATACTCTAATGAGTAGGAAGGAAGGACAATTGTAATAATTTTCCTCTAAAGTGATAATGAATTTTGTTACTGTTAAGAAATTTGTAGGTGTGGTTCAATTTATGTGCTATCATGGGACGTTCCTTTGACACTATTAAAACCTGTTAGGTTTCTTTTTATTTTATTTTTAAGGTTTAGACATATGTACTTATTCAGTCTTTGTTTCCACTAAATGCAATTTGCGGATATAGTTCCTGATCTTGTGTCCTAAGTTCCAGCAAAGGTGAATCATTTTCCCTGTGCTTCTCCCTCTTGATGCTTCTGCTTAAGCCATTCTTTTTTTGTATCTCTGCCTTTAAACTCTTCTCTCTGCTCGAAGTCCTTCATGGAGTCCTTCTTAATACTTCCGAGCATGAGGCAAAGGGGGAAATTCTCTCCATAATTCTCCAAGGCACACTTTTGTGACATTCTATTATAATTGTAATTTCATTCTAGTAGAAATTCTGTTTTTCTATCTACTACAGTGTTTAACACATAGCATGAACTCAATGAATACATTTTGCATGAATGCTAAATAAATCAGTAAAGTAACACAGAGAGAAAGAATAACCTTAAGACCATATGGGCAGAAAGCACTTCTTACAGTTTCTCAGCTGCTTTTTGAACTAGTATTAAAATTTTTCTTCAGTGCCATAAAACCTAGGCAAAATGTAAGTGCTTATGGCTTAGTTCTGAAAGGTAATTGTCTTATGCTTTTGGACTGCGATAACAAAATACCACAGACTGGATAGCTTATAAACAATAAAATGTTATTTCCCACAGTTCTGGAGTCTGAAAGTCTGAGATCAAGGGATCAGCATGTTTATGTTCTGGTGAGAACCTGCAGTTATCACTTCTCAAAGGCCCCACCTTTTCATACTGCCATCTTTGGGGGTTAGGATTTCAACATATGAATGTATGGGGGACACAAACTTTTGGACCACAGCAGAAAGGAGCTTTAAATATAAAAGCAATGACAGAATTCTAAAGAAAAAAATATATACTTGCATTTATGAAAAAATTCAAAAATTATTTAGATTGATATGTCATAAAATAAAGAAAAAAACAGATTGGGAAATATTAGCAATAAATATGATAATAAGATAATATCCTTAACATAAAAAGCATTCTCAGAGTTGACTTAGGAGATTCAGCTTTACACCTGAGCCATGGACACACTGTGGCTGTGGACAGGGGATAGACCTTCATTGGGCACCTTTTTGGGGTTCAAAGGGACATCTGCTTTCCCAGAAGTGCAAGGATTCAAAAATAAAACCAGAGGCTTTTAGGAAGTAGGAATGAATTCTGAAAATAAAATCAATAATTTCCTACCACAGTGAGATTGTGATTGATTTCTATTATCTTTCCTATTCTTTATCTAGGTTTCCAGTTTTTCTATAATAACCATGAATTATTACTTTTATGATCAGAAAAATAATTCTGTGGGTATATATTATTTTTTAGAAATAAAGTCCACTTTGTTGCCTGTGAGCTGGCTCCAAGGGCTTCTGCAGGAAGGGGAGGGTTTGTCCCTTTAGTGTAATAGAGCCCAAAACAAGGTGCCTCACAAAACACCCAACTGAGGGCTGTTCAGTTGAGCTGAGGGTCTCACCATTTCCAGTACCTGCTCAGAAGGGTCGCCAATATTCCTGCTGTTCTCACTAAGCAGCATTCAGGAAATCTGCATTTCTTAGAGAGATACATTTTAGGATAGAAAATGCAGAGAGCTGCCCTCAAAGCAAACAGCTGACACGAAGGAATTTCAGAACTTTGGGCAGATGAGAGGGCCTTTTATTAGAGAGGATCGGGGTGGGGCCCTAGGTGGGGAAAGACAGTAAATACCGAGGAATGTCGGGGTCTCAGTGCCAAAAAATAAAAATAAAAAGGGAAATGCAGAGGAATCATGGGCTAAAATATTGGAATTTATTGTTACTTTTGCTTGAAAGAAAGGACTTCAATGAAATAACATAAAAATAGATGTGGAAAATCCTTCCTCATATTGTTGGGAAAAGACCTTATCTTGCAAAGAACATGTGGAATTGTCTGTATCATTAGCCAGCTGTGTACACGTGTGTGTGGGGGGGTGTGCACAAGCCACTTAAACTTTGGGGCATTAATTTCTTCATTCGTGCAAATCGTGTTAGGTCATCTCGAGGTGGGTCCTCTCCAGCTCTCAAATTTCTGAAATTCTAAATCATATGTATCAGGTTTCTGTTCTCTTAGTTTCTCCTGTGATGAGTAGTGAGTAGACACGGAAGAAATCATTTTCTAGGGTGGTGCCATCTATGTTAAAGGCATCTTTCCTTGAACTTGTCACTGAGTCAATACCAAAAATAATTCAGAGAGCTTTTAACTTTCAGTTTTCAAGTCTTTGGGCCCATAAACCTCTGAGTAAAGTAAGCAATTTTTAGAGATAAGGAAAATGTTACCTTTGCAAGACAAAATTCAGGCAACTTTTCAAATATTGCCCTTCCAGGTCTGCACTCTGACCTTATTTCAAGCTAACCAGATGGTGCTGTCACCGTTTTCATTAGAATACCTATTACTGTAGCCCAAGACCTCGGGTAGCTCATGGCTCTGGGATAGGATTTTATGAGCATTTTTGCCCATACTTACTATTTGGGTAGCAGTAATGTAGTTTTTTTTTTTAAAATTTCATTTAGATATACCTACTCAAGTGTTATTCAACAGCATAATTTAAAAATATATATATATTTTTAATCAGCCCTGATACACTGGGAATCATAATTAAGCACCATTATCTTAAAGAAGTTTTATAATTTTTTCAGGCTATTTAAAGAAAAGTGGTAACAAGTTTATAAACATGGTTCTAACTCTAGAATGATCTTGAAAAATAAATTTATTCTCTTTAATCATTGATGTATGGAAAAGGTATATCTTTGATCAACTTTTCCATTTTCTTTATTTAAGGAAGCTTTTCTTATACCTCAGTTTTTTTATAATTACCTTCACAATTTTTGACATGGTCTCACCCTATTATTATTTTTATATTTTTAGAAGATTCTTTTTTCAATTTATTTTAATAATAAACTTTATAATTTCATGAATAAAATCTGCCTTCTTGTGATATATATATATATATAAAGTAAGCAGAAAAATACATGTGTAACCAAAATATGTTATACATGTATAACCAAATACATACATGTATAACAAAGCATACTAATTATTGACTTAAAAATTTAAAAATAAGTAAAACAAAGCAATAATGCATGTAATTAATGTACAAAATTTCTGAGCTGCAAATTAGTTCTTCAATGAAAGAAGTGAAGAAAAATAGGGTTTGTTGGTCACTAGTAGTTATATAGTACATTGTCACTTTGAGATGAAAATGAGGTGTAAAGTTAATTATGCACAGCTATTTTTAAATTTTTAATATCAACCAGCATTATCTATGTAGTAGAAAAACATAAAACATATTTAGTCATTCCTCCAAAACTAAAAGTTAATTCTTAATCGTAAGATATAAGTTGTTTTTATTCAATAAACTTTTATTTCCGGAAGCCATCTGAAAGGCTGTTCTGGATCTGGTCCTCAGACATGTGGTTATTTAATAACTCCCAGTTTTGTAAGTATCATTTCAGAATGTTTAGGATATTTGCAACAATTTTTTCAGATAAGAAGCAGGTAATTCAATTATATTTGTTAATTGGAAGACTGATGAATGAATTGAGACGATTTACAGCTAGAGTTCTGTCTCTTTTTTTTTTTGAGCCAGGTACAGCACTCACAATCCTGTAGGATAGTACTCTTGTTCATACCACGTTATTGAATCTCAGAGAGGTGACATGATACACGTGGGTTCCCATAGCTGTGCGTCTCAGCCAAGACCAGAATAGAATCCTAGTAGACTGCCAAGGCTATCTTATAATAGCTCAGCTCGGCTAGCTCTGAAGAAGCTGTAATGGACTCCGAGATTTCACCCCTGCCCTCATCTTCTTAAAGCACATGGTCTTGGGTTCCAGCAGTGCCTGGAAGTAGATGACCTCGACCTCTCTCTGGTCATCTAAACTTGATCGGCTGAGCCCTGCTCTGAAAACTCCAAGACAGGATTTGCTGACTCCAAGACAGAAAACTGGCACGAGTTTGTGAATATGTGTATTAAGTTAACGTATACTTATATGAAAAATTGTTTGTTTTCCTATAAGGGTATAATCTCTAAAGGTTTGTTATCCTGATTCCCAGTAACTGGAAAGATACTTTATACATTCATCCTTAAAATTGCATGTTTAGAAGAAATTTCTTCCCCAAGTATCATCTGTATTAGTGCTTGGTTACTGATTTATTGCGTGTAATAGTATTTAAGGTACAGTTGGGGTCACTAATACTGGAATAAATGTCACCAATTCCCTGATTTGAAAAATCACAGGCTTTTTAAAATTAAAACCTTAAAAAAATCTGCTAAAGAAATCATGTAAATGAGTAAGCCCATCCTATGCTTTTTTCAAAATACAGTAACTTTTATAGAGAAGTCAGGGAAGACTTACCTGAAAATTCGTAGACTATAAATGTATACATATATGTCTTTAAAAATGTCAAATAGTTAAAAATTACAATATATTAAAAACTTTACTTGGCAAGTCAAACATGAGATGTTCCACATACATGATTGTCTATAACAGAAAGCACAATAAGCATCAAAATATTTTAGCCTAAAATATTAACTTTATTTTCTCTCTGAAATATGAAATGTCTATGGATTCTTCAACAGAAGTCTGGACTAAAGTTCATTTTTCTCTTTTTGCCTCAAATTTATAATTATTGTTATGTGCATGATATTTTTTCACTTTCTATAAAATATTGATAAACTTAGGGATACTAAATTGTATAATTCTTTTTTTGCCCCTATTAAATAGCCCCAGAATGTCACATTGTTTGAGTTAAAATGCCTATTTTTATGATTATGTAATATTTTTAGAGTACAGCGAGTAATACGAATATATTTGCAGCCAACACAGAGTTGAAGAAGAGTCATTACTGATATAGTTGGCATCCCCTGTTCTCCCTCATCCCATGAGCTTTCTTACCAGATATAACCATTACCAGGATGTTATGTTGGTCACTCTTTTGCATGCTCTTATATTTTTAGGTATGTGTGTGGACCCATAAACACTATATAGTGAAGTGTTGCAGCTCTTTTTACTTTAATAAGTATGTGACATCACCCTGTTTATCATTCAGCAACTTACTGTTTTTTGCCCTGAATTACATTTTTGGGGCTTGTCCATGTTTCTTCACCTAGCTGTCCATCGAGGGTTAGTAAAATAGAGCCTGCATGCCAAATCTGTACCGCTGCCTGTTTTTATAAATAAAGTTGTATTAGAATAATAGCCCTGGAATCTAGCCTGGCTTATCCATTGTCTATGCTGCTTTTGTGCTATAACAGCAGAGTTGAGTGGTTGTGACAGAAACTCTACGGACTACAAAGCCTAAAATCTTTCTTATCTATCGGGTCTTTCATAGTAAGAGTTTGCTGACTGCCACTCTAGATCATTCCACTTGTTTGCTGTATAATAGCGTAGTGTATGAATATAATGTAATTATGAACTTTATTTAGTTTTCCTCCTCTTGCTAGGCAATTATACTTTTTTCCGATGTACATGTTTCCAGCGTCTTTGCTTTTCTCTGTAGCTCCTGCCTTTCTTTAACAGGTTGTCTAGTTTGATGATTCTAATTTTGTATGGGATGGGAAATTATACAACTAGGCTTATCTACACTGAGTGTAAAAGATGGGTGAAAAAATTTTGACTGAGAATTTTGGAAATTCTCCTCCATACTCCATGTGTTACTTTAGGGCATGTTTTGCAGCATGGTGTTCTTGTTTTCATCTTTATTTCTAACACTCAGCTGTAGTCCTGATTGGTAAGGTTTCTTCTGGGGCAGTGAGGTGCTCCTGTATTTACATGCAACCAAACCTGGCAGAGGCTATGGAAAGTGTGCAACTGAAGATGTGTAGGCTGATCCTCAGCACATAACCCATTGCTCTTGGCACAGTCTGAACTCCACTATAGAAAAAAAGACAACGGTGTGCCCTTCAAGAGAAACCAAGGAAATACTAAGACAGATGCCCAACCAAAACACGTCTCGAAATGCATGACAGATTGCTTTTGGGACTGAAAAGAGAGAAGTTAATGCTGAAAAAGATCCTTCACCTCTTCTTGAAGGGGTCAAGGGAATGAAATACACCTGCCTGCTGGTAAACATGCATAGCAAGACGCTTCCATCTATCATTGCATGGTCTGAGAGGCAGCAACGCTGTTCTGACTTCAGAATCTTGAATTTCCTAAATGAGTTCTCTACTAGAATATCACAAGCTGTTCTATTAAATCAGTTTCAGGAGTCGTAAGCAGGATTTGTATTAAAATGATTGTACATCTATCATTACACTGTAGGGAAAAAAGGGATACTGGATAAAGGAGAATGCATGGGGCATCCCCGCACCTGAATTTATTCTATTTTTCAACTTTCTCCTAATACAAGTGATTCTTAATGTAGGCTGAAGCCGTCCATTTAAGCCTGACTTATTCATGCTCAAAAAAATGACTCATATAGACAACGAATGAAATGCTGAACTCCCTACTCCTATAGCTTGACATCCTTGCATTACAGATTACTGATGGTTTAAAGCAGCAGGATTGACTATATGGAGGATCAGCCAGAAAGCCAAGACAAGATCAGTGACAGCCACGATGATTTTTTTATCTTTATTTTTAAATTAATTAATTTATTTTTTAACATCTTTATTGGAGTATAATTGCTTTACAATGTTGTGTTAGTTTCTGCTTTATAACAAAGTGAATCAGTTATACATATGTTCCTATATCTCTTCCCTCTTGCGTCTGCCTCCCTCCCACCCTCCCTATCCCAGCCCTCTAGATGGTCGCAAAGCACCGAGCTGATCTCGAGCTGATCTCCCTGTGCTATGTGGCTGCTTCCCACTAGTTATCTATTTGACGTTTGGTAGTGTATATAATGTCCATGCCACTCTCTCACTTTGGCAGAGCTTACCCTTCCCCCTCCCCATATCCTCAAGTCCATTCTCTAGTAGGTCTGTGTCTTTATTCCCGTCTTGCCCCTAGGTTCTTCATGACCTTTTTTTTTTCTTACATTCCATATGTATGTGTTAGCATATGGTTTCGTTTTTCTCTTTCTGACTTACTTCAATCTGTATGACAGACTCTAGGTCCATCCACCTCACTACAAATATCTCAATTTCGTTTCTTTTTATGGCTGAGTAATATTCCATTGTATATATGTGCCACATCTTTTTTATCCATTCATCTGTTGATGGACACTTAGGTTGCTTCCATGTCCTGGCTACTGTAAATAGAGCTGCAATAAATATTTTGGTACATGACTCTTTTTGAATTACGGTTTTCTCAGAGTATATGCCCAGTAATGGGATTGCTGGGTTGTATGGTAGTTCTATTTTTAGTTTTTTAAGGAACCTTCATACTGTTCTCCATAGTGGCTGTATCAATTAACATTCCTGCCAACACTGCAAGAGGTTTCCCTTTTCTCCACACCCTCTCCAGCATTTATTGTTTGTAGATTTTTTGATGATAGCCCTTCTGACAGGTGTGAGAGGATATCTCATTGTAGTTTTGAGTTGCATTTCTCTAATGATTAATGATGTTGAGCATTCTTTCATGTGTTTGTTGGCAATCTGTATATCTTCTTTGGAGAAATGTCTATTTAGGTCTTCTGCCCATTTTTGGATTGGGTTGTTTGTTTTTTTGATATTGAGCTGCATGAGCTGCTTGTAAATTTTGGAGATTAATCCTTTGTCAGTTGCTTCATTTGCAAATGTTTTATCCCATTCTAAGGGTTGTCTTTTGGTCTTGTTTATGGTTTCCTTTGCTGTGCAAAAGCTTTTAAGTTTCATTAGGTCCCATTTGTTTATCTTTGTTTTTATCTCCATTTCTCTAGGAGGTGGGTCAAAAAGGATCTTGCTGTGATTTATGTCATAGAGTGTTCTGCCTAAGTTTGCCTCTAAGGGTTTTATAGTGTCTGGCCTTACATTTAGGTCTTTAATCCATTTTGAGTTTATTTTTCTGTGTGGTGTTAGGGAGTGTTCTAATTTCATACTTTTACATGTAGCTGTCCATTTTTCCCAGCACCACTCATTGAAGAGGCTGTGTTCTCCACTGTATATTCTTGCCTCCTTTATCAAAGATAAGGTGACCATATGTACATGGGTTTATCTCTGGGCTTTCTATCCAGTTCCATTGATCTATATTTCTGTTCTTGTGCCATTACCATACTGTCTTGATTACTGTAGCTTTGTAGTATAGTCTGAAGCCTCAGAGCCTGATTCCTCAAACTCCGTTTTTCTTTCTCAAGATGGCTTTGGCTATTCAGGTCTTTTGCGTTTCCATACAAATTGTGAAATTTTTTGTTCTAGTTCTGTGAAAAATGCCAGTGGTAGTTTGATAGGGATTGCATTGAATCTGTAGATTGCTTTGGGTAGTAGAGTCATTTTCACAATGTTGATTCTTCCAAACCAAGAACATGGTATATCTCTCCATCTGTTTGTATCATATTTAATTTCTTTCATCAGTGTCTTATAATTTTCTGCATACAGTTCTTTTGTCTTCTTAGGTAGGTTTATTCCTAGATATTTTATTCTTTTTGTTTCAATGGTAAATGGCAGTGTTTTCTTAATTTCACTTTCAGATTTTTCATCATTAGTGTATAGCAATGCTAGAGATTTCTGTGCATTAATTTTGTGTGCTGCTACATTACCAGATTCATTGATTAGCTCTAGTAGTTTTCTGGTAACACCTTTAGGATTCTCTATGTATAGTATCATGTCATCTGCAGACAGTGACAGCTTTACTTCTTTTCCGATCTGGATTCCTTTTATTTCCTTTTCTTCTCTGATTGCTGTGGCTAAAATTTCCAAAACTATGTTGAATAATAGTGGTGAGAGTGGGAAACCTTGTTTTGTTCCTGATCTTAGTGGAAATGCTTTCAGTTTTTCACAATTGAGGACGATGTTGGCTGTGGGTTTGTCATATATGGCCTTTATTCTGTTGAGGAAAGTTCCCTCTATGCCTACTTTCTGCAGCGTTTTTATCATAAATGGGTATTGAATTTTGTCAAAAGCTTTCTCTGCATCTATTGAGATGATCATATGGTTTTGCTCCTTTAATTTGTTAATATGGCGTATCACATTAATTGATTTGCATATATTGAAGAATCCTTGCATTGCTGGGATAAACCCCACTTGATCATGGTGTATGATCCTTTTAATGTGCTGTTGGATTCTGTTTGCTAGTATTTTGTTGAGGATTTTTGCATCTATGTTCATCAGTGATATTGGCCTGTAGTTTTCTTTCTTTGTGACATCTTTGTCTGGTTTTGGTATCAGGGTGATGGTGGCCTTGTAGAATGAGTTTGGGAGTTTCCTCCCTCTGCTATATTTTGGAGGAGTTTGAGAAGGATAGGTGTTGGCTCTTCTCTAAATGTTTGATAGACTTCGCCTGTGAAGCCATCTGGTCCTGGACTTTTGTTTGTTGGAAGATTTTTAATCACAGTTTCAATTTCAGTGCATGTGATTTGTCTGTTCATATTTTCTATTTCTTCCTGGTTCAGTCTTGGAAGGTTATACCTTTCTATTAATTTGTCCATTTCTTCCAGGTTGTCCATTTTATTGGCATAGAGTTGCTTGTAGTAGTCTCTTAGGATGCTTTGTATTTCTGTGGTGTCTGTTGTAACTTCTCCTTTTTCATTTCTAATTTTATTGATTTTAGTCTTCTCTCTCTTTTTCTTGATGAGTCTGGCTAATGGTTCATCAATTTTGTTTATCTTCTCAAAGAACCAGCTTTTAGTTTTATTGATGTTTGCTATCGTTTCCTTCATTTTTTTCCATTTATTTCTGATCTGATCTTTATGATTTCTTTCCTTCTGGTAACGTTGAAGTTTTTTGTTCTTTCTCTAATTGCTTTAGGTGTAAGGTCAGGTTGTTTATTTAAGATGTTGCTTGTTTCTTGAGGTAGGATTGTATTCCTATAAACTTCCCTCTTAGAACTGCTTCTGCTGCATCCCATAGGTTTTGGGTCGTCGTGTTTTCACTGTCATTTGTTGCTAGGTATTTTTTGATTTCCTCTTTGATTTCTTCAGTGATCTCTTGGTTATTAAGTAGTGTATCCTTTGGCCTCCATGTGCTTGTATATTTTACAGATTTTTTCCTGTAATTGATATCTAGTCTCATAGCGTTGTGGTCAGAAAAGATACTTGATACAATTTCAATTTTCTTAAATTTATCAATCCTTGATTTGTGACCCAAGATATGATCTATCCTGGAGAATGTTCCATGAGCACTTGAGAAGAATGTGTATTCTGTTGTTTTTGGATGGAATGTCCTATAAATATCAATTAAGTCCATCTTGTTTAATGTATCACTTAAAGCTTGTGTTTCCTTATTTATTTTCATTTTGGATGATCTGTCCATTGGTGAAAATGGGGTGTTGAAGTCCCCTACTATGATTGTGTTACTGTCGATTTCCCCTTTTATGGCTGTTAGCATTTGCCTTATGTATTGAGGTGCTCCTATGTTGGGTGCATAAATATTTACAATTGTTATATCTTCTTCTTGGATTGATCCCTTGACCATTATGTAGTGTCCTTCTTTGCCACTTGTAATGGTCTTTATTTTAAAGTTTAGTTTGTCTGATATGAAAATTGCTACTCCCCCATTCTTTTGATTTCCATTTGCATGGAATATCTTTTTCTATCCCCTCACTTTCAGTCTGTATGTGCTCCTAGGTCTGAAATGGATCTCTTGTAGACAGCATATATACAGGTCTTGTTTTGTATCCATTCAGCCAGTCTATGTCTTTTGGTGGGAGCATTCAATCCATTTACATTTAAGGTAATTATTGATATGTATGTTCCTATTACCATTTTCTTAATTGTTTTGGTTTGTTTTTTACATCTTTTCCTTCTGTTGTGTTTCCTGCCTAGAGAAGTTCCTTTACCATTTGTTGTAAAGCTGGTTTGGTGGTGCTGAATTCTCTCAGCTTTTTCTTGTCTGTAAAGGTTTTAATTTCTCCATCAAATCTGAATGAGATCATTGCTGGTTAGAGTAATCTTGGTTGTAGGTTTTTCTCCTTCATCACTTTAAATTTGTCCTGCCACTCCTTCTGGCTTGCAAAGTTTCTGCTGAAAGATCAGCTGTTAACCTTATGGGGATTCCCTTGTGTGTTATTTGTTGTTTTTCCCTTGCTGCTTTTAATATGTTTTCTTTGTATTTAATTTTTGATAGTTTGATTAATGTGTGTCTTGGCATGTTTATCCTTGGATTTATCCTGTATGGGACTCTCTGTAATTCCTGGACTTGATTAACTATTTCCTTTCCCATATTAGGGAAGATTTCAACTGTAATCTCTTCAAATATTTTCTCAGTCCCTTTCTTTTTCTCTTCTTCTTCTGGGACCCCTATAATTCAAATGTTGGTGTGTTTAATGTTGTCCCAGAGGTCTCTGAGACTGTCCTCAGTTCTTTTCATTCTTTTTTCTTTATTCTGCTCTGCAGTAGTTATTTCCACTATTTTATATTCCAGGTCACTTCTCCATTCTTCTGCCTCAGTTATTCTGCTATTGATCCCTTCTAGAGAATCTTTAATTTCATTTATTGTGTTGTTCATCATTGTTTGTTTGCTCTTTAATTCTTCTGCGTCATTGTTAAACATTTCTTTTATTTTCTCTATTCTATTTCCAAGATTTTGGGTTATCTTTACTATCATTATTCTGAATTCTTTTTCAGGTAGACTGCCTATTTCTTCTTCATTTGTTACGTCTGGTGGGTTTTTACTTTGCTCCTTCATCTGCTGTGTGTTTTTCTGTCTTCTCATTTTGCTTAACTTACTGTGTTTGGGGTCTCCTTTTCACAGGCTGCATGTTCATAGTTCCCGTTGCTTTTGGTGTCTGTCTCCAGTGGCTAAGGTTGGTTCAGTGGGTTGTGTAGGCTTCCTGGTGGAGGGGACTAGTGCCTGTGTTCTGGTGGATGAGGCTGGATCTTGTCTTTCTGGTGGGCAGGTCCACGTCTGGTGGTGTGTTTTGGGGTTTCTGTGGCCCTATTATGATTTTAGGCAGCCTTTCTGCTAATGGATGGGGCTGTGTTCCTGTCTTGCTAGTTGTTTGGCATAGTGTGTCTAGCACTGTACCTTGCTGGTTGGTGAGTGAAGCTTTGTCTTGGTGTTGAGATGGAGATCTCTGGGAGATGTTTGCTGTTTGATATTACGTGGAGCTGGGAGGTGTCTTGTGGACCAGTGTCCTGGAGTTGGCTCTCTCGCCTCAGAGGCACTGCCCTGACACTTGGCTGGAGCACCAAGAGCCTTTCATGCACATGGCTCAGAATAAAAGGGAGAAAATATAGAAAGAAAGGAAGAAAGGAAGAAAGAAAGAGAGAAAGAAAGAAGATAAAATAAAATAAAGTAAAATAAAATATTTATTAAAATAAAAGATAATTATTAAGAAAAAATTTTAAAAAGTGAAAAAAAAAATGGAAGGACAGAATCCTAGGACAAATTGTAAAAGCAAAGCTATACAGACAAAATCACACAGAGGCATACACATACACACTCACAAAAAGAGAAAAAGGGAAAAAAAAAAAACATATATCTTTGCTCCCAAAGTCCACCGCCTCAATTTGAGATGATTCGTTGTCTATTCAGGTATTCCACAGATGGAGGGTACATCAAGTTGATTGTGGAGATTTAATCCCCTGCTCCTGAGGCTGCTGCTAGGAGAAATTTGCCTTTCTGTTCTTTGTTCGCACAGCTCCCAGGGTTCAGCTTTGGATTTGGCCCCGCCTCTGCGTGTAGGTTGCCCGAGGGCGTCTGTTCTTCGCCCAGACAGGACGGGGTTAAAGGAGCAGCTGATTCAGGGGCTCTGGCTCACTCAGGCTGGGGGGAGGGAGGGGTACGAATGCGGGGCGAGCCTGCGGCGGCAGACGCCAGCGTGACGTTGAACCAGCCTGAGGCGCGCCGTGCATTCTCCCGGGGAAGTTGTCCCTGGATCCCGGGACCCTGGCAGTGGCGGGCTGCACAGGGTCCCGGGAGGAGAGGTGTGGAGAGTGATCTATGCTCGCACACAGGCTTCTTGGTGGCGGCAGCAGCAGCCTTAGCGTCTCATGCCCGTCTCTGGGGTCCGCGCTTTTAGCCGCGGCTCACACCCATCTCTGGAGCTCCTTTAAGTGGCGCTCTTAATCCCCTCTCCTCACGCACCAGGAAACAAAGAGGGAAGAAAAAGCCTCTTGCCTCTTCAGCAGGTCCAGACTTTTCCCGGACTCCCCCCCCCCCCGGCCAGCCGTGGAGCACTAACCCCCTGCAGGCTGTGATCACGCCGCCAACCCCAGTCCCCTCCTTGCGTTCCTACCGAAGCCGGAGCCTCAGCTCCCAGCCTTCGCCCACCCCGGTGGGTGAGCAGACAAGCCTCTCGGGCTGGTGAGTGCCGGTCGGCCCTGATCCTCTGTGCGGGAATCTCTCCACTTTGCCCTCCGCACCCGTGTGGCTGCGCTCTCCTCCGCGGCTCCGAAGCTTCCCCCCTCCGCCACCCGCAGTCTCTGCCCATGAAGGGGCTTCTAGTGTGTGCAAACCTTTCCTCCTTCCCGGTTCCCTCCCACTGGTACAGGTCCCATCCCTATTCCTTTGTCTCTGTTTATTCTTTTTTCTTTTGCCCTACCCAGGTACGTGGGGAGTTTCTTGCCTTTTGGGAGGTCTGAGGTCTTCTGCCAGTGTTCAGTAGGTGTTCTGTAGGAGTTGTTCCACATGTAGATGTATTTCTGATGTATCTGTGGGGAGGAAGGTGATCTCCGTGTCTTACTCTTCCACCATCTTGAAGCTCCTCCCACGTTGATTTTTGAATGCAGTTATAACCATAAGACTGACTGGTATTATGGGAGTTCATCTATCCCTCGCAGTGACTTCTACTGAAGATATGTTAAGTTTTCAAGTCACAAGAGTGTGTGTGGTTTTCTCACCAAGGAGGTGGCAAAAGTTTTGCTGGTATCAGTAAACTGCTGTCTATTTTCAATATTTCCACCAGGTACAAAGGATTAGTAAATAATCAAGCTTAAATGAGGATGTTAGAAAAAGACGAAGCTGAGTTTTCCAAACCTGTGTTCCTAAGGCATCATTTCTGGGATTCAAAAATGTTTTTTCCATTTTTAGTCAAATTGAGAACAACCTCATCTACTCACTGAATCTTAAGGTGTGGATGAAATGGTGTTCTCTTTGTAAGAAATATGAATGTTTTTTGGATAAGAATTTCAATTATAGTCATCAATCTATAGGCAACATTTACCTCCTGAAAAGAAATTTTAAAAAGCTTTCTGCTTTGCTTCCTTTGGCACTTCCACATGGAAGTTTATGTATCAGCCAATCATATTGTAGAATTGTGGAGGTAATCTCATCAATTCTTCCTCCTCCCTTCCTTCCTCCCTCCCTCCCTTCCCCCCCCTTTCTTCCATCCTTCCTTCCTTCTTCCTTCCTTCCGTCCTTTCTTTTACATTTAATCCAATATCCGTTGGAATACCAATGAATAGGCACTAGACCCTAGAAGGACTGATACTCACATACAGTGTGCAATTATGTACATCCAGCATCTGTTATGACTGGCTTATTCACATGTTTTATCAGTGGCCAAATATTCTATGAGCACGGATACTAGACATATTAGTCAACGACGTACTCAACATATGTAGTTTCTGCCCTCACAGAGTTTGTGCCTTGTGATTTTCCCAGGGACTTCCCTTTTAAATAAGTGGTCCAGGGACTATTTTAGGGACAGTAAACAGTTCCCAAGTATTAACTTGAAAAGCCAGTTGAGAAGCTAAACAACATAAGCTTTTCATCTTGTGTGTCTAGAATCTATTAAGATATCTTTTATGTCTTCAGAAGTGTGTGCTAAATTGTTATTCTCAGTATCACAAATTCTGCTAGATACAAAGGATATAAGAAATATCCGGTCCACACCAGAACATAAAAAGGTAAATGAAAATATGACAACCTGCTAGTAAGGATATTTCCTACCTAAAGGGATATAGGATTGGGGAAGTTTAGTTGTAATTAAAAATAAATACAATTATAGCAGTTATTGTTCTAAGCCCCAATTTATTTATCTGAAAGATGGGGTTAATAGTATTAGCACTTTCCATAGTTTTGGGTTTTAAATAAGATGATCCATGCAAAATGTTTATCATGGTGCCTGTCCAATTACTAGTACTCAATGAAAGTTATGTATTACTAGTCTACTGCTACCAACACCACTGCTATTACTGCCCATCAAAGTAATTAAAGAGTAGCTTCAAACAACATAATACAGAGTTGAGGCCTCCAAGAACAATTCAGATGTCCACCTTCCACTTTTTTGTGCTGGATGTTTGATCTCCATCATAAGTCAAGCAGGCAGTTCTTGTTTCTACAAGATATTGAGTTATGCCAGAAAGCCTATAATTTTTATAATCATGACTGATGGTTTAATGAGCTTAATGGAAAGAATTTTGTCCCATAGCACACAAACGTTCACTAATAAAATCCATGTAAATATTTTTATTTCTCAAATCCCCTACTTTTTACTCTATCACTAGTGATTCTTTCTCTTTTAACTCTGTACAATGTCCACATCTGGGTTTCCCTTTCCACTCATATGCAGAATCATCTCTCTCTGGACCCAAACTTGAATATCACATATCTAAATTTTCACTTCACCAAGAGAACCTTACAATCAACAGGATGTCTTTGGCTTAGAAGGAAGTTCTTTTGCTGTTGACTGTGGTTTATCAAAGTATTACATCCAAAGAGAAATGATGATATTTTCTCCATGATAAATTCTAAGCCAAGAGGATATACAATTTTTTCCACATCATTTTACCAAGTAGGAGAAATTTGAAAAGGAGTTAATCAGTGGTGGTGAATGCCTTATAGGAGTTTTTGAACTGAGAAAATGTCATTGAATTTGGTGATTAGATAGCTGGTCTTTGATGGAATAGTTTCAGCACCGTCTTGGAGGCTGAAAAATCAGATTGTGATATTTCTTCATCAAAAAAGAAATGTATCTTTTCTGCTTCCAAATCTTTGTGATAATGTTGTAGTTTTAGAGCCAAAAAAAGAAAATGCTTAAAGGATGAACAGAAGGTAATTAAATGGATACAGGAGCCAAAATTATTTTTTCAACAAGTTTGCTAGCAAAAAACAGTGGTGGACCAAAGATTGCATAGTATCAAGGAGGAACTTTTTAAAGGAAAAATAGAAATGATGAGACTGAAGATGAGAAAGTAATGAAGTGGAAGGCAAAAGTGAAAAAAAAAACCTTTGGAAAGTATTTTTTATACTGAGATAGGAGGGGAAAACATAAGAAAGGATACATATGTTGAGAAGTTTTGGAGATGGCACAATCAGTGGAGTTATGGAGAAATATTGGGGTGGCCAGCAAACTGAGAGGAATTGGCATCAAGTCTTGTACATTCTCCAGACTTTTGGGTGAGTAAGGGGAGCTTTTAAAAAATCTGGTATGAAGAATAAAAGCTAGTAGGAGGAAAATGATAGTGGATTTTCTTGGTGCCCCATCCAGGTCCTCTTTACCGGTTGTGTACCCAACCCCGGCTGCTGTGAATATTGACTGCTAAATACTCACAGCTGTACCCTTTCCTAGAGCATGACCACCCCCTTCACTGCAGACCACAACCAGGCATTGACAGAGACAAACAAAGAGACCCACTGCCTTGACTCAAGATAGAACCAACTGTGTGGGTGCAATTCATGATCCAGGGCTTTGTCGAGTAGCCTCCAGGTGAAACCCATCCTTCCTTAAGTTTTCTAACCTGCCTTATCTTGCCCCCCTACAACTTTACTCCTGAGGGTATTAAATTTAACAAATAACTGGAACAAGAGTCTCCATCTCAGGCTCAGCTTTAAGGGGACAGCAAAGGTATGAAGTTAGGCAGGGCTAATTTATGGTAGAGGCTAATTTGGCAGGGTATTGTGGTGGTTGTTGGATTTTTGTTTGTTTTATCTTACTTTTCTAGCTGCCCTCAGCAGTCAGAAATGGGAGCAGTGAAAGCAGCTGGTAGGTTGACAGAGTGCAATGAAAAGTAGTTGATTGTTCTTGAGAGGATAACTTTGACATACCTGACCATGAAATGAAAGCTGGGAGGGAAGATGTGAAATCCAAAGGTAGAGCTGTAAGGTAAGAAGGCTAAAATGAGAGAGCAAAAACTCTTTCTCTCATGTTTATATTTGCTCTTTGCCTCTACCCACATATTCTCTGCAGTCCTTCAAGATTCTTTGGCCCTGAACCTCCAATAATCCTGTATACCCCAGAGAAGCAAGGTCATGCCTTTGGGAAATGACAGTCTCATCTGTCTTCAGCAAATTTATAGACCACCCTTTACCCCAGGAAAGGTGAAGTTATGTGTATGCAGCCTGATGTAGTAAATATATTTGAAAACATCTGACAGTTAACTGGGCCAGTTAACAGAGCACAAGAAAATATCATCATCGATTCTTGTTCTTAGTCTTCTATCTTTTATATTAAACGTTTGATGATTAAACGAATATGATCCTTCCATTGGGTTGAGTTTCTCAGATATTCTAATGAATTCAATCCAAAGCAAGTATAGCCTATTCAAAAATATATCCTCACCCCTCTCTCACCTCTCAAGTCAGGGCTCTTCTGGAAGGAAAAAAAATGATCTGGCTTGACTGGGTATTAATAGTATGTGCAGGTTTTTGGGGGGCAAAATGAGGTCAGTATTCTCATATCTCAATATCTATACAAGGGTCATTTCCCTCTGATTGTTAAGAGCACTTATGCATGAGATTACACTGCAACGTGGGAGTTTTGAAAGCATATTAGAACAGGAATCTGGATGCCAAGGTTTCAATCTCAGTTTTATCATTGATTAGCTACAAACTTAAGCAATTCCTGTACTGTCCAAAGTCTTAGTTTAGTCATTGACCAATTAAGAAATGTTGGTCCCTTTCAGAACTTACAATTAATTTATTGAATATCTATGAAATGCTTATTCTGGGTGAGCACTTGAGGAGTTGTGCAAGCACCACACTTGGGATTTTTGCTCTCAAAGAGCACACTGTTCAGAAAGATGCTGTGTAAGTAGGAGGTGGGTCAAACTAAGGACCTGAATTTTTGGAAGGGACCTGTGAAAGTACTTTGAGGGGAGTACAAGGTGTTTTAGGCATATGAGGTGACAGGGAAATGAGCATAGAGATAGCGTCGGCAGGAAAACTACCAACTATGCCTCTCCTGAAGTCCTGAAACATACTCCTAAAAAACTGCAAATACATCTCATAATGTAATACAAACCGGACTCAGATTAGTGACTGAGAGATGTCACTGAAAGACTAAAAAAGATTTTATAATCTGATGTTTTATTTATTTATATTTTATTTATTACTATCAAGTATTAGCAGATTTTCCTCTCTCAGGTATAAGAACGTCATCCTAACTGTTCATATTGCCAATCAATCTACTATACTTAGTGTAAATAAAATATAGAGAAGATGTTTAATTTCTATTGAATTATGTTTATCATTGGGATTTTTTGATGATTTACATAAAACTTAAAGTATTTATCACAAAACACAATTGTGGATTTTTTTACACATTTCTGAAGGAGCACATTTTACTTATTGCATTTAGGAAAAACATTTTTACTCAAGAGCTGAGTCATATTTGGTAGATTTTTTTATAAATAGAAACTCTGTTGCTAAAATGGTATCTTAAACAGAAATGGAATTAAAAAATTAAACACTGGAGACGAAAAAAGAAGTGCTGCAGAAAATTTTCTTTGACATTTGCTTATCCCTAGGCCTTAAGAAAACGCTTGGGAAATAGTAAGACACGAAATTGTGTCCTTCAACTTATGTGGTTGAGTGAACGTCAATATGGTATGTTCTTTTAAGAAAATTTCGAAAAGGCAGACTTATTTAAAGTATCACGAAAGGACTTCTGCCTTTTTGTATCTTGAATATGATGTGGTTTTGGTGAGAATAAAAAGTACAGTTCATTCAAATTATACCAGGTGGAACGAGGCAAACAAAGAGATAGTAGAAAACATTGTCCTGGATGTGTGTCTAAGCTAATTGGGGAAAACAGCGTGTCAGATCATAAATGCTGCATTTTGTGGTACAACCACTACAGAAGCACAGGAACAGGACTTCATGGGACTGGATTGGTCAGGGAGACTTCAGGAAAGAAGTTCAGTATTTTAGGGTTGTTAAAAAAATATGAGTTGATTGGATAAAATGGAAAAGAATGGCAGATACATATGCAGATCTCAGGATTGTAAATGGTGGAGTGCGCCAAGAGAGGCTTTAAATTCTAAAGGTTAGGATTTCATAGAGTTGGCAATAGTTGCCATCCTTTGTCCCTTAACGTATGCTGTGAACAGTGTTGTTGTCTTATCTATTTAAATCACTTAATAGGCTTATTATTGTTCCCACTTTTCAGATGGAGAAGCAGAGGCTCAGAAAGTGTTTCAGTTGTTTTAGTTCTCACAGCTAAGAAACAATGAAGCCAGCTTTTGATTCTAAATATATCTGGCTCCAGTCCTAATTTATTTATTTTGTGGTTTATTCTGTGGCTTCTTTTTCAAGATTCTTAAGCCAAGTAGAGCTGTGTTATATTCATAGGTAAGAAAGATTACTTTTTTAGTGATGAGGTTGGTGAATTAGAGGGGGAAAACAGACAAGATTAGGATATCACATAGAGTACTTTGGCTGTAATTCTGATCTTTCCGTTTGATTTATTCTTACTGATTCTATCTCTTTGCTGAAATTACCTATCTAATCTTGTATGCAGTCTATCTTTCCCATTGGAGACTTTAACATATTAATCATAGTTATTTAATTTATTTATTTAAAATTTTTATTGGCGTATAGTTGATTTACGATGTGGTGTTAGTTTTGGGTGTACAGCAAAATGAATCAGTTATACATATATTTACATATATCCACTCTTTTTTAGATTCTTTTCCCATATATGACATTACAGAGTATTAAGTAGAGTTGCCTGTGCTATGCAGTAGGTCCTTATTAGTTATCTATTTTATATATATATTAGTGTGTATATGTCAATCTGAATCTCCCAATTTATCCCTCCCCCACTTACCCCCTAATCATAGTTATGTTAAATTCCCTGTCTCATACTTACAACTTCTATGTCATATCTGAGTCTTGTTCTGATGATGGCTTTATCCCTTCAGACTGTATTTTCTTGCGTCTTTTTCATGCCTTGGAATTTTTTGTTTGACATGTGTGGGAAGGTAGATACTAAGGTAAATAGGCCTTTCGAGTGGGAATTTGAGTTAAACAAGTCAGGAGTTTTTGCTATGTTTGAAGTACATCGTTGATGTGAGCACCAGAAGCTGCCATTTTCTCCAGCAACTTTCTCCCTTTTTGGCTTCTGAGCTTCCCTTTGTGTAGCTCTCCCAGCTGTACCAGAGGTTTGTTAGCATGGTGGCCAGGTGTTCTGATTAAATCTCCATCTCTGGTGTGCATAGAGGGCTTGTATCTTAGGGACATGACCTTCACAAGAGTTTCTGTCCTTCTCCAGGGACAGAGGTTTTTCCCCTCTGCCCACTAGAATGGGCATCTTCCAGTGTTCTCTGTTCGTCCTTGAGATACTCTCCATGGAGATTAAGGCTCTTTTAGTCCCCCTTAAGAGAAACAGGGAGATTGATTCTGAGCAGAGCACCCTTCCTCTAGCTGAAATGGGATTTTACCGATGCCCTCAGGTGATATCCCTTCCCCTGCAGATGGAGCCTTTTGCTCAATAAGGGAGAAGGGTCTGGATGGGTTTTAAGGCAGCAGCTGCTTTTCATGGTCCCCTGCTAGTACCTCTCCTGCCCAGGAGAGCCTGCAGGAAAGCATTAGAAGGGTGGGAACCTTCCTCCGTCTTCAGCAATGAGGAGTTTCACACTTCGGTTCTCGCCCAGCAGTTCCTCAGAATTTCTAGTTTAATGTTCCTACCGGCTTAACATGATGTCCAGAAGTAGCTTCCTCAACATGTAAGCAATTACTTGGCTCCTGTGTTTCCTGGCAGGCGTGGTCTGTCTTCAGGGTGTCGGTTTGTCCTGTGATGAATGTGTTCTCTAATGGGTTCATGAAAAGTCATTAATTTTTTGCATACCCATCTTGTTTTCTTTTTATAAGTTTGAGAACCTTTCTTTTTCAGCTCACTACACGTCTAGGTTGAGCTTGATGTCCTCTGACCATTTACTTTTGACCTATTTGGACCTTCTATTTAAAGTGGAGTTCTTTTAGGCAACATAGAGTTGGGTATTGTTTTTTTTAATCCAGTCTGACAATCTGCCTTTTGATTGCAGTGTTTGGGCTATTAACACTTATGATGATTGTTGGTAAGATTAGGTTTAAGTTTGTAACCTTCCGAATTGTTTTCTCTTTGTCACATTAATCCTGTGTTTCATTTGTTCACCTTTTCTGTCTTCTTTTGGGTTAATTCTTCTGGATTAATTATATATTTATAGTGACTCTGTTTTATCTTCTTTGTTTGCTTTTTAAATATAATTCTTTGTTTTGTTATTTTAGTCATTGCTAAGGCTTTTAAACTGCCAGGCAAGTTTACAATTGGCCTTTAAAATGCGTTAAAAATCCAGCTGTTTTCTTCTTACCTGTTTCCTCCAGTGACTCCTCCCTCCTTTGCCAACTCTGGCAAAGATCAAATTAGTCGTGTGTCCCATTTTTCCAAGGAGGGCCGTCACTCTTCTGATTATAGTTCATTGTTTCCCTTGTGACATCAACTATGTGATGGGCTTAAAATAATCAGGATTTTGTAGGTTATCCAACTTGTTCTTATCAGAGTGAGAAAGATTTTCTTTGGTAAATTTCTACACCTCAACTGGAAGCAGAACTCTTTCAATTACTCACTCTTTTGACTCTCTTTTCATTAACCCATCATCTTGTCAATCTATTCCATAGCGGCTGTTTGGGATTTTTTTTCCCCTCCGATTTATTCATCTTTTCATTAATTCAACAGGTTTTATTGAGTGCTGAGGATCTAAGGATGCAGTGCTGAATCAATACATATAAGTAGGCAATTCCAATCAATATTAAGCACTGTAACTGAAGAATTCCTGGGTATTAGTAGAACGGTCCAGAGCTTGATGGGAGCAACATGTAACTCAAAGCATAGTGTGTCAGGTGTGACTTTATAGAGAAAATTACATGTAAATTAATACCTGGGGAGGAATTACTCAGGTGAAGAGGGAGTGGGTGCAGTGTCCCAGCATGTCTAAAACATTGCTAAAGCATAGAAATGAGGAAAAATATGGCTATTTCCAGAAAGAAATGAACTATAGTTGGAGTAAAGCAGATTTACAGAAGAAGAAGACCAAAGAGTAGCAAAAGATGGGATTAATGTGTAACCACAGGCCACATCATAAAAGGGAAATTAAGCCAAGTGTTAAAAAGTATGAGCTTTAGCAACAAAGAGAGTACATTTGATTGAACTTGGCAATAGCAATATATGAGCCTGTTTCTTCTTGCCACATGTCTTTCTCCCCTATTCTTTATCCTGCTTCTGATATGAATCCCCATTGACTTTTTTAATTTATTTTTTAAACATTTTTAATGGAGTATAGTTGCTTTACAATGGTATGTTAGTTTCTGCTGTATAACAAAGTGAATCAGTTATATGCATACCTATATCCCCATATCTCCTCCCTCTTGCGTCTCCCTCCCACCCTCCTTTTCCCACCCTTCTAGGTGGTCACGAAGCACAGAGCTGATCTCCCTGTGCTATGCGGCTGCTTCCCACTAGCTATCTATTGTACATTTGGTAGTATATATATGTCCATGCCACTCTCCCATTGACTTTTAGTTCCAAATGAAGAATACTTAAAACCAAGAAAAGAGTAGTTGGAAGAAGTAATGTTTTCAAATGACCGCTCTGTGTAGTGACCCCAAGAGGACTAAAAAAATGGTGGAAATATTTTAAGGTGAAACTGGCAAAATAGGTTAAAGAAAGCTGACAGTGGAATTAAAAAAAAATTGTAGTAAAAAACACATAGATTAAATTTGCCTTACTGACTTTTTTTTTTTTTTTTCGGTACACGGGCCTCTCACTGTTGTGGCCTCTCCCATTGCTGAGCACAGGCTCCGGACGCGCAGGCTCAGTGGCCATGGCTCACGGGCCTAGCTGCTCCGTGGCATGTGGGATCTTGCCGGACTGGGGCACAAACCCGTGTCCCCTGCATCGGCAGGCGGACTCTCAACCACTGCGCCACCAGGGAAGCCCCTTACTGACCATTTTTAAGTGCACAGTTCCGTAGTGTTAAATAAATTCATGTTTTAAACAATTCTCTAGAAATTTTTCATCTTGCAAATTTGAAACTCCACACTTATTAAACAACTCTCCCTTTACCCAGGCCCTGGTAACCTCCATTCTACTTTCTGTTTCCATGAATCCAACTCCTTTAAAGTCATCATATAATCGGAATCATACAGTATTTGTCATTTTGTGACTGGTTAATTTCACTTAGCATAATGTCCTCTAGGTTCATCCATATTGTAATATGTGAACAGGACTTCCTTTTTAGGGCTGGATAATATCCCATTGTATGTAGAAACCACCTTTTGTTTATCTATTCATCTGTCAATGGACATTTGTGTTGTTTCCAACCTCTTGACTATTATGAAGGGTGCTATGAACATGAGTGTATAAATATCTCCTTGAGACCCTGGTTTTAATTCTTTTTAAATTGGGTTTAAATCCCATAAGTAGGATTGCTAGATCATATAGTAGTTCTACCTTTTATTTTTTGAGGGCCCTTTGTTCTGTTTTTCATATTGGTTGTGCCATATTACAATCCCAGCAACAGTGCACAAAGATTCTAATTTCTCTACATTCTTGTCAACACTTGTTACTTTCTGAGCTTTTTAATTTTTTACTAGAAATCCAAGTGGATGCGAGTTGATACATCATTGTGGTTTTGATTTACATACCTCTGATGATTAGTGATGTTGAGCATCTTTTCATATGCTTGTTGCCTATTTGTATATCATTTTTGGAGAAATGTTTATTCAGATCCTTTGCCCATTTTGAAAATAATGTTATTTGATTTTGTTGTTGAGCTGTAGGTGTTCTTTATATATTTTGAATATTAATCCCTTATCGTATATATAATTTGCAAAGATTTTCTCCCACAGGTTGCCTTTTCTCTCTGTTAGTTATGTCATTTGATGCACAAAAGTTTTTAAGCTTGATATAGTCCTGTTTGTCTATTTTTGCTTTCTGTTGGCTGTGTTTTTGGTGGCAATAATTTCATAGATAGGACAAGTCCAACATTGTGAAGTTTTTCACTTATGTTTTCATCTAGGAGTTTTATAGTTTTAGATCTCAAATTTAGGTCTTTAATCCATTTTGAGTTAATTTTTGTGTATGATGTAAGATAAGGGCCCAACTTTATTTTTTGGGGGTGTAGTTATCCAGTTTTTCCAACATTATTTGCTGAAGAGACTGTCCTTTCCCAACTGAGTGGTCTTAGCATCATTGTTGAATGTCATTTGACCATGTATGTGAATGTTTATTTCTGAGCTCTCTATTCTATTCCATTGGTCTAGTTATCTGTCTTTATGACAGTACCACAGTGTTTTCATTACTATGGCTCTGTAATATGTTTTTAAATGAAACCTTATTATTCTTATACAAAAAAGTTTTTGGCTATTCTAGGTTCTTTGAGATTTAACAGAAATTTTAGAATGAATGTTTCCGTTTCTGCAAAACATGTCATTGGTAATGATAGGGATTGCATTGAATCTGTAGTTTGCTCTGGGTGATAATATCTTATCAATATTAAGGTCTTCCAATCCATGAGCCCAGAATGTCTTTCCATTTATTTTTTTCTTTTAATTTCTTATTTAATGTTTTGTAGTTATTAGTGTACACGTCTTTCACCTCCTGGGTTAGGTTTATTCCTAAGTATTTTATTCATTTTGATGCTATTTTAAATGGAATTGTTTTCTTAATTTTTTTCTTGGATTGATTATTGTTAGTGTGTAGAAATACAACTGAATTTTGTATGTGGATTTTGTATCCTGCAACTTTACTGAATTCATTGATTAGTTCTAAAATTTTCTGGTGGACTCTAGGGTTTTCTATACTTAAGGTCATATCGTCTGTGAATAGAGATAATTGTGCTTCTTCCTTTCCACTTAAGATACCTTTTATTTCTTTTTTATGCCTAAGGGTTCTGACTAGGACTTTCAGTACTATGTTGAATAGAAGCAGTGGGAGTGGGCATCTTTGATTTATTTCAGAGCTTAGAGCTTTCATTCTTTCATCATTGGTATGATGTTAACTGTGAGATTTTCCTATATGACCTTTATTATGTTTAGGCAGTTAGCTTCTATTCCTACCATGTTGAATATTTTTATCATGAAAATGTATTGAATCTTACAAATTTTTTTTTTGCATTAGCTGGGAGAATGTGGTTTTTGTCTTTTATTCTCTTATTGTGGTGTATTATGTTGTCTGATTTTTGTATATTGAATGATTCCTGCATCCAGGAATAAATCTCACTTGGTCATACTATATACTTCTTTTAATGTGCTGTTGAATTCAGTTTACTAGTATTTTGTTCAGGATTTTTGCATCAATATTCATCAGGGTTATTGGTGTGTAGTTTTCTTTTCTTGCAATATCTTTGTCTGACTTTGGTATGAAGGTAATGCTGTTCTCATAGAATGAGCTTATAAGTGTTCCCTCCTCTTCAATTTTTCGGAAAGAGTTTCTGGAGGATTTGGTATTAATTCTTGCCTAAATATTTGGTAGAACTCTCCAGTGAAGTCATGTGGTCCTGGGCTTTTCTTTGTTGGGAGGTTTTTTATTACTGCTTCCATTACTTACATATTATTGGTCTGTTCATATTGTTTAGTTCTTCATGATTCAGTCCTGGTAGGTTGTGTGTTTCTAAGGATGTATGCATTTCTTCTAGGTTGTACAAACTTTGGTATATAATTGTCATAGTATTCTCTTTTAGTCCTTTCTATTACTGTGGCATCAGTTGTGATGTCCTTTCTTGTCTGATTTTTGTTATTTGAGTCTTCTCTGTTTTTTCTTAGTTAATGTAGCTAAGAGGTTATCAATTTTGTTGATCTTTTCAAAAAACCAACTTTTATTTTTTAGAGTTTTGTTGACTTTTTTCTACAGTTTTTCTATTCTCTTTTAAAACTATTTTTGCTTTTATCTTTATTATTTCCTTCCTTCTACTAATTTGCTTTGTTTGTTTTCTAGTTTCTTGAGGTGTAAAGTTAAGTTGTTATGAGATCTTTCTTTTTCTTTAATGTTCATATTTATAGCTGTATACTTCCTTCTTAGCACTGCTTTCACTGCATCCCATTGGTTTTGGTATGTTGTGTTTTCATTGTTACTTATCTGAAGTATTTTCTAATTTCCCTGTGAATTCTGCTTTGATCCATTTGCTGATTAATAGTGCATTGTATAATTGTCACCTAATTGTGGATTTTCTAGTTTTCCTTGAACTATTGATTTTTAATTTTATTTCATTGTGATCAGAAAAGATACTTTGTACAATTTTAATTTTCTTGAATTTGTGAAGATATGTGCTCTAACATGTGGGCTGTCACAGAGAATGTTCCACGTGCACTTGGGAAGAATGTATATTCTGCTGTTGGGTGGAGTGGTCTGTAAATGACTGTTAGTTTCGATTGGCCTATAGTGCTGTTCAAGTCCTCTATTTCTTTATTGATCTTCTGGTTGTTCTGTCCATCATTGGCAGTGGGATATTGAAGTCTCCTACTAGTATTTTGTTGCTATCTATTTCTCCCTTCAATTCTGTCAAAGTTTGCTTCATATATTTACAAGCTCTGAAGTTTGTTGCCTAAATATTTTAATTGTTGTATCTTTTTAGTGAATTATTACTTTTATTATTATATATCATTTCTCTTATAGTATTTTTTATTTAGAAGTCTATTGTGTCTAATATTAATATAGCCACTTTTGCTGTCTTTTGGTTATCATTTGCTTGACGTATTATTTTCCATCTTTTCATTTTCAGCCTATGTGTATACTTAGATCTAAAGAGAGTCTTGTAGACAGCAGATAGTTGGATCCTGCTTTTTATCCAGTCAGCCAATATATGTTTTTGATTGAGGAGTTTAATCCATATATATTTAATTACTGATAAGAAAGGACTTGCTACTGCCATTTTGTTTTTTTCTGTAGATCTTGTAGCTCTTTGTCTCCCCTTTCTTCACTTATTGCCTTTCCTTGTGTTTTGGTGATTTGGAACAGTGATGTTCCCTTCTCAATTCTTTCTGTGAATATTCTATAGATATTTTCTTTGCAATTACCATTGCAATTGTATAAAACATTGTAAATTTATAGCACCCATTTTAAACTGATAACAACTTAACTCTAATTGCACACAAAGATTCTGCTTCTTACAACTCTATTCCCTCCACTTTATGTTATTGATATCACAAATTACATCTTTATATTTCATATCTATTAACATGACTTATGTTATTTTTAAGTGTTTTGTCATTTAAATTATATGCACCAAAATTGCAATAGTACAGATTACTGTATTTGTCTATGTATTTTCCTTTACTGAAGAAACTTATATTTTTGTATGGCTTTTGTTTTGCTGTCTACCATCCTTTCATTACAACTTGAAAGACTCCTTTTTGCATTTCTTGTAGAGTAGATCTAGTGGTAATAAACTCAACTCCATCAGCTTTTGTTTCTTAATTTCTCTTTTATTTTTAAAGGGCAGTTTGGGCAGTTTGGCAGTTTGGCATGCTTGAACGTTTCCTTTTTTTCTTTCAGTACCTTGAACATATCATCTTGCTCACTTCTGATTTACTAAGTTTCTGCTGAAAAATCCACTGGATAGTCTTATGGACTATCCCTTCTATGTGACAAATAACTTTTCTTTTTTTGCTTTCAAGATTCACTCTTTGTCTTTGACTTTAGACAGTTTGATTATATTATGTCTCAGTATGACTCTTCTTGGGTTTTTTTTTAGTTGGAGATTTTTCAGTTTCTTCAATCTGTATGTTCATTTCTTTTCTCAGATTTGGGAAGTTTTCTGCCATGATTTCTGTAAAGTTCTCTTCCACATTCTCTCTCTCTCTTCACCTAAGATTCTCATAATGTGTGTATTCATCCCCTTGATCATATCCCATAAGGCCCTTAGTCACTCTTTGCTTTTCTTTATGCTTTTTTGTTTTTACTCTTCTGACTTGTTGATTTCAAATGACTTGCCTTCAAGTTTGCTGATTCTTTCTTTTGCCTGATCAAGTTTGCTGTTGAACACATCTAGTGAATTTTTCAGTTTAATTATTGTCATTTTCAGTTCCAGAATTTCTGTTTGGTTCATTTTTATAGTCCATCTGTTTGCTTATTTTCTCATTTTGTTCATCCATCATTTTCCTGATTTCATTTAGTTGTCTGTTTTTTGTTTTGTTTTGTTTTTTAGCCATATTGAACATTTTTATGACAGTTAATTTTTTTCTTAGGCAGCTCATAGATCTACATTTCTTTAGGTTGGTATCTGAAGTTTATTTTGTTCCTTTGATTGGGCTTCCCTGTTTCTTTGTATGCCTTGTTTTTTGTTTTTCTGGGATTATTGGATATTTGAAAAAACAGCCATCTCTCACAGTCTTTGCATATTGGCTTCTTGCAGGGAAAGGCATTCATCAGTCAGCTGGCTGGAAATTCCAGTATTTCTCAAACATTTTCTCATCTGTTGCTCTCACTGGTGTCTGCCTGTGCAACTGTACCTCTAACATGCTGCTCACTTTTGTTTTCAGCATTGTCTCAACTCTGGCACTCACCTCTTAGTGGTCTGAATCAGGTGAGACAGAAAATATTGCTTTAAGTAGACCCCAGGCAAACCTGAATGTTGGATGCAGGGTCTATTCCTTTGTTTCTTTCTTGAGGGAGGAGCCTCGGTATGGGGGCTTCCTATTGGTTGCTTCACACTATGTTGCATAGGGAGAGGAATACAAAGAGTATGCCAAACACTGCAAATTTTTCTGCACTTTTCATTGGAATTCTTTCTTAGTTTTACAATGGCCAGGGTGCTATACTTCTCAATGGATCTCTAGAGTTCTCACAGATATATTCTGGGCCGTATATTGTTGTTAATTTGATATGTCTTTGGGGAAAGGATGGCCTGTAGCTTCCTAGTCCACCATTGTGCTGATGTTTCCAGAGGGAATTTTATATCTTGGTAAGAGGTTGAATGTTGTTTCTGTGAAAATAAAGGATCAGGAGAAAGTTCTATAGAATGAAGTAAAAAGATTCAGTCATAATTGAAGAATGGGTATTCTAGTTCAACACTCAATTTCTAGATGAGAAAATGAAGGAAATTAAATGATTCTTCCAAGGTGGCTAGTGGCAGAAGCAGGTATGTGACTCCAGTTTTTCTTCCTTTTATCACATGTTGTATGGCAGCATAAATAATGCTTTGTGTACAGTGATTATAATAAGTGGTAAATAAGTTTTAACTTTGGAGTTTTATTACTTATTTAAAACAACCTGTTAAATATGATTATCATAAGTTCAAATTACGAACTTTATCACATATGATTCACCTCTCTAGGAAATCCCTCTGGTTATTGTATCATCTCAACAACTGTAGATAGTAGATTTTCCATTTTAAGTGCATTAAAAATGCACTTCTTAGTTTATTTCAATGGCTTCTCTAAGACATTTGGGACTTCCCCTTTCTGATATAGTTCATATTTTTTAGTGTTCATTACTAATAACTGAAAGGCATAGGGCTAGGATTCTGAGAAGCAGAATTATCATCAGATGATTAGATCACTAATTAAATTTTTTTTAAAAACCTCTTTTCATAGCCAGGAATAATAAAAGGTCTTTTATAGAATAGCCACTTCAAGCACAAAAAGTCACGAAGTATAGTGAATAGAGGCCTGGAAGGGCAAGCAGGGAAAGCAGACATTTGAAAATTCCTAACAATCACATGCATTTAGAAATTATGTTATACTAATAGTATAGTGTAGCCTGATAAATATTATATTTATTTATAAATACTATATTTATAGCCTGGTAAATAATCAGGCTCATCTAAGTCTTGGAAAGGTAGTTTGTATACAGGAAAATTGTAGTACATGATAATATATTAGGGATTGTGGTGAATAGGAGGTTTCAGATGTGTGGTCCTGTTTAGTTTAGTAAAGATTATAGGAAAGAGAGCTCTACATTGATGAGAATCTTCCTGGAAAATGAAGGAGGGGAAGCTTAAGCTGAATCATGAGAGATGGTTTGTATTTAGATACTAAGAAAGGAGTGCTGGCCATTTCAAGTGTAGCAAGCGAAATGGCTAAAGGTACCAGTTAAAAATAGTCATTGCCTTTGTGAATGATGACAAGAACTGTTGCCTAATTTGATTGGAATGTTTGGGGTAGTTGAGGATATAAATATGAAGATGTATAGTGGGAGCAATAGAGAACGTTAAGGCTAAATGGGAGAACTTGATTTTTTTTTTGGAAGGGATCAAAGCTTTATATTTGAAAAAAATGTTCAGAGAACATGGCTAATTAATTAAGATTTGACACACACATACATATATATACACACACACAATTGAAACAACACCTTTAACTGCATAATATGGGGGACAGGAATAGTAAGGACGTTGCTAGCTTGAAAAGTGGGAAAATAGCCCAGCAATAATGAAGTAAATGAGAATAGGTGAAACCTCCCCACATAGTTTACAAAAGTACTAACATTTATTATTTTCTTTATATTTGTAGGCTGGGTAACTCGGAGTAATTAAGAAATAGCATGATGTGAATCTGAATTAGGATTTTGGAAATGAGGATTGAGGAGCTTCAATGATATGGAAATCATTATTAATTGGTTCATTAATTCACATTATGATACTATATTTTATCTCAATCTATTTATTCATAGAATATGTATAATCATAACAGCATTACTCAACTTTTAATATACAAAGTTTCAATGCTTTTATGTGTTGAAATCTGTTATAAGTTTATAATACTGAACCATAATTATAGATGACAATACTCCAAAAATACAAAGTATAAGCATTTATTAGTGGTATTACATCTATCATTCTAAATATTGTGAAACAAATATGTCTACCTTTAATGAATATTTTAAAATAGCATTTCTAACTACATTACAAAGTTTTAATTCCATATACGGTTAAGCACACCCTAGCCGGCTGTCAATAGGTATTTTCTTTTATATGTTCTAGTTTGTCTAAGGACTTCTCACTATATGTTTCATTATATACTTAATAGCAGTTCATTTAAGATGTAGTTTGGTAGTATTGTGGAAATATAACTAAAAACATAATCTCCTCTCAACCCAGAAATCTTCTCTACAAAGATAGGAAGGAAAGAAAACAATTTTTATTTTTGAATAAGCATTAAAACAGAATGTGACATGCATCACATATAATCCACTAAAAAGAGTTCAGGGATTATAAAGAAATCTTGCTCTTTTATGTAACCAAGCAGATACACCCACTGTACAGATTTTCTCAAGATAAACAAAACCAGTCTTCATTTAAGAGGACTTCAGCACCATTTATTCATTATAAATTTATTTGTTAATTGGAGTGACCATCTGTGTTGGTTAATTGGCTTTATCTACAGGAAAAAATGAACTTTTCATTCCTCTATAATGGAAGGTAGGTTTGCAATTTGGAGAGAGGCAGCGTTGGCTGAAGTTAGGCTGCAAGGCTCCCATGGGAACTGGCAGGTAGGGGTACCATCCTGGATGATTACATTCCAAAGAGATGGTTCCCAGGCACTTGAGGAACGCAGTCCTAGGCAGTGAAACTGGAAAGAGGCTTATTTAGCTTTTAAAAAGATTTACATACATTTCAAAGATATTGAGAAAGAATTTACAAGTTTTCTAAAGTACATATTCTAAGAAAAGATGGGGGGAGATGAGTCTCTTCCCTTGTTTTTAAATGGGAGAATTAAGCCTCTTATTTTAAATTTTTACTTACCCTTACACTACCTAGAAGTCAAAATTTCATTTTGTAACAAATAGCTGGTTTCTAGTGAGTGCCGAAAAAAGTCATAATCTTATGGTGAAACATTAATTATAAAATAGAACAAAAGCCATATGCTATAGTAGGATTAAGAATGCTGATTTCAAAGTCATCTAAGGCTAGCCTAAATTGCTTCACAGTGGGGTCTTATCATTCAAGTAAAGGAATATATTTAAAGTAGAATAAAAAAAAGTGTATTACTCGTACCTCCAAAGACATTTACACCTAGGATCTATCAACATTATCTACATTCTTGTCAAAATACATATTTTAACATCAATGGTAGTTCTAGTTTTTGGTAATGAAAGATGGGGTTACTTAGATCAACTCTCCAACTAAATAATAAAAGTTATTAATAAGAGTTATTAATAACTCAATAAGAGTTGCTGGAAGAAATGTTATCAAAAAAGTATGTTATAAACCAGTGTGGAGTCAGAAAGACAACAAGGCCCAATATTTATATAACAACCTGCTAGCAGAGATATAAACACTAAATCTATTTTTGCCTTCAGGGTATTTGCTCATGAATTTCTCTTGGGGTTTGGTTTGATAGCATTACATAGCAAGAAAGACAGAAGTTAAGGCCCAGGACCTGACCAGGGTCTAGAGTCCTATAGAATTCATTTTCCCAGTAAATTTGGGTTCTCAAAGACCCACATCCTCTGGATAATGACATACTAGATTTAATTCCACTTTTTCCCACGTGCTCCTGAATCTGCAGGGACTTCATGGCTCTGAGGAAGACAGGAGAACAAGATGGAAAGGCAGAAATGAGGATTTATGACCAAGGACCTGCCTTTGTATAGATTTTCTCTCTGGATATGCTTAGTCCAGGGTTACCAAGGAATCGCACGACATGAGTTTTATGTGAGGTGATTCCTCACTCGTAGTAAAACTGTGCACTTGACAAAAGCATGTTTAAAGGGGTTCTGAAAGAGGGTCATGTGTCCTAGACCCAGAGAATGTTCACAAATAACTTTTCAAATCCAATGACTCTTAATTTTTAAAAAATTAACTAATCACACTGAGAAACAAGGCATCGTGAATATGAATTAGCAGAACTCAACAAATTGCAACCCTCAGACATAAATTTTTAAATGACTGTGCTTACTCTGTTTAAATATATAATGTCAAACATCAAATCACTTGCAGGTACTATTTTATAAATGTGACATAGTAGGCTTGAAAAATAAACAGAATCTCTTTAAATGAATATCAAGATAACCCATATTAAAAAATTAATGGTTGTACGTAACAAGAGACTGAACACAGCAGAAGAGAGAACTGGGAGAAAGATTAAAAATAACAGTTATCCAGATGCAGCACACAGAAAAAAAAGATGAAAAATTCAGAACTGAGGGTGAGACAGAAAGCAAGTTCTCCTCCACGTATGGCTCCCAGGCCAGCAACATGGTCTCATCCGAGTGCTTGCTTATAATAAGAATTCCTGCTTCTTGGTTTTGGGCTCAACCACGTGTATTGTTTTGGCCAAAGTGCTGCTGGGAGAGAAGATACAAGCAATGATATAAAATATGCTTTTACAGTGGGCCTCGCCTTCTTGCACCCCTGACATGAGGGGTCCATGAAATATGCTTCTAAAATTGTAGTCCCAAGCCAGCAGCGTCCGGCATCACTCAGGAACTTATTAGAAATGCAAATTCTCTGGCCTCCGCTGCAGACCTACTGAATCAGGAACCCTGGGGAAATCTCAGTGGACATATACTCCATCTTTATGAGATCATCACTGGGAAACAAATAGCTGTGGCTAACAATTCAATCTACTCTATAAAAGTAATGGGAAGTTGAAAGTAAAGACTGTAAAGAGAGAAGCTGAGTGAAGAGTCATCCCCAAAAAGAGCAAGTGCAGCTGTATTAATAAAGGCCAAAAGCAGACCTTAGTTCATGAATCTAGAGAGAGAAAGTTCAGTTCACTTGGAATATGTATCAATTCTAAGTATGTATACTTTAATAACGTAGCCTCAGGTTTATAAGGATTGTTATTGTGTTACTGTCAATTTCTCCCTTTATATCTGTTAATATTTGCTTTATATATTTAGGTACTCCTCTGTTAGGTAGATACATGTTTATGAATGTTACAACAACTTCTTGGATTGACCCCTTATTGTTATGTAATGCCCTTCTTCATCTTTTTTTTATAGACTTTGTTTAAAGTCTATTTTATCTGATACGAGTATTGCTACTCCATCTTTCCTATTGTTTCCTTTTGCATGGAATATCTTTTACCATCTCTTCACTTTCAGTCTGTGTGTGTCTTTAGCTCTGAAGTGAGTCTCTTATAGGCAGCATATAGATGGATCTCTTTCTATCCATTAAGCCATCCTATATTTAGTCCATTTACATTTAAAATGATTACTGATAGCTATGTACTTACTGCCATTTTGTTACTTATTTTCTGGTTGTTTTGTAGTTCTTCACTATTCCTTTCTCCTTTTAAGTCTCATCCCTGTGGTTTGATTTTCTTTTTTGTTATGTTTGGGTTTCTTTGTCTTGTTTTTTTGTTTGTTTATCTATTGCAGGTTTTTGGTTTATTGATAAACTGATAGTCATTTAAGTTCAAACACATTCTAAAAGCTCTACATCTTTTATGTCCCTTGTCACACTTTGTGCTTTTGATATCATATTTTACATCTACATGTGTATTTAACTACTTTTGTAGATATATTTTATTTCATGACTTTTGTCTTTTAACCTTTATACTAGCTTTTAAGTGATTGATCTAATGCATTTACTATATATTTGCCTTTACCAGTGAGATTTTTTTCCCTTCATATATTTTCTTATTTCTTGTTATGGCCTTTTCATTTTCACTTAGAAAAGATCCTTTAACATTTCTTTGTAAGGCTGGTTTAGTGCTGCTGAACTCTTAGTTTTGCTTGCCTGGGGAACTCTTTTTACCTCTCCTTCAATTCTGAGTGATAACCTTGCCATGTAAAGTATCCATGGCTGTAGGTTTTTTCCTTTTATCACTTTAAATATATCATTTTACTCCCTTCTTACCTGCAAAGTTTCTTCTGAAAAGTCAGCTGATAGCCTTATGGGGGTTTCTTTTGCATGTGACTCTTTGTTTTTTCTCTTGATGCCTTTAAAATTCTCTCTTCAGCTTTAAAATTTGCCATTTTAATTATGATATGGCTAGATATGGCTCTCTTTGGGTTCATCTTATTTGGGTCTCTCTGTGCTTCCTGGACCTGGATATATGTTTCCTTCCTCAGGTTAGGGACGTTTTCAATCATTATTTTATTAAATACATTTTCTGCCCCTTTCTCTCTCTTCTTCTTCTGGGATCCCAATTATGCAAATGTTAATATGCTTGATGTCATCTCAGAGGTCTCTTAAACTATCATCATTTTCTTAAAATCTTTTCTACTGTTCTCATTGGGTCATTTTCACTAACTGTCTTCCAAGTTGCTTATGCATTCTTTATAACCTAGTCATCTGCTGTTGATTTCCTCTAATGCATTTTTAAAATTTCAGTTATTGTACTCTTCAGCTCTGATTCATTCCTTTTATATTTTCTCATTTTTGTTGAAGTTCTCACTGTGTTATTTCATTCTTCTCCTGAATTCAGTAAGCATATTTATGACCATTACTTTGAATGCTTTATCAAGTAGCCCACTTAGCTCTGTTTCATTTTTTCTTTCCCCACCCTGGGGTTTGTCTTGTTCTTTTGTATGAAACATTTTCTTCTATCTTCTCACTTTGTTTGACTTTCTCTGTCTTTATGAAATTAGGCAAAACAGTTACTTACCCTGGTCTTAAAGTTGTGTCTTTATGTAGGAATGTCCCTATGCAGGCTGTGCCCAGTGGCTTTGGCGTGAGGGCTGGAGCTGAAGCAACTGCAAGCTGGGGCTTTTTCCAGGGCATGTTAGGTTGTCAACTTGGCAGGATGGGCTGGATTCAAAGTCTGGCATGGGCTGGGGCTTCTCCTGGAGTGCACTGGTGGCCATCACCTTGGCTAGGCTGTCTGGAGCAGGGGACTAGAGCTGGAGCCCAGAGTGGTCTGGGGCTTCTCCCCTGATGCACTGAGGGCTGCCAGCTTGGTGGGGGGTAAGGATGGAGCTGGAGCCTGGTGCGGGCTGGGGTGCTGAGATGGTCTCAAGAGGCTGGCTAGAGTGCCTGCTGTTTTTTAATCTGTTGCCTCTTCTCTGGGACTTGGAGAGAGTAAGTCTGTTTGTGTGCCTTTTATGGGCAAAATCTCAGTTCTCTATAGTCCCCTGGCTCTCCTGGTCATAAGCCCTGCTTGTTTCCAAAACCATTTAAGGGGGCTTATCTTTCCAGTACTGGGCTCCAGGTCTGGAGTACCCAATGTGTGGTTCAAACCCCTTGCTCCTAAGGGAGGACCTAACTAGATCACTTCTCTTCCCTTTCTGCACATTTTGGTGTGTTCTTTTCTTTATATCCTTAGTTTTAGAAGAGTCATTCTGTTATTCCTCAAGTCAATCTCAAGAGAGAGTTGTTGTATATATGTATATGTAGAACATATATATATATAGTTGTAATTTTATTGTGTTTGTGGGAGGAATTGAGCTAAGGGTCTTCCTACTCTACCATTTTGATACCCTATTTCTGGTTTTGTAAGTTTTCTTCTATTTTTTGTAATTATAGTGACATGCAGTATTCTACTTTTTAGTTTTGAGAATTTATCATGTTTTAATATCTGATGTGGCTGTTTCCCATCATTATTATTATAATTTTTAATTTACTGATTGAAATTTTACTTTTTAATTTTCCTCAGTGAAGTTTGGAATAAGATACCCTTTCTCTATAACAATACATACATATTAGTATATTTATTTGTTTTAAGTTTTATAAACGACCTTGGTAAGAATGATGTGGTATTGGCTTCCTGCCTAAGACAATTGTATTGTTTCCTTTTGTTCAAGTGGTTTTTTGAATTTTTAGTGGTGTTTAAAAAATTTCCTCATGTATGGTTTACATATTTCTTGTTAAGCTTGTTCCTATATATTTTCTATTTTTGGTTGCTACTATAAAAACAATCTTCTCTTTTTGTGCCTTTTTAAAACTTCCTTACAGCTTTTTTTTCTTTTGTAATAATCTTTCAATATATTCTTGCCTTTGCCAGGTTATGGTCATATCTTCTAAAACTAGATGTTTTAAACTAATTTTTTTATTTCTAACTATACTGGCTTACACCTATAGTGAAATGTTAAATAGTATAGATAATAACAATAATTTTAAAAAAATTTCCCCTATTTTTGATGGAAATGCCTCTAGTATTTCATATATATATACATATATATCATATATATACTCCTACTTAGATATAAAATTATACGTAAATATATTCATAATTTTAAAGTTGGTTTTCCCTATATAATTGAATGATTTCTGTAGAATGGGTTTTCAATTTTGTCAAATACCTTTCCAGTACCTTTAAGTATAATCATATAATTTTTGTGTTAGCTCTATTAGTAAGAAGAATAATATCTTTACATTTCTTAATATTGACTCACTTTCCAATATGAGAATAAACTCCAAATATTCATGACTTTATTCTTTTAACATACTGCTGATATTTTTTCATATTTTTACATCAACATTTTTAAATATAATTAGTTTCTCACTCTTCTTGTGTGTGACAATTCTACCTAGAACGTGAATAATTATAAAACAACCACCACCAAAACAAATACACTTACACATCTAACACCTGTTTAAAAATAATTTTAAAAATTGATTTATTGGTAAGGGCATAGAAATGGAGCAGAGTGACATTATTTTCCGTTACACTTTTCTTTATTTTGGGAGGGATTATGCATAGGGAGGCTTATAGACTACTTTGGGGTGGGTGGCAAGGAGAGGAATAGGAATTTGAAACTTGTAGGTTAGAGGAAGAGAGAAGGACACAGGGTCATTATCTGGTAAATCCATGGATGTCTAGCCTGAAGGAAAATTCTAAGTGGGTGTTCCTGTGATAAACTTGTAAGAACTGAGGTACCTTGTATGGTTTTAAAATTCATTCCCTCTGCCACAGTATGTTGTACTTTCTCCTCCAAGATGCCTATCCTTTCTTAATCTGCTGACACAACAACCTTGCATCAGTCACATGAAAAACTAAGGGCAGGGAAGTGGAGAGAAGTGCAGCCCCCTTCCCTGGGCCCACTTTGGCAGGAGTATCACCTTATGGAAGAATCCCAGGGTGAGACCAGGCATGCAATGTAGCCTAAGACAGAGAGTCACATTTAGGAGTCAGGAGTAGGTGTGTGAACTAGTTTAGGAATGAGTGTGGAACAGACCATCTTATCTTGAAATGCTATGGGAAGGTGACACTTGAAAGGTAAAGAGGCAAAAATGTAGCAGGGTGATAATCAAGTCTTCTCTTGCATAGCATTTAAGATTGGAATGTCACACTTACATGCGTAATTTCAGTCGAACTTTATAGGCATTTAGTATGTTAGGTAGAGCAAGCCATATTTTTATTTTCTAGATGAATATTATGAGAAGCATGTTCTTGGTCCCAGGTCACACAGTCAGCAAGAGATGAGACCAGGTTTATGTCTAGGTCTTCTGAATATCCTCAGTTTATTTTTAATAATAATTAAGACATATATAAACTATGTGTGCCTAAGATAACTCTTCCGCAATCACCTTGACCTCTAACCTGAAGTGGGATGTGTTTGGCAGTATTCAGCTATCATGAAATTGATGTAATTCTTGAGACCTTCCTAGTGGTTCCTGATCAGTGCCAACTAAATTTGTAAATTAAGAAGTGACATTGATTCCCAAGAAAGAGGTTGGACCTTGATTTGCTAAAACTCCGATTACACCTAGGATGCCATTTCTCTGCAAATTTAATGCCCTTCAAGGTATTTTCAACCACAATCAAAGTATGCTTTCTTGCTTTGAAAAATGATGATGATGTTAAAAGTAATTCAGTAAAAATCTCTGATCATTGCCACTTTGACAGGTATGGATCAAAGGAAACTTCTTTTAGAGAAAGTAAGTTGCTCAATGATTCAGTAAGCTGAACTTTAAAATGTGCTACTAGTAGTCTACGAATATAATGCTATGCGTGGATGATACCTCAGATTTCCACTTGGCTGCTTGCAAAGATTAATGACCGATGTCACAGGCATGAAAGAAAAATTGTACTGATTCTGGATAAATGCACAGCTCACCATATAGTTTCCCTAAATAGCACTTAAGTTCTTTCCCCCTTGTGTAAAGCTATATTTTTAATCCTACCAATAAGTGAGAGCATATTCTAGACTCTCAAAAAGCTTCATCAAAAATATACTGTACATTATATGTCATCTCAGTAATCCCTGCTCCCTTTTAAAACTAGGAGGACCATCTTGCATTCCAAAACGCCTGACTATCTACAATAGGATATTTTTGACAAATGTGCTCTTGACATATTGTTCAGAAACAATTTTAGAGTGAAAGTTTTAAACTTTCTGATTATGAAAGACTAAGAGTCCTTTAAAGTTCTTTAGGGATTTAAGAAGATGAAGTGCTATCCTCTGAAATCTACCACTCTTTTTAGTAGTATACTCTTATGACTTATATAAGGTTTTAAACTGAATAGGCAAATTACCTTTACATAATCTGTTCCTCAATTGCTGGCTTTAGGAGACTTGTTACAATTAAATTATTTTTCTTCTAGTTTTACATATTGGGCTACAGTGGGCTTCAGCCAGTGATATAGCCAGTTCGAATGATGCAAACGAATTCTGCTTGTGGCAATAACTAAACCATTTGTAGGGTTTACAAAAAGTAGAATCTATAGGAATATACTTGAACTTTCTTTATACGGCCAAACTAAACTATTACATGCTAATGAACTTTATACTAAAGAAGGACAAATGGCTAAAATAATAGTTTCATTCTATGTTAAAAAATGAAGAGATTTTAAGTTAAGCCTCTTTATTTATTTATTTTTTAACATCTTTACTGGAGTATAATTGCTTTACAATGGTGTGTTAATTTCTGCTTTATAACAAAATGAGTCAGCTATACATATACATATATCCCCATATCTCCTGTCTCTTGCCTCTCCCTTCCACCCTCCCTATCCCACCCCTCTAGGTGAGGTCACAAAGCACCGAGCTGTGCTATGTGGCTGCTTCCCACTAGCTATCTATTTTACATTTGATAGTGTATATAAGTCCATGCCACTTTCTCACTTCATCCCATCTTACCCTTCCCCCTCCCCGTGTCCTCAAGTCCATTCTCTACGTCTGTGTCTTTATTCCTGTCCTGCCCCTAGGTTCTTCAGACCTTTTTTTTTTTTTTTTAGATTCTGTATATATGTGTTAGCATATGGTATTTGCTTTTCTCTTTTTGACTTACTTCACTCTGTATGACAGACTCTAGGTCCATCCACCTCACTACAAGTAACTCAATTTTGTTTCTTTTTATAGAGGAAAACATAGGCAGAACACTCTGACATAAATCACAGCAAGATCCTTTCTGACCCACCTCCTAGAGAAATGGAAATAAAAACAAAAATAAGCAAATGGGATCTAATGAAACTTAAAAGCTTTTGCACAGCAAAGGAAACCATAAACAAGATGAAAAGACAACCCTCAGAATAGGAGAAAATATTTACAAACGTATCAACGGACAAAGGACTAATCTCCAAAATTTACAAGCAGCGCATGCAGCTCAATATCACAAAAATAAACAACCCAATCCAAAAATGGGCAGAAGACCTAAGTAGCCATTTCTCCAAAGAAGATATACAGAGTGCCAACAAACACATGAAAGGATGCTCAACATCACTAATCATTAGAGAAATTCAAATTTACTTATTTTTGAACTAACTTTTCTTAATAAAGGAAATTTCACCCCAATTAAATAACTATATTATAGTTAATTTACCTAAAAATCAATTCCAATTATTGCTAATTATAATGATATATTTCAATATTAAATAACTGCTGTAAAGCGAATATAATTGCTTGTTTTCTTAAAGTATTCTTTTATTTTTAACGAGAAATTTAAAATCCATTAAGTTTTTGTACCAATAAACAGTGAGGCTCCTGAAGGCAGGAACTCTCACTTTTTATAAGTTTCTAGTGATGCTTATGGAGCTTAGAAATGCACTTTGTATTTGTGTTTATTGAAGGCTGTGGGTGGACAAACCAGTGAAAGATAGTATACAGAGTCATATCTGTGTATCCTGAGGGGTAGAAATTAATCTACCTTTGAAACAGTCCCTTTTCCTAATGCTGATCCATAGGAGACATCACTGAGTTTTGCCCACTTTCCTATGAATTTCCTACAGTTTTCATGGAACTGGGGTCTACTTGGGTGGGACCCTGATCATTCTCTTCATTCTTGCCAGCTTCCTTTTCCCAGAGCAAGACCTTGGTGTTCTATCCTAGCCAGTGGTTGGGGTCAGCTTATCATACTAAGTGAAGGAAGTCAGAAAGAGAAAGACAAATATCATATGATATCGCTTATATGTGGAATCTGAAAAAAAAAGATTCAAATGAACTTATTTACAAAACAGAAACAGACTCACAGACTTAGAGAATCGCGGGGCACGATAGACTGGGAGTTTGGGATTGACATGTACACACTGCTATATTTAAAATAGATAACCAGCAAGGACCTACTGTAAAAAATAAAAAACAAACAAACAAAAAACTTGATAAATTGCATGGAAATCTAGCATCTCACTTTCCTGATATTATTTTAAACATTATGACTGATTAGACTCTCAGCAGTTAATTCCAAATGAAGATAGGACTTTCCGAATATGGCCAGTAGTGTGGATTTTTATTTTAGCTTTTGCTTTAGATCTGTGATGCAAAGTTGGAAGTACAGAGCACTTCATAGAGAGGGCTCCCTCTGGTGCTCACAGATACCATCTTTTTCTCGGTGTGGTAGGATGTTGATACCCACACTAGAATTCCTAATCCTAGAGGGGGAGCAGTTGTGGAAGGCTGACTTACAACTGTAAGAGGAAAGTGGGTCAACCATAGGATGTGCTATGACACTTTGTTTGCCAGTATTCAATATTCAAAAAGAGAAGCAGAGGAGAAGAACCGATAAGCTATCTAAGAGGACTTGTTTGTCACACTTTTCCTTTTTCTCATTACCTTTCATCTTTTTCCAAATAGGAACAAGATATCAAAAAAGTAAGGCTAAAAACGATTTCTGCTTCACTAACATTGATGTGCGTCAGGAGTATGTGTCACCTGTTAAAAAGAATTCCATCAACAGCATCACAACTCCCACTTCCAACAACAGCTAACACTTGCATAACGCTCACTGTGTATCAGGCGCTCTAACTGCTTCATGTATATTGACTCATTTTGTCTTCACAAAAATTTGTTCCTTCATCTGTAAAATAGATTAACAGAGGCACAATATGGGGCATACTTCTTAAGGGTTGCATGACTATTACGTAGTGAAGAAGGGTTTTGGTACAAGCAGTGTACAGTTGAGGATCTGTGCACTTAGCAATGTTACCGTGCCTGAGGGCAAATTCTCCTTGAATTTAGTCTATTGGGGTCTGGTAATCTTTGTTCTCTGCTATGAGATGATCATTCCACCGCAAAGCATACACTTGCAGCGGAGCCAGTAAATGATGAGATATCTAGCAGGTAGCAGGAAAAATGATTTTATTGGTATTACTTATCACTGTGTGATGGAAATAAGAAAGCATCAAAAGTTACACAAATCACCTTTAAGTCGGAGCCTCTGACCGAACACCACTTATGTTTGGGCTCTGAGGTCCCAACTTAGCAATACATGGGAATAAACTCTTGATTCACTCGAAAGAATTAGGTTGAACAAAATTCTGTGGAGTCAACTGTTGATACCCACAAACCACTGACACGTGAAAAATAATTACGGTAAGTGAAAGAAGCCAGAAGAGTGGACTTGCTGCATGATTCAATTCACATCCATTCAATTCATGCAAAATTTTAGAAAAGGCAAATAAATCCATAGCGACAAGAAGCAAATCAGCGTTTGCCTGGGTACAGGGGGACGGGCAGGGGATGTAGGAAAAGGATTACAAACGGACCCGAGGAAATTCTTTGGAGTGATGTATGTGTTCGTTATCGTGTATCCATATGTATACTTTGAGTAGGTACAGGTTGCTGTATATCAACTACCCCTCAATAAAGCTGTAAAAAAATTAAGATTAAAACAAAGAAAGGACATCGAAAGCATTGACCACAATGAGGCAGGTTTCTCTGACCCACCCGTACTCTTCTGCCAGAATCAAACAGAGCCGATGCCTTGTTAGTTAGGGAAGATATTGTGTTTTGGGGAATTCTCTTGGGACAGTCTCTCCCATGAGCTGGCTTTCTATACTCCTTGAAGTGCTTTAATGATTTTCAGGAATAAAGGAGGGAAGTATGGGTAGAACATTCTGTTTTACTTTGATTTCTGGTTTCAAGCCTGCTTTTATGGCTCTTACGACCCCTGCCAGCCCCCCACCCCCGTTCATGTTCCATAACCCCTTCAAACAGTCCATGCCATTATGTGGCAATTCTAGCTAGATGCATGCTGGTGGGTTACTCCTATACCAACAATGAATACACAGTGTGTATACAGCATAAATGGGCCAGTACAACATGGTCTATTGCTTCTTAATGCTTATTTCTAGCTGTAATAAGTACTTAGCAGTAAAGCCTCTGAGATGATTTGTATCATCTCATTTTTGCTTATTGCCCAAGAGTAGCTTACTGCAGTTTTTTGGTATTCTTATGAGTCCAACTCAGGTAGGCAGATTTTTTCAGCTTTTAAACATAAGGAGGAGAGCATCTTAATTTTATTGGTGTCGCTAATGCTGTTAACAGCTGTCATGAGAATAACTTTTATGAGAATAAATGCTTTCTGACAAAAATTCCCATATTAGCATACTCCTGAGAAGCTCTCCATCAGATCAAACTGAACCAAATTTGTCTCCTGCTTGATACAGTACCTCCTCGGCAGCCTTATTTAGATGTCTGGAGCTCTCAGGACAGCCTCTTGTTTTATTTGGAAGTATCCTGCTCAAGCAATCTTAGTCATTGCTTCCATACAACTAGATTTAACACCAAGTTGTCCTTTTTTTTTTTTTTTTTTGGCCAGTTATTCCCATTTTACTTATTTATTTTTTATACAGCAGGTTCTTATTAGTTACCTATTTTATGCATATTAGTGTATACATATCAATCCCAATCTCCCAATTCATCCCTCCACCACCACAGCCCCCCGTGTCCCCCCTTGGTGTCCATACGTTTGTTCGCTACATCTGTGTCTCTATTTCGGCCTCGCAAACAAGTTGTCCTTAATGTGTGCAAGAATACAAAAACACACCCCATAGGAAAGGGACAATATGCTGTATATTAGGAAAGTGACAAATACAAGCTTTGCTTCTCTTATTTTTGTCATTCTTTCTAAGGCAGGAAATTGGGCAGGTATTTTTCCTTGCCACTGCTTTGTATTGCTCTTGGCTTCATGGCACATCGAATTATCCGTCCCTGCAAAACTTGAAAATCTATGCACTTTTTTCAGCAGGTATAAGAAAAGAAAAATCTTCTTCTTGTCTATTTTTCTTCTAATTCTGGCAAACGTAAACAGCACTTCTTTGAATGGGCAGCACTTCTGTTTGCCCTGTGTATTTTCAGCTGTCCTTGAATTCTTTGTTTTCCTTCCTTTAGTATTGGAAGTTAGTAGCAATGTTATTTCTGAAATATTGTTCATGTTTCATTTTTCAAACATTAAGAAAAGCCTTGTCAACTTGTGCACTTTATGCATTAGGAAAAGGGATTTCGAGATGGAATATTCATATAACACTTCACAACACATTCCCTCTGCTATGATATCGATTCATCAAATGTAGAGAATCGCTTTAAGTACTTAAATAAAAATAGCCCTCAAATGAGCAGTCGTAAACTTCCAAAATAGTATACATTGACATTAAGATCCAGAAACAATGAAAACATGAGTATAGTACAGAACAAAAGAAGTGAAAAAAATTAACATTATGAAAAGGCAGAAGCTAAAGGTAGAACATTCCAGAGAGATCCCTAGTGAGGACTAGTGAGAGATCATTAAAGCTGATGAATGTAGTGTTTTTGAGGGTTACAGCAGGGAGTCGCCATGAAATAATGAGTTATAGTCTCTTGAGCTCTATCACTCCCTGAGTTTGAGTGAAGTACTTTTGGAAGTACTTTTTAGTTTCAGGTGCACAGCAAAGTGAATCAGTTATACATATGCATATATCCACTCTTTTTTAGATTCTTTTTCCATATAGGCCATTACAGAGTATTGAGTAGAGTTCCCTGTGCTATACAGTAGGTTCTTATTAGTTATCTATTTTATATATACTAGTGTGTATCAACTTTTTAACACATGGAAACTTCACCAGAGCTGTGTTCACTATTCAAAAGTGTACCATACAAAATAGGACTTTCTTGGCCTTTTCCAAATGGGTTTAACTAAGAAGTGGCAGGCTTTTATTAGGAAACATTATGATATAACAAGCTATCCCATTGCATATACCCCAATGCATATATCCCAATGCATATACCCCAATGCATATACCCCGTTATGACATAACAAGCTATCCCAATGTATATATCCCAATGCATATACCCCAAGTACAGCTAGTGTGCCTGGTGCAAAGTAGAACTTAGTAAATTACACTTTTACTGTGTGAAAGAATACAAAATATCTAGTGTCAACACAGAACTAGGAGTTTAGAAGGACATACACCCTTTATTACGTATTTTTCCACATGTCAGTTGACTTAACAATTCTCAAAAGAAGGCAACCACAGAATAAACCTTGTAGAACAAATAACTGTAAGGAATTCAGAGTTGACAGTTAATTTATTAAATGTTCTGTGTTATAGAATATAAATGACAACGTTACACCCAAACACTAATTCCTATCTTTACTATTTGTATTGTACCGTGGTCATGTTCTTGCTTTAAATATCTTGCAAAGCAATGATCTTTTGAATGGGAATGTTGTCTTTCTAGACCTGGGTGAACAGAATCATTTTATTAGGAGGCAACCATTGTTGTTTGTAAATGTGATTCTATTTCTTGCTAATCCCTTCAAGAGGCTTATTGCTTCTATTTAAATCTCTTTTGCAATTTTTTTCACCTCTGGAAATTTTTTTTCCTCAACATAGCCTAAATAATTCAGTTTTAAGTATTCAGAGACTTGAAACTTAATGGTAAACCACTTGAAAACTTTTGGAAATCATTTTGATTAAACATCCACATTTTCTTTATGCTTAATGGTTATTGATGTTAAAGTACAATACCATTAATAAAAGATCATAAATAAAAGCACTTATAGAGGAGAGGAGAAACAAAATTAGAAAAGGGTCTTAGTAGGATGAATTACTGAATGAAAATACTATCTTCTTAAAATACATCAGAACTTCCAATGACAAATCAGATTTTCTTTCTTTTACGAAAATTACTGGACTGTATTAAAGATGAACTTTGTGAAAACATTCAGGAGGAGAGGATAGAGCAAGCTCTATGCAATTTTGACATCTAATAAACCTAGTCCTTCACCCAGGTCCCACGCCCTCCTCTCTCACCTCATGCACCTTGAACTTTACGTCCTCTCTAATCTTATCTCGTAACACTCTTCGTCTTTTTCTCTTATAGGGGAAATGCGTACAATATAGAATGTCTCCTTTTGTTTAAAGCTATTTGAAATAGTCCTAACATATGGGCCACTTTACAGAAGGTTGCTTCTAAAGTGCCAGAAATAGACATTTTCTCCATCAATACCCACTTCATTTGAGTTCAATGCCTTCAGAAAATGAGAAGGAACATGATGGGTTTTTTGTGGGGATACGGAACACAGTCTTTGTTGTATCTATTTTACTGTTCTCAAGGGAAAACGTGACTCTTTCAGGGTGTCCTTTGAGAAGTAGTGTACCCCACATTGAATTTATATTGTAGGTATAATTTACTTAGTTGGAGATAAGTAATTAAAAATGATTAGCCATTAATTTTTCTCCTATTCGTTTTCCTTTCATAATAAATAATGGTAGAGCACTAAGATAGTTTCAACATGAATACTCACTGACCTGGAACACTCTGAGGGCGTTTCATACCACCACGTCATTGTATGTCACCAGAACTCGTGGGCAAGCCCAGTTGCCACTAACTACATAGTATAAAACAGTGACAATAACAGCTCAACAACAATACCTATTTTTCCCTTCTTGCACCATTGTTTATCCTGCTCTGTATACTTAATTCAAGTCTCTTCTTACTCAAGTCATCCTCCTTGACCCCTGCTTCTTTTGATTATTTTGTTCAACCTCTTTTTAAAACCCTCTCTGTGTTTCACTTCAATGGCCTCCCAGCAAGTAAAACTCCCAAATAGAGCAGGAAACTTGGATGTGACACCTATGTAATTGGTGTCATTATAATTCCAACCTTTCTTCTTATGACTCCTCTGCCCTTAGCTCTTCTTCTGTCTTTCCTCTGAAGAAGATTCAACTCTTATCTTTAAGCTCATAATTCACAGATCTGTAACATCTTATTTTACAATTTTTCTATTTCCATTTGATGACTGGTTTCTCAAAATATGGCCCCTACTCCCTCTCCAAATTTCTTTTCTTTTTTTCTTTTTTTTAGTAATTTTGATAGTCTTCCCTTTACTGAAATAATCTGTTCTAGTTTTCTGGGTGTATCAGTGTCATCACTCTTGTCTCTGACACAGAGCTTAAAATCTTGAATTTATGATTGGCTTGTATTTGCTACAGCTTAATGATTCTCAAGCTTTCTCTTTTGTCCCCTTTCTTTAAACATAATGAAACAATCTCTCCTTGAGTTGAGAATAACTAATATGCACAAAATATAATATATTTTTGGTCTAGTTCTCATCAGTCAAGATAATTTTTAGTTCTGTTTATGTACTTTGAATTAAAAAAAATCAATTTTTTACTCAAATGTAAAATTGTTCCACAATATCTATTATGCTTCTTAAAAGACACACACACACACACACACACACACACACACACACACACACACTGTTCAGACATCTCATACACCCACAAGTGGAAAAAGACATTTTCTTCATTACATAACTTTTCCCATTTCCATAATCTCCCAGCTGAGAATCACTGTTTTGCCTAATCACTCTTTTTTTTTTGACTGACTGCTCAATGCTTTTATTTATTCCTTTAAAAATATTACTTACTCTAGGGGCTTCCCTGGTGGCACAGTGGTTGAGAGTCCGCCTGCCGATGCAGGGGACACGGGTTCGTGCCCCGGTCCGGGAAGATCCCACATGCCGCAGAACGGCTGGTCCCGTGAGCCATGGCCGCTGAGCCTGCGCGTCCGAAGCCTGTGCTCCACAACGGGAGAAGCCACAACAGTGAGAGGCCCTCTTACTGCAAAAAAAAAAAATTACTCTAATATAATTTATACAAATAATAGAAATGAAGGCACTGCATTATAAGTCCACAGTCAGGATAGATTGTGAGTATGGACAAGAATTCATCCCCTTTTTTCATTTACATTATAAGTGTTTCTAATACATAAGACATTTACTTATATTCACATAGGGCTGCTTTAAAAAAATAAACTTTTTATTTTAGATCAGTTTTAGATTTACATAAAAAATTGTGAAGATATTTGGGTTGCTTTCATGTCCTGGCTATTGTAAATAGTGCTGCAATGAACACTGGGGTGCATGTATCTTTTCAGATTATGGTTTTCTCAGGATATATGCCCAGGAGTGGGATTGCTAGATCATATAGTAGCTCTATTTTTAGTTTTTTAAGGGACATCCAAACTGTTCTCCATAGAAAAGGGTGAAATAATGGCATTTGTAGCAATATGGATGGACCTAGAGATTGTCATACTGAGTGAAGTAGGTCAGACAGAGAAAGACAAATATCATATGATATTGCTTATATGTGGAATCTAAAAAAAGGGTACAAGTGAACTTATTTACAAAACAGAAGTAGAATTTCAGATGTAGAAAATAAACTTATGGTTACCAGGGGATAAGGAGGGGAGGGATAAATTGGAAGATTGGGATTGACATATACTCACTGCTATATATAAAAAAGATAACTAATAAAGACCTACTGTGTAGCATAGGGAACTCTACTCAATACTCTGGAATGACCTATATGGGAAAAGAATCTAAAATAGAGTGTATATATGTATATGTATAACAGATTCACTTTGCTGTACACCTGAAACTAACACAACATTGTAAATCAACTATACTCCAATAAAAATTAAAAAAAAAGAGATGGATGAAATGTAAAACAACACCACCCTTCTCACTAATTTTGTTTTGAAAAATAATTTTTGTTATTAAAATGTTACATTAAAATATAATGGATTGGGCTTCCCTGGTGGCGCAGTGGTTGAGAGTCCGCCTGCCGATGCAGGGGACATGGGTTCGTGCCCCGGTCCGGGAAGATCCCACATGCTGTGGAGCGGCTAGGCCCGTAAGCCATGGCTGCTGAGCCTGTGCATCCAGAGCCTGTGCTCCGCAATGGGAGAGGCCACAACAGTGAGAGGCCTGTGTACCGCAAAAAAAAAAAAAATAATAAAATAAATAATAATAATGGATTTATCATTGTTATTTTAAATGAATAAATAAATATTTTTTAAATGAAAAGAGTTGTGAAGATAGAACAAAGAGTTCCCATATACTCTACAACGATTCTCCTAGTATTAACATGCTACATTAGTTTGATACACTTGTTACAATGAATGAACCATTATTGAAAAATTCTTAAATAAAGTCCATACTGTACTCAGATCCCTTAATTTTTATCTAACGTCCTTTTTCTGTTCCATGGATCACTTCCAGAATACCATATTAGATTTAGTCATCATGTCTCCATTGGCCCCTCTTGGTTTTGACCATTTCTTAGACTTTCCTTGTTTTTGATGACTTTGGCAGTTTTGAGGAGTCCTGGTCAGGTATTTTGTACAATGTCTCTCCATTGGGAATTGTCTGGTGTTTTTCTCATGGTTGAACTGGAGAAAAAGATGACAGAGGTTAGCCACAGCATATCAAGAACACAGAATACAGCATGATTTATCACTGTGGATATCGACCTTGATCACATTTGTCAGGTTTCCTCCACTGTAAAATTTCTCTTTTTCCATACTGTATTCTTCGGAAAGAAATCACTCTGAGCGGTCCACACCCAAGGAGTGGGACGTACGGACAGAAATTATTTGGAATTTTTCTGCATAGTAGATTTGCCTATTCTCCTCTATTTGTTTATTTATTTAGTCATCTACTTATATTAGTGTGGACTCACGGATATTCATGTTATACCTGGAGAAATAATCTAATAGTACTTTATTTTGTTGCTCGTTCAGTTGGCTACTATGTCCCTTAACAAATCTCAATCCTTGTGATTTTTTTTTTTTAAGCATTTTCTTGCTTTCTGCCACTATAATGCTCTAGGCTTATCTCATATATTTTTCACTCCAGTCCTAGAATTAACCATTTCTCCAAGGATCGCTCCAAGGTTTCTTTTCTTGAAAAATTAGAAACCAAGGTCTGATCATAATCAATCATTTAAAAATATCTCTCAGATGCTTTTCCTTTCCTGGGTAGTATTAGTTCCACCACCTTAGGTTGTGGTCCAACAGATAATATTTGTTAACCTTCATACTTTCTTGATGAAAGCTGCTAGAATAATATTTAAATGATACTTTATAAAATTTCCACTGAGTGCTTCGATTGATAGATGTAATGCACATTGACTTTTTTTTTTTTTGCGGTACTCGGGCCTCTCACCGCTGCGGCCTCTCCCGTTGCGGCGCCACCAGGGAAACCCCACATTGACTCTTTAACCAGTGCTAACCTCTTCAGTGTTCATTCAAGAACTGGCTCAGTTCTAGGGTACATGTTAAATATTATTTCCTTTCTAAACATCTAACCTATTTTCTAGTTAGGCTGACCTTTTTGCAGACTCACAAATGCCATATCTATTCCTGCTTCTGTGCTTTGGTTTATGCAGTTTCTGTAGTAGGATTTTCTCAGTTTCATATTAAGTTCTAGACTCATCTCTATATACTAGCTTCCAGATTTTGTTACAGTATCTTGAATATACGTAGGCATCACCAGCTTTGAGGTACAAATGAGGGCACATTAATAAATGTGCCCAACTAGAAATTAGTCAAATTATACTCCTACATGCAGGGTGACAGCTCCACTTCTCAAGTTTTTTTCTCCCCCCCTCCCCTCTAGACTCTCAAGAAGTCTTTTGGGCTATAACACTAGCTTACTAACACAGTCAGTTTCTTGGGCTTCTTCCTAAGAAGTGTTAGAGCCTCTGACAGACATTGCCTATGAAATGAATAATCGAGCACCTCAGCCCTTCAGAACTGACTCTTGTAGGGTCTTGTCACGGTAGGGATGCTTGGGCTTTATGGTGCCATAGTGTCTATATTGTCTGAGATGAAAGATCTGATAGAGGAAAATTGAGAATAAGTGAAGATTCCTGTATTAGTCAAGGTCCATCCAGTAAGATATTTAATTAGGATCATTCAGGGCAGGCTTATTTACAATGAGTTTTATGACAGAGATGTGGGCGGGACATTAGGGAGCCACAATAGTGCAGGGACCTGGAATATCAGCAGTGGAGCTGCTACCACTCCTAGGGCCAAAGTGACAAGGCGATGGAGACAAAGTTACATCAAGTAGGCTGCCTTGAGTAGAGAAGGGGGTTTGGTAGAGAGACGACCAACATAAGAAAAGGAATCAGTAGAATACATGGTTTACAAGTTGATGATATGGACTAGAGACAGCAGAGAATGAAAATAACTAAAGAACCAAAGTTCCCTCCCTTTCTCTGATCATTCTAGAACTCCTCATTGGCTGACCTCAATTGGAAGCAAGAAGCATCATTATCCTGTTGATGCAATCCATACAGGTAAGCCTCAGAGGCCCAGAAGAGGATGGAGAATGATGGAGAGTGGTTGCTGAGTAGACTGTGAAAATATTCGGCACTGCCAAACTTGACTATTCATATCTGCCTTATGTTAAGCAATCAGATACATTTCTTTTAATACTAACTGACAGTTGTCACAATTAGCCACAAACAGGGTATCATAAAAGGCTAAATTTCATATTGATGCCCTTTGAATTCAAAAGAAAATTAAAATGTCACTTAATAAAAATAATAGTGGCTTGCACTTTGTATAGCACTTTATAATCTCAAGTACTTTTACATATATGGTCTCATTCAGTAGATGTTAGTTAAACCATACATAACATCCATTGGTCCCATAGTATATTCTGGATGTTATTGTGAAAGATTTAATTTCAGTAACTCCAGGAGGGAGTCTACTTCATAGACACAGAAAATGAGACACAGTGAGATTATCTAAGTTGCCAAGTCATAGAGCCTAGAAATAAATACAGAGCCTGCCCTCAAAATCATGAGAAAATACTAGTGCTTTGGACATGCACAGTGAGAATGGAGAGTAAATGTGGATTGATAGTTATTTTGCATAAGAAAAAAAACTGAGGGTAGAAGAAGATAAGATGAAGTGCTTTAGGTACTTTTGAGTAAAGAATTTAGCACTGGGAAATAGTCTTCTACTTTAACTTCAGAGCCCTTTTCATTATTTCTCATTTGTAAGAAAGATTTCTTTGGTGGTCATGATGAATTCATGTTTCCAGATATTGTTAGAGCTAATGTAAAAAAAATCAAATATAAGCAGCTAAACATAAAAAGATATATTCTAGTTTTTATTTAACATACAAAAATTATGGAATTGAGTTCATTTCATTTAGATATCCTTCAGTAGCTCTCCTGGCAATGCTTCCAAATTTCCTGTGGTGAGTGGCCTGACATCATATCACTTTTATATCATAGAGTATACAGACTTCTTGCTTTCCTTGGAGAATGAGAGATGGTACTACCATGTAACACAGCTGTGTAGAGCTACAGAATCTATGATATTCTGATGCACTGTACCTTGTTTATGAATATTCCAATTAAACAAACTAGTTCAACCATTTTCATAAGACCTGTCTGTGATCCAAAGTTTCTTACCTTCAGCATGAACATGGAAGAGCTTGAGTTTATATTTGGTACATATGTTCTTTACTTATTAATATTCTCTGTTGTCTCTAGCCCAATGTCCTTAAGATTCATATTCCTTAAGATGCCTGTATATCTTGAGATCTTACAATCTCTGTATTTTTAAAAAATTCACTTGCTTCAACATATCGCATTTTTATTTTTTAAAGCCAACCCATCTTGATTTCTTTCTTTGACTTATTATGTACTTCAAAAATCGGTCTGGTCTCACCTTGTACTGAAAATGAGTATTTATTCTTTAGGATAAAAATCAAAAGGGGGGAGGGGCAACATAGGGGTAGGGGAATAAGAAGTACAACATATTGGGTATAAAATAAGCTACGAGGATATATTGCACAACACAGGGAATATAGCCAGATTTTATAGTAACTATAAACGGAGTATAACCTTTAACATTACGAGTCACTCTATTGTATACCTGTAACTTGTATAATATTGTAGAGAGACTATACTTCAATTAAAAAATCAAAGTCCTTAGTACAAACCAGTAGACATTACCTAACGCTATAATGCCCTCTGTTACTGATCCCCACTGTGCTCTACCTAGACTGGCCTTCCCTCAGCAACCCACATACATCAAATCTCCTTGTTCCTCTGCTTGAACTGCTCCTAGTATCTCTCATTGCTTGGCTAATTCTCGCTTCATATTTCAGATCATGCATTAATATTAGTTTCTAGAGATCATGCCCCTGAACTCCCAGTTTTAATATTGAAATATTTCTTTAAAACACCACAATTAATATTTGGCAATTCAGCCTCTCAATTTATATTAATTTATGAATCTGTGTAAACTTTTATTTTCATCATCTATTGCTCCCATGGACAGTAAGCCCCATGAAATCAGGGATCATATTTCCTCTGTTCAGCACTTTACAGGTGATATAAAGCATAGGGATCAGAACATAGAAGGCACTCAATAAATAGTGGCTGGATGACTGAATGACTTTTGCTTGTCAACCAGATTTCAATGTTATCTGTGGTAGGAATAGTACTTGGAGTCCCCATAATATCTAAAGATTTTGACTTAATCAATCTTCATCCCACATCCTTTTCTGTCTCTTTTCCTTTCCCCAAAATCTTATCTACTCTCTGCCTTGGTTGATCTGTTATATGAGTGCTTTCTTGGACTACATTCAACTTCTCACCTCTCTTCTGCCATTTTAATCTGCCCTAATATTACACACTTAGTTTATCTTCTTTCCTTTCTGATTTTACAATTTATTTATTATTCAGCTCTCTCAGGGATTCATGTTATTTCCCCAGATCTACCTTTTGAACATGTATGTTTCCTTCCTCCTTCCCCCCCTCCCTTCTTTTCATCCTTTTTTCTGCTTTTGTTTAAATTCGGAGACTTTGTACCTATCATTACCTTCTCATTGCCCCCACCCCTGACACATCCGCTTAACAAGCAAGGCTACGCTTTCATAATTACATCTTGGAAGCATTCACTTTTAATTAGAATGGCTATGCATTCATACCCACAGTGTCTGAATTGCCTCCCCCTAGTAGGCATCCTCCCACTCAAAAATGCAAGCACAAGTGTCCTATTCTCTTCTGTGACTAGAAGACTTAAGGAATTTCTCCAGGATCTTTTATTCACTTTTCTAAAACTAATTGTTCCGTGTTGCCTGGCTTCTGTGATAGCCTCTTTATTTTGTGTCTAGACTTTGCCTATCTCTCTCCCTTCGGAGTTGACTCTTTTATTTTAGTCTTCTCTTACCTTCCGTCCCCAAATCTTTGATTAACCAAGTTCCTCCTGTTATACACAGTCCTTGTTCTCTAAACCTTAGCCACATCAGAGCCCTGGATTAGAGCTCCAGGTCTCCTGCCCAAGATGAGTTCACACCCACAACAGGACAGTCTTTCTTCTCTACCATTGTGTATAAAAAGTCAACAAAAGCACATAGATAAAAAGAATGAAAGTTGTGAGGAACTGGTTGAAATGGAAATGCAAAATGTAGGTTCTGCCTGAAATGGATCCTATTCTACAACTTCTGAATATTATAATTAGGTTTTATAAATTTTCTCCAATTTAACTGTGTGACAATCTTAAAAATATGTGAAATCATCCTCTTAAGTGAGAATATGTCTATATAACTTCTGCAAAATATATATTAATTTTTGCTGTAAAACATATTCTGTAAAAGGTTTATAGATTTAAAGGACTCACCCCAGAGGACATGGGTCATTTTTTGAGATTAACAACCTTGCCTGGAACATGGGTACAAGTGGAGGCCACATACCATAGGTGTAAATATTTTTAAAATTGAAATAAAGCCAGAAAACTATTTTCTTGCCTAGACAAAAGTCTTCCATAATGGCCCGAAAGGCCCTGTTTGAATTTAAAATTCTTGGCTTCTTATAATGACTTGCAGGATTATGGTGGTCTCAGCCCTCTGGCTCTTCTGTCTTTTCTTCCTATCTTTGCTGGGTCCCACACTGTGAGAGACCTCGTGCACACATGTGGACACAAAGCCCACATGCCCGAGCTCTTTACACACCTCTGCATATGGTGGATCCTTGAACCTAGGGATAAGTACATCTGTGACATGACCTCTCTTAGGAGAATAGACCTTGGGAAATAGTCTGCACATGTCCTGTATGTAGGTTTGGTATATTTGGGCAGTGGTCTCTGGCTCTAGGAGTCTGAATTATAATCTAGAAAGGTACTGGGCAACTTGAAGTGGGAACATCACTTTGATTTATAAACTCTTCCTGTTTATTGGAAGAGATATAGCCAGTAGAGGTTTCAAGAATCAGGGCAGGAAACTTTCTTCCTGGGTTGAAGTGTGGATTGGTCTTCAGGACTTATTAAGAATTTCTGCTTTGCAAATAAACCAAGAAGTTTATTTTTCTTCATCTAGAATAAGAATTCAATGGAAGACCTTAGATTGGGCATGACTGTTTAAAAGATAAAAAGACCATTGTGTTTTCATTTCATAAAGTCCTCTAGAAACCTTGTGTCCATCATCAAAAATCAAATGACGTATAGTGAAATTAGACAAAGCTGAGTGCCAGTAAAAATGTAGAGTAACATTGGCCCTGAATGCAGACTAAATTTCCTTAAGGCTTAGGGACAGAAATTCTTCAGGAAGGGTGTAGGAAATTTAGTCTTAATGTAAAATAACCTGAGGTATAAGGCAGAACTTTAGGACTACTTAATAAGAGTATTCATCCTTATTAGGTCTACATTCAGAGAAATTTGATAGGGCCAGAGAACTGAAAAATAAAGTGAAACTCAGGACTAGAGGTGATATTGAAGTTACATTTAGAAAGAACAGGAAGTAGCTTGGGTGAGATTGAGACTCTCAGTAGATTTCACAACAGAACCCATAGAAGTCACCTCATATTAGAATTTGCTCAGACAGAATTAGGAAAGAAATTGGTAGTCATTGGAGGGTATCCGAGTCCCTAAAAAATTATGCTAACCCTAAAATATTATGAAATCTGTTACTAGATTTCTGTTAAAAATTTAGAAATCTTCCTTATAACTATTCATTCATTTCTGTATTATTTAAATTTCTTAGTAGAGTTCTTACATCACCCAAAGTTCTTTGTTTAAAGCGACAAAATTTGACTTAGGGAAATTTTAACATAAACTTAATTTACTGAAGAAAAATTGTATAGCTTCCAGAAAAATTGGAAAGGATGAAGAACATGGGTAGGAATTAATCAAGGCTAGAGGCATCTAGGAGGAATACTTTTGTCTCTCTCTTTGAGATATTTGCTCCAGATTCAGTCCCAGGTGGGATAGTATCATTAGCTGATCTGAGGTCTCATGCCCACCTGCTAACAACCTGAGGGGAAAGAAAACACAAGATGTAGACACTTTAGCTTCTTTACAATGAGATGAATCTTGCTTCCCCTAAGACTCATATATTTGGATGCTGAGTAAATAACTTGATAATGACCACCATTGCTTTGAAAAGAATACATCTGTTTGGCTGCCTGAAGAGAAAAAAATAAAGTTATAGGGTATGTTTATACTTGGGCATAGAAAGATACCAGAGTTTCCTGAGAGTAAAAATACACGTCTTATCAAACTCTATGAAAACAAGAAATTCAGAAGAGATTAGGGGAAAGAGCAGTTAGTGAGGTCAAACCTTAGAGTGGATATATAGTCACAATTGCTTTTCCCTTTACGTTGTGTGCCTTGAAGGGTTAACTCACCATGCTGGGTTATCAAACCCTGCACATTCTAAAGATCTTCAGGACTTGCCCTTGGCTGGCCCTTGGGAGATAACCACTGAGCCACTGGATCATCCTGCCTGGTAAGAATATCTTTGTATAACTGAAAGCTTGGTCCCCACCAGACAGATTATGCTAACATGATTTATGGTAAATGCCAATTTTTGCACGTATTCCTGGGGCCTTGAGCCATGTTATATCAGTTTGACTTCTGGGAGGCTCACATCTGAGTACTTGAGGTTAGTCACATAGGTGCTGCATGCCTAGGTGACTAACTCTCAAATAAAGTCCCTAGACACCAAGGCTCAGGTGAACTTTCCTGGCAGGCAGCACTTCACATATGTTGTCATATGTTGGTTGGGAGAATTGAATACCAACTCTGTAACTCCACTGGGAGAAGACAACGGAACTCATGCCTGGTTTCTTCTGGTCTTGCCCTATACACTTTTTTTTTTCTTTGCTGAATGTAATCTATATACTCTTGCTGTAATAAACTGTAACCATGAGTATAACAGCTCTTCTGGGTCATGTAAATCCTTTCAGTGAATCATCAAACAGGATTTAACTTAGGATTTCCAAAAGACCTTGAGTTAAAAAGTAGAAGTCATTTTCTCTACTTATTAAACTTTTTCTTGGGGACTGCTATCATAATTCATTGCCTGTGATTATGTTCTGTTTTTATTTAAGGATAAATGTAATGCCCTCTGGATAGAAGGCTACAAACAATAAAATAGAGAGTGAATACATGACCAAATGATTACATAAACACTGTGTAATAACGTGAGGACCAAGATAAATAAGAAACAAAGAGATCTGGAAGTTTACATTATTCATACAAAGCAAAGCAACAATACAATACTTTACATCATTCCTTTCTTAGAACGGAGTTTACCGTACACTATTTTTGCATAAATTGTTTTTGTTAACTCACCCTTTTGTTACCTTCTGTATATGTCCCTTTATGAGGTTGAATTGGCAAGATGTGAGTTACAGTGACAGAACAAACATGATAAATTTCCGCTGCCCCAGTGAAATTTGTTCAGTGTGGAGTTCTCTTTCTATTTTGAATCCTAATGTTATGCTCAAGCAGCCCATTCCATCCATCAGATAGTATGCTGCCATCTGTAGAAGTGCCAGAGTACCAAGATTTATGTGTTACTATTTAAGGAATTTAGGTTTGGCAACTTCGTGCTGTTCATTTGGCCAAACAATAATATGCTAATTAACCTGCTTGACCTAAATTATACAGCACTTGAGGATGTGCAGCCAACCCGATTGCTCACTTGGCTGAGCATTCCCGACCCTACAGTTTTGCATATAAGGAGCTTTACATCATAAAACAAATAGTTATTGGACTGCTCCACTTCATCATCTGAAAGGGAATTAATTATCTTCAGTTTACTAAAGGAAATTTATATTTTGTTTGGTTTGTTATGATTATAGCAGTATTTCACAATTAATGTGCATCAACAAGGACCAAACATTGACTTTCTTTCCCAGGACAATTTGTATATTTTAGTTGTTTGAAACACTGATGAGGAAGTGTAGATATTCATATTTATTTTACCTTGAGCTTAGGACATGGACTTCAAGATCCGTGTGTAGGTTTCAGAGAACATGAATGCCCAGAAGGTATATGCAAACTTTTATATACATGTCTTTAAAGTATTTTACTGGAAAAGGTTTTCTTAAGATTCTCAAAATGGATTCTTGACACCCCAAATAAAATTTAAAAATAATCATTAGATATTCAAGACTAACGATCCTGTTTAGAATAACTCCTTTCTGTGAACCCAGATAGCTGGTTTTCTTATGATTATCTATCATGTAATGCTGAAAAATTATTGCAGACTCTCTCACTGCCCCTACTCCCTGCCAGTCTGCCAACTCAGCAGAATCCAAATAAATGAAACTCTCCCATAATCAGAAACAGATTAAAATAGTACAGATAGAAGAAAATTATTGCAAGGAAGTACTTAAAGGGTTAAATTTTCTAGCACAGGTTAAAACAGTACTGAAATTGCCCAGATTCCACAGCCTAAAATCTCTTGATATCTTGACAACAGAAGAACAGGAAGAGAACTTAGACAAAGGAAAACATTCAGCGGAGAAAAGAAAAGTTAAGAGAGAGAAAAGGAAAAATGGCAAATAAAATACAAGGTAGAAAACTTTACAGGGGACTTAAAAAAATGTGTAAATGCTGCACGTATATAATATATAGAAGTAGCCAAAAAAGCTAGGTGTATTGTCCTGTAAATCAGTGCGTCTCAAACTTTATAGGGCGTAGACATCATCTGAGACTCTTCTCAAAATGCAGATTCTGACTCTATAGTTCCGGGTTGGAACCTTCCTTTCTGTATCTTTAGCAAGCTTCCAGGTGGTACTTCAGACCGTACTTTAATTAGTAAGCTGTAAACTGAGATCAAAATCTAACTGCCTGAATTCCATAACATCTGCAAGGTAAAATCAAAGCTGAGAAAATTTTAAAATCCTGTGCTAATAGCAAAAGAAAATTATGTTTTCGTGTCTTATGAGAAAGCAAGAACAACTAAGTTTAGTGGAAGAATGCAGTATTATCCCATCAATGATAATAAACATCATGTGAAGGTGCTTTCTGCCTTTGCTAGTACAGTATCAGGTAACGATGATAAACATCTTAATTCAGTGTGAATGAATTAGTGCATATGGGAAATGTTATTCAAATATTTTCCAATGACATGATCAGGTAAATGTACAAATGCTTGGCCTAATGCTTACTTTAAAAAGCATAATAATAATAATAACAGAAAAAAAGCAATTTACCAAGCAGTATAGTTGGCTTTAAAGTTCTGTCCCATCTTCCCAGTACTTCTGCTCTTTTTCATATAACTATTTTTATTAATTTGTATTCATACATAGATACCTGATTCAAATATAAATAGAGAAATGTGTATTCTTATTATTTTCTCATAAAAGGCTGCATACTAGGCATACTCTTCTAGGCTTTGCTTTCTTCATATATACCACATTATGAACATCTTTGCATATCAGTATGTGAGATAGGATGTTCTCATTCTTTTTTGTAGTGAGATAGTACAATGGTTTACTTAACCAGTGTCCTGTTTACAGACTTTTGTGTTTTTTCCTACAGTTAATAACAACATCATACCCAAGATATTTTGGGTACATGTGGAAGGATACTGTAGGAAAACTCCCCATAAGTGGGGTTGTTGAGTCAAAAAGTACATTCATTTGTAATTTTGATAAATGCTGTCAATTTGTTCTTCATAGAGTTTGGTAGCCATGTAACTGGTAGTTTGTTTCACCATAGCTTTACCAACAGAGGATGTCAGTGCTTTATTGGATTTTTGTTAAACTTATAAGTGAAAAAAATGTAAACCTGTGTAGTTTAAATTAGCATTTCTCTTGTTATGAATTAAATTCACCAACTTTTATATGATAAAGAATCACTTCATCTTTGGGGGAAATATTCATGTTTTTTATTCATATTTCTATTGTGTTATTGACATTTTGTGATCACCTCTGTATTTTATCTTTTGTTTTTGGTGTTTCTGCCATTGTAAGTAGAAACTTTTCTTCCACTGTATCTTCTAAACAGTTATATATGTGTGTATATATGAGAGTATATGCTGATTTTAGTTTATTAATTTGGTACTCAGTCATGAAACTGAATCCTTGGGTTTTTTTTATAGTTTTGACTCAAAATAGAGTTTAGCAAGCTTACTGAAAACCAGAATCATATAGGATATATACATATGTATGTTTATATATATGTTATATGTGTGTATATATGCATGCACTATATATAGGCATACTCTCTCTCTCTCTCTCTCTCTCTATATATATATATATATATATATATACATATATACCTTTTTTTAGATTCTACATATAAGTTATATGATATTTGTCTTTCTCTGATTTACTTCACTTAGTATGATAATCTCTAGGTCGATCCATGTTGCTGCAATGGCATTACTTCGTTCTTTTTAATGACTGAGTAATATTCCATTGTGTATATGGACCACATCTTCATTTATTCGTTTAAAGAAGACTTATTTGGAAATCACAAATTTAGCAATAAGTATTTGTTCCAAATAGAAAAGAAATCTGTGCAGAATTGGGCCATTATATTTAATAAAGGAACTTCATAGAGGTACAGTATAGATTATGTTCAAATTTAACATTATAATTAATGTCTGTGTTGTTTACTTGTTTATTTAAAACAAGAAAGACAATCACTGTTTAGATGTGTAGAGATATTCATATTCTTATATCCTTTCTCTCTCTTTCCTCTCTTACATCAAAGAAAACTAGGGATAATCTTCACATCTTGGAGTTCAGGTCAGGCCTTAGGCAGAAAAGCAAAATTATTTGAATAAATAACAGGTGTCAGGGCTTCCCTGGTGGCGCAGTGGTTGAGAGTCCGCCTGCCGATGCAGGGGACATGGGTTCGTGCCCCGGTCCGGGAAGATCCCACATGCCGTGGAGCGGCTAGGCCCATGAGCCATGGCCACTGAGCCTGTGCTCTGCAATGGGAAAGGCCACAACAGTGAGAGACCCGTGTACTGCAAAAAAAAAAAAAAAAAAAAAAAAAACCAGAAATAAAACAGGTGTCACCAGAAGTCACCATGGAAACACAAGAATAAATGTTTCTGTAGAAACCCTACGCTTCCCTATTCATATTTATGGTGGTATCTATTTGTGATAATATTAATTTTGCTTTTTATCATATATAACAAAAATCTGGAGCTAGAAGAGTTAAGACCACAAAGGTGTCCAAAATGTAATGTAAGACGTATCTATCAATCTAATCATCAACCATCTATCCATGCATTCATTCAGCAAATATTTAGTGATTCCTGTTTTTACTAGTCACCACTCTCTATCCCAGGGATACAGTAGTAAATAAGAGAGATAAAACATCTAAGCCCTGAAAATTTTGATATTCATGGGAATAATTTAAAAGTAAAATCAAACGTAATTCAATTATATGGTTTCACATGGGGCTAAGAGCTCAGAATTAATGTTATAATTTTGGATATGTTAAATGTGTACTGTTAAGCCATTTTATCCTTCTTTTTCTTCCCAACATCTTCTGACCTATTTAACCTAATTGTCTTCTTAAATATCTATCTACTTTACAAAACCAGGACTTCTGGAAACATCATTTTCTTTCCTGTTTCACACAACCCCTAATACTGTATGTTAATATTTCTTCACCTTATTTTCTAAAATAATGTTTCTTTTTAGGATCATTTTTAACTGGAATGTGTAAACTTATTTGTTTGAATGTCTAAGTTTGTTTGTGATGGGTGGGAGTGCGGGGGCCCCAGGGATAATGACTACCATCGAGGCCAGTTCTTCACATCATTTGTTGTTTCTCTAAGAACTGTCCTGAGATTCAGCCTTGGGGTGAAGGGGAGCAGAATATGTCACCCCACAATGTGTCACTTTGGCCTGTGGAATATTTTGAGCCCAAGGCAATCAAGATCCATCAGACTCAAGAAAAACTTTTACCTCTCCCTTAACTGCCTGAAAGAATTTAGATAGGGGGCCGGGCCAGGAAAGAGAACTGTTACCAGAGATCACTTTTTATCTAAAACACTCACCTGCATGGCAGGGCAGACATCTAATTACCTAACATCTGTTACTCTTGTCTTCCTGTGAATCGCCCTCCTGCTCTGTGAAGCCCCAGACCTCTGTCTAATCATTTCTTAGCTTTGGATGGCATGTAAGCCTCATTTGTTTGACCGCCTTAGGGCCTCATACTTTTATTGGGCTCCCATACACACACAATTAAATTTGTTTTTCTCCTGTTAATTTGTCTTGTGTCAACTTAATTACTAGACCAGCCAAAGAACCTAGAAGGTAGAAGAAAAATTTGATTCTCCCCTACAGGGTATACAATTCTTCTTCATTATCCCTGGGGCCACCACACTCCCACCCATCACAAACAAACAAGCTTAGACATTCAAACAAATAAGTTTACACATTCCAGTTAAAAATGATCCTAAAAAGAAACATTATTTTAGAAAATAAGGTGAAGAAATATTAACATACAGTATTAGGGGTTGTGTGAAACAGGAAAGAAAATGATATTTCCAACAAAAATCCTGGTTTTGTAAAGTAGATAGATATTTACGAAGGTAATTAGGTTAAATAGGTCAGAAGATGTTGAGAAGAAAAAGAAAGATAAAATGGCTTAACAGTACACATTTAACAGATCCAAAATTATAACATTAATTCTGAACTCTTAGCCCCATGTGAAACCATATAATTGAATTATGTTTGATTTTATTTTACTTTTAAATTATTCCCCTGAATAATTTTAAAAAAATAACATAAAATTGCTTTAAATATTAACAAAAATAAAGTATAGCTTTGCATAAGTGTTAGAAGACTGTGCATAGATTAAGTATAATAACCCAGGATGCTTGGTAAAAATTTGCAATACCTTAGAATTTGTTTATATTACTTTATATATTATTAAAATATCCAAACTCACAGAATGTAGAAAAGAAGACATTATCCTCCCATCTGCATTCTCTGACTGGCTTATGAAATCCTTCTGATATACATACAAAAGGAGGTATGGATCTAATTACAAACTAGGCTAATAACTCTTATTCTTGAGGTGATAATCTAAATGGAAAGCATAGCACCATACAATTTGCTTTCCTTTTGAAGAAGGACCTATTTTGATCAGGTGTGTCATGACATTTAAACTACTGACCATTGACTAGCTCAAATCCTATGCTTGGTGTTGATAAATGTAGGGCATTTTATTGTAAACTATTTTTATATTACCAGGAGTCATATTTTACTTCCATATTCTGCAAGGATGCTTTATGGTTGAATTGAATTTGGATGATTGAAAAAAATGGATGAGTTCTCTTAATAGCTTGAATTTTTTGACAATCATAAACAATCAAACAGATTGTTAGAAAGATACCTTTAATTTATATCTAGTGTTTACTCAGTAAATAATTGGATAATGATAAAGCATCTCTTGTGTTTCCTGAGCCATAAGAAAATAAACCCATAAAGGAAACTTCCACTGGGGATCAACCTTTTAGTACTCATCATTAAGTAAAGTGAAGTATACTTAGAAAGGAAAACAAAGTAAGAAAAAAAGAAATAGCTTATTTATATTGATAAATGTATAGACACACAAATAAATACTGCTTTGCTGTTGTTTAAGGCATTAGCATATACGCCAAAGATCTGAACTCCTGTTTGAATTTTGCAGGTTTACCCTTGGGACATAAGGCTTTATCTCAATGATGAAGTATAAGAACACCCTAGATTTACAAAGGTTACTTTTAAAATAGGGTTAAAATATGGACAGATAACTTATTTTTCTCCAGCATCATGCATTGAACTTCCAAGGGGAATAACTATTTTAAGTAATTCCCAACAATATCATTTACTGGCACATTGTCATCCTTCTCTATTACTGAAGACAAATCATTTCCAGTTGTGTCGAATAAGAGAGAGTTACCCATCCATTATAGTTACAAAGTCTATTGATATCGTGATATTTTATCTTCATTACTGATAAACAGACCCGCCGCTAACTGAGCAAGGCCTCCCCTGACCACAAAGGTTAACTTGTTTTTCTTGGAATAGAGTTAATGTAGCCCATGAACCCATGATTCCTATTTGTTATGGGCAGAGATTGAGAGAGGCTGGCCACTGGCTAACCATAGTAAGAGAGACAACTATACCATGAAGGCCAAGTTCACAGCTCCTTTCTGGAGGCAGTGAGGTCATCTTAGCACTGCTAATGTAATTGTGGGAGGAATATTTTCCTGGCCTTCTCCTTTCAAGGTGGTTGATACAGCCAGGATTCTCAGAAGGATTCCCAAGCCATAGAATACATTCTAAAAATATAATTTTTCAAAACCTTTAGAGAATTAAGAACCTCTAAAAATCGTTATCAAGCCATATACATTTATTACATGATAAATATCAACATTTAGTAATGTTTTCTGTATGTCTGAAAACCAGTATTCATATCTTTTTGGTGAGCATCTCTGTATGATTTACTGATATATTATTTTTTTCATATTATTCAATTAACTGGTTTCTCAATGTCTTTTTGCTACTTCTAATAACGAAAGTCACCCTTGCTTTGGTAATAAAAAGGGATAACTCAGAAGCATGCCTTCTTGATTCTGGGAAAGTACTTTGCTTTTCATGACTGAACTTTGTGTTTTTGCAGTTTTAATCTGGTTTTCCAGGCCTATTCTTTTTTTTTTTTTTTTGATACTTGAAATGATGAATGCCAGGAAAAAAAGATGACCATAAGCATAAACTGTAAAATCCTTAAATTGCTTTTAAATTATCATATTTTGGACTGCATGTCTGATCCAGCACCCAGCAGTCAAGAACCGTTGATTATAAGCATTATTGGTATGGCAGGCATCTCTTCATCAGGAGTAAGGCATTCTGGAAATACAGCTCCAGGTCAATTGTCAGAATATATAGAAATCAATATTGGTCTTCTGAGGAAGAAGAAATATATTCTTTCTTGAAGCTACTAAGTTTCCATGCACATACTTGACTACATATGGCACAGATCAGAATCCTTATCATTACTGTTTTTTTTTTCCTTCAACTATTAAGCAGCTATGAAGGTGTTTGCAGCTATTCATCTAGCAGGCTTTCTGCCATTGGTCTCATACTGTGAAAATAACTACCAGTTCTTTTGGACATGAAAATTCATGGCAGAAAATCTTTGTTATCAATATTATTTGTGAAACTAGGAATTTTAATAACCATCAGGACTATTCCTAATGGTAAATATTACCTCACATCTTTCTAACCATAAAATCATTTTTTCCCTTATTTCTTCAAGAATTATGAATTTTACAACTCTAAGACTTAGTCTAAGCCACTCAACTGTATTTGGATGCCGAATGAGATTTGATTGACCTTAGTATTTAATTATTCTTGAAAATACTTCCTTGTAAGAGAATTTTTTTGGCAAATGTCTGGTATATATCTATGTGTATAGTACAGGAGGGAGGACTATTTTCATGCTTACCCTTCTTGAGAAACATTTAATTACAGGACTTGGGATACTGGGATGCTTGAGAAAAGGATGGGAAATGGATATTGGGAAATACATAAAATAGTAGTTCTGGTAAAACATTCTTCAATACCATTTGGTGTTTGGCTTATTTGATGGAGATAATTCTTATTGAATTGAATGTTCACACATAAGGCTTTGTAAGATACTTTCCAGCCGTCAAAAATGGTTAAACCCATTTAAATTATTTTTTCTGCAGCTTGGATTTGAACGTTTCATTGCTTTGTGAGGAAAATTAATGTTAAAAATGTCCATTTCTTTACACATAACATATAAACACATTTGAGGTAAACTCAAAGATTTTGCTGTAACCTATTCAAAGGTTGTCAGATTTAGTATAAGAGGTTGTGCTAAAACAGAAACTTATTTGAATTGTTTCACTTTTCACATATACGTATCCTGTCTTCTCAATAAGATTTAAATTCTGGATTGTGGGGCTTATGAATTGCCTAATACATCTACAAGTCAGTTAGGTACTGAGTAAATACACGTTGATGGTTGTTTTAGAGGCTGTTGAGGTCCCACCCAGAAATCCTTGACTGGGTTGACTTAGGCGCTACTGATGTTCGTTGCAGATGACTCTCTGTTGCACCGTGTTTGGAGGATTGTCTTGGGCTGTCGGGAGTTGCCTTGCCTGATGAACCCCAGGGAGGCTTTGTACTCCTTCCCTGGGGATATAACAGTTTAGCCTCCTTGCTTTGGGCAGTACAACTGTGGTGCAACTTCTGCTCCAGAGCTCCCTGTGGGATCAAGCTGAACTTGACATCTCCTAAAACCACCTCTTTTTCCTAGCTTCTTCCCCCAAGTATTCTGCTTCTCTCATTCACTTACAGAGTTCCTTTGAGATTAACTTGAAGTCATTATAACTCTATATTCTCTAGCACAAATGAGAGTAATTTTTGAATACGGATTTAAAGAAAGAACTCAGCAGGAAGACACAAGGCATCTAGTGATGGAAACACGGACCTAAGAGGTGGTGAAGGTTAAAATTAGTATGTAGGGTCTTAGCCATTCTGAGGTTAATGTTATTTTTGCTTTTGCAATTATCTGTGTAACCCTCTCTTTTCTTACTGTGTAATAATAATAATTAAGATGTAAGTGGAATGCACTCATGCTTATTGTTCCCAGAGGTGGCCACATAAATAACTTTGGTGTTTTTCTGTTGGTTGGAACCCAGAATGGTAAAGTGTCTGTCATTTCCCTAAGAGTGCATATTCTGCTTTTTCCCAGAAGATGCTACCTGGGCAGGTGGGGATTGTCTGGAATGTGACATATTGTGTCTTTAAAGGAGGCCACTTCGAAAACTACATTAACACGTTCAAGCCTGTAGGGTATTATTTAGTTTAATTTAGGGCTAGTCTTAGCCACCTCCAAACTGGTGAATTACTCTAAATGGTACAGTAGAACCTTGAATGGGTTAGTGTAACTTGCAAACATGCCACATGAACGAAGGAGCAGCTGACACCCAGGAAGAATCCGGTGCAGTGCATGGGCCTGGCAAGTTCCAGGACAGGACAGCTCTGGTTGGCCTTTTCTGAGCAGAGAGTGATCAGGGCCAGCCTCACTTCCAAAATCCTCCCTCCTTTGTGCTGTGGAGGTTTTACTGAATGATAATCTAGGAGTCTGAAGGAGTTGATGGAGTTTCCATTTATTTAGAGGTAGATGAGACTTTGGCATGGTTTGATCTGTGATCTAAAAAAGGAGATTAATTATTTTTAGTTTTTAAACAAAATCCAGGGTATTCTGAATCTTATAGCATAGCATTTGGATAAGTTCTCTAGGGCTGCCATAACACAGTACCACAAATTGAATGGCTTACACAATAGAGATGTATTTTCTCACTGTTCTGGAGGCCAGCAGTCTGAGATCAAGTTGTCAGCAGGGTTAACTCCTTCTGAGGGCTGTCAGGAAAGTCCATTCCATGCCTCTCCCTTACTTCTGGTCTTTTGCTGGCAATCTTTGGTGTTCCTTGGCTTGTAGAAGCGTCACCCCTACCTTTGCCTTCATGGTCACATGGTGTTCTTCCTGTGCATACCTATCTCTAAATTTCCCCTTTTTTATGGTTACCAGTATTTTTGGACTAGAGCCTACCCTAAATATTTCACTGTGATCTGATTACCTCTGTAAAGACCCTATCTCCAAATAAGGTCGCATTCTGAGGTACTGGGGGTTAGGAATTCAACATTTGAATTTTGTGGGGATACAGTTCAACCCATAGAAGCATTATCAGAAAATGCTTTTGTGTTTGTGTATGTTACGGTTTGAAGTCACAAGACTTCAAAGAAAAGCCATATTTAAGAATATGTCTGATATAACGGATGAAATACCAGTCTACTGAAAAACAATTCATTGTTAAGAGAAATTAAATAAGATCTAAATAAATAGATAACAGTTTTCCCATATTCATAGATCAGGTGACTTAATGTTGCTAAAATGTCATTTTCCCTCAAACTGGTAGATTTAATGCAATTCCAATTTTAAAGGAATCAAAATCTCAGCATGTTCTTTTGTAGAAACTGAGGAGCAATTTAGGTATTTATGTTTAGGTGTTAAAGAATTAAGTTGATCTAGTACATTATTATTATTGTTGGTTCATGAAAGGACCCTTTCATTTTATTTTATTTTGTTTTATTTTATATATTACTACTTACCTTCAGCCCTCAATTCAGTTACCATCCTGTTATTTATTTTTTGCATGCAATTAGTGATATTTTATTATTCACAATATTTTTAGTAAGTAGATTTAATGATAAGGAAAATAATTTCTGCGATTGTATGTGAGTGTGTGGATGTGTATATCCATAACTCTGCAAAGTCCTCTAATATTTTCCTTCCTTTTCTTTTCCTTTTTACATTTTGTGTAGCCGGGGCCATGATTTTCCTGTGATGATTTTTTAGTCAAATATAGATATCTGGGCTCTTTGGTAGTGAGCACGATACAGCGGAAAGAATTCTTACTTGAGAATCAGAGAGCCGGGTTCTAATTCTGGATATGCCAATAGTCTAACTGAGAATTTGGGCAACGTAGTTTCTCATTTCAGAGCTATTTCCTCATTCATCCTCTAAACTGCTTGGCCAAAAAAATCTGTAACACAATAGTTTCCAGAATAATTTCAAACACAATCAAGATCAAGGAAAAAATATAGACCTGAGTAGGATTGCCAGATTATAAAATCCTGCTATAACTGAAAATATATTTTTCAAAAAATTATGCCCTCTACCAAGGGTTCATCTTCTACAACTTCAGTTCCAATTTGGATTCATCTATATCCATCCATTCAGCAGCCTAGCCAACGTTTACAACTATGGGTTCTAAAGGTCCTAACACAGAACCTGTCCCAAACTAAATTCAACTTCTTCACCCGTGAGGTAGTTCCTCCTTCTGTATCCCTGTTTGATTAATAATATCAACATTCTGCTTCTCAAGTTTGAAATGGTCAAGTCTTTGGATTTTCTCTCTTTTGCCATCTGTTGTAAAGTTCAACCAGTCATAAAATCCCCTTAATTTGAAGTAAAATACATCTCTCCTCACTTCTCTTTACCCATCCTCACTATCACTGCCCTAACATCTTCCCCAAATATTGTTCACCTTCATTTTTTTATCAACTTCCCAATTGTTCCCGATACTCTCACTTACCCCTCCTCAAGTGCCTTTTCTAATGGCATCCTCCTGAAGATGGAATGTGATCAAGGTAGTCATATGCCTACATTTTCCACTGACTAAACAGTAAGAATTAACATCTAAAAATTACAGTTTCGTGGATTAGACTTTTCAAAGTATTTTCTTAATTTACTTTTCAAGTCTCAATTCCCAGTTTCTGACTGACACCGTATACCTCACCGAATATATTTAAACATTTTTCTGAACATATCATAGTGGATGGACACTTGACAGCCTGTCTTGTTTATTCTTCTGGGAAAGTCTGTCTTCCTCTTTGCCTGCTAAATTCAGTGAACACAGATAAACATTACCTCACTCAATAAACCTTCACAAAATCTCTCCAGGGTCAGTCATACCCTCCTTTATTCCCTACCTGCATTTAGCACTGTGATATTCTGAGGGAAACAACAATATTTTAGTCATCACTGTGCCAAGAGCCTCGTATCATGCCTAGAAAATCAGATGAACTGAAAACATATATTTATGCAAAATAATCATTGAACTGTTGAATGGCCTTGCCTTCTATATTTAAGAGTGGGGCTGAATATTAAGGTATATGAGGTTAAACAAGTATTGAACAATGTCGCATCCTCTGTACTCAGCACAGTGCCTGCCACATCATAAATGCACAATAAATTTGTTTTGAGCAGATGAGTTACCAAATGAGTGAATGGGTGAGCATGACAGAATAGGGAAATGAGTAATGAAATGGACTTGGAGGGCTGTGAGACAAGCCCCTTTACCCTCAAGTCCCACATCCCCCAGCGTGAAGGTCAGTCTTACCCAGGAAAACTAGGATACCAGTGACCACTAATGTTAGCAACTATGTTCTAACATTGCATATTCTTGGGTTTTTCAGTTCGGAAAATTATGAATCAGAGATCTTCCACATAGTGTAATTGATTTATTAGTTCAGGCTATTTTTCCTTATCATGGATATGAATAAATCATTTCCAATGAAAGAGCCTGCTGAGAGGAACACTGTTCCCAATAAGATACACAAGAGGAACCTTTCCCTACAGGGATGGATGGATATAGGTATGGAGTCAGGAAACTTTCCAGGAGAGGCAAGCATGTCACATATGCTGGGACCATGAACATTTTTCCAAAGAAGCCAAGGTGATCCTCGTGCACGTTAAAGATTAAGCACCGTAGTCTAAGGAGTGGGGTGAAAAAGATGTTTCTATGGCAGGGTAAATCCCGAAGAATGTATCTTCCTCTAACAAGTTTTGGAGTTTATTTTCCCCAGTCCTAGAGAGCTCTAAACATAGTCAACAAATGTCAACATAGCTTTGAAAATATTTAATTGGAATAAATAGAGTAACAAAATGTCTCTCACATTGTTTATTAGAAAAGTTGTGATGAATTAATTATCCTTTAGGTTGTGGAACTCCACATCTACCAAAAGTTAGATTTATATGTAGGGGTGATAGTTTGACAGAGCTTTTTAAAGGGAGAAGTGAAATAAAACACACGTACACAAATGACAAAGTTAATGCACAAACTCTGTAGAGTATCATTGGTGCCTTCTTGCATGGGTTTTAATAACAGTCTAGCAACTAATTAACAATTAATTTATCAATAACCATGGATTGAAGTATGGGCAGGAAAGGCATTAAATATACAAAAGTATTTAAAAACCCTCAAATATTTTCTTTTGAAGAAATACATGGACTTATTCTCAGGAAACAAAAAGCAAATTAGAATGTCATCAGAAAGAAATCACTTTTTAGTTTGTTGCCTAATTAATATAGTATAGTTTTTACCCAAAGTTATAAATTTCATTTAAAAATTTACTTTCCAAAACAATTCCTTTAGAAACTTTGAAAACTGGTTTAAGGGGGTTTCATGCTAGATTAAAATGAAGACTGATTCATCTGTAAACTTTCTCTTACCCGAAAACAAAAAAAAATCAAAAGGTCCCCTAAAGTCTTAGTAGCCAGATGCTTTTGTCATGACTTTGGTGGAAATAGCATATTTCCAAACAAATTACTTTGATCTAGATTTTAATTAACCAGTGTTAAGACATTCTTTTTATTCTTTCTCCTTGGGTCTGTCTTTCCAGAAACTCAAACTGAAGAGAAACAAATGAAAATTGTTTACATTCATTTGTTCAAGGGACTTGATCTTTTGTTTGAAAATTGGTGAAAGTTTATAAGTAAAATAAGGTTGCTTACTCCCCTGGAGAGTTTTGTGACACTGAATAAGATACTTCAATTCATAAACACATATTGAGCTTCTTTAGTGTGGACTCTCTGTGCTTAATGCTGTAGATGATACCCGAACTTTTAACTATTTTTATGTTTGCACATGAGAAAATTACATCCAGAGACATTTTTGTCCCAGGCTGTAAAGGGAGCTTTGGGACTCTGAGCCAGACACAGGTCTCAAAATTGTTTCCTGACTCTCAGTCCTGTGTTTTGCACACCTCAGAATATCAGTGAAGTTTCGTATCATTTCTATACCAGCATCCCTTGATAACTGTTGAATTTCCATCATCAAATCTTCACTCAGAGAGTAATAGAAGAATCAGGATTAGAGGCAACATTTCAGGTCATTTGTTTCAAACATACGTTCTCTGAACTAAGCTAAAAAAGTGTCTGTGTTACTTTTTTAACTCCAAATGAAAACAAACAAAAGAAACCCAAAGCAAACAAAACCTCTGTATTATCTCCTGGAATGACTTATCTTCCATAGTATGAGTTTTTCATAACCTTTTCCCAAGAGCTATTTTCGCAGGGGGAGCAGGAGTGAATAGGAGTATACTGGGAAAGACATATAGGAAAAAATATCATTAGAGGTAAGAGGACATAGAAAGTATTTAAAATAAAATGTAATCAACATGTATTTCCAGGATATTTTTTGTAAAGTCATTTCTAATCCTAAATCCAGGGCCTCTTCTTTTTGTTGTTGTTGTTGTTTTTTAACCGTTTTCCTTATCATTGCATTGACTAAAATGAGCTCACATTCTCCAAAATTTTTCGAAAATCTTGTAGTGCTTTTGAGGTGGCAAGGACTTCTTAGTATAAAGCAGAATTAAAAATTGCCTTGTGTTACTAGTAACAGTAATATACAATTGTCTTACCATTTAAACATTAACACTCCCCAGCTGGATAACTGGATTTCAAATACAACTGGAGACCATCTCATTTTCTAGATGAAAAGTTTAATAAATACTTAGGGAGTAATATAAGTTGATAATATTCAGCCTAAAAATGTAAATAAACAGAAAAAAACCAATAGAATATATGGAAAATTATGCTAGTATTTAGAATACTTTATTGACAAGAATCCATTCCTAAACTGTAAATTCAATAAAGCAGACAATTGCACGAGATTTGGAAAGCAAAATTCAGCTGTGAAGTTACAAAACAATTTCCCATAATTTACTGTTCATCCTTCCCCCGCAAGCCCCCACACGCAAAATACCTCATAAATAAGCATAACATCTATAACCCTCCCTACTTTATAAAAGGGGAAAAACAGTTTTACAGTGAGTTAATAAATTACTTGCCAAAGTTGCTGTAGTTTGTAAAAAAACAAACTATGGACCGAACACTGCTGGTCAGAATCAAATTAGATTTTGAATTTAGATATTCTGATTCTAAATCTCATGCTCCTTCACATTGATATGAAAAAGAAGATGTTAAAATAGTCTTGGGAAGGTGAAGTAACAGGACCAGAGTTACCTTCTACCTTAAACAATATAAAAACCAGATAAAATATAAAAACCAATGATTTTCAGACATTAGACATCAAACAGGGCAGGACAGTGACCTCTGAGAGAGGGGAAAAATATGAGGGATGCTTTCTGATTGGCTCAGCTAACTGGAGCCTGTTGGACTGGCTGAGTTGAAGAAAAGAGGGGAGACCAAAGCAATTAAAATTTGCAAAGCAGATTACCAACTGAGAGAGAGAGGGAGAGAGAGAAAGAGAAAGGGAGGGAGAGAGGAAGTATGTGGATCTGAACAGCCACACAGGTTTTCTTTCAAGTCTTTAGCTGAGTACTGATGAATGCATGTGAGACAACTATCTAAGGCTGGGAAAGGATCAAGCAAAAGGACTAAAGAAAAACATTTACAGAGGTCACAAGGGATGAGAAAAGTTCTTGCTCCCGTGATTCAGAGGGATTGCCATTTTGTAATTAAAGGACTTTGGATAGAGTACTCAGAAGTGTGTTGCCTCAGTAGTGGAGCAGAATTAGTTCTCCAGTAAAGTTCTGTCCGCTCTCACCTAAAAGAATATAAAAGCAAGCTTTGAAAGGATCAAACTGTTTCCAAGTCACTCTACAGCACCTCAGATAAAGATCAAGAATATTAAAAGGAGTATAAAAATATGGAGAATCCAAAAAGGTAAAATTCACAATGTTTAACATCTGATCCAAAGTGACTAGGTATGCAAGCAAGAAGGAAAATATGATTCAGAATGAGAAAAAAAAATCAATGAATAGAAATAGACCTATGAAGACACAGATGATGGGATTGACAAGCATATTAAGTTATTATACTTATACGCCATATGTATAAGAAACTAGAAGAAAGATTATGCATGTTAAGTAGAGAAATGAAGGATAAAATAAGATTCAAATCCAGCTTCTAGAGATAAAAGTTACAGCGTCAGAGGTGACAAATATATATATCAAAAGAAGGACTGAAATCAGTGACCTCAGCTCCACCTTATGAAAAGCTTTACAAAGAAGAGCAAATTAAACCTGAAGCAGGCAGAAGAAAGGTAAAAGCAGAAATCAGGAACCAGAGAAACTAGAGAAAAATAAAGAGACCAAAATCTGGCTTTTTGAAAAGGTTAATAAAATTGATAAACTTCTAGCCAATCTCAAGGGAAGAGATGAAACAAATTATTAATATCAACAATGAGAGAGGAGGCATTAGTACAGAGCTTACAGAGTTTAAAAGGATAATAAGGGAATATTCTGGGCAACTTTATGCCAATATACGACAACTTAAATGAAATGTAACATTTATTGAAGGACACAAATTACCAAGGTTCCCTCAAAAAGAAATAGATAAATGAATAGTGCTTTTTCTACTAAACAAATTAAATTTGTAAACAGAAAATTCTGGGACTAGGGGATTACTTCTATCACCTAGGTAAAGATAACATGCTACCCATACATAATATGGTGGTAAACAACCCATTTAGAACATGGCAAAAAATTGTGAACAAACACTTCACCAAAAAAACAAACCAAAAAAAACCCATGAATTAAAGATACTCAACGTCATTAGTCATTAGGTAAATGCAAATTAAAACTATAATGAGGGACTTCCCTGGTGGTCCAGTGGTTAGGACTTCACCTTCCAATGCAGGAGGTGCAGGTTCAATTGCTGATCGGTGAGCTGGGATCCCTCATGGCTCATGGCTAAGAAGCCAAAACGTAAAACAGAAGCAGTATTGTAACAATTCAGTAAAAACTTTAAAACAAAACGGTCCATAGCAAAAAAGTCTTTAAAATAAAACTACAATGAGATGTCTTTACACACTCACCAGAATGCCTAAAATTAGAAGCCTGACCAAAACAATTTTGGCAAGGTTTTGTAACCACTTGACATTTTACTTTTTTTTTTTTTTTTTTTTTATGCTGTACGCGGGCCTCTCACTGCTGTGGCCTCTCCCGTTGCGGAGCACAGACTCCGGACGCGCAGGCTCAGCGGCCATGGCTCACGGGCCCAGCCGCTCCGCAGCATGTGGGATCCTCCCGGACCGGGGCACGAACCCGCGTCCCCTGCATCGGCAGGCGGACTCTCAACCACTGCGCCACCAGGGAAGCCCCCACTTGACATTTTATAACTTGTTAGTGGAAATGTAAAAAGGCACAATCATCTTAGGAAAAACATTTACACACATAACTACGACATGACTTGGCTATTTAACTCCTAGGTATTTATGCAAGAGAGATGAAAGCATATTTCCATACAAAGATATGTGTACAAATGTTCATAAAACCTTACTTGTTCCAGCTCAAAACTGAAAATGATCCAAATGTCCATCAATAAATGAATTATTAAATAAATTGTAATACTCTTATAATGGTGTACTAGTCAATCATAAAAAAGAATGAACTTTGGTTATATACAAGAACATGAATGAATCCCAGAATTGTTATGCTGAAAAGGAACCAGAGCAAAAAAAGAGTACATACTCTATGATTCCATTTACATAAAATTCTAGAAAATTCAAACTAATCTGTAGAGACATAAAACAGATTAGAGATTGTCTCAGGGTGGGAGTTAGGAGTAGAGGCATAAGGAGCAGTTACAGAGGTGCATGTGTAAATGTTGGGGGGTGATAGATATTTTAATTATCTTGATTGTTGTGATGTTTCACTGTGTGTGTATGTGTGAAAACTGAGAAAACAATACACTTTATGTGTTTCTGTTAAAATTAACTGCTATTATAATTGACTATATATAGGCATTTAATTTTATGTGTTATACTTCCCTAAAGCTGTAAAAATTATTCTTGCCATATCCATAACCAGAGTGTTCACAAATATTAATAATTCACTCTGGATGAATGCCTAAAGAAAAATAAATATTAGACAATTTTTGGATTGACAAGAGAGGTAAAACATTATTCTTCTTATATGGGAAATATTTGTACTAGCACCACACTGAAAACCACTCAAATGTCCAAAAATAGGTGAAAGATTAAATAAGGCATAATATATTCTCATAGTATACTACTCAGCCATGAAAAGGAATTAACTTTGGTTATATATACGCAGCATGCATGAATCTTACAATTATAACTACCATCCCCAAATACTTAAGAACTTTTGAATAATAGGGTTTTTAAATACAGTGAATCTTTGTTGCTGTTGTTACTGAAATTATGTCCTATTTTCTTTCCTGTAAGTAAGATTCCTCTCTGATAATCAGAGGGTGTGTAGCTCTTCTGTTGGGTATTATAAAATGCATTCTGTCATTGGGAAGCCATTTGGATGAAAACACCATTATTTAAAGTTTCACTGTAGGTTTCTAGTTAAAGTGGGCAACAAGAGAGGTGCTTGAGTGAGATCTGGAGGATGGAATCAAGGCAACGGCCACTTTGCAACTCACCCCTGTTGTAGCTTATCTGCTGGCTCATATCATAGGTATAGGGCAGCTACCTGTCCTGCAAATGCTCTACTTTGCTCTGGCATGATGAAGGGCACCAGCTTCCCTTGCTGGACTTCCATACCCTCAAGATCAGAAACCAATAAACTGACACAGGTTTCAACCTATCCTCATGGACTCTAGCCCATATTGTGGTTCCAGGTTGTCCTCGTTCTCCTCTACTTACCCATCTTCTCTTCCCACATGCCTTCCTTGTGAACTTAAAGTCCCAGCATCAGACTCGAAATTTCCATAAGACTCTGATTTTTATATAGGAAATTTAAACACTTCAGCCACTTTGACAAAAGTTTCATTTTCATCTATGGTTCTTATCTCATTTCATAAGATATGAAAATTTAAGTGTACATTGACAATGTCACCATCCTGGAAAGGTTGCCTTCATTTCAAAGCTCACTTGTTGGTTCAGGCTGTGTTATACAAATGTGAAGCCCTTAGTGCCATGTTGAACAGAGTAGATTTAAAGATGACAGGCTGAGCAAAGGACATTCCTGTTCTTTTTAAAACCAATGCTTTTTATGATCTCCCAGTCACAAATAACATATGATGCTTTAGTAGATTTTTGTCCCTATTCCAGTAATTGACTTTAATTACCCCAGAGCACAAGGCAAAAATGTTCATGAGAAAGGGTTATTTTTTTACCTAGATATTTCAATTTTCCCTTTATCCCCTGTGGAAGGCCTTAGAATTAGCCCTCACTGTCTTTGTAATTTTGCCAGCAGTGTATTATTCCTTTTGTTTTGCATCTTTAGAATTTAACTTAATGCTGAACACAATGAACCATGCTTCCACCAGTTCTGTTCCTTGTACCAGTGCAAATTACCCTGTAGATGAAAGAAGAAACGATGTTATTCATTTAATTTGTGTTTCCAAGCTATTTAAGTATTCAGCTGTCCTAGATGTGGGTAAAGCGTAATTCCTAGGGGCCAGCGGCTGAAGTCAGGAATCTATAGGATAGTGTTTATCTTTGACCTCATTCTCTTCCACCAAGCCATAGGGAAATATTAGGAAGGAGAATGCAGCTGTAGGCACAGAAATAAACCCACAAATTAGGACTCATTTTGTTGTAAACCCATCTAAAGTTAAAAGTTAAAAAAAAAAAATGAATGCATTTCCTCATGAGTGTGTCAGTATTTGCATATGCATGTGTGTACACAGGTATAGTAAAAATGGAACTTTTGTTCTAGGAGAACAGTTGGCAAGATACACAAAAGACCTTACTTACCTCTCCTGTCTTATGTGTATCTTGAAAGGTCTCAGCTGTCAGTGCTCCTACATGAACATGATATCACCAAAGAGGAATGAACACTGCAGAAAGGAATTTCATTATGATTCGAGACTAGAGAAAGGCTAAGCTGTTTGTCATCGATTTGGATAGATTCAAATACAGCTGGAGTTTCCCTTGACTAATTATATTCCTTTCTGTATTGTTTTATTAAAGATAGGAACAAAGGAAGTCCATCTGGAAGCGCTGGCAATATTTTACTACCTGATTTTGATGGTAATCTTGGTAATATCGATCATTTTAAAAGGCAAATATTATTATTAGATTAATTTTTTTTCCTTTTAGGACAAATTATTATTTTTTCCTTTTATTTACAAATTATTTCTATCTGGTAAAGTATACGTGGATGGGATCAGGAGAGATAGGCTCAAATTTCAGATTTTTCACTTTATTTATTTATGTCTATAACTACTTCTCTTCCTAATCCTCTGTTTGCTTGGCTGTGAATTGAGAGGCTGTATTAGACTTCTCAAAATTATTTTCTATATCTAAACTCTATTATTTTATCCTAATGCTCACATGTAAAAATATTACCCGTTTTTAGTTACACTATTTATTATACCATTCATATGACAACGAAATTTAATGCTATCAATGAACTAACTCTGCTCTATCAGCTATCAGGTGGCTCAACATCCAAAACTATTTTGCCAATTCTCAAAACTTTTATTTGCTTTCTTCAAACTTATCAATGTTATAACAATGAAACATGGCTCAGAAAGGACATTGGTAGCCTGAAGAAGTAGAAGAAAGGAAGATGGGTTGTATTTTCAATTTTACTAAAATTCTTATTTTCCACTAGCTGTATGCTTTTTATGCTTGGCCTAATTTCCTCTTAGCTGTGGGCAAATTTTCATGGGTTTTACAATCTCTTCATAAAACACAATCTATCTCATTATACCTCCATAAGCATGTAATATTTTGCTCAATTTAGAAGTGGGGAAATAAAGGCAAGAACAGTTTTCAAAGTTTTGAACTTTTCATTAAAGTGCAATTTATTTTTTGCTTCTAGTCACATATTATACAACATGCATGATAAACTACTTGAAATCTTTTTATTTACTGATTTCTATGCATCTCTTATGGAGGTAAGAATTTTTTTAGATAAATGAATTATTTTAGCATGTCATTTTGTTTTCATTTCTATAAATGATACACATGAATTGATATTTACTATACTAATCTATCAAAGTAAAAAGTCAATCACTCTACTCAACGGGACAAAGTAGATTCTTTATTTCCAATAGTTGAGTATACTCTCCACTAGGTGATAAGGGAATTTTTACGTGCTGAGATCTCAGTATTTCCTGGCTTAATGAGTTCTTTTCAGTACAGGTAGTTAGTCTACCTAAATTTTAACTCCCTATCAGAATTAGTTTTACACAGTAGCCTTTGTGTTGATCATTCTCTTTAGGTCAAGAATCTTCAAGTTTCATCCCCTCACTGCTATACCTCAGGATCGTGTCTGATTGAGTGGACTTATATCTGGATAGAGAAAGTGGGGCCTTGGTTGATATATTGTTCTCTGGATTTGGGGTGATGGTAGAATTGAGTTCCTTGCAGCTGGAAGCTGAAGTCCAACACTGTTCCTCACTGGCTGTTGGCTGAGGGCCTTTCTTTCAGTTCTGTAAGCCTGCCTACATTCCTTCTTGTGTGACTCCCTCCAACTTCAAACCAGCAACCAAATGCCAAGTTCTTTCCATTCTTCAAATATCTCTGCTGTCTTCTTCCATTCTGCCACCAACAAGAGAACACTCTGCTTTTGAGAGCTTTTATCTGATTAGATCAGGCTCACCTGAATAATCTGCATACTCTAATTTAACTGACTTGGCACTTTAATTACATTTGTAAAATCCCTCCAAAGCAGTACCTAGATTAGTGTTTGAAAAACCAGGGGACTGGAATCTTGGGAGGGTCATCTTTAGAATTCTGCCTACTACACTTCTGCCTTCTAGTCCCCAAAGATTCATGTCCCTCCCGAAAGCAAAATACATTTCGCCTGTTCCATGGTATCCAAAATTTCTTTTCATCACAGCGTCATATTAAGTTGTTTTCTCGTCTGTATCTCATCAGCTTAAAAATTCTAAAATCTCGTTGTCTAAATCATCTAAATCAGGCTACCTTCCTTTCTGAAGACTCCAAGGAAGAATCTGCTTCCAAGTTCATTCAGGTGTTGGCAGAAGTCAGTTCTTCATGGTTGTAGGACTGAGGTCCTCTTTCCTTGTTGGCTGTCTGCCAGGGGTTGCTCGAGACCAGCTGCATTACATCTGCAAAGTGCCCTTGCCATACAACATAACATATTCATGGGCATGCTGTCTCATCATATTCCCAGTTTCCTTGGATGAGGACAGGACAACTTTGGCAACCATTTAAGAATTCTGCCTACCATTAGTAGATGCTCCTATGGGCCTTCAGGAGCCCTTCCTAATTCTCTTCTCCCTCTGCTACTCCTGATCAATTAAGCCTCCATTCTCAATGTTCTTGGGTTTCCCCATAGAGGTTCTGAGGCAGGTGGAGCAAGGACCTGCTATCTGATTTATTTATCCTCCCTTTGTCTTTCTTCTTCTTAAAAACCACTCAGTCTGGCAAAACAGGCTTTACACTTGTTCCTTCCATTTTATTATGATTTTCCTTAATATAAAACTCTGAAATTATGTTTGCCAATTTGGTTCTTACTATGGTTGTCATAGGACAATTTGGATCCTGGGATTATAGAGTTCAAATATAACTATACACTCACTCTTTTCTAATATTGGTGAGATACTAACACATCTTTCCAAAATACACAGAAAATATACAACAAATAAGTGGAGATGCATGCAATTGAATGAATACTGAGAATTGGAGAGAAATTGCACATTGTGATCACTGAGTGTTTACATTTGAATTTGGATCATTGATTCTGTGATGAATAGAAATACCTTTAAATTTTGATCCTAACATTATAGTCATGTGATAAACGCTACCTGGGTCTGGTGTCCAGGAGAGGCAATAAAATCTGAGAAATATCATAGTGAACATGCAGATGAAAATAAATTGTTCACATAACATTTGTTTAACAAATATTTATTGAGTACCTACTATATGTCAATACCTACTATTTGTCAATGTTCTAAGTGAATGGGATACATGGGTAAACAAAGCAGGTACAAAATCCCTGTGCTCAACTATACAAGTCAATTATATAGAATGTTAGAAAATAAATACTACTTACAAAATTAGAGCAAAATAAAAGAGATCAGGGGCTTCCCTGGTGGTGCAGTGGTTGAGAGTCCGCCTGCTGATGCAGGGGACACGGGTTCGTGCCCCGGTCTGGGAGGATCCCACATGCCGCGGAGCGGCTGGGCCCGTGGGCCATGGCCGCTGAACCTGCGTGTCCGGGGCCTGTGTTCCGCAATGGGAGAGGCCACAACAGTGAGAGGCCCGCGTACCGGCAAAAACAAAAAAAAAGAGATCAGAAATGTTGATCCTGGGATGGAGAGATTCCATTTTAAATACGTTTATGGAAGAAGATCTAACTAAAAATGAGAGCCAAACTTGATGAATGAAAAGGAGGTTGCTAGTGAATATCTAGGAAAAGAGAATTGCAGGCAACAGTTAAGGAAGAGTTAGGACAATGGCCCTAAGATAAGACTATGTTTGGAATATTGTAGGAGCAGCAAAGGAGCGGTGGGGCTGGAGTGGAGGAAATATGATGGGGAGAGTGAGAGGAAACAGGTAGAGGGGTGGGTGGGGGGAGAGAAGTCAGGTAGGAATATATAGTTACTGTAAGGATTTCAGATTTGACTTTGAAGGAAATGGGAAGACCTTCGAAGACTTTGAGGTAGGTTTGACGTAATAATTCAACTCACGTTTTAAAACAATCACTTTCACTGCTTTATAGAGAGTACTTGTATGGGGCAAGGCTGGAAGCAAGGACCTGGCTAGAAGGCTACCGCAATAATCCTAACCAGAGAAGATGGTGCTTTACACCAGGGTGTTAGAAGTGGAAATGTGAATGGTGAGAAAATTGTTGATGTATTTTGAAGATATAATCAAGAGAATTTTTTGAAGGATCAGCTGTAGGTGTGAGAGAAGGAAAGGATTCAATAATAAATCTAAATTTTTTGGCTTGAGCATTTAGATTTAGAAAGATAGAGTTGTCAGCTTAGATGAAGAATACAGGTAAAAGCAGTTTGGGGGGGGTCAGAATTGCATAAGTTTGAAATACTTATGAGACATCCAAATGAAAATATTTAATAAATATCCAAGTAGAATTTTTTATTAGATATCCACATACAAATGTTTATTAGAGACCCAAGGAGAAATGAGTAGAGATTTGAATACATGAATCTGAAGTTCAGGCGAGAGGTATGGGCTGGAGAAATAAACTTGAAAGTTATTGGTATAAAGACAGCCTTTAGATCCAAGAGACTATATAGGATCACTGATATAGTGAGTGTGGATGGAGTACAGGATTAAGGACTGAGTCCAGAACACTGCAATTTTAAGAGGTTGGGTAGAAAGGAGGAATAAGAAAAGGAGACTTGATAAGAGGAGGACAGTGTGGTAAGAGGTATGGTAGGAGGGTGTAGTTTTCTGAAAATCAAGGAAAGAGACTGTGTCAAGAAGGAAGTGATCAAAAAGAAGGATGATCAGTGTCGAATATTGCTGCTGGGTCAAGCGAGATGAGGACTGAAAATTGACTGTTGGGTTTAAGCAATTTGTCAAAATTAGCTGCATTCAAGTGTGGGATGATAGCTTACATGGAGGGGGTTTAAAGGAGACTGGAGAGAGCAGAATGTGATGAACTGATGTTTGGACAGCTCTTTGATAAGCAGAAATAGGGAGCTTAGCTGATGAAGAAGTGGAGTCAGAGATTTCCCTTTTTATTTTATTTATTTATTTTTAGAATTTTCCCGAATAGGGACTCAGAATAGATTGCAGGCAGGACCAGATTATAAGATTATATTTTATTTATTTATTTATTTTTGGCTGTGTTGGGTCTTCGTCTCTGAGTGTGGGCTTTCTCTAGTTGCGGCGAGCAGGGGCTACTCTTCATTGCGGTGCATGGGCTTCTCTTTGTGGTGGCTTCTCTTGTTGCGGAGCGGAGGCTCTAGGCACGCGGGCTTGAGTGGTTGCGGCATGTGGGCTCATTAGTTGTGGCACGTGGACTCAGTAGTTGTGGTTTGTGGGCTCTAGAGCACAGGCTCAGTAGTTGTGGTGCACGGGCTTAGTTGCTCTGAGGCAGGTGGGATCTTCCTGGACCAGGGCTCGAACCCAAGTCCCCTGCATTGGCAGGCAGTTTCTTAACCATGGTGCCACCAGGGAAGCCCAAGAGATTTCCCTGTTTAAATGGAAGAAAAACAGCATTCTTCTGTGCTGATTAAAATAATCATATAGGAGGAAAAATTGATTATGGAGAAGAGAGAATTCTATGGCAAAATACTTGAGTAGGTGAGAAGGAATAGGATCTAATACCCAAGTGAGGGAAATGGCTACAGTTGTTCATCTATTATAATAGGTGAGTAGGTAGAGCACATGGATACAGAAACTGTAGGTCTGTAGGTAGATATGGTGGTAATGGCTTCAAATTTCACAGCAGAAAAGGATGCAAAGTCATGCCCTGAGAATAAAGATGATGGAAGAAGTGGAAAAAATTTGAATTTAATTGAAGAGAAATTAGGTGAAGATATTGATTTTAATTGTCATTTCATATTATATGAATTATACTGAAATGCTTTTATATCTGATCTTGTTTACCTTATTCTTGTCATCTATTAGTAGAACTTTGAGCCAATATACTTGTTTTCCAAGCGTTTTTTCACAAGTGCCATAGTGTGTTGGAACAGTAGTCTATTAACTCCAGAAATGAGAGTATGCTATGTTAGATATTTGCTTTTATGCTATGACTTTCATAAATTATTTTTCTTAATGACTTTTAGTCATGTGTATTAATTTTTGTTGCTAATACAGTTTTCCCTTTGGATATGAGAGCACTTTGCAACTTAATTCTCAAACATTTTGCATAAAGAGAAACCAGATATACTAATGATAAATTAATCAGTACATTTATTCCAGTCCCAGAGCAGCACTGTGTGATAATGGTGAACAAGAAGGAAGAGTCTTGCTATCATAAATAATGCTGTATGAAAATTAGCCACATCATTAAATTCAACTCCTTTAGCCCAAAATAGGAATTAGCATATTCAAATAAATACTGGAATAAAAAGGCAAGTTGTTCTAATACATGTTAAATTCCTAAGAACAGACTTCCTGGAAATAACTAGTTAGGCATTTAGATACCATACAGAAATATTATCTCTATCTAGACTCATTAAGAGAAAGACATTTGTAAATAGAATTTTGAGGATATCCTCATGCATTATTCTCACATTTACCTCACAATATAGGCATTAAACCTAAATACTTATATTGCTATTTTATTGGTAAACTCCAGTGCTGTTAAAACACCACAGATCAATAGTTCAAACCTAGCAATACCATTCGAGTGGGAGAGCAAATCTCTATATGAATTCGGAGTTATATTTCAAGGGAACTGCATACAATATAAAAGCTTACTGAACAAATACCATTAAATAGAGGAAACTTCATTCTCTCCTCCAACATGAAAATGTATTTTGTCGTTATAAGTAAGAAGTAAATTTCCCTGCTCTATCATTCTTTACCATGATTTATTTCATTTGGTTTTCCCTCGGAATCTCCAATTCACCAACATGAACAAATATATCAACTCTAATACCCTACCTATAACTTACACTTTGGTTGCTCCATGTTTTCTCCTCTCCCTCTTCCCTCCCTTTTTCTCTTGAATTGCTCCTGCTCTTAGGGGCACAACGTAGGTTAGTATTGAAGGAAACCAGAGATAAAGCATAAATGTATGCACAATATAATTATAGACTTAAAGGGACATAGACATCTATACCAAGTAGAGAGAAAGCAAACTATGTCTAGAAGGTGGTCTGAGTTTAAGTCTTAGCAATTTAAATACTTTAAAAATTCTGCGTATATAGCAAAAAAAAAAAAAAAAATCCACGACACAACAAAAAATATATTTATGCTGAGCAATATTTCGCTGGGTTGCATATGAGGGGGTGATTAATAAAGCCTACAGGGAAGATGTGTAGGATAAATGATGCAATCAGAAATGGTTAAGAAGTTTTGGATTTTCCTGAAAATATTCATTCTTCTAGTAGATACTGAGCACCTGCTGATCAAATTGCTACTAGAAGTGTTTCCTTGTGTATGACATTTGGATTATTCCCTGTCATGTTTGTTGCAGATGATTAACCTGTGATAATCTAAGTCAAAGCTTTTGAAATTGGTTTGATACAGATTAAATAACAGTAAGAACAACAAGTTTTTTAGTAGAAGAAAACATATATTTGAAGTATAAACTAAAAAAATATATACTACATTTAAAAAAGATAAAGTTTACTGATGTTGACCTATAGACATATTATTTTTGTTCCTTTGTTTTCCATGATCATTTTGTACATATCTGTCAACTATACATTGTAATTGTTTGCATCTCTGTTACTGGGCTAAGATGTTCTTGAGGACAGACACAAGATTTATTGATCTTGATACTTTCATGTGGCACAATTGCAGTCTTCAACATGTTATACAGAGGTTATAACCTATGTCAAAGACTGACCATTGGGTAGTAAACATATGGGCTAGATCCCAAGAGAACTAAAAAGACTTTGAAAACTGAATGGACATTCAAACCACAGCTTACAGAAGGCAAGTTGGAACTTAAGGCCTGAACTGAACCAATTAATTTCAAAACCAAAAATACCATCATTCTCTGTAGGATTTATATAAGACACAGAGTATTGACATAATATCCGAAATTCATAAAATGAAATAAAAAATGACTCAGCATGCAACAAAACCATGAAAGTCAGCTGATACAGAAAAGACAATTAGCACATGCCAACAGCGAGATGGCAGCTATGTTGAAATTATGTGATATAGACATTAGAACAACCATTGTAAAAATGCTTGAAAAAATATTTTTGTGGCCAGCATAGTTTTAACATTTTAAATAAATACTTTTAAGTATGAAGCCATTTGTGTAATATTCTTGAAATAACAAAATTATAGAGATGGAGAGCAGTTTAGTGTTTGCTGGAGACAAGGGGAGGGAAGTTCCTTTGGGGTGATGGAACAGCTCTGTATCTTTATTTTGGTGGTGGCTCCATAAACATATAGGTGTGATAAAATTGTATAGAGCCATACACACACACAGCAGACACAAAGCACTGCATGTAAAAACTGGTGAAATCTGAATTAGATCTGTACTCTAGTTAACAGTATTAAACCAATGCCAATTTCCCGGTTCCTAGTAACTATTGTACTATAGTTATGTAAGTTAACATTCTCCGATGAAGGTTACAGAGGACTCTACCATTTTTGCAACTTCTTGGAAGTCTATAAGTATCTCAAAATAAAAAGTTTTCAAAAATGAACAAAAGGGTAGTGCCTTAAATGAGAACACTGTCTCAACTAAAATCATGTTTAATGTTGAAACATAGGGTATACACCTGGTCTAGTACTGCCTAACAAGACTCTTAGTTAACATGCTTTCAGAAGAGCTATTCAGTTTATAAATATGCTCAGTATTCCTTTGGATGGTATGTTTATTTTCTTTCATGGTGCTGCATCTTTTCAGAGTTGCAGTAAAGTGCTCTTCTACATCTGGATGAATGCACTAAATTAATGAGATTTGGGGTTAGAGAAAAGCTCTGCTCACAGCTATGCCCTGGCTCCTTTGCCTCTTTGGAAGGCACTCAGGCCTAGGGGAGCCTGAGTGGTTCGTCAGTGGGGTGGTGAGGGGTGAGCGACCGACAGAGGAAATGAAAGAGGCAACCCAAAATCCGAAGGAGTAAATGTGACCAATTATATGAAAAAGTATTAAATTGCTTGCAGAATGATGGAGAAGTTTGGATTATAAAATGACAACTGGCATCATTAAGATATACCAAAAGATCTGAAGACAATTTTAAACATTTTAGCTTCTTTGTTAAGATTACTGAGGCTACAGAGAAAGGTACTTTTATTACTGCTGTAGTCATTCATAATTTAGTTCATCCTTTACAATCGCAAAAAAAGACATCTTCAGGCAAAGTTGCCTTGTCTTCAATATGAATTTTAGAAAGCAGTGTTAGCAGCATTTGAATTATACCATATAAAATTTCTCAAAAATAACACAACAGAACACTTTTACAAAAATAGGGGTAATTACAACTCTTCATATAGCTATAGCAAAGGTAAATGTATTTTATGTATAATTGTATAATTTTCCCTTGGATGGTAAAAGTTGTATAGATGGCATCTCATTACTCTCATTTTCAGATAGTGGGAATCAAAGAAAACAGTAATCAGGAAATTTTTGTGTCATTCAGAATAGAACAAGATGATCAAGCCATGGTCTCCTTTTATGGGAAAACATAATGAGATTTCTAGAGCCAACTCTGCCAGGATCATAACTGGCAATTTTAAGATCTGTCACACTAATTTTTTGGCTTGCTCTGAAAAATGATAGCCCTTAAATGTTGAACGTTTATTTAGTTGGGTGCATAGACAAAAACTTTTCCTATTACTAAATGTTCCATTCCTGTTCAAATAAGGAATTTCTTACTATAAATTTTCTGAACAATTCCTTGAGAGTCATTTTAACTATATATGTATATATTATATATACATAGATATGCATATATTTATATGTGTATCTGTCGTCTAGCTCTCTATGTATATATACACATAGATACACTTGTCCCCAGCTAAATGAAACTATACCATGCTTTTTTTTTTTCTCAGCATATCAGCTGCCTGTGAATAACAATTTTAGTTGGCCATCATCTGGCTGACGCATCCCATAATGACGTATCTCCTCCCAGTGTCATTCACTTGCACTTTTCCAGTTGTGTAAGTCGTCATATATGGAAAGCTTAGTTAACTGGCATCCTATTTGCAATATATTCCACTAATGGAGCATTTCATACCTACTGGGAAGCTACCAGTAATTTAATTGTAATTCTGCCTTCTGCTTTTGGTTGTTGTTTTTCTTTTTTCATATTTACCCCATTCACGTAATTGTTCATTGGGTAGGAAGTAGAAAGGGTGATGTCATGAACTTGGCCAAGTTGTCTGGAAAGATAGTCTCGAACTTTGGATACTCTGGAGGAGAACTGTGGTTAAAAATCCCAAGGAGTAAACAACTGATAGAGCTCTAAAACTGTACAGATGACTACATCGTTGGCTCCACATCTGTAACAAATTGTTATTTCTAAAGACTCTGGAAGTTCAGAATTGTATTGTGACAAATTGTAAGCATGCCTAATTCTCAAGAAACCGTAGGCAGTTTTGCTTAACCAGTTACTAAGGATGCTATAATTCTCCCAGGAGAAAAAAGGACCTTTGCTTCTGACGTATTCTATTTTTGGCTCAGAAATTAAAAAAAAAGATAAAGTATAAAACTTACGTAATAAAGACACTGTCTCATTCAACATAAATATTCTGAACCATTCCATTTTCACTCAAAGTCCACCATTCCTGACACTCAAGTAAGATTTGACCAGAGCCGGAGTCCACCAGGATCCCTGGAGTAAAATCATTAGAAAGGGTTTAGGAAATACCAGGGGTTGTCACCTGAATTTCACTGTGAATGATGATGAGAAACTAATGCAAGCAGTAAAGACAAGACTGTCCCAGGGATCCTAATTTAGCCAGCTGAGAGTTTCAACTTCCTCCTTACTATTTTAAGTGTTTAATGGCTGCTAAATTTGAGTCACATGTGGCTACTATAAGCACTGATTGACAATTCAGCAAACACCTCCCCAGCGCATACACTGGTAGCATTAGAGAAAGTGAGAAAACTAGGGAGTGATTATTCTAGGACTCCTGACAAAAAACCTATAATGGCGCTTCATCTTACTTTGGGTTGTGGGCATAGTATGGATAAGAAGCAAGGAAAAGAAAATGTCTCGAAGACATCTTGGACGAGTAGCCAACAGTAATGGAAGACCTGAAATATATATTCACATACATATGCTTTTTCTCTATGATTAAGAAATATTCTGTCGTTTATAGAATTAAAAGCCACAGACAGTTGATGTTTTAACAGTTTATGGCATATATGTTTGACAGTCTTCAAAACTTTTCCCCAAAACCTTTTTCTTTTTTTTTAACTTTTGTGAAGGTGCCAGGTAGCTGTTAGGCAACTGCAAAAATCTGAGTGATCCCTAAACATACTTTCCATGAGGAAAATGTTTTCCCTTTAGGGGAAAAATTACAATTAAAACCAGTTTTGTTCCTGCATTCTCCTTGGACTTATAATATTTTAGTTGTTTTCCTTTTTTATTAAAAAACCTGAATTTTTATCAGCTGAAAAAATTGGAGCATAGAAATACTTTATGAAATATTTGAATTGCTAATTGTGTGGGATTTATTTTAGGTTTGTAGTTTCTCAAACAGTGGAAATAACAGCTGTGACGGTTCATTTTGTGCATTTGAGACTCCATACTCTTAGGCAAAATGTGTAGAGTATAAAATAGTCCATCCCTAGTATGCGACACTTGAATCCATTATACAGTTCTCTTTATGCTGAGAAAAAAATCACTGATGTTCTCATTCTGCTGTTAATAACAAAACACTTTTCTCTCCCTCCCTCCCTACCCACCCTCCTGTCTAGGGGGTGGTTTTGTAGAAAGAGTCATGGGGTATTCCTAAGTATTTTCAACTTTAATTCTATAGAAATATTGTAAAAACTGGGAGTGATTTTGTGGGATAAGTATAAAAGGGTTCTGTAATATTATTTACATTTTAAAATGCTGTCTATTGTTTTAGGAGAAAGCTAAATAATCCTAAAGTTTTCTTGTGTTTACATAGAAACAGGAAATAAGTGGGACAAAGTAATGGAATCTGTAAAAGACATTCATAGGAGTCTATTTTTGCCACTACTTGTTCACTGGAATTCCTTAAACTCTGTGAGTCTTTGCAAAATAGGAATAATAATAATTACAATGCAGAAGATTTTCTAAGGAGTAAGTAAAATTATACATATGAATGTCCTTTTTTAAAGCTTTCTTTTGATATAATTACGTATCATAAACTTCGTTTGTTTTAAGTTCACATTTCAATGATTGTGTATTTACAGAGTTGTACAAACATCATCACAATTTTGCTTATTTTGAATTAAATGATTGCTGTGGTTGTCAGATTTCTAAGATGGCACTCCAAGATTCCTGACCCTTGATTATTCAATCAAACTTTTATATAGGTACAGCTGAAAGGTCCCAGGTCATTTGACTTTAAGATATAGAAGTGATCTGAGTGGGCTGGACCTAATTACAGAAGTCATTTGAAAGCAAGGAGTTTTCTCTGGTTGGAGATTGAAGAAGTTAGAGGGATACGGAGCATGAGAGGGTTTTGACAAGGGAGGGGTCCTCCGTCTTTGAGATACAGCAGGTTCGCAGGCAGGGCACTGAGAGTGGCTTTGAGACTGAAAATAGAATTCCTCAGGGCAGAGAATGAGACAATTGACATAAGGGGTAGGGGGCAGTCAACTCCCTAAATAATGTTTTATTAATTTAAAAAAATCTGAAGTAGATTTGCCAAATGTCAGGATTAGGTAGAGGAGGATGTTTATAATCTGGTGTTTATTTTATATCTGTATATTTTAGAAAAAATATTTTGAGAAAAAACAAAATAATTGAAGAGGATCAGACATTGGCTATAGTAAAGTGTTGACATTTTTTTCCCCTCTTTTTGCTTTAAATTAAACTTTTTACTGCCTTGATGATGAAAAAGTACACTTAGCTTTATGTGAAAGTGAGCTGTAATGAGGATATGGAAATAAAAGAAAGGAAAGTGCTTACATAAGACTAAATTGTTGACCTTAAAGCACCACAGAAGTAAAATTTCAGGCAGCAGCATTTTCTGTTTTAAAGTGGAAGTCACTACCTACGTGGAGAAAAACGTTTAAAAGTTTTACAGCTTCTCACCAAAATTGTAAGGAATATTTTTAAAGTTCTAGCAATGATTAGTTAAATATAGAATATGGGCCATTTTATTAAATTTTAATCAACACAGCAAGGAAATGGCACATTATGGTTTATGTTTATGCATAGTTCAAATTTCATTTAGAAATCTATGAAAATTGATTTAGCAGTAGAATAAACAAACATTTCTCCTGATTAAACTTCTATGTTTGCCTTTCTTTGTTTTAAGCACTGTCACAAGCTAAGAAGTAGGACAGAAAAAAAAAGTTCCAACAATGTGTCCTAGAAATTAGAGGCTGAGGGCTCTCCTGGTGGCGCAGTGGTTGAGAGTGAGCCTGCCGATGCAGGGGACACGGGTTCGTGCCCCGGTCCGGGAGGATCCCGCATGCCGTGGAGCGGCTGGGCCCGTGAGCCATGGCTGCCGCGCCTGCGCGTCCGGAGCCTGTGCTCCGAAACGGGAGAGGCCACAACTGTGAGAGGCCCGCGTACCGCAAAAAAAAAAAAAAAAAGCAAATGCATAGTGATTTTTGGACCGGTATAGTTTATAATAAGCAGTCGTGCCCATTCACAAACAAGTAGCTTTATACTTTAGACCACATTTATTTTATTTGTTATAATTATATAGATAATGTAAATGTGGAGGGGAAGGGTCAATGTGTCTATAATTATTTTCCTTTCTTATGAAGAATTACTTTTTAAAGGATCAGTAGGTGTAATTGAATGGAGCTTCCAAGGCATAAGCTGAGGAAAGCTTATGGATGAGGATAACATTATTCTCTTTCTCACATATCCTTCTACTAGTCCTATGAAAGCAATGGGGTCACTCAAGTCTGAGCTACTATATTCCCACCGGTGAAGAAAAGAGAGATGACAGTCTATGCCCTGCTTACATCACTGAGCTTTTGGGATGAGATGACGTCATATGTGTTAAAGAACTTTGGTGTTGATAATGAACCTCAATGATATGAAGAATTGTTTTGATATTAAGTGGAATTTGTTTAATTCAATGTTTAACTTGAAGCATCTAGACTTTTGTAATTTTATCCCTGGAAGTATTATTAAAAGTTAAAGGTTTTTAAGTGATATTTTTCCCTCTCTAGATTAATGATACATTGCTATAAGTAGACAAAATGAGTAATTTCTAAATATTTCAAGACCCACTTATGTATATTAAAATATAATATATACACATTTTCAGGATTGACCCCTCTGTGGTAGCCCTTAACTTCTTTTACCAACCACATTTTCTATACTGTATCTTAAAACAATTTTTTCAATAAATTTATTTATTTATCTGTTTTTATTTTTGGATCTGTGTTAGGTCTTCATTGCTGTGCATGGGCTTTCTCTAGTTGAGGCAAGTGGGGGCTATTCATCGTTGCCGTGCATGGGTTTCCTCATTGTTGTGGCTTCTCTTGTTGCAGAGCATGGGCTCTAGAGAGCAGGCTTTGTAGTTGTGATGCACGGGCTTCGTTGCTCCATGGCATGTGGGATCTTCCTGGGCCTGGGATCGAACCCATGTCCCCCACATTGGCAGGCAGATTCTTAACCACTGCGCCACCAAGGAAGCCCTTAAAACAATTTATTTGCATATTTAATTCATTTAAAATTACTATGAAATCTATAAAACACTGCTTAATATTGCAAATTGTTCAAGACATATATGACTTGATTCTCATAACAATCTTAGGAAGTGGAACGTATTTTTTGTAGATGAGGTAGTTTGTAGATGAGGATACCGTGGTTTATGTTTTTATTCCAGACAAGAAAGAAAATAGTATCTACTATCAGCACTTATGTAAGATTTATATGGAGAAAGTTTAATTTCCACTTGAACTAAAGAACATGGTATTATATGTACTGCTTGATTTTCTCAGAAAAAAAATATACATTATATGATCATAAAAATGTTTGAAAAAGAAAGTAATATAATTACATTTTTAAAAAGGAATAAGGATACCTAAACATGATTCTATAATGCTAAAACATGAAGACAATTTTCTATATAAATATATGATGACTGTGTACTGAGAGTATCTTTCAGATAGTAAACTTAGACAAAAGAGTTCTGATTAAAGAGTTATAAGAAATAAAAAAGATATGTCTAAATATACCCATGCAAAAACAGTCTCTTCTGAGCATCCCTAAAAGGAGAAAGTTCAGAATGAAATACAAATCCAGTAATTATAAGTAAATGTCTGAAGGGTATGATGCATAAAATACATTATTTCCCTCAATTCTCTGAAAAATCATCTCCTTCCATTTCCCCCACCCTCATATTTCTATGTTTCAAATATGGGCATGATGATTAGTTTCTAAGAAGGTAATACCAAGACAGAAAACACAACGATTTTTAAAATTCCTAACCAGAAAATTACTGAAGAAGTTTTATTGGAAGGCGACTAGGCTTTCTTCTATAATATTGTTTTCACTAAATTCTTTTCAGCCTTTTTGAGGCCAAGGACAGGGACAGTCATCAAATATGGTCAATAGCTTTTATGTAAAAATATTTTTATGTGTGTGACATGGATAATGCTGCCTGTCAAAACTTGAATTTGTTCGTCTTCTAAATTGGAGGAAGATATTAATTGTTAACCTTGAGAAAATATTAATATAACTTGATGAGAATAGATTAACTACTTACATAATAAGAAAATAATAGTAATAATTATATAGTAAAGAACCCCAAGGTTCCAGTATTGATTTACCTTTTTGCTAGTTTTTATTTATTTATGTATGTATTTATTTTTTGCTTTGCTAGCAAACACAGCACAGTTTAAATTCCTGCTTTCTGTAACTTTTTCAGATAAGAAGCTCAAGATTTTCTGGTCTTATTCAACTGAGGATAAGCATTTTTAAATAATTTTTAGAAATTTTTCCTTTATAGATACTTTATAAATAGACTATCCACTTACAGCCCAGGAAGAAAACTATGGATAATTCATTGTTGAGCACTTCTGAAGCCTACAGGAGTACTACAGGAAATTTTAGCCAAGTTAATGTTTAATTCCTCCAAGAGGATGGTAGTCAAAAAGACTGCCTCCCAGGAGGGTCTGATAGCCTGGAGCCATGCTAAAGAACTTTTGTAAGTGGTTCAATGCGTTGAAGCAGGAACCTGTAAAACAGAAGCAAGGAAGAGATATGTTGGTTTAAGCTGGGTAGTCAACTGAAAAGCAGAGTAGAACAATTTGGAGGGGAGGGGCATAGCAAGACAGGTAATGAAAGGGACAGAGCAAGATCAAGGTGAAGGTCAGAGAAAGTGTGGTCTGTGGTTTCAGGTCTCTCATAGCATTCTTCTTCCATTTAGTTTGCAAAGCGCTCCATTTTGCTATCAGTGTCAGAACTACACCAAATATTGCTTTTGAATTTGGGCTCCGGAATTTGACAATCCACTCCTTGGTTGCACTGATTTCGTGCCTAATCTCCTATGTTTCACTGGCCAGCTTAGTGGAACCCCTTTTGTTTTTCTGACATAGTTGATTAACATTATGTTTTATGCATAATTGATTAATATTATATTCTTAAATATTAATATTCTTCCTGATTTGAAAGTTTAGGGTTTTTTTTTTGTCTGCCCCTGAAACCCCTGCTTCATCTCCTGTCTTTTTGCTAATAGAGACTGAGAGGAATTTACAGTTTGAAAGCAGTATGCGGCCAGCTGTGATCCCAGCTATCAGGCCCTTGGCAGGTTTGGATTTGCCCAGTGGAAGACCACTTTAGGCCTCGTAGTTTGCACTAAACTCCTCCTGGTGATTTACCACGAGACTCATATGTGGTGGTAAAAAGTTAGATTTCTGCACTCACCTGTCTGCATGAATAAACGGGAGCTCGTATAATTCTTAATCCTAAAATGCTTTGCAACTCATAATCCTATGTTTACCCACTTGCTCTGGTGATTTCTTTGCTCCATTCTGCCTCACGTTACTGAATTCTATGCTTTACAAATGTTTGCAAATTACGTTATAAGCTCTGGTTATTTTTCCCTGCCCTAGATTATAAATTCCTTGAAAGCAGAGACAATTGCCTCTTTCTTAAATATCGCCAAATACATTCTAGTAGAATTTGCTGCCTATGAAACACTAAATCAGTATTTTTTATTCTTGTTAAATGAATTGTTATTACTTGTGATTCCCATTTCAATCATATGTTTGAATTTAAAATTTAGTTATTAGTAATATAATTTTTTTCTAATTAAAAAACTAATTCCTGAAATTTGGGCATTGAATAAGCTGTTAATCAATTATCTGGTTCTGCTCAATGTTATATATAACATGGGAAATATTTAAATTCTGAACATTGATGATCTCGCCGGGTGTATTGTGATATTATAACTTGTTTGACAACTCTGATGGGGTTCAAAACATTCAGGATCAACTGTGTGTTTTGTGATCAACTGTCTTCGTTGTATCCTACACTTGCTTTCAAATATATTGAACTGGATTTTACAGTTAGGACCTTGTGTGATCATTACTTACTTATGACACTGTGCTAAGTCTTATCTCAGGCCAGGCAGAGTGAGTGCCATGCTGAATGCTGCAGTGACAGCTAATGCTTCTCCTTCTGAAACGTGGCTGATCACGGAACCTACTGCTGTGTTTTGCTCTCAGCTATGTCACTACCTCCTCCAACTGAAGCTTCACAGTCCAAAGAGCTGACTGACCAGTGGGAAGGAGTGTGTAACAACAGCCCAATGTCAAGGTTTAGGTTGCTAGGAAATAGTATTGCAAAAACACATTATCAGTATCCTTTTGGAAAATTCACCCAGAAAGGTATCCCAGATACTTTTTCTCCTATGGAAAAAATGTAGATGTGCAATCATAAATGAAAACTTTGCTCAAACAAATTAGAAATAATTGAAACATGAACAAGGAAAGTTTAAACTGAGGCTGGTAACTTTTTCACATGCTGGTAAATTTTAGAAGGGAGAGAAGAACCTAGAGAAGATGGTAACCAATCTAGCGTATCAGCCAAGGCTGAAATGCCGCTTGACCAGAATCAAGCTAGAGCGATAGATGGAGTGGTATATTAAGTTGAGCAAATATTGCAAAAAGTGCTTGAAGACAGCAAACTCAGTTTAATCAACTGTTAGCCAGCCTCCTTTCGAGTTTATACTGTTGGATCTTAACAGATATTTTTTGGGTAAATAAAAAAATAACGTACAGTCTCCAGTTGCTTGGTATCCCAAAGAATTGACTAGTTGTTCATGTTTATTTTACTTGGAAAATGATTCTGTGTGTATAAAGACAAAATATCATTATAAAATATAGTATTATAAAAAAAGAGCTATTTTTGGGGTACTAAACCATATAAAATGCTGAACAGACATTATGTTCCTAATTTCAGGTCTACTTTATATAACATGACCATGGTTAAGGTGAGTCTTCAAGGTACCTGTCCTTTTAGTTTTTGAGACTGTTCTGTTTTGATAATTATCTACGATTCATATGTTTACTTATACACTGTGAAACATTGCAGAACAATTTAAAAGAAGAGTAACACCTTTCTGGGAGGTTTCCTTTACTCCGAAGAAGCTTTGTAAGCGCTCTGACAAGGTTAGTATCAAAGAAGGTATCAGTTAGGAAATAATATTAGGAAACAATATAGAGGCCACTGAAAAATCTGAAATAGAATTTAGGATGTTGAATTTTATGATCAAGGTAGGTAAGTGCCATTTATAGAGGCTAATTCTGCACTATAGATGTCATGAAAATATATTGCCGTTAATCTCCTAGAGTAAATTTTACTAGAAGACCTTGGGAAGGTGTGTGGGAACAAGAAACAGGAAAACTTGCATCAGGTTTCCCGGATTAATATTGCCTGGAGAGAACAGAGACTTGCTTAGTTTCATTTGATGGCCAGTCTTAACAATACATTTGGAAAAAAACTAGCAATTTAAAGAGATGTTTACTAATATCAATCTTTTTAGTCCAGTAAATTATCAAATCTTAACATTGAAAGAAATCTTTTTTTTAAAGCACAGATTTCTTCCTTCCCGTCAATGCAGAAAACCCTTTTATCATATCTTTAATAACTGGGCATTTGGCAGCAATTCAATTACTTCCAATGCAAGGTACTCAGAACGTAGGGTAGACACACACTTCATTTTGAGTGAGTCATTCTGGAATTTAAATCTTGGCTTTGTTGCTTAAACCTTTCTGAATCTCTCTGCTTTTATCAGTAAACATTCTTAAAAATTTTACAGAGTAGCGAGGATTAAAGAAATCCTGTATATAAAGGGACTAAGTTAGCAGTACTCTCATGTTCTTTCTTCCAATGCCAATTAAAATTGTCCTTTGTTTTGAAAAAATAATACTCATCAAAAGATTGCATCACTATAAGTTCCACTCATTTGTTCAAATCCTGTTGTACTACAAAGAATTAGTCTATTCTGTTTACATCATGACATGTTTTAAATATTAAAATTAGCCTCAGAAGGTTTTATTGTCTCTAGGCCAAATAAACAAATACCCATTCCAAAAAAACAACAAAATCCCTGATTCTCAAGCATTCCTCAAAGACAGTATTCAGATTTTCTGATTTTCCTCCACATACATTTACAATTTTTCAGAACCCCTTTAAGATAGAAAATTCTCACCTTAACTCAGAAACTAGGAAGAGTAGAAGAATACTTTTGACATGAAGTGCTCCAGAGGTGTCATTTTAGGGAAATAGAAAATAGTGTGGAATATGATTGAGAAAAGATTGAATGTGAAAACTGTGATTAAGAGATTGCTGAAAAGTTATTTGGGAACTAGATTGAAATGCATCTTGAAATCACACTAATATATTAGAATAGTTTGAAATTTCCTTTAAAGAAAAGGGAGAAATAGTGATGATTTTCTTTAAAGGAGGAAAAAGATGTATCTGGATCTGAGTTTTTTGCATAGGTTAGCCTGACAGGATTGATTGGAGGTGGAGGCTGCAGGGGGTAGAGTGACAAAGGTCTCAGAAATTTATACAATAATCTAGCTCAGAGGGGTGGAGCCTGAACAGGAGCAATGACAGCGAACCTGGAAGAGGCAGAAGCAAGAGAATTCTGAGATGTAGAAGAGGAAACAGGGAGAGTTGACAATATTCTTATTTGAGCAGGTGAGCAAATGGAGATGCTGATACAGTTGGGACTCTGGGGAGGAGTAGGTTGGATGAGTGAGCAGATGGTGACAACTCCACTTAGAACATCCTTACAGAACATCTTTACCAGGAAACTCTTTATCAGATGCTCTGCTGAAATAATGCAACACTATATCTCTTTAATTTTGCCGTTCATTTGAAAGTGTTTGAATTTCAATTTTTACTCTATTTGAAGTAAAAATATCTCCTAGCATTTATAATATATTCTGAAGTTCAGAAAAGATCTCAGATGAGCAGAATATTTATAGAGCAAGAAGTCTCTAAGGGCTCATGTCCTTGTGGTAAGCCCTCCTAGAAGCGTTTTGTTCTCACAGAAACAGAAAAAAAAAAAAGAGAGAGAGAAAAAAAGTTAAAACATATTCAAACACCATATCGTTAATTATTTCTACATGACTGAATCAATAATATCATTTTCTGTGTCTTTGGAATAAAAATGAATTATCAACATTTGAATGATAATTTTCAAAACACATAGGCATGTATATTCCATATATATTCCTTACAAAGTCTTTTGAACAGACCTAAACAAGGCCTGAAAACATCACTGCTTGTTAAAGGAATTTCAAAAATAGATGCAAAAAAGGTTAGATACTTTTTCCTAAGTTAGATATTTTTTTCCATGTTACTGGAAAATATAGATAGCTATTAGCAAAACTTGAACATAAGCCTGGGTCTCCAGGTTAAATCCAATGAATACTTAATTCATCATGAAAAGCCATTCTTAGTAGGTGCACAGCACTTTTCAAGGCAATTCATAAACTCTGTCACAGGAATCTGCAAGATTCTTATATTATCATGATCACTGACGATGGCAATGTGAGGAGTGAGAAGGCCACTGCAGGGTCAAGCAGCTGGACAGACCAGCATTCTAATGGAAACAAGCACTGGAGAAAATCACTGCAATAGCATTGGAGAGATTCACCAATTCCCAGTAATGGTTACAAAAATATGATGAGGGTTCCCAGAACTCATAGAAGGGAAAAAATAAAAACAGCTTTTAGAAAAAGATTGATTATGTGGATTTTAATACTAAGAAGTTGGTTAGGCATTTTCTTTAAATGTTGAGTGTAAGGACAGACTGCAGAGGAAGATGGACAGTTATATTTTAATTGTGTTTAATTAGAATTGACAACTGATGAACCAATTTTATAATGAAGACATTATTCTAGGGCACCCCATGCAATGTTCAATGTCCCAATTTATAAAAAGGAAATTGGGGGTTAAAAATCAGGAACTCTAGGTAAAAGACAAACAGATCAATGGAATACAATAGCCCAGAAACAGACCCTCATGCATATAGTCAACTGGTCTTTGACAGAAGAACACAGGTAATGCAATGGAGAAAAGGCAGGTTTTTTTTTTTTTGTTTGTTTGTTTTAAAACAAACGATCATGGGTAAAAGAACAAAAAAAATCTAGACACAGATGTTACTACTTCACAAAAATTAACTCAAAATGGATCATAGACCCGAATATAAAAAGAAAAGCTCTGAAACTCCTAGAAAATAACATAGAAGAACAATATAGATGACCTTGGGTATGGTGATGACATTTTAGATACAACACCAAAGGTACAGTCTATGCCCAGGTGATGGTTTATGTCTCTTCTGACTTGAGGATGGATAACTTGAGGACCAGCTGACCTCTCATCCCTTAATTTCTTGCCAGTGTGTAAGCCACTCCACACCTTGACAAAAGCTGAGGCATTAGGAATCAGGGAAAAGCTCCCCTAACTCCAAAGACTAAAAATAATGGCATCACTAATCCAGTGGGATAGAGGCTCAAAATTAAGCTGAGATAATAGAACATAAACTTAAATTTCCTTCACACACGACTCTATTAACTGAGAGGCATACCTGCTATGTCTCCAACTGGCTTATGACCTAGCAATCAACTAGAGAAATTTAGAGGCTAATTTCAGGTAAAAATTTTTTTTTTTTAAATTGTATGTTGGGCTTCCCTGGTGGCGCAGTGGTGGAGAGTCCGCCTGCCGATGCAGGGGACGCGGGTTTGTGCCCCGGTCCGGGAAGATCCCACATGCCACGGAGCGGCTGGGTCCGTGAGCCATGGCCGCTGAGCCTGCGCGTCCAGAGCCTGTGCTCTGCAATGGGAGAGGCCGCAACAGTGAGAAGGCCGCGTACCGCAAAAAAAAAAAAATTGTGTGTTAACTGTAAAATAACCATGGAAAATCACAGTGAAAAATAATTCAAGCACTGACAGATGTTACCAGTGATTATATCCATAGATTTGGGGTGTTAAAGCTTGTTCAGGAGAAGTCCAAGGACACAAGTAAATATATATTTTTTAATTGAAGTATAGTTGATGTATAATATTATATGTTACATGTGTACAATATAGTGATTCACAATTTTTAAAGGTTATACTTCATTTACAGTTATTATAAAATATTGGCTATATTCCCCATGCCGTACAATATATATTTGTAGCTTATTTTATACATAATAATTTGTACCTCTTAATCTCCTATCCCTAAGTTGCCCCTCCCACTTTCCCTCTCCCCACTGGTAGCCACTAGTTTGTTCTCTATATCTGTGAGTCTGTTTCTTTTTTGTTATATTCACTAATTTGTTGTATTTTTTAGATTCCCCATGTAAGTAATATCATACAGTATTTGTCTTTCTCTGTCTGACATGTTTAACTTAGCATAATACCCTACAAGTCTGTTCATGTTGTTGCAAATGGCAAAATTCCATTCTTTGTTTATGGGTGAGTAGTTTTCCATTGTACATGTGTATATATACATATATACCTGTGTATATGCATATATACCTGTGTATATGCATATATATATATATATATATATATATATATATATATATATATATATAACATCTTTATCCATTCATCTGTTGATGGACACATCCGTATCTTGGTGATTGTAAATAATGCTGCTATAAACATTGGGGTGCATGTATCTTTTCAAATTAGTGTTTTTGTTTTGTTTTGTTTTGTTTCAGATATATACCCAGGAGGGGAATTTCTGGGTCATATGGTAGTTCTGTTTTTAGTTTTTTGAGAAACCTTCATACTGTGTTCACAGTGGCTGTACCAATTTATATTCCCATCAGCAGTGTACAAGGTTTCCCTTTTCTCCACATCCTTGTCAAGTGTTGTTATTTGTGTTCTTTTTGATGCTAGCCATTCTGACTGGTGTGAGGTAATATATCATTGTGGTTTTGATTTGCATTTCTCTTAATAGTTAGTGATGTTGAGCATGTTCCTGTTGGCCATCTGCATGTCCTCTTTGGAACAGCTGAAATCCATGGCTGTCCTCTTTGGAAAAATGTCTACTCAGTTCTTTTGGCCATTTTTTAACTGGGTTGTTTGTTTCTTTGATGCTGAGTTGTATGAGCTTTTTATATATTTTGGATATTAACCCATTATCAGTCATATCATTTGCAAATATTTTCCCAGTCATATCATTTCAGGCATTTCATTTGCAATTCAGTAGGTTGTCTTTTCATTCTGTTGATGGTTTCCTTTGCTGTGCAAAAGCCTATAAGTCTAATTAAGTCCCATTTGTTTATTTTTGCTTTTATTTCCTTTGCTTTAGGAGACAGATCCAAAAAAATATCGGTACATTTTATGGCAAAGAGTGTTCTGCCTATGTTTTCCTCTAGGAGTCTTGTGGTTTCTGGTCTTACATTTAGTTCTTTAATCCATTTTGAGTTTAATTTTGTATATGGTGTTCGAAAATGTTCCAATTTCATTCTTTTATATGTGCTGTCCAGTTTTCCCAGCATCACTTATTGAAAAGACTCTTTTCTTCATTGTATATTATTGCCTCCTTTGTCATAGATTAAATGACCATAAGTGCATGGGTTTATTTCTGGGGTCTCTATTCTGTTCCCTTGACCTATGTGTCTATTTTTGTGTCAGTACCATACTGTTTTGACTACTGTAGCTCTGTAGTATGGTCTGAAGTTGGGGTGCTTTATTCTTCCAGCTCTGTTCTTCTTTCTCAAGGTTGTTTTGGCTATTCAGGATAATATTTTGTGTTTCCATACAAAGTTTAAAACTATTTTTCAAGAAACTATATTTTTAAAATTGACATGGACCTTAACATATTGATGCCACATAATAAAGAGAGAATTCTGAAGGTTAGGTTATTTCTAATGCACAGAAGCTGATACTATTACTGGGCTTTCTCCATATCTTCTGAAAGTTGACCTTTCTAATATGTACTACATATTTCTGACACTATCAAAATTATCCTCCATTACAAGTAAAATTGACTGTCTAAATATCAATCAAAAATGTCAGCTGCATGAAAAAATGGGAATGAATGAAGAAACCATCTTAGCTAACTCTGTAAGAGGAGATAGATTTTTATAGAGTCAACAAAGAAAATCAAATTAGGGTAATGTGAGAAAAGAATGGACTCTGTACAAATATTTCAACTGATATCTTTCTCACAACATGTTTCTTACACTTTTAATAAAACACTGATATTGCAATACCCAGGAATTCTTCTTTAAAAATAGCACTTTTATTCTTTGTGCAGTTTCCTGTTTAAAAGTGACATATTAGGTATGTTTACCTTTGGATGCCTATTTCAAAGGCAATAGTATTATAAAGGAGGCAAGCAGTTGAATCAACTCCAAGAAGCTGTGAACCTTTTACCAGGTCATTACCTAGCACTAGCTGTCTCTACTCTAAATAGAAAACAATGCAGCTCTATTCACATCTCCTACAAAAAAAGGTTTAAGTCAGACAGTAAAATGTTAAGTTCTACCTTTTTGATTAAAGAGACAGTAAAAAAGAGGAGTAGGGTAAAAGCCAGAAGCTCTGAAAATGTAAGTTCTGAGCAAATGAGGATTGTAATCATAAACAACATGTAACTACAGTGCGCATATACACACATGCTTCATTGTCTTGGAATTAGAGTACATTATTTACAAAAACAAAAGTAGGTCCTTATAGAAGGAGTCTCTGTAATGATTCCCCTCAGACGGGCAAATGATTCTAACAGACCAAAAAATACATGCAAAACATCAAGGAAAGAGCTTTTTAATGACATTTAAATTGTAATTATAAATAGAAAATCGATTTCTAAAGTGATCTTGTGGGTTTTGAACACATTTTTTTCAATCTCAGTGACTTTTACATTGGGTGCTCTCAGTTGATAAATCAAAAGATCATTTTTAGCTGCCAGTGTTATAAATTCCACCTGCAATCTATTAATCACGCTGTGTTCTTTTCCTCTGACATCATCAGCAGTAATAAAGATTCTGTAAATGGAACTTAGCCAACAGTGCTGGAGTTGATGTATGAGATGAAAAGGATCCAGCCTGCTCTTTCATAAACTGCCTTGGCTCGGCAGGAGGTAACAGTGTTAAAAACTTGCTTTCTGTTACTGAGGTAGGTAGATACTGGGCCAAGACAACTAGGGAGAAAAAAAGTGTTGAGTGAAGCTCTGCAGGTTTCACCATCTGGCATCAGCCATCCTTACTGTTTGCTTCTGTTCACGTGGCTCCCTTTTCATTAAATGGTATTTTGTTTCATTTTAACACAAGTACAGATGGAAAGGCCAATAGGCAAAACAGAATCACAGGATTTCCTTCCAATGTGTAGATTCATAATTCCTTATAATGGCTTGTCTCGTCTCTGTTGTAATTGAATAATCAACCAGCACAAAATGTTCATTTTGTGGCTCAAGAGAACAACAGCCCAATCCAATCTCCAGAGAAAGGTCTACTCTTTAAAAGGCATACTGTATTCTAAAGACAGGCAGGTAAAATGTGTACAGTACCAAACTAGAAATACAGAATATTTTTAGAGATCATCTAATTCAAACTCTTCACTATAGATATGGAGAAAATAATACCGTTACATGCCTCAAGTTCAAATGCTAGATAGTGTGAAAGAAGGTATCTGAATCTGAACTTTCTGACTTTCTTTCCCTCAAGTGTTCATTCTGTTGCATTATGTAGTCAAATTAAACCTGAGTTTCATTCCTGACTGCATCATATATTGGCTTTGTGACTTTGGGCAAAATTTTCAGAGAACCAGTTTCCTCATGTCACAAGTGAAAATAGCAACAGATAATTCGTAAGATTTTACTGAGGAGCACAAGAGACTCCTCATTCAAAGCACCAAGAAAGACACCTAAGACATTTCAGGTGCTAAATAACAGGTACTATAATGAGGACCCATCATCACTGTGATGGTTATTCTTATGTGTAAACTTGGCTAGGCTGCAGTACCCAGTTCTCTGGCCAAACACTAGTCTAGATGTTGTTGTGAAGGTATTTTGTAGATGTAATTAACATTTATAATCAACTGACTTTAAGTAAAGAAGGTTACCCTTGATAATGTAGGTGGGCCTCATCCAATCAGTTGAAAGCTCTAAGAGCAACACCTGAGATTTCAAGAAGAAGCAATTCTGCCTTAAGACCATAACATAGAAACCCTATTTGTTTCTAGCCCATCAGCCACCTGCCTGCCCTATGGATTTTGGACTTGCCATCCCCCACAGTTATGTGGGCCAATTTTCTCTGTCACCTGCTGTTCTTTCTTTTGGAGAACCCTAACTGATACTGTCAAAGAAACTGATAAAAGAATGAAGTAGGGCTTCCCTGGTGGCGCAGTGGTTGAGAGTCCACCTGCCGATGCAGGGGACACGGGTTCGTGCCCCGGTGTGGGAGGATCCCACGTGCCGCGGAGCAGCTGGGCCCGTGGGCCATGGCCGCTGAGCCTGCGCGTCCGGAGCCTGTTGCTCCGCAGCGGGAGAGGCCACAACAGTGAGAGGCCCGCGTACCGCAAAAAAAAAAAAAAAAAAAAAAAAGAATGAAGTAAATGGCTCCTCACGCCTACAATACAAAGTATTTTATTATTCTGGAAACAATGTTACACAGTTGAAGCTAAGCTCCACTGACATATTTACATGGAACCATTTTATCCTTGGAAGTCACAACTTGAAAGATGTTATTGACCCTACTTATTAGGAGGTGATTGGGTCATTGTTTCATTAGAGTGGGGAAAAGAGAGATGATGATTGGTGCACAAACAATCCATTTAGTTGCATCTCGATTTTTAATGCCTGGTTTTAATGGTAAATGCACAGGTCAGCATCCTCAGGCTGAGAAGGGCTTGGTGATGACCGGGCTCAATAACCCTCAGGGGTCAGGTCTAGGTCACACCCCCAGGCAAGACACCAAGGCCAGTAGAGGTATGGCTCATGGTAAGGCTACATATCTACAATATGCTGTAGGTTAGAGCAGATGCGAATGGATATACTTGTTTTTGGAGTGTAAAGGGAATCGCAGAAATTAGCATGAAGAAAACAAAGGAAGAGTGGGATTATTGCTTTCCATAATTAAGTTTAGGCTACATTTTTGTTTTTGAAATGATGATTGTTGTTTTTCCTCTATATGTTATGATGGTATGGGGGTAAAAGAATAGGTTCTGTACTGAATAATGGGCAGAGAAATCGTTCTGCTAGTAAAGTTAAAGGGGAGAAAGCAGGGTGATCAAGAGAGATGGCAGTGGAGGAGAGCAGTGACAGAAAGTGGAGAGGAGGCTGTGGTGGGGGAGGATGGAGACACACAGGGAAGTGGTCTTTCCTCGCCAGGTGACTGTGAGTGTGGCCATTTGTCGATAGCTGCCTTTGTCGCTTGGGTTTGCTGATGAACTGGGGGGTCTTGGTGAAAAAATACACACTCGTACTTCATTATCCAGAACTTTTCTATTCAGACTTGAGAACTGATGACAATAGGGCCAGATTCTCTAAGAAATGATAACTACTGGGGCTGACGAATTAGTGTAAAAATAGAATGGGAAAAAGGATGGAAGAAAGAGAAGGAAGAGGGCAAGAAGCAAAAGGAGATAAGAAAGGAAAGGAAAAAATAGAGAGGCAAGGAAAGGAGAGAGAAAAAGTGGGAGAAACAGGGTGAAAAGAAAGACAAAGAAATAGAAGAAAAGAAAAGTCTTTTCCATGTAGAGAAGCTGAGGTGATGAGTGTTTTTTAACTTTGGGCTTTTAGACATCTATTTTCATGAACTTTTAGCACCCGATTTGAGTAATCAGAGAAAAGTACAGTCCTATTACAGATAATTTCATGAAGGTCTCAGAAGCGAATACTGTGGCTGTAATTTTATAGAGAAAAAAAATCTCGGGTTTGGCTTTCATCTGACCTAGAATCCAGCTACCAGGGAGACTGAGAAGGTAGACACCTTTATACAGGCATTCAAGGTTACAGAGGTTAAGAAGGTCTGCATTACTTACTCCTACCTCATTGTCTTTCAGGCTTAAGAGGATAGATGATGTAATGTTGGTCATTTTAAAGCTTTTCTGAAAAGAAAGTGAAGTTACCAAATGGAGAAAACACTTCTATGGAATTCTTGGTAAGGTTAGTAGATATGTCATATTTTCTAATGATGGCATCCTAAAGAACTCTTAAGAGCTATGTCAAGTGGTTGAGGAAAGTTCCTGGTGGGTCTAGTCATTGCCTAACTTGAATCTGCAAGCAAACTGAGCCAAAAATAACATGACATACAGACGAGGGTCAGGAGGCCGAGGTTATATGCCAAATACAGCTTCAGTAACGGAGGTCATCCACGGGAGTGAGAGAAGCTGTTCAGTATGTCCACGTACAAACTGGGCGGAGTGAGGCCAGAAAGGGTAGATGTTCTCTTGCAGATGGTCCTCAGAAACCATGATCCTTGTGGCCACCAGGCATTGCCTCCTGGCTTTCACATGGGGGAAAATCAGGCTAGAGTATTTTTTAGGCAGAGGGCAGGGGGACTGCAAAAGGCAGTTCTTGAAGGTGAAAATTAATGCTGTCTGGGAGTGAAGGAGAGACCGAAGGCTCTGTCTGGGAGAAGAAAAAGACAGAGGACTAGTCAAGAAAGTGTGAAGGCTGTGCTCAGTGTAAGGAGTTCGGACTTGATCTAACAAGTACTCAGAGATTGTTGTTAAGAAGAAATGAGATAACATATGTGAGAGCACTTTGTAAGTGGAGAACCTCTATGCTCATGTGAGGCATTAATACTATTACTCTCATCCACTACAGGTTCCTGAGCAGGGGAGTGACATGATAAAACCTTCTCTTTAGAAGATTAGCGTCAGAGTGAGATACGGATTGGCTTGTAAAGGCAGGGAGAGTGCAGGTGAGGAGAGATGCAGGGTTCTGCTAAGCCCAGCGTAACTGAGAGTTGGAAAGTATTTCTTTAAAGGTGAAAGTCCCCCATTCTCTCCCCTCCCTCCCCATCATGCCCTGAAGAAAGCATCCTTTTGGCCCCAACAGCCAGCTGACAATTAGATCTTGCTTCATCTTAAAGGTAAACAGAGAATGAATTAAAGGATAAAGGATATCTTAAAGGATACTGAACCATTGCAAACACTGGTGACAGTGTACAGTAATTCTCCGACATACAAACGAGTTCCGTTCTGAGAGCACCTTTGTAAGTCCAATTTGTTCGTAAGTCCAACAAAGTTAGCCTAGGTACCCAACTAACACAACTGGTTATATGGTACTGCACCGTAATAGGTTTATAATACTTTTCACCCAAATAATACATAAAAAACAAACACAAAAAATAAAACATTTTAAATCTTACAGTACAGTCCCTTGAAAAGTACAGTAGTACAATACAACAGCTGGCATCCAGGGGTTGGCATCGAGTGAACAGGAAAGAAGACTTACTGACTGGAGGAGGGAGAGGAGGTGGGAGGTGGTAGAGCTGAAGGATTGTCAGCAAAGGAGACAGAGGGCAAGCTGCAGTGTCACTCACGCCTGATGTCGATGGCACAGGTTCTGCTTCCTTACTGGATTCAATTCTATCTACCCTCTTGAAAAAATGATTGAATGATGTCTGGGTAGTAGCTCTTTTTTTCTCCTCATAAATAACATGGTAGCACTGGATTGCAGTCTGAACGGCTGCTGCAACCTTCATGTACCATTGTACGTTCAGGTCCTGTGCCTCAAAAACTAACAGTGCCTCCTCAAATAAAAAAAAATCCCCTTGCCATTTCCTGCGTTATGAATCTCTTCGGTTCTTCAGTTACTTCTTCTTCCTCTTGTCTCTCTTCGTCCTTTCTCTGAGCCTCCAATTCCGTCAGATCTTCACTAATAAGCTCCATGCGTTGCTCAACAACAGGACTATACAGTAAAGTACACAAAAGCACAATCACTTGTAGAGGATGCACGAATGTGACAGTGTACGCCAGACACGTGAACTAACTTACGTGAGAACGCACATTCGCGTCTTTGAAAGTTCGCAACTTGAAGGTTTGTATGGCGTGGACTTACTGTAGATCTAGCTATGCTCCTACTTCTTCATTTGGATCAATGTATTTATCTCTTCTTCCTGCACTTCTCATTCAAGAGAAACAGACATCGCAGTGCTAAGATAAATCCATACGTGGGTCTAGGAAAGGGAACTGCATGAAAGCGGAACATGGGCTTCTGATGTTGGCTTCCTGGTGGCTTGGGAGTTCCTGAGGATGCAGTTTATACCACTAGTGCAATATTAAGGTTTACTCAGTAACTTTTTCCTACTTCTTCAAAAATCAAGCTTCTAAATCGATCCCTTTGTGTGCCTTGTAATAAAGTTTAATACCTCATTAACAACAACAACAACAAAAAATGAAGAAATATGCATTTTTAAACAAGGTAAATCCTTAGGGAGGGAAAAAATCCCTGAAGTATATAAAAAAGGAGATAACATTGCTTAGAATAAAAGATCAAGATGGATAATATGAAACTTCGATTCCCGTAAAGATTAATGTATCTTACAAGTTGAATGATGAGCTGCCAGCAATTAGAAATCAATATGCTGTAGAAGAATGAGTCAGTGTAAGACCGATAGGAAAATACAGTAATCATTTTTGGAGATGGGACTGAGAATGAAAACAGAAGTACTTGCATCAAAGTGAAAGCTGCCACACATTTGTCAAGGGAAAAGTACTGAAGACTGTCAATATATCATCGTCTTTTCTTCTTGGTTTAAATAAACAAAAGCCGCCAAATAGCCCTTATTCCATGAGCCAGGAGGAAAAAAAACACACTAGATTAGCATTTGCTCATAAACCATACTGTTTGCACACATCATTTGTTATCTACCTCATTGTAATAAGCATCTATTTGCAGGCTGGCTTGGAACGCTGGAGTCTGGTTACTGTGGGATACTTGCCATGCTTAACTGGGGAGCCAGGAAGAATGGCTGAGGAGATCTGAGCCTGCCAGTGCAGAGACTCTTATTCAGCCAAAGCACGCGCATGTGCATACACTCACACACACACGCACACACACACACAGATATTCAGTCAGTTCTCGCTCAAGGCCAGTATGAAAAAGCCATTCGTCTATTTGCTTTCTCACCTCATAATGTTCCATAGTAAAGTGCTCATAACTTACTAACGTTATTATTTATGAGTCAGCAAAAGTCAGTAAGAAATCCTAAAATTCCCTGCTTTTACCAAAGGGATGTTACAAGGCTAGGGAGTGATCTATCTCTCTTAGAGGAAGCAAGAAAATATGCACAAGACCAAGGGAAGAGAAAGATGAAGGAAAATAATCACTTAAAGTGAAAGAAAAGTATGATATGTGTGCAAGAGTGTAAAATATGAATGTGCCTAAGAATACACGTCTCATAATTTATAGATAAGAGTGAGCAGTTGTTTTGTTTTGATAGTGTTCTTATTATTTCAGTCCTGGATTCACTTGGCAGTGTGTTTTGGGAAAAAAAAAAAAATGATGAGACTGGTGTATAAGAATAAGGCCTTGTTACTTGTAGAGCTGGATCTGCCTCACCCTGGAGAAAGGGTCCTCTAAGAAGAAATAAATATCTCCAGTTTGAGAGGACAACTCCTTTCCCTAATTATTTATGTATGCTACAGTAGTCATTTGAATGGAAAGCTAGGGTTTGGTATACACAAGTGCAATAACTGGTTAATGGGATGAAGAGAAACGATTAATAACGTGTAAATGGATTTTCTACCCACTTGGGCAGTATTAGGGTTCTTCAGAAAAACAGAACTAATAGAATATAGATGGATAGCTGACAGAGATAGAGACAGAGCCGAGAGAGAAGGAGAGATTTATTCTAGGAATTGGCTCAAATGGTTATGGAGGCCAAGAAGTCCCACGATCTGCCGACTGCAAGATGGAAAACCAGGAAAGAGGTAGCGTAATTCAGTCGGAGTCCAAAGATCTGAGAATTGGGAGCTGATGTTGTAAGTCTTCATCTGAGTCTGAAAGCCTGAGAACATGAACGTCTAAGAGCAGGAGAAGATGGATGTCTCAGCTCAAGCTGTTTGTTCTATTCAGGCCCTCAAGGGGTTGGACGATAGCCATCTCCCCGCCCCACCCCGGTGAGGGTGACCCTCTTTACTCAGTCTACTGATTTAAATGTTAATCTCTTCTGGAGACACCCTCACAGACACACCCAGAAATAATGTTTTACTAGCTATCTGGGCATCCCTTTGCCTGGTCAAGTTGACACATAAAATTAATCATCACAAGTTCACCCTTAGTCAGTTGTGCACTCATACCCGTCTCCTTAAACGATGCTTAGTCTCTAAAGACAAGGGCAAGGTCGTAATTCCAACTAACATGATCCAATTATCCTAATTACAACAAAAAATGAACTAACCTCTTCCCTAGAAGAAGAGGTAAAGTCTTTGTGTGCTGTTTATTCTTCTTCTGATGTCTTATAACTTAAATAGTATAAAGTTAATGATAATTAAATACTGATATAAAGTCAATACCTCTTATGTTATATGATTAGAGAATAAGAGAGGAAAAAATAACCAAATATATTTGTTTAATATATGTATAAATGCATAGAAACATATTCACTACAAAATAGGGAAGAAATACACTTGACCCTTGAATGACATGGGTTTGAACTGTGCAGGTCCATTTATACACAGATTTTTTTCAATAAATGTAGTTGGCCCTCTGTATCCACAGGTTTTGCATCCACAGATTCAACCAGCCATGGATCGAGTTTCAATCCGAGGTCGGTTGAATCCCTGGATGTGGAGCCATGGACATGACGGGGCCGATGGTACTGTGCCATTTTGTGTGAGGGACTTGAGCATCCTTGGACCTTGGTATCCACAGGGGCTTCTGGAACCAATACCCCTGCAGATACTGAGGGATGACTGCACTCATAATAATTATAGTCTTCATTTCTGTAACTGCTCATATGGTTGTAGGTGGTATTTATAAGTACCCTCTTCTACTACCCATTCTGTCGTTCCTTTGCCTTCAGCAAACACCTCAGTTGATTGTGGTTCTTTACCTGATGGAGTGATCCAAACCTTCATTCTAAAAGCTTCTGAACCATTAGTTGTTCTGCCCGGATTGGGTTGTCAGAGTTTTCCATTGACTTTAATTATAGTGCATGGTAATACTAAGAGATGCCCTAAGGGATTTCCTGTATTCCAGACATACTCTTTCTTACCTCCATTGTAGAATAGTAGTCCAACTTCCCCTTGGTAGTCAGGATCAATCATCCCAGCCAACAGTGTCAGTCTCTTCTTTTCCTGTTGATTTAGAGGCATGAGAAGCCCAAAGTAGCCAGGCAGCAGTCTTAACTTCTAGTTCAGTGGAATCATTGTTGTGTCTTCTGGTGAAAATATTCCTCCCCCTGAGCTAAGATCTCTAGGCCAGCAAAGTATAAATTTGAGGGAACAAGAAGCAAAATTTGGCTTGTGGCCCTTAGGGTAGTAATGCCTGGTGCCACTCCAATTGTCACCCCTTGATTCCTAGACTCAGAACACTGAGGCAGCCTTCTAGAGAACCTGCCCCAGCCCTGCCAAGTATTGCCTGAAAGAGAACCTTCACCAGAACCCAACCATTCTTGAAACTTGATCTTGGATTTCCAGCCTCCAGAATCGTGAGAAATAAATTTTGGCTGTTGATAAGATTCGCTAGCAATATGGACTAATTAACTTTACACTATGGCACACTTACAGATTGTAATTTAATTTCAGACAGTTGTTTTAGAATGATGTACAGATCTGAAGAGTGAGAAGACTGCAGATGGTTGTGTGTGCCAGCCCCCAAAGGCTACAAAAGCAGCTCAAAGCACGAGGCCTTTTGTGTATTTGCGTGAATGAATAATATCATTTCTAATAATTATTAAAGATAAAATTGAATTTAAGGATAATGAAAAATCTCTAACAGTGTAATAAAAAGCTTGCATTCTTGATTCTAGCAACAACTTAATTTTTAGAGACCTCTAATTTCAACCTCAGATATTTGGAACCCAACCCATAAACCTACAGCAAACGAGAAAAAGCATTATCAGAACTAGAGTAACTAATTAAGCATAATTAAAGTTTATATAATTTTTGTGGGAGTATAAATTTATATAACTGCTGAAAAAGGAATTTGACTTTTGTCAAATTTTTCATAAACTTAGACCTTGACTTCACAACTAGAAATTCAAGCTGGAGTCTTAATTGGACAAAAATGATTTTCATAGAATTAGATCCAAAAATGAAAGCAAAAGCAACATTATGTGGAACAAAGGAAAAAAGGGAAATAATCTGTGGCATATTCACATCATGAAGTTTATATGGAAATCAAAATTCATGTGTTTGAAAATTATTTATTGACGTGGGAAAATATTTCAATTTAAATCCTAAAAAGCAGGATATAAGCTGTTCCATTTAAATATAATAATAACAAGTGATAATCAGAGTAATAGTAATAATATTAAAATATATAGAGTGGAAAATAAGCTAAAATATTGGGGGGTCTGGCTGCTGAGATTAAGTATGACATTTATTCTTCCCATTTAGAACTTTCCACATTTTATTTCTTAAATAGTGAGCATGGATTACTTTTCAGTCAGAAAAAAATTGTTAAGAGCAACCGAATCTCTCCTGTAAAATGCAAGCTCATATGCTTTACTTTAAAATGGTCTCTCATACCCAGCAGATTCTTATTTTAAACACTTAATGATTAGATTTCAAGCCAACAGCAAATTGGTAGCAGGAATTTAAAAGGAGGAATGATGGGAACTACTATAAAAAAGCAGAGTAGCAAAAAGATGAAAAGTAACTGACAACTTGTTCCTCATGGGAGGAACAGGAATATTATGGGAAAGTGTGCATGTCCTCTAAAATCATAGTCTCGGTAAGGCCGTTTTGAGGAGAGACTAATGAGCTACCGATTTCAACAGCCTTTCAGGATATCAATAATATGTGAAGGGAAGATTTCTGCACCAGAAATTAAAATGATTTGATTTCTGTCCTCGGTCTGACACTTCCTAAATGACAATTCTTAAGATAGTCATGGAAGATCTTTAAGACTCAGAATTCTCAGGCTCTAAGTGGGGACAATTAAGTATTCTTTGCAGTTTGTACAGTGTCTTTTTGTTGTTGTTGTTTTGTCATGTAAAAGTGCTTTGAAAATAATGATGGGACAGGCATATGTGCCTGATGTTAATAGCCTATGGCGTATTGACTGACACTAACAAAAAATCTAATTCAATACAAATTTAAAAAGCAATTATTTTCTATGTAGTCTGAGAAATTAGAAGGAGGTACAACGTGCTTTAGAAATATGCTTTTGCAATCAAGTTATGATGAATGTTTGTATTTGGCCCTTCTCTGGTACTACTCCTTTTCATGAAGATAATATGTCACGGTGGAAGCAGGTTAGGGTTTGGTGTCCGGCAGATATGGCTTAGGTCCTGTGTTTGTTACCTCCTAGCTTTCCCACCTAGATGGCCTTGAGTACGTGATTCTCTTCGAGTCTTAGTGTCTTTATCTGAAATATGCTGGACACACACAAGCAGTAGTCAATGCTTACTGTATAGTATATTACCATATAGTCACTTTTTTAATGGCTAATGTATCAGTTATCTCGGAAAATTACTTATTTGGAATGATGTATTCCCCGACAATTTTGGAAAAATGAGGTGCATCTTCATTTCAAAATTATGAAGGATCAACCTGTCATTTCTGGTAATAAAATATCACCTCCCTTACTAGGTAATCACTAGATAATGCGATAATCACTAGATAATGTGAGAATGCTATAGCAACAACTGCTGCTAAATTTGGGGGTAGCTTTACATTTGTCCTCAAATTATTTCTTCAGTAAAGTGGGACTAATAATAGCTCCTATAGGGGGTTGTTTTGTGTATTAAACATTTATAATGTATATGGACTGCATCTTAACAAAGCACCTGTCAGATAGCACTGTTGGTTGAAAGCTTTAGTCCAGTGAAAAGCATATCTGCTTTCAGAATAAAATAAATTTGAAAAATAAATAAACTATCCAAATTGTGGTCATGATCAAGTAAAATGTTAAGAGCTATACAAATTTGAATTTTATTTACGACAGATCCACATATGAAAAAAGCATGATACACAGTATTATACTTATTATATATTGTATATTATAAATATATACAGTATTATATTCATGTATATACACTCTTGCTAAAGATGATTAATGTTAGTTTCATACACAGGGATGTAGATTTAAGGAGCATAGTTATAAATAAAAGAAGAAGCGTAGTTGTAATATAACAGACGATGTTGACGTGGGAAAAAAAAACTAGGTAATTACATCGTTTAGTGACAAAGTCCAGCTGAACCAAAGAAATGGTCAAAGGTGAACCTCAGGTGTTCTTCAGAAGATCAGCTGGTAAAAAGAAAGACAAGCAGAAATGGGTTATCATTAGTTAGCTGAGAGGCTGAGAGATAACTGGCAATAGAACTAGGTTTGAAGGAGGAGTGAAAACATTTTCCAGTAGGCAAAACAGGTTCTACACCAGAAATCACAGAGCCGCAGATGAGGTCTGGTTGTCTGGTTTGGCTTAGCATGCAGCACAGAATGGGGCAAAGGATGTGCTTGCTTTGCTGAGCTTGGACTTAGCTGGAGAGAGATAGGCAGCTGACAGTCATGACTGGAAAGTCAGAGCTTGACTAGCAATAGAGATTCTTCAACAGAAGTACACCGATCAAAAATGGAGAAGAATCAGGAATGGGAGTAATGGGCTCAAGACCCAAGTAAAGAGTTAGAGAAGGCAGAAGAGATGGCAAACACACTGAGGCCAAAGGTAAATTGCTCTCAGCATGAGTGACGATGGTAAAGCAGACTACAACCCTTAGAACTTTAAATGGTACAGCTGGGAGTATATCTCTCTCTGAATGACTTATTCCATCAAAGGAGGTTTGGTTTCTCTGAGTCAGGTGTCGTGTTTCCTCCTGTCCATGAGTCTACCAGATTGTCTCTGAAGTCAGCATTCTCTTTCGGATGCTCAGCTGGGGAAACTGCTTTCTCAGAGAGACAATTATCTCTCCTTAGAGAGATACTTAGATACTCCTAACTATCTAGGAGTAATATATGTAACATATTTATTTATGGAGAAGCATATCTGTTCATATGAATGTTTTTATCATGAGCATATATATTTATACCTACAGATATGAATGTACGAAACTATAAATCTGTTAAACAAATACTTATTAAACACATACTAGAGACCTAAGAGGGACTATGATAAAAAATGAAAACCAGCTTGATGTAGGATGCAACAAAGGGTACGACTTTATTTTTAGTTGGTATCAGAAGAAAGATGGCAGCCCATATGGATATTTGAAGAGCTTGAATTGAATTAGACTTAGCTAAGCATTGATATGGTGGTTCTCTTGTTCTTATTCTAAAGAAATCAGTATTACTTGCAATTCTATTAATGAAATAAACATACCGTTATTTTCTTTTAGAAATTTTCATTTATTTAAAAGAAAGAAAAAAAAAAAAACTGTGGCATCTGCCGTATCCATCCACCAAGGGAAGTGTCCTAGTCTCTGAAAATTAGTTCCTGAGCTAGAGAAATTGAGACCCTCCTATTCCTAGTAGCTCTAACAAATTTGAAAATGAGAATAAGGAAGAATTCCAAACACTAATTTAAAATTAAATTAGTGCAACTAATTAATGAAACTAATCTCAATCATTTACTATGGTTTTGTGAAATGTTAAGTGGTATTAAGAATATGGAATTATTTACTTCAAATGTTATCAAATTTACAAGGGTATTTCAAAGCAACAAGTTCTCACCTTCTTATATCAAATTTAAAAAAATCTTATTCAGGGAAGCCACACATGTTAGCTATTTTGAACTATGTCTAGAGTTGAAAGAGCCATTACTTAGTGTTACAAATTTGATATGAAATTTGATTAAATAAATGAGAATTTGAAAGAATACACGAATTTGCTACATAAAACTGCCTTTCATTTCTAATTAGTTTTTACATTTAGAAAGATCCAAGTACGCCCTCCAAAAGCAAAACTCCCCTAATCTCTTTGGTACAGACGCCTCATTTCTATTTATTTTATCTGGACCAAAGATACTGAGTATTTATTTAGTCTCAAAAATCTTGTTGAATTTACGAGGATGTACATAACCTAGCAATTTTGGCAAACTGGATCAATCATCATGAAACCAAATAACGTAGAAAGAAGGACAAAGCATAAAGTTTTAAAAGATACTAAAAGATAGGATTTGGGATTAGACAGTTTTGCATTAAAATCCCTCCTACACTTTGGGACTTTGAGAAAGGTAGTTAAGTTCAACATGCCTCAGTTTTCTCAACTGCAAAATGGGGATCATTATCTTAACCACATACAGCTATTCTGAGTATTAAATAGGATAATATAAAACACTTGACATAATGCCTGGAGTATTTCACTGCTTAATAAATGGCAGTTATTCTTATTGTAATAGTAAATAGGTTAGACCTCAGTTCAAGTTTCCAAAGTCATTTTCTGGGAGTCACCCAAGTTTTAGAAAAGAGTGACCAAAATTGAAAAGTTTGTACTCAATACAGGGGAGTGAGTGTCTGTGCAAATAATTTAGATAGCTAGTACAATGACATTATAGTTATGGATGATCTTTTGATAACAACAGCATTATTAATCCATTTTTCAAGTCATAGAGAAGCCTCCTTCATTATGAGCATTTTTGGAGGAGGGAGTGGATGGGGCAGGCTTCTCTATCTAGAGAGCATGAAAAAAATTCAGTTGAGACCTTGCTTTCCAGTCACTGGAACTGGGCTATCCTATTTAAGGATGTTTTAAAACAGCTAAAGTCATAACAATCTAACTGCCAATATTGCATTCTGAGTGTCACATCTTTGGTAAGCTTGGTAAAATTAACTCGTTCTTTCCCAATTCAGGAGAACAGAGTCGCCTTTAGGCAAAGGGTCAAAGTGAACAGTTAACAGCCTTATTCTTTTGCTCCTTATCTTTCTGTCTGCATATATTTCTAGCCATGGCATAAATAAATACATTTTGCCAAGGGAAGCAGATAAGATAGGAAATAACAATTTTGGAAGAGTCCAGAAATGAAACACCAGTTGTGATGAACTTCTGTCAGTTTCACAGGGTCAGTTATTCCTCAAGTTTCCCACAGAGAGCAACTGCAAGCAGCATCTTCTCTCTGCCCCAGAAATGCAGCCACATGCAGGATGGGAGGGGAAATAGGCTCTACTGGGGTCCCAGTGAATTCACTTCCCTATTATTCACCAGATAATTAAGTACAGTTGAAACAAAAAGAGCTTGCGAATAAGTGGGATTAGAGAGGTAAACATTTTTGTGAGCGTTTAATGCTCTCGTTCATGTCTTATGAAAACGTTCTCTTCTCTAGAAATTTGATGGCCAAGAAATTCAGAAATCCATTCTATTTTATCTCATTGGGTAGCTGCTTCTAACACAGCGGTCCCCAAACTTTTTGGCACCAGGGACCAGTTTCGTGGAAGACAATTTTTCCATGGACGGGGTGGCTTGTTCAGGCAGTAATGCGAGCAATGGGGAGGGATGGGGAGGGATGGGGAACGATGGGCAGATGAAGCTTTGCTCGCTCACCGGCCGCTCACCTCCTGCTGTGTGGCCCGGTTCCTAACAGGCCACGGACCAGTACCAGTCCATGGCCCAGGGGTTGGGGACTCCTGCCCTAACATTCAATTGACATGCATGTTCTGTCGAATCATTTAGGCAGCATCTCTCTTTGGAAAATAGTCATTTTTTAGATGACATTCAGTCTGCACCCCCCGCCCACCCCAGGTTAAAATTGAATTGGTGAAACTTAGTTAATTTTTGTTCTGCTTCTGTTTTTCTCAAATGGCAAGTAATAGACCTCTGCATTAGGAACGTATTTTTGAGTGCTCTTGTATAACTACTGATGAGCAGAGGAACAATGATAAAATGATGATTTTGTTAAATATGACACCCAACACTTCAGACTCTACCTGTTTTGAGTTTCAAGATGGAATAATAATTTTTTCATAAATTATATGAAGATCGGGTGAGAACATTTATAGAAAGTATTTTAAGAACTAGATGAGAAGATAATATAGATAATGACAGTGGAGAAAGAAAAGGATTGTGTGTTTTTGAAGGGAGAGTAGGATTTAAAGATTTTGTGCATGATTTAAAAAATGTAGAAAATAACAGAGGCATAAATAGAATAAAAGATGTATTTGTGGTTGATCTGTGAGAATTTACTTTCCTCCCATCCAAAAGAATGATCCTCAGTCAAAATAAATTTGACTATTTCTCCTATAGTCAAATAAATTAAACTTCTTGGGGGGGAAAAAAAAAAAGGTGATGTTGATCTATGACAAAGAAGAGCCGAACGGTTCACGGAACTTAATCACTGTCCTGCTGGTTCTACAATGTCACAGAGCAGATGACGGCATAGTTTTTATTACTCAGACATATGCTATGTTTTATAACAAACCTGAGTTTTCAGAGAAGGCCGCCCCGAAATTAACAAATTTCATTTATTTTAATGCTTCTTGTGGGCCATACTAATCTGTAAGTAAAGAATTAAAGTTGTGTCCTTACCACAGGTAGATTAGTTATGAAGATTCTGAAGATGGATGGAGGGAATATCTCTTTAAGAGCAACGTCCAGACCTTTGCTTAGAGGTAGATAAACAAGCAATTCTTTAGTCCAGGAGTTTATTAGAAAATGTAATTTTGGGCTTCCCTGGTGGCGCAGTGGTTAAGAATCTGCCTGCCAATGCAGGGGATATGGGTTCGAGCCCTGGTCCGGGAAGATCCCACATGCCACGGAGCAACTAAGCCTATGTGCCACAACTACTGAACCTGAACTCTAGAGCCCGCGAGCCACAACTACTGAGCCCACGAGCCACAACTACTGAAGCCCGTGTGTCTAGAGGCTGTGCTCCACAACAAGAGAAGCCACTGTGATGAAAAGCCTGCACACTGCAAAGAAGAGTAGCCCCCGCTTGCCGCAACTAGAGAAAGCCCACGCACAGCAACGAAGACCCAATGCAGCCATAAATAAGTAAGTAAGTAAATAAATAAATGAAAATGTAATTTCAAGATAACATTGCCATGAGCTTGCCAAAAAGTAACTAATTGTGACGGGGATAGTGAAGGTTGGAAAACCAGTCCACGGCGCCAGACCTGGAGAGTATCTACTCTGAGCTTTGCTCCAGGATATTATGGATTCTGTGTAATGAGAAAGAAAAGTCACTCTGTATTTTCTCCAGATAGCAGCCTAGTTCTCTAAAACTTCGAAGAATTTTCTTGCATAGCATGTACTAAATATATCACAACTTTAAATTTCTTATACAGCCATGAAAGTGCCATATAGCAGAGAAAGTGAGCAGACTAAAGTTAACCCACGTATAAGAAATGATATAATTATATAAATATTAATTTTCAAGGATAGTATTTATTATCATTTGCCAAATGTGTTTAAAACTAAGTTTGGCCAGCCCTTTGTGGTTTAAAATGAAGCTCTTTTACATTTCAACAAATTATGAAGATGTCCTTAAATCAGAAGGCTATAATTAAGGCTAGGAGAGCCTATGAGAAACCAAATGCAGAGGAAAAGATATGGGCCAACAGACTATATCCCTCTGAAAATGTGCACAGCCCTATGAATTCGAATCTCACCTTGATAACATTCTGTGACATGTTACAACTTAATTTTTTTCAGTTTCTCTAGAGCAATGTTATAAAGGGCTAACTCATCATACTATTACTTCACCCCAGAATATGGGTACACAAAAAAAAAGAATTATAACTCCTATGACTGGTTGCCTACTTGATAATAAAATGAATGTGTGAAAAGTAGCCTTAGGAAGGATATTTTATTAGATCAATTAATATTGTAGAGGGGTTTTGTTCCTGGGTTAATCACTGGTATGAACTCTTAGCTTGTAGTTAAGGTTTGGGGCTAGTCATAAAAGTGCCTTGAAAAAGACACCTCTGTTCTTTATTCTCTATCAAGAACTTTAACTCAGATTTATTCAATGTGGTTCTCTACCTGCAGATTTCTCAAATTACATGTTTGCCAAAGGAATTCTAAGAGGAATGTTGAGTTACCTTTCAAGGGTGTTTCACTCACTTTGATTAGGAATTTTTGTAGATGAGGAAAACACGAGAACAGCTAGGTACTCTGAGTTTTATTGACCGTAGCTGTTTTTAATAAAAATAAGATAGATTTCAATTTAACATAAGTGCAACCTAGATATCTGTTGCTCCCTCTCTTCTTTTTTTTCAAAGCATCACCTTTGCTAACCCAAGGGATGGTCATGCTAACTAGTTTTCTCCTTCCTGTCTTTTCCTGACTATCCTGCCTTAGGGTGCAGAGCTTTGGACCAAATAAATCCCTTCTTAAACCTTTCTGTGCTACAAACTCATGCCCTCCCACAAGGAAGAGGGCCTAGACTTCAATCACATCTTGAGGAAGATTGTCTCTTCTGTAGGAGGAGATCTTACTCCTTAATGATTTCCAGAGTCTTCCACTTTCTCTAAGTGCCCAAGACTTCAGCTCAAATGTGTACTGATTACTATTTTCTTCCCACTAATTTTCTGATGAAAAATGGTGAATAGGTATCCTTCAATTCTAGTTCGGCTTTCTCAATAGAGAGAGCCACGGACTCACTAGTTGCTTTTCTAACTGATATTTTAATTAAGAAAACATCTCAAGGATAAATATTACTTGTTTCTCAATGTCAGCACACTTTATATCGATGGTAAGAGAATATTTTCCCTAGCATTGGAACAGACCATAGAGTGGCTGTTTCCTTTTTTCCTCCAGCTCATCTGCAGGTTTAGTGACCTTACGTGAAACATCACAGAATTTGATGTCTGCACAATCTATTTCTAGGAGAATGATACTGTCTTGGATTAATATATATATATATATATTTACTTATTTATTTTCCTTTTCACATTAGTTCTGGTAGAAAATTGGAGTGAGGCAAGCTACTGATTCTTTGCTACAGCATAAAAATAAAATCTTATTAAAATTCTGGCTGAACCCAGTTCAATGAAACCTACTCGGATGTGGTAGCAATGTGTAAACACACTTCATAAGTTAGCAAATATCTGAGAGAAAATGTTTAATAAATATTCTAGTTAATTAATATTTAGGGGAAAGAGGATATTAATATGCTGATAATTTAATACTACTCACCTTTCATGCCATTTATTTTACATAAAAAGGTATTCGCCTCCTACCACGTTCCAGGTCCTCTGTTAGTGCTGAAAAGGCCGTTGTGAAGAAGGTCGATGAGGTTTCTTATCTCTTGGAGCATGCATTTGATAAATGAATCATTTTCGTGTTTTAACACTGTAATCGTCTGGATTTTAGAATAGATGTAAAGAACTTTGAGGCTAAGAGACACTCACATTTTATTCAGATATATTTATATTTTAACATTGGCACAATTTGAAATTGTGCGGAATTCAGCCTCTTCAATAAATGTTGACAGTAGGTGCAAAATCAATATGGTTGTGTACCTGGATCCATATCAGGACTCATAAACAATTCTGATTAGTTATGACCTTTTAGGTAGCTGAAACATGGTGAAAGAAATGCTTCAGTACTCGGTGACTACAAAATTTGGAAACAATTCTGAAGATGATGGAGTAGCTATGTGCAGTACACTTATTTCGTGAGAATTTCTATCTTTCCCATTGCATATTCTTCCCCAAAGATCTCTCGTGAAATCATTGTAGGTCTAGCTTGATTTTTTGGTAACTGCTGTATAGTATTCCAAAATAGAAATGTAGCTTCATATATGTAAACATATATTTAGGTTGTTTAAAATTCTACAATATTATAAACAATTCTACAATAATATAAGCTATACTGCAATGAACACACTTCTGTGTGTGTCTTTCTTTGCACACAAATGCTCAGAATATTGATTACCCATATTCCTGCAAGTAGAATTATTGAGAGAGTCAGTAGATTTAAAATGTTAATGGTGTTAAAATGTCCTCCAAAGTGTCCTTCAACTTATAGACTGATCAGCAATAACAGTGGGTATTATTAAATGTTTTTAATTTTTACCATGTAATGAATAATTTATCATTGTTGCTTAATTGGTATTTCTGATTATCAGTAAGGTTTAATTTCATCCATGTATTAATTAATATTCCTATTTCAAGTGGCCATTGCATTTTCCCCTGTGCCAGAAGCATGTTTTTATTTAAATATTTTTGATGTTTTTATTGAAAAAATTATTATATGCTGTATTATGGACATTAAAATTTTGTTATAAATATTGCAAATATTTTCTTTCAGTCAGTTGTGTGTCTTTAAACTGTATTCATGATCTTATATCCTACTCATGTTTTTAATGTAGATATTTTTTTCACATTTTACTATTTGCATTAGGATTTTATGCCTTTATTTAATGGCCTTTGTTTGCTTTTTAGTATGGTAGGAATAGCCAATATTCTCCTCTGCATTTATTGAGTAGTTCAGCTGTTCCACCTATTTAAAATGCCATGCATATTATGTACAAATTTCCATACGTGGACTCCTTTGTGTACTCACTATAACAGTCTTCTATTTGTCTATCTCTGCATCAGTGATATACTGTTTTAATTATGGCATTTTTCTAGTTTTTTTTTTTAATTTGGTAGCTTTTGTCTTTGTTCTGATTCATAATCTTGTTAGGTACTTTAGCACATTTATTTTTCTGCAGGAATCTTAGAATCAGCTTTCAAAAATCAGGTTTCAAAAATGCCATTGGTAATGAATTCAAGGAACAGATTAACTTGGGAGAATGAATATCCATGTGTACCATTTATTAAACATACCTTTGTGGGTTTCAATAATGTATTTTTATTTTTCTCATATGAAACTTCAAAGACCTTACTGGATTTATTCATGGAATTTTACAATTCTAGTGTAAAATAGATTTTTTGGTTCATTTTGGGGTTTGCGGTAGGTAGATTGGGTGCTGAAATATTATTCATTTCTCTATGTTTATCCTGCTATATTAAATACATTATACAGTCATTCCCTACCTTATCTGCATTTTCCCTTTCCAAGGTTTAAGTTACCTGAGGTCAACTGCAGTCTGAAAATATTAAATGGAAAATTCCAAAACCAAATAATTCATGTTTTAAATTGTGCATTCTGAGTAGTGTCAAGAAATCTCGCAAGGTCTGGCTCCATCCCACCCTGGACGTGAATCATCCCTTTGTCCAGCATATCCTGCCCTTTGATCACTTAGTACCTGTCTTGGTTATCAGATTGACAGACACTGTGTTGCAGTGCTTCTGTTTGAGCAGCCTTTATTTAACTTACTAAGTAATGGCCCCGAAAATAGCCCCAAAGGGCAAAAATAGTGATGTTGGCAATTTGGATATGCCAAAGAGAAGCCATAACGTGCTTCCTTTAAGTGAAAATTTCTCGACTTAATAAGGAAAGAAAAAAATTGTATACTGAGGTTGCTACAGTAAAAACAAATCTCTCCATGAAATTGTGAAGAAGGAAAAAGAAATTTCTGCTAGTGATGCTGTCGCACCTCAAACTGCAAACATTATAGCCACAGTGAGTGGTAAGTGCTTAGTTAAGATGGAAAAGGCATTAAATGTGTACAATATCATAGGTATGAATAGGAAAAGTCACAATATATATATAGGGTTTGGTGCTATCAGTGGTTTCAGGCATCTGCTGGGGGTCCTGGAATGTGTCCCCTGTGGAAAGGTGGGACTCCTGTAATACATTCCTGTTCTACATAAACGTTGGACTCTTTGCTGTGACAACTTATTATAGTTCTCCTTTACCAGCTCTTAATCCCAATGATTGCAGAGAGAAAGAAATTTAATTTTTTAAAATCATCTTTATTTATTTTTTAAATCTTTATTAAGAATAAGAATAGGTTTAAACTGTAAAATGCAACTTGAAACATGAGGCCAAGCTGAGCGCTCTGATCTTTCACTTTGAATGAGAACAGTTTTAGAGCTGCCTGCCTCTCCAGAAAAAAAAGGGCTGTACTGGGGGACTCCTGCCTTTGTGGGCTCTGGAACAGGAATTGGAAGAAAAAAATATACTTTGCTCAGAGGGAAGCACAATGGATTATGTTGGTGTAGGTCAGGACGTATAACAGATTTGAATTTCTTATTTTTTCCTACTTTTTGGGAGAGAGGAAATGGGGAAGAATTAGATATGGGGTAGTTTTGAGAGACTTTGGGGTCTTTGTGTGATAAGGGTTTTGGAATCACCAGAATCACACCCCGCTAAGCTCTCTGTGCCTGAAATCACAGCCCAGTCTCCCTCCTTGGATAATGCTTTTCCTCCCTTGTTTGAAGAAAGACACTGTTAGTGCCTTGTCAGAAGAGTTTACCTTTCAAAGGAAGTTAATTTTCCACATGCCCCTTCGCCATCCCTCCTCATTCTCTCTGGGCCTGTAATTAGAATCCAATTCCAATATGTGCAGGGGACCAATTGCGAAGCCAAACATGTCGGGACGAGGCTCACAGGACAAAGGATTTCAGGATTTTGCTCTTTTTCCTTTTCTTTCTTTTCCCTTTCCTCCTTTATTGTACATAGAATTTGTTTGTGGAGGTTAATTATAAATTCTGGTCTATAGACAGCTGATTTTTGAAACAGAATTGCAAAAGAAGCAGAGAGTAAAAAGACATCCCTTAGCGATTTTTAACTTGGAGCTGAATTAGTTAAGAGTTAGGAACTTGACTTGTCTTTTATTTATTTATTTTTTTGGTAGATGGGTAGGAGTGTGTTTTGGGCTATATAATGTAGAGTTGCTTTGAGCTAATAGGAGCCTTAAAATATTTTATTACCAAAAAGAAATATATGCATAGGTATTAGAACAATACCTAGAACATAGTAAGAGTTCAAAAAATATTTGTTGAATGAATAAATACATGCTGGGCAGGCAGTGAGGTGAAGCACAAGGTACTTTGTATTTTAAAAGGTTTTTGGCTTATTAGCTCTCAAATCTCCTCCCTCTTTAAGGTAATTACTCATATTGTGTGAGTCTTAGTGAGAGGTTGTGCATGCCTCTGAACTCTTTCATTTTGCTTTCTGAAATTCGGTTTTTCATCAATAAAATTTGCTGTTTTCAAATGATTTCCTGTTTTCAATTTCTTTGATTTCTGCTCTTATTCTTACTATTTCTTTTCTTCTGCTTACTTTGGGATTAATTTGCTCTTCTTTTTCTAGTTCCCTGAGGTGAGAGCTTAGATCGCTGATTTTAAATATTTATTTTTTAATATATGCATTCACTGCTATAAATTTCCCTGGAAGCCCTGCTTTCACTGCATCCCACAAATTCTGGTAAGTTGTGTTTTCATTTTCTTGTAGTTTAGAATATTTGAAAATTTCTCTTGAGATTTATTCTTTGACCCCTGTGTTATTTTGAAGTATATTGTTTAAGTTCCACGTATTTGGGGACTTTCCAGTTATATTTCTGTTATTGATTTTTATTTTAATTCCATTATGGTCTGAGGGTAGCCGTTGTATGATTTCTATTCTTTTAATTTGTTGAAGTGTGTTTTATGGTTCCAAGTGTGGTCTATCTTGCTGAATGGTCCATGTGAGCTTAAGAAAAATGTGTACCCTAATGTTGTTGGATGAAGCAGTCTGTAGATGTCAATTATATCCAGTTGATTGATGGTGGTATTGAGTTCAACTAGGTTGTTACTGATTTTCTGTATGCTGGATCTGTTCATTTCTAAGAGTGTTGAAATCTCCAACTGTGATAGTGGATTCATCTATTACTACTAGCAGTTCTATCAGCTTTTGCTCCACATAGTTTGAGGCTCTGTTGTTGGGCATATACATATTAAGGACTGTTATGTCTTCTTGGATAACTGACTCCTTTATCATTATTAATGCCCTTCTTTATCTTTGATAAATTTCCTTACTTTGAAGTCTGCTTTGCCTGAAATTAATATTGCTACTTCTGCTTTCTTTTGATTATTTGTTAGCATGGTATATATAACATTTCTCTACCCCTTTACTTTTAATGTACATACTTCTTTGTATTTAAAGTAGGTTTCTCGTAGACAACATGTAGTTGGGTTGTGTCTTTAGATCCACCCTGAGAATCTCCATCTTTTAATTGGTGCTCTTAAACCATTGACATTCCAAGTGATTATTGATATAGTTGGATAAATATCTACTGCATTTGTTGCCCTCGTTCTATGTTCCCATTTTTGTCATCCACTCTTCCTGCCTCTCATTGTTTTACCTGAGCTTTTATTTTATTATTTTCTATAATTCCATTTTATCTTCTTTCTTAGCCATGTCAAGTATACTAAGCCCATCAGACATTCTTCATTTCTCTTACAATGATTTTTATCTCCACCATTTGTTTGTTTTTTCTCCCTTCTTATGATTCCTATCTCTTTGCTTACATTGCCCATCTATTCTTTGAGGCTTCTACTTTACCTATCAGAGCCCTTAGTGTGTTAATCATAGTAGTTTTAAATTCTCAGCCTTATAATTCCTACATTCCCACTATGATTGGTTCTGATTCTTGCTGTGTCTCTTCATATTGTGTTTTTTGCCTTTTGGTATGCCATGGAATTTTTTTCTTGATAGTCAGACGTGCTGTCCCAGGTAAAAGGAACTGCTATAACTAGGTCTTTAGTAACATTGTGGTGCAGTGGAGGGGGAGGGGGAACATTCTGAAGTTCTATGATTAACTTTGCTCATGTTTAGATTTGTCATTAATGTTTCATATTGTTATATAATTTTCAGTTAACACACTTATCTTTATGAATATAATTATATACATACTGTTGCATTTTTGTCATGTTTTAAATATAATATATTTAGGTATATTTACTTTATATAACAAAATTATTTTTTTAGTTGCATGGCTTACATTTAATTTTATTGTATTTTTAATCTAACACACAATGGAGATAAAATTACTTCCCCAAACCACACTCTTAAGCAAAATCTACAATCATCTGGGGTCCTTGTAAAAACTGCAAGAAAAAAAAAAAAAGTTCCATGATTAGGTCTCAATCTTTTACAGAGCCTATGCATCTGAGCCATGAACTTCACAAGTCTTTCTCATTTTCTTTCTCTCCGCTTGGGTGGCATAGGATGGCTAGAGTGGGCTGGAGTTGGGAATTTCCCGCTTCCCACATAGAGGGTGAGAGCCAGCTGGAGCTGGTTATTTCCTTTCCCCAGGTCAATTAGGCTCTGATCACACACAGCAGGTTGGGTTCTAGTTAAATAGTTGCCGCTGAGAACAGGTTTTGTTGAGAACAGGGCACTCTGGAGTATTTCAAAACGGCTCCTTCTCCTCTTTCCCTGCTGGAAGTAAGTCTGAGGGAATTTCTCTCTGATATTTACTGTGGGAATATGGTTGAGCACCTGAAAGTAAATCTCACAAAATTGTGGAGGCCTAACTATGACAGGGTTCCCCAGGAGTTGTTTTTTTTCTTTTTTTTTCGGTATGCAGGCCTCTCACTGTTGCGGCCTCTCCCGTTGCGGAGCGCAGGCTCCGGACGCACAGGCTCAGCGGCCATGGCTCACGGGCCCAGCTGCGCCGCGGCATGTGGGATCCTCCCGGACCGGGGCACGAACCCGTGTCCCCCGCATCGGCAGGTGGACTCTCAACCACTGCGCCACCAGGGATGGCCCCCCAGGAGTTTTTAACTCCCAGAGTTGTCCCCAGTGAACGTCCAGCAATTCATTAATTTCAGTTCATGGTTTCCTACCCAGCGCTGGTTGCCGCAGTGATTTCAACTTGTGATTCTACTTCGGTAAGTCTCGAATCCCTGTATTTGTCTCCAGTCTTGGGGGGCAGTGGCTCGCCCTGTGTGCCTTCCCCTCTCTTGTGGGTCCAAGAAGAGTTGTTGAATTGTTAGTCTGTAGAACATTTTGTTGTTAAGACAGAGTGGTGACATCAAGCTCCTTACGTGTGGGACTTATAACAGGATGTCCCTCATCTGCTTTTTATTCTTGTGTGTGTGTGTGTGTGTGTGTGTGTGTGTGTGTGTGTGTGAAGTTACCCTAGGCTGGTCCAGTCTGCAGGGATTTCTGCCTCTATATTGTTAGGGCATTTAGTTTCACAAACTGCCTTGGGACACCTTTCACATTGTTATTCTGAATGGTAATTTCTCCTATATATTAGGGTTTTAGAATGTTTAATTTTTTACTCCCTAAATATTTTCTAAGTTCTTTCAAAAATAGATTCTCTTACTTGTTTAGAATCCTCTCCCATTTCTAGAAACTGTCGTTGAAACTTCAATAAAGATTAGAGGGCTAATTCTCAAACCTTTCCTTTGGAATCTCTCTCTGCCGGCTTCCTAGAGCAGCTTATGCTGTCTATTTCCAACTCCACAAACAGTTGTTTTTGCCCCATTCTTTCTTATTGGGACTGGGTCAGGCCTCCATGTTACAGATACATGTATATGATGTAAGCGTGTTCACTCAATATATTTTATCTCCCTTACCGGGATAAAAGTAGTTGAGGATTGTATGCATAATGTGCCTGGTTCCTTATACTGTTCTCTGAGATGCTTCTGATACAGTTACTGAGAAAGATGTTCCTGTAATCAGAAGGTATGGCTAGTAAGATGTGTGTCTTCCCACTGACCTCGTTTCTCACCAGGTGGAGACAGCCTTAGAAATAGAGGGGTGGTGTCTGATGAGAGCATTTGAACCCCTAAATTCAGCACCTTAATCATATGAAACAATAAAATTTCTTAATTGATAAAGTAATTTTTAAGTGGGGATTTCGATCACTTGTATTTAACAAAGTTCTGCCAATACATGTCCTCTCTTTGACGTGTCTTTAACCACATTTTTCTAATGGTTTGTTTCCAAAGCATGTACTTATATTTGGGCACCTCTCACTATACCACCAGCCATCAAAAGCCCTCTCTGCACTTCTTGATTCTCTCTTTTCCTTCCCCTTTTCATTAAAGCTTCTTGAAAGCAGGTTCAGAGCTCGTGATGTATTCTCCACTTCCCATTCACAGTAGTGCTGATTTGGCTTTGGTCTCTTCCACTCCTTTGAAAGTGCTATTGCTAGAGTTATGAGTGCTTTCACATGTGGAAATCCATCAATTGTTTTCCTGGCTTTACATTATTTATTGGTTTTGCTACATTTGGCATTGAATAGTGTCTCATTCACATACCCAACTTTACCATTAGTTCCCCTGATACTGTTTTTTTTTTTTTGTTTCTTTTCCAAATGATTTACTGCTTTATCTTACTTTCGTAAGTTCATCTACTCAACTTTTTGACATTTTCAAAGATTTGTCCTCAAACTTTTAATCTCTCACTCTATTGATGTAGTTGCCTCGTTTAAACCCATGGCTTAATATAAACATGTCTACTTGGTAAATATTTGAAAATTGAGAATTCTAGTTTCTGGTAATAGTGAGGTAGGTCATTCAGACTAAATATCCCCTTGAAAGCCATTAAAAATGCCAAAGAAAAAATAAAAATCTTTGATTTTTAGAACATCAAAACCCTGATAAGATTATATATTTTAAAAAATCAGATAAAATTTGAAACAGAAACAAAACAGGAATGCAGAGAGAAGCAGAGCACAAAAACTGCTATTATATTAAGAACAGTAAACTTTTATCTAATGACTTTGTCTAGCATGGACTGCATAAACCAAGGCAAAGGGCCATACAAGACAGAGTTCTAAAAAGACCTTATTTTTTAAGGGGTGTTGGAGTTTTAGTTAAAGACCTCAAAGCCTTTCTGTTAAGTAGGCTTAACTGAGTGTGTCTCTTTACTAGGTCTTTTTACCAAGTAGTGAGATGCCCTGAGGCCATCAAATACACAAGGATTTGTCTCTCTTCTTACTAGAGTTCTAGAGTTTCAAGTTTTAATTTAAAGAGAATATACTATAATAAGGTTTCTAATTTTTTCACAATATTCAATAATAAAGGTTAATTTTAACCTTAATTATTTATCAGTTTGAAACTTTTTTGAGTCGTTCACTAGGGCACATTTCTTCTTTTGAAATAGTAGGTTAATTAGGATGACTTAGTTGAGAAATCACTAACTTACTTTTTAAAAGAGAGAAGGATTAGTTGTAATATTACAAGGACTGGAACTAGAAATCTTTAGAGACTAGCCGATTTTCCTCTTTCTCTTCCTAATTCTGTTTTCTCTACTAATTTCTTACACCTGATTTCTCCTTAAATTCAGCTTCCACATGATTTCTGCTTTCTGTGACTTTTCATTTTTTTGGACATTTTCTTTAAAGAATTTTCAAACATGCGTGAAATAAAGAGAATTATATGACGAACTCCCATTTTATAATTACCTTGCTTCAACAATTATCCATTTTGCCAATATTTCTTCACATGTCCCTTCCCATTTTGTGTATTCAATTATTTATCTATTTAGTTTCCTGGATTATTTTTTGTAAAAGCTAATCCCGCTTATCGTGTATGAATCAGGACTTCTTTCTTGCTGTAACTACTATTTTCTTAGGAATCCTTGAATTAACAGTAGTTTGTTAATATCACCTAATACCTAGCTCATATTTAAATCACCCAGATTGTATCAGGTGTTTTTGAATTGCTGATTGCTGCCTCCTGGAGTTATTTTGCTTCTCTCTCCCCAGTATTTCCTGTAAATTGAAGTTAAATATCTAGGCTTGATGTTTAGGCAAGGATTCTTCATGGATGACTCTAATCTTTTAGCGTTATGAAATTAAGATAATGATGAGTGTTTTTAGTGTCCATTGACTTAGTACTTTCAAATGGAAATTTTCTAATAGTATCTTCCTTCTGTCTTTATCTCCTGGCATTTTATGAAAAGGGGATTTACCACATCCACCTTTTGGTGTTCTGCATCTAAACGTAAAGCACAGGTAGGGTAAATACTTCACAGCAATTAATGGGTGCCCTAGCAACTTCAGGTGTTCGATATTTTTTCATTTTAAAGTATAATTATCTTATGAATTTTTGTACACTTAATATACTTCAATTCATCGTATATTTATGCTGTTTAAATTGTCCAACAGGAGCTCTGTCAAAGTATCTTTATCCTTTTGTCATAACCTCGTTGAACTTTTCTTGCTTTCTAGCACAAAAAGATAGCCTAGACTCACCTGTTTGTTTCTAGCTCTTTTCAAGTCATAGATCAGACTATTCATATTTTAAAGAGAAATATCATGTACATATTATGGTATTTCAAATACAAATTTAGTATTTCCTATTGTATTTGAATATTTTTTATAATTACATTTTTTGATAAAAATCTTGGTTCTTTTTTTATTTATGCATAGTCAGTTTACAATGTTGTGCTAGTTTCAGGTGTACAGCAAAGTGATTCAGTTATACACACATATATATGTATAAAAAAACCTTGGTTCTTAACAATTGTAACAAAATTATTCACTTTTTCTACAGCATGCTTATAATGGTTCCAAAATAATAGTCCACAATATTTTACTTGTTAGTAAATTGAAATATTTTCTCTCTGTGATTTGCAGCCATTGTTATAAAGTTATAGCTATATTTATCTTAGCCCCACCCTTACACCCCCAACCCAGTGTTTAGGGATGTTTTATGGTTTGATTTTTAACATATGTAAAATACTCACCTAGCTTCAATGTCAAAATATATAATAAGGTATATTTCCATAAAACTTGTGTTTTTTTCCCCCCGTTCTTTCTTCTATTTTCTCTTTTTAGCTGTAGGAAATCATTTTGATTATGTTTTTCTTATTTTTCCATACTTATAAACAAAAAAAAAACAATTCTGGAAAATTAATTAGCAATTTAGAAACAAAGTTTTTACATCTTGTCATATACCTAAATAAATGCCATAATTAGTGAACAGCTCCAGGTAAAATTAAATTAATTTCAATAAAATGGTATTTAATGTTGATCCAAACTCTAAAAGAAGGAAAAAATATCTAAACGTAGAAACTCTAAAACAAAACACACACTGGAACAAAAAACTTACTTCAAAATACATCACAGAGCTTCCCTGGCGGCGCAGTGGTTGAGAGTCCGCCTGCCGATGCAGGGGACACGGGTTCGTGCCCCGGTCTGGGAAGATCCCACATGCCGCGGAGCGGCTGGGCCCGTGAGCCATGGCCGCTGAGCCTGCGCGTCCGGAGCCTGCGCTCCGCAACGTGAGAGGCCACAACAGTGAGGTCCGCGTGCTGCAAAAAAAAAAAATCACAAAGTTAAATGATAAATATTATCATAGGAAATTCTTGCAATAAATGTAACCAAAATAAATTATAAAAATATCATTTATTATCTATTCCAGAAACTTTTCAAAATCATCTTATTTGATAGTACTTTCGTGATTCTTTTAGTGTACTACTTTATAAGTGGAGAAAGTTTTAGAGACAAATTAATTTGGTCTTATGGATTGAATGTTTGTGTCCCTGCAAAATTCATGTTGAGGCCCCTTCCCCCAGTGTGACTGTCCTTAGCCATAGAGACTTTATGGAGGTAGTTATGATGAGATGAGGTCATACGAATGGGGTTGCCCTGGCTTCTGGTTCCCCATGTTGTCTGGGATCTTCACAGTGGTCAACCTCTATATGCAGATCTGGCCCCAGCAGTGTCCTGGCCCTGTGGGGAGGCTGGGGTCCCTGAGGTGGCCTAACCCCCTTAGAAGGCCTAACCCCCTTAGAAGGCCTCTTTCTGCCCATGGGTTCCTTCCCCAGGGCAGCTTCTTAAGAGCTATTTCTGTGAGAGCTGGTGTCTCAGGTCTCCTGGGTTTCCCATAAGTAAAGGGTTAGGAGGAATCATCTGGCTCTGCAGGACAGTCTGCTTCAGTGGGGTCTTTAGGTTTCATATCAGGATGGCCTGGCTCCCAAAGATACCCTTTGAAGGATTGATTAGTAGCCATTTAGCAGATGTACTTCAGAGGCCTTTGTTTTCGCATAAGGAATCTGATCTTCTTGCTGTTGAGTTCTTTGCAGCTGGGTCTGGAAATGTAAAAATTAGGAACCACTTCTAGGAGACCCTTCCAGGAAGAGGCCTGATGGATTGAGAGTCTAAAGGTATCCACAGCGTCACGGTTGTGGTTCTGACACCAGCCCTCAGATGTGCCTCCCACCAGGCCGACAAACCTCTTTCAAGTATGTGTGTACATCCACACACACACACACATGCACACACACACACACACATACATACACATGCCTATACTCATACATTTGCCTAGTGTTGCAGAGTTAATAAATGAACGAGTAGAGAAGCAGATTTTGACTCATTTGGCTCCGTGTTTCACACTTTTTCCTATTATGTCTTCTATAAAACATTTACTAAATATATAAAATGCTACAGAGAATAAATAAAAATAACAAACATTTCCTAAATAATTGCAAAAGAAGAAATATAATCGGAAAAAAAAATGTTTGAGTGGGCATGTATGTTACCTCACTGGTAACAAAAAAGAGAATTAAACAAGAGTGAACAGTTAATTGGCAGCATGTGGTTCTCAAAATTTTGTCAATTGTTAGAGTCTGATTTATTTTTAAAAATATGTTATTAAATATCGTCCTATTGATTGGTATTTAGTTTCTGAGAAACAATTGTAAGGGAAAATAATACCATAATTTCCACTCAGATTTGTTAATTACTGGTTATTTACAAAACATTTCCTTCCAGACTTGATATTAAAATTATTTATAACTCAGCAACTTGAGATCATATGGAAAATAGTACCATCGGGAAACCTATAGAAAACATAAACAATAAAAGCACTATGTTTTTATTTCTAACACTACAGCAATTAAGTATATAGAACTCAAAATTAATTGCATGCATTATGATTTAGGAATTAAATCCAATATTTTAGGTAATAGGTATATGAAGAGGTAGTTCTATGTCTAATCTTTCTGATTGAATTAGAAGAGAAACCCCTGTATTTTATCTACACATCTCCCTCTCATAGACCTGCAACTTAGCATGATCTATTTGATATGCTGTGTGTGTGCATTTCAAATCTTTTCCTGGAATCCAGGTTTAAAATCTTACCTTGTTCAACATACAGTTGTTTTTGTATTTGTTGTTTTCTAGAATACCTTAATCTTACTTGGTTCACAAACACCTCTGAGAATTTGAGAAGCTCTTAGTTCTTTGGTTACCTATTATACAACTATTGATTAACGGGCCTTCCATGAACTTATATACTGGGGAAGGTATATTTGGATGAAATAATTGTGTGCTAGCTGGGAAAGATTTCAAAAGAAACATTGTTCTGCTTAGTCATGGTCTGAGTTGGGTGGACTCACATGGATCATCCCATACATGGAATTCCTGTACTGGTTCTAATGTACTGAATATATCGACCAGGATGGTTACACAATAGGGAAACAAAAAAGCCATTTTTTTTCCCCTTAAAGACTGCTGCAGGCTCTATTTACAATAGCCAGGATATGGAAGCAACCTAAGTGTCCATCGACAGATGAATGGATAAAGATGTGGCACATATATAAAATGGAATATTACTCAGCCATAAAAGGAAATGAAATTGAGTTATTTGTAGTGAGGTGGATGGACCTAGAGTCTGTCATACAGAGTGAAGTAAGTCAGAAAGAGAAAAACAAATACCATATGCTAACACATATATGGAACCTAAAAAAGAAAATGGTTCTGAAGAACCTAGGGGCAGGACAGGAATAAAGATGCAGACGTAGAGAATGGACTTGAGGACATGGGGAGGGGGAAGGGTAAGCTGGGATGAAGTGATAGAGTGGCATGGACATATATACACTACCAAACATTAAAATAGCTAGTGGGAAGCAGCCGCATAGCACAGGGAGATCAGCTCAGTGCTTTGTGACCACCTAGAGGGCTGGGATAGGAGGATGGGAGGGAGAGGCAAGAGGGAGGAGATATGGAGATATATGTATATGTATAGCTGATTCACTTTGTTATACAGCAGAAACTAACACACCATTGTAAAGCAATTACACTCCAATAAAGATGTTAAAGGAAAAAAAAAAGAATGCTGCAGGATAGATGTCGTACACGTGTGGACTCTTCATTCATAGCTACCTTGATCTTATTGCAATACGATAAGAATACATTATAACATAATAGGAGATGGGGGAAGGAAAGATGATCATATTTTGGCTCTTAAATGTTTCTGCAGCAAAATGACAAATGTCATTTCTCATATTGTACTGACCAGAGCAAGACACTTGGCTGTATCCAACTTCAGGAAGTTCAATTCTCACACTTAGTTTTAATAATACAGCTGCTCAAGTACAGGTTATGGGAAATATGTCTGAACAGTGTTTCATGGGAGCATGAAGAAAAAAGACAAAAACTTAGTGGTTTTGCTTAAGTGTAAGTTCAATATGGATCAACAACTCCTATTTAAAAAATATCTTAACAGCTATAAAAAAAAGAATGAAATTCTGTCATTTGCAACAATGTGGATAGACCTAGAGGGTATTATGCTTAGTGAAATAAGTCAGACAGAGAGAGACAGGTCCTGTATGTTACGACTTATGTGTGGAATCTAATAAAAACCAACAATAATGAATGAATAGAACTGAGACAGACACAGATTGAGAGAACAAACTAGTGGTTACCAATGGGGAGAGGGAAGGACGAGGAGGGCAAGATGGGAGGGGAGTAAGAGATACAAACTACTATGTATAAAATAAAAAAGCAACGAGGATATATTGTCCAGCACAGGGGAATATAGCCATTATTTTTTAACAACTTTAAATAGAGTATAATCTAAAATATTGATTCACTATGTTGTACACCTGAAACTAATATATTATAAATCAACTATACTTTAATAAAAAAGTCTTAAGAAATTAGCAGCTACACAAATAAAAGTGAACTATGAATATTGGCTTAATATTTTAAAATCAATAAATAACTATGGGGCTTGAGAAATATAATAAGATTCTAGTTACTTGAAACATATTTTAAAATAAAACCAAAACCAAAGCAAAAAATACAAGAATATTTGACCTAGAGGTAATCAAAATTTGGGATGACATTTCTTACCAAAAATGTGAAATATAAGTTTAACTTGAGTGGCCCAACATAATTCAATTAGAACTGCTGAATGGAAGTCACATTAGTTCAAATTAAGGAAGAGACTTCCAACAGAAAGATGGGGCATCTTGAAAAACAAGTTCTCTGTTCCAGTGTGTTGAAGAAGGGGGTTCCAGGAGACCATAGAAGGGATTCTTACCCCAGGTGACTCGGTGAACCTTGCAAGTTTCCTTTGGCTCTCAGCTATGTGATGTGATCCTATGTCATCATTTTTATTTTCAGGGCCATATTTTTTTCTACTGTATATTCTTGAGTCAGTTGTCTCATTGAACTTAAAACATTTCATCCTGACAGTGTCTTATAGAATACAATCTTTTCCCTTAACTCATTTAGCCTAAGTTCACTGTTCCCTCCCCTTCACTTCCTCTCAATCCTCTTCCTCCCTGAACCATTTGTCATTTCTCTTTTCCAAACAAAAACACATTTTCATTTTACAGGTATAAAGACTTGGGGGTATAACCAGGCTATTGAAAGTGAAAGAGACGGATATTGTTTAATAGCTGTCTCTATACTAGAGAAAGGGCTCAGATACTCTCCTTCTCCCTATAGGTGTTTCTTTCACTTAACTGACTCGATATTGTATATGTATTTCATCTGAGGCAAAATTAGAAAGACCAGGAGACAGAGCAGAAATGATCCTGCTGCCAATTCATCTTCACTTGTACTTTTTTTCATTGAGCCTGTCAGATGCTACAGAGCGAAGAGATAAAGCTGCAGTGTGACAAATAGGCCCCATGATTATTTTCAACAAGTCACAAAAAAGTAGGACAAAATATCTTAATGTTTTCCTCTTCCCCCTCATCTTTCATTCAACAGAGATTTGCTGTCATTTATAAAGGTCATTGGGCCTCTGAGGAGTCAGGTGGAGAAAAAGTTTGGTCATTGCTCAGGTAGACTTTTAAATAGCTACTCTATTGAAATACAGTGAAGTAAGAGCTTGGGTCTAGAAAGTGTCTATCTTTTAGGGGAATAGATTTTATTAGGCCACTTACTGACTTCTATCTACTTGGGGCTATTGTGAGCATCAAATAATATAACATTTTCATGTGGAAAATATGAAAATGTTAAAAGTGCATTTTCCCCCATTGTTTCTCTCTAGAAATGGTTGATTGGTTTTGGATGTGAAGTTCTAAAGAAAAAAAAAGTTCAAGTGGGATACTCTTTGGCACTTAATATATATACTGATTTACTTAGTAACGTTTTTTCTCCTCTTGGGAGGCATTTCGAAGTAATAGACTCCTCAAACTGTAAATGTGAATAGAGCTAACATGAATAAAAGATAGGCTGAAATGAATATCTATAACCACTTAGCCACAGTCACTTTGGTCTTGGCAATGGGCATTGTACCTGAAGGATTTATACTAATTGAAGAACTTTTAGAGCAAGTATCAGATAGAGTGCCTTCAATTTACTCCCGAGATAAGCCAGGACTGTACTTTTACTAGGAAACTTGTCACTATAAATTTTTAGGTGACAATGTGATGTAGCAGTGACAAAAGGAAATGGCTAATGACTGCTTATCGAATGCCTGCTCCGTGAAAAGCATGAAGGAGGGGGTGGCAGGGGGGTCAGAAAACTGTTAAAGGGACTTCAAGCCATCAATATTATATTAGTCATCATCTTCCTTGATTATGACAACATTTGAAACAGTTCTGTACTTCTCCCCCTTGGAAACACTTTCAGCTGTCCTCCAATACAACTCTCTTTATACTCCTATATTTCACTAGCTTTTCTTTGCAGTCTCCTTTACTGGTTCTTCTTCTAAAAGTTGAAGTGCTCCAAGGATCAGTGCTCAAATCTTGTTCTCTTTGACTGTGAGCCACAATGTGATCTTATCTACATGCTGATGACTCCCAAATCGGTATCTCTAGCCAAGACTTCTGCCTTCAACTCCACTCCTACTGAAACCTGACTAATCCTTATTCCCACTTAGGTGTATAATTGAACTATTTAAATAGAAATGTTCAAAATAGAATTTGTGATTTTCCCCAATATAACTGCCCTTCTTTCAGTTTTCCCCACCTCTTTAATTGGATCTGTATTCTACTAGTCTCACAAGTAAAAACCTTAAAATCATCTTTGAAACTTCTCTTTCTTTACCCTGTACTCTAACCAATCCATCAGAAAATCCTGTCTACTTTGCCTTCAAATTATATTGAAAACCCTAGCATTGATTCCCCACTCCAGTACTACCATTAGTTTAGATCTCCATCTGGCTTTGTCTGGTCACCTGCACTGCCTGCCTCCTCATAGTCTTCAGAAAAGATGCTTGATATGATATCAGTTTTCTTAAATTTACTGAAGCTTGCTTTGTGGCCTAGCTCATGGAGAATGTTCCATGTACACTTGTGTATTCTGCTTTCTGATGGAATGCTCTATAAATATCAATTAAGTCCATCTGGTCTAATGTGTCATTTAAGGTCAGTGTTTCCTTATTGATTTTGTCTGGTTGGTGTGTCCATTGATGTAATTGAGGTGTTAATGTCCCCCACTATGATTGTGTTACTGTCGATTTCCCCTCTTATGGCTGTTAGCATTTGCCTTATGTATTGAGGTGCTCCTATGTTGGGTGCATAAATATTTACAATTGTTATATCTTCTTCTTGGATTTATCTTGATCATTATGTAGTGTCCTTTGTCTCTTGTAACAGTCTTTATTTTAAAGTCTATTTTGTCTGATATGAGTACGGCTACTCCAGCTTTCTTTTGATTTCCATTTGCATGGACTATGTATGTCTCTAGATCTAAAGTGGGTCTCTTGTAGACAGCATATATACAAGTCTTGTTTTTCTGTATCCATTTAACCAGTCTCTGTTTTATGGTTGGAGCATTTAATCTCGTAGTCTTCAGGTTTATGTTTTAGATGTCCCTCCTCCTCCTGTCTGTTTGTTGTTGTTTTTATACATAGAATGTAATTAATATCACTTGACATAATGTCCTTTTATTGTTATTAATATTAGCTCCATGAGGGTGGAATGTTGTCTCTTTCATTCATTGCTCCATCCATTTTCAGCACGTAAAATAGGCCCTAAAATATCTGTTGAAGTAACAAGTGAATGATCTAATGAGAGAGTATAACTATCAACTGCTTGCTGCCGTCCACTGATCTATGATACTGTGACAAAGAAGACAGGACTTTTGATGGTGTGTTCCTTTGATATGGGTCTGACTCCTTCTAAATGTACATATGTACAGAAGGAAGCAGGCTTTCTCAGAATGGATGTGAAGAAAGCATAAGCTAAGTGATCGGGACATACAATGAGAGGATAACTGAGGGCAGTGGATCAATAATTAAAGTGTATTAAGGAGAGGAAATTAATGTAAGAAATGTAGGTAAGGGCCAAATCATGGATCACCTTAAAAATCAAGGAATATACATTTTATCATCTCAGCAGCTAGGGGCCTAAGAAAACTTTTAAAAGGAAGGCATTATGAAAGTCACATTTTAAGCTGTTTAACCTGGCTAGATAAGAGAGAATGAGTCTGCCTTAAGCACAACAAGGCAGCAAGCTAGGTCATAGTTGGGTGAAAAACAGAAAGCTTCTCTTCTGTATACTTGTAGAATTAAAATGATGCAAGAAGCATTGCAAATTTACAACTGGATATTTCATAGGTTTAATCTAACAGCTGGATGTAGGAAATAAAGGAGAGAGGTAAGGCTTACAGTAAAACTCTAAACATTAGTTCTAGCTTTAATTGTTTTGAACTTCCTATAATAGTAGCCATTAAGAGCATCCAGTTGGCAATTACTAGTAAAATTCTGGTCCCGAATCAGAATTAATAGCTATCAGATTTTTAATAGAAATAATACTTTAAATATTGAGGGTACATGAATTCTCTAATAGAAGGCTTATATAGAGAACAGATATTTGAATTGTGAGGACCAAGTTTTGGATTGCTAAATCTATTAGAATAGTTGAACACAAGTGAATGAGAAAAAGTGGTCAGCAGAGAATCACAAAAGAAAAAAGAATGGTTTGTGCAAGCTACAAAAAATGTTGGAAGAAAGGATTTTCAAGGAATAAGGAACACTACCAAGAGGTTAAATATTTACAAAGGATAAAGACTTTTCAACAAGTATTTGTATTTGGTGTCTATGACATCATTGTAAATATTCCATTTTTTAATTTTCAGTGTTAGAAGAAGGAGCTTTAATACAAGATCACAAAAGGTGAATGGGTCATGAAAAAACTAATGCAATTGATTTGATAAAGTTTGCTGGAGAAATTTGTTAGTAAAAAGGACAGAACTAGATTGGCTAAAAGATACTTATCCAAAATTTGGAAATGGAAATAAATAATGACTTTTTCATTTAACCTTGAATACTGCCTTACAAACTCACATGCGGGTCAACCCACCTATCATCACATGATCCTAGGGAAATGTAAATTTATTTGACTTGCTATTTACTATGGATTATACATATTTTCTTGTAATGTTTTTTGACTTAATGCTTATTGATACTTAGCAGCTCTAAAATTAGAAATAAAATTATAGATAAATGAAAAAGTATAGGTTTTTTTACTGTCTAGTAGAGAAGATACCCCCAAATTTGTGCCTTTTAAAAAAAATTGCCCTGTAAGACATCAACCTGTTTTGTGTCTAGCCTATCTTTAACATTTTTTTACCACTGAATATAAAATACAGCTTTTCCATATTTCCTTTTGAACTGGGTTTTCCTGTAGTGCTTTCATTACTGAGTTAAATAAGTTTGCCACATTCTAACTATTATTTGAGAATTAGGTTTCAGAAATTTTAAAATTAGACTTTGACAGCAGCAAGGTTATTATTCTTATTTCATTCCTTTTCTCTAAGATGGGGAAGACATTTGCACATGAAATAAGGAGGGTAAAAGGCCAGGGGACAGTAGGAGGTTGTGTGTGGAAATTAGATTGCCCTATCTTCTAGTTGTCAGCAAAGATGTAAGTTGTGTTCTGTGATCAGGTATTAGAAGTAGATGGTCCAGAAACAAGCAAACCCCCAAAAATGCTTTCTGTGGTTTAAAGTCTTTAAGAAAAATAAGCAATTTAAGCAAGCCCAGGGAAATACAATCTGTAGTTTAGGGTTCAGAAAGAAAAGTTAGATCAGGACCTTATAAAACTTGAAGCAGGCATTGATAAAGAAAGAATATAACCCTCCCAGTTCTTCATATCCCCTATCTCCTGGGTTTTTACTCTTCTTTGTAAGTTTTTACTTCTGAATGCTTGGACAGAGAAAAATCAAGAAAAAAGCCTAAAGACAGTAGATGAAAGTCTTAGTAGAACCTAGAGGAGATAAATATATTACTGTAAATATTCTTTCTCTGTGGCAAAGAGCTGTATTTAGAAAGTACTCCAGTAAGTTGTATGCCTGGACTTTTGTTTTCTCATCTATTAAATAAGGGCATTGGCATTACCTGAATACCTTTTCCAGGGTGAATCGATTCAATTGATTATCCTAACATGGGAGTAGAAACCTAAGTATGCTCTTTTTAAATTTTTTTTCATTCAACACATATATGTGGTTTATCTATTATTTTTATGCACTTTAAGAAATATAACATACAAAAGATAGTCCCCAGCATCTCAGAAATCTGTAATTACAGATGAGGGTTTATGTATAAATAGCCTTATCAGTACATCATAGGTCTTGATCCTCTCTGCTCAGGAAAGATTGGAAGCTGAAGCACCATGGATAAAATTTGCCAATGCTTCTATGTTTAAGCGCTCTTCTATTATCTACACTGATATAAAATAATGCTGGCACATGGTAAGCACTCAGTACATAGCAGTCAAGTGAATAATTGTCCAAGTGAACAAATGGGTGAATAACGTTAGGAACAAATACTTATTGTATACCCTATATTACTTGTTAAGGAACCATAAAACAGGTAAACAAAAAAGAAGTGAAAAAAATAATTTTAGATTATGGTAAATGCTGTGAAGGAAATAAATAGAGTAATGAGTTAAGAATAATTGGAGGAGAACTTATCCCAACTCCTACCCGAGGGGCAACAGATATAAAGTCCCAGGCACTTTGCAGTGGTCTCTTAGCCTCAGACAGAGCACTTCCCATAGCCCGAGGGAAGCAAGTCTTCGGAAGAAGAGTGTCACCTGCAGGGCTTTGGAGGCAAAGCATGCTGCAGCCGGGAAAAGGTATATAGGAGTAGTTAAGGGATCCAAGGGAATCTCAGCTGGCTGACTGTGTCCATCAACATGGGCAAACTTGTCTGCAAGTATCCTTTATTGTCATTTAGAGCTAAGATAATCCAAATACCTTTGTGAGATATTTGAGTCATTTTGATTGGAAAGCTGTCCTTGGAATTTAATCACCAATATAAAGTTGCAAAATTGATCCAAATATTTGATCCGATCATGAGATGAAAATGTTTTCTCTGTCACTTGAAGTTAAACTTCATTGTGGATACTCTGCACTGCAAAGCAAAATTGGCCAGCAGCTGGAGGTGGCATTTTCTAAGATGTTTTATGTAAGTTGTAAATATTTTGTGGGATTTCTTAGACCTGTGGGCTGTCTTCACTGTTTTACTTTACCTTACTATTTTGTTTCTTACTATAAAATACATAATTCTTAACATTTACATAATAACAAGTAAAATCTATTTTAATAAAATTAACTTTAGTCCTAATAGGTAAGTTAGCATTTGAGTATATCTACTTTTCTGAAGATAAAGGTATTTTAACTTTAAAAGTGTAATTATATTTAAAAGAAATTATGAATCTGATAGCCAGTGCTGCCTTAAGCAAAGGACTTCCAAAGGCGTTTCTTGAGTCTAATTACAAGGTGATTTAATAAAGGTTTAATAATCATAAAAATTGTTTTGATTTTTATCTTCATCCATATGGCAATGTGAAAGATTTATAAGATATTGAGTAAGTTGCTAAAAAATCTGAGTCATAGTTTCCACATCTATAAAATGCAGGTAGTAACAACTTCATGAGATGGCTGTGAGCGTTAAATATGTAACAGTGTATATTACAGTGCTTGAGAAGATAGGAACTACCTCATAAATTATATTTATATCATTGGGAACAGTGTCAGCAGCAGTAGACACAGTAGTAATGATGATGGTAGTAAATACTAATGGCAGGAGAAGTAATACAGTAGTAACACTAGCAGTAATGACTAGTAATGTAAGAGTTTAAAGTCTTTATCTGCATGTTCAAACAGTTGTGGTTTGTTAGTTTACATTGAAATTACAGTACAACAAAATCTAACATCCTCTCCCTCTATTTCGGCTTTCTTTTTATTTTTTTTTTAACATAACGCCTGTCACTTCCTAACATATATTAAAATTTTCTTGTTTATTATATCTACTGCTTATTTATTGTGTCTCCCCCACCTCCCTCCCACCTGAGAATAAGAGATAGATCTTTCTTTTGCCAATGCCTCCTTAGTTCAGGCCATGAAAAACTACACTTCTTGAGGCTATCAGTGAGTGAATGAGTTTGTTTGACAACTTTCTATATTTTTGATGGCCCTATAGGAAATAAAACAAGTCTTTTTCTTAATTTTTAATTATGACTTTTCCTACTTTTGATGTATATTTCAGATGTCTTACAGATATGTCTTCAAAAGGTTTTTTTCTCCTAGAGAGAATAGGACACATATTTTTTCAGTTTTAAAGATGTGTCTGCTATTTCACATGATCATTACTGGACAAGTTAGGTCTAAAATTATTGGGTTACCAAATTTTGCCTAAAAATCTATAAGTAATTGCTATATTGTCATCTGAAATTTAGTTTTGCCAAGGAGTCTAAGGCTAATCTTAATTTTCCTCTTTTTAAGTGATTTGTTTATCCTGCCTTTACTTTTTATAATATTCAATGAGCACTTTAATGCTTCAGTTATCTGTTTTACTAATAACCTTATTTTTTCTCTCAAACACATCAATAAATCATGAGTTGAATCTGTGTTGTCACTACACCACAGGTATCACCTTTCAAAAATATTTTAGTTATCTTTAATTCTTTTTCATGTTATTCATTCAATGATGGCTTTTAAACTTCTTTGTTTTGAAAAAATGTTTGAATATTAGTTTTGCACTTTACTATCCCTAATCCTGTTTTACATTCTTCTAATTAATTTTCTGTCTCTCTGTGTCTTATCACCTCTTTCAATTTCAAAGTCATGTTGATGTTACCATTTTTTCTCTCCAACAACATGGATGACATTAAAATATGTCTCCAGCATGCCTTGCCATCATGGATCTTTCCTGCCTCTGACACTCTTAATGTGCTTTATGCATACAAGGATTAAACCTGTAAGTATATATAACAGCATATAGGTGCCCATTTACTTTTTTTTTTTTTTTTTTTTTTTTTTTTTTGCGGTACGCGGGCCTCTCACTGTCGTGGCCTCTCCCGTTGCGGAGCACAGGCTCCGGATGCGCAGGCTCAGTGGCCATGGCTCACGGGCCCAGCCGCTCCGTGGCATGTGGGATCTTCCCGCACCGGGGCACGAACCCGTGTCCCCTGCATCGGCAGGCGGACTCTCAACCACTGCGCCACCAGGGAAGCCCGCCCATTTACTTTTAGACAAATTGAGCGTGCGTGTGTTTTGGATAAGTGGTGGTGGTGATAGACTCTTTCTGAATGTTAATAAGTACCATTATGAGGGACTGAGGATTTGGAAATAACATTTAGCCTGCTTTAAACAGAACCACCAATAGGGTAGATGGGAATTACTCTATTTTCTGAGGGAAGAAAAACCTCAAGTTTGTAAACCAAGATAAACATCGGGCCCGAGGGATAAAGTATATTCCTTTCTATAATCATATGAGTATAGCATATGTTCATCAACAGTTTTATTTCTCAATTTTGTCATAATAGTTCATATTTCAGAGAAAACCTTATTTTAAACATGGTGACTGCATTTTTTAATGGTGTTATAGGTTTTCATCTTTTCTTTGCCTTTGTTTATTTTAGTGGAAAGTTGTGAAAATAGCATCAAGGCAATACTGCCAAATCAAATTAAAATCAGAGACTACATCGTTGTTATCTTACAATGCAATTCAAAAGATTCATGGAAAACTAGCAAATTATTTGAAGATTGGAAACTGGTTAAAAAAAGAGACTAGGAAAAATCTGATAAACATTTTATTGCTTTTTTTTCTGTATAAAGAATATCCTTTACCTTTTAAAAAATAATAAGGTACGCTTATTGTACAAATGTAAAACATAAAGGCATGTATACAATAAAACATTAAAGCCTTCTCATCTACCTCTGCAAAATATTCTTCTGAAGTAACTATATGTATACTTTAACATTTTTGACAAAAACTATAAATTCCATATATATAATATGATTATACCTTAATAGCTACTGAATACCTAAAAAAAAAAAAAAAGGACAGAAAGCTATCAAGATCCTGTTTCAGGAACTGGAACTATAGATAGACATGAAGAGGCTACCTAGAAGAATCATGGGCTAAAGTAAAGTTATGTATAACATAGAGAAGAACATACAGATAACTTCCAGTCCCTCATTCCATTTCAGAGTTCCCTGTTCGGTTAGCCAAGGCTTCTGACACTGTATTTCAGTTATATTTTTCCCTCTGTCCAACCCTGCTTCTTTCCCTTCCCTTCCAGAGGTGTGGATCTCAAAAATACCACCTAACAAACCCTTTGCACATTAATCTCCATCTCAGGGTATGTTACCAGGGAGCCCAGTCTATGGCACCATCCTCCCTGCAAATTTGGTTATTCAGACTCTATACATACCCTTCTAACTATATTTAAACTTACAAGCTCCAGTATCAATAGCACATTTCCACTAAAGATAACCCAACTGTCATAGAATCAAATATACATTCTTAACCCAAAAAAGAGGAAAGCCAAACTCCTGTCTGTTTATATACTACTCTTTGTTACCCTGTAGCTTAAAGGTATAATTACATGTTTAACCAAGTTCTCACTTTAAATAAATTTGTAAGGGAAGAGGGGGGAAAACTACAATGTATGATGGTATATTTGCATAGCCGCTATAGATTTTATTTCTGCAAGTTATCACAAAACCATATTTGATACTTATTAGTTATCTCTTCTGCTGTTTACTTAATGTTCCTTTTGCTCTCTGTGAGTACCACCATAGGCAATATAATTTTTAACTAATGCAATAACCCAAACCTTTATTCCTGCAGGATCTAATAATCTAGTTGCTGTATTAGATTATAATATTTTATTAACCTTTATTACTTCACATGGAAGTACTAAGAGGTATGTAAGAAAATCTCTTATGTTCTAGCAATGAGATCTCCCTGCTATGAAGAAAGCCTCCATATTCCCATGATATTAAGAAACAATTTTCCCAGTTAATATAAGTAGTAGCCAGCTGTTGCTATGGCACCAAACACCCCTTAAAATTCCATGACTTGTAAAAGCAAATACCTGTATCTTACTTATGGTTGTGAGGTTATGCTTGGCTCTGTTTAGTTTGCATCAATTTGGGAGGGCTCTTTTCCACATGTCTTCTCATCCCCAAACGCAGGCTGATGAAATACTCCCTGCTGGCCCCAGGGAAGCAGGAGCAAGTTGGCCTGAGCCAATCCACTCATTTAAGCTTCTACTCCATGGTGGCAAATATCACATCCATGTATATCCCATGAACAAAGCAAGTCATACAGCCAGGGCTCACATTAATGAGTTCTGTAACATGCAGTTTGCAAGTTCCCATCATCTTTGTTTCACTGAAATGCAGTTTTCCTATAAAAACCAAACTACTTTTCTGTATAATGGTGAATCAAGCCAATTCATAATTATTATCAATTCAGCTAACTCATAAATAGTATCATTTCTGTTGTCTTTGGTCCCGTCTCTGTCTTCTCATTTTAGCCTCCACCCTCTTTTCCATCTTTCTTTTTTTTCTTTCCTCTTCCCTTCTCCTGTGTTCCCTACTGCATTTGTTTTTAATCTCGTTTTTCTTTTGTATCGATTTGATACAGGGAAATGCTAGGAAACAGCTAAATGGTCAAAGTTCATGCTATTATGTGCCCTCTCAACCCATAACCTCATCAGTGGAGGTAAAAGATAGCCCTGGAACATACAACAGTTTAGAAGCTCATAATATCCCAGAGGATAACCTAGCCATATGTTACATATGTAAAACCATACTAATTTCATGCACTTATGTTAATTGCTTACTCATTGTGCATAATAACCATATAGCATAATAATCATCCTAACCATTAAATGTGATATTAAATGTGTAAGTCGTATTCATTTGCAGTACTAAATTTGACTCACAAAAACCCACTGAAACAGATTGTCACCTTAAAACATAACAATAAATAGATGAAAACAAGTCACTGTTTTGAAGGCTATTGACAACTGGGAATCTTTGTGAAACGGAGCCAAGCATAAGTGTCTTGTGAAGCTCCCAAGGTAATTTCAGTGAGCGGCCAATTTGAGATTCACTGAACTAGATTAACAATCACAGATTATTTCCCACATTACAGCTCACTTTTCTCCCAAGAGATGAGGTGAGCTCCTGACAAGAAACTGAGTTTAGCTCCTTCTTTTCCCCCTCTTCAAGCCTTCTGAGATGGTATGTTCTGACCTGTGATCTACCACTGATAAAGGACCAAACCTCAGAGAATTTTGTTTCCTCTGGGGGTGAGTAGGTCCATCTGCTTGAGGAGTGAATTATTAGCTAACATTGATTTCCATCTTCCTGACTTCTCTATATCTGTTAACCAGATCCAAACTTGGAGACCAAAGAGAGTCTTTATATAATCCCATACAACTTCTATAATAGTCATTACATAATCATTGAAAACACATAACACTAGACATTCATATTACAATTACCTCTTCAAGGTACTTACATTTTTGAGATTTTTTCTCTGCTCAGTGTTTTACTTTTAGTCTACTAATAGGAAAACCTATTTGATGATTTAACTCTTCTTTTTTAGATTTACAAAAAGTATTATATAAATCTGTAATCTATTAAAAACTTGTAGATTTTTACCTTAAATAAGAGAAATGATGTATGTAAATTAACATGTTATAATAAGAATTGCTAATCACTCAAACACACTAGGTAAATGTAATACTAGAACAGGGAGAGTGTATAGTCTAGTCTTGCCCCCTTTGTACTCTGCATTAAGAGAGATTGAAGGAGCTCATCTTTTCTACCTCAGATAATGGGAAGTTCAGACCAGCTGATAGGACAATAGAAGTTTTAAACTCTAGTAACTGTCAACAATTGAAAGTATTTCCCACATTATGGGATCTGCCTATAGGTACTGTCAATAGACCTGCTCCTCAGAGAGAAAGTGAGTTTTCATATGGTGTATTTGGGGACAGCAATGAAATAAAAATATTTTTTAAAGGTTTTATATTTATACTGTCACAGTAGAGAGCTTAATAAATCAATTAGTATTAAAGATGTTATTTTATGTTCCTTTATTATTTTCTTAGACAAGACATATTATACAATTATGTTAGAATAAAACTCAACTATTACCTTAATGGTTTGGACTCTAGAACAGTACTAATATAAATCAAAGAAAATAGAAAAACAGAGGGAAAATAACTGATTATGGAAAGAAACCAATACACATCTTAATATTTTCTTAAGTATGAGATCAAGATAGAGCACGGCTTTTTTAAAAATAATTTGTATTAAAGTTTTATCCCACAGTGTTTTATTAATATTCATTTTATAAAAAGAGAAATGCATATATTCTTAACAAATTAGGAGGCAGAAGCCTAGAAGTCAGAAATTCGAATGGCTCTTTTCACTGGAAACTCCCTCAGGCCATCATTATTGATCACTCCTAATTTTCTATTGAAAGAAAATATCAGGCAGAGATGCTTAACAGCATTTGAGCTTTAAGTGTTTTGAAAGATCAGTGAGTAGATTTGGAGCAGGATCTTTAGAGTTTGCTATAGAAAAACATTTTAGAACCCAAAATTCTTTTACCAGACACTTCAGAAAATACAATAAATTTATTTATTGAAAACTTTGACTTAAGTGTATATTGATTGTATCAATAGGTTTTGTGACTGTGTGTAGGGGAAGAATGGAAAGGAATGAGAAATTAACATTCTCCAGAGAGATGGCTAATTTTTTGCACTACCACAATGGGAAAAGCTACTGCAACACTATGTTTATTGGGAAAATATTAATAGACTGTTAAATGATAACAAACTTTGGATTTCAATATGCCAATCTTTGTTGGGAATTGTTTGCGTAAAAGTGACTAAAATTGCCATTTTTTTTTTCACAAAAACGAGCTAAAATGAAAGTTTTAAAGAGTTGCCCATTACTCATTTAAAAACATTTGAAAAGAATTCTGGATTTATGAGCTAAAATTTTCCTCCTATTTACTAGTTTTGTTTTTGCCTTCTGTAGATATTAGCTCATTAATCTTTCATTAGATCTTTGTTGCATGCTGGCTCCCAGTAAACTTGTCATATCCTTAACTTTTCTTCATCTCTGTGTCTGGCCTCTACTGTTGCAGGAAGGGAGACCCCTTCCAGGGCCAGAGAGTGGGCTCTTGTCTAACCTTCAGAAATGAATTGTCTGAGGAGACACACGTGCTGACAAAGCAAGAGACTTTATTGGTAAAAGGCGCCCTGGTGGAGAGCAGCAGGGTAAGGGAACCCAGGAGAACTGTTCTGCCATGTGGTTAGCAGTTTTGGGTTTTATGGTAATGCAGTTAGTTTCTGGCTTTCTCTGGCCAATCATTCTGACTCAGGGTCCTTTCTGGTGGCACGAGCATCACTCAGCCAAGGTGGATTCCAGCGAGAAGGATTCTGAAGGGCTGGTAGGACATATGGACTGGCGTCTCCTCTCTCCTTTTGAACTTGCCTGAATTCTTCTGATCGGCGGTAGCTTGTTAGTTCCACATCCCTTACCAGGACCTCCTGTTGTAAGATAATTCACGCAAATTGTTACTGTCTTGCCTGGCCAAGGTAGGTGGTTTCAGTCGGTGGTTCCTCTAACACTACCACCCTCACCACCCACCTTCTATCACAGCCATTCTACACACAAATTAAGCCATTCTTGAAAAGTTGGGTTGCCTCCTGACTTTATGTACTGACATTACTGATAGTTCTAAAGAGTTGAGTTTATACATTAGATCCTCAAGATCTTAAAATGCAGTCTTTGTGAAGATTTCAACGTTAGGCTTGCTGTCAGTATTGACAGCAGAAAATTATCTTCTTCATCATCATTGACATCTTCTTTGTTTAAAAAATGAAATTCAGCTGAGTGCATTTTAAAGATCTTATTAGCTTTATTCAGCAATTCATGAATTAGCCATTATCTAATCTAGCAGATAGAAAGTGGCTCCAGAAAGCTATAAAATGCAAGAGATTTTATAGGCAGAAGGCAGTGGGAACAAGGAAGTTATACGGGGAAAAGAGTGGGTTGGTTATTGCAAGGTTACTTTCCTTATAAGGGATGGGAGAGGACATCTGGCAGACTACTTAATAATGCTGGTCAAATGCTTCCTGATTGACTGGTTTAAGATTCCAATTCTGGAAGAGCTGAAACTGTAATTAAGTTAAATCCTGGTTTGGTGACATGGAGCTTAGTAAGCAACTCCATTTAGGGCCTTTTGTCTGGTTTTTACCTCTTCATCAGCATTATTGTCCTTGTAACTTATTGAGCTCTTACTATATGGCAAGAACCTTTTAAAACACTTTATATGTATTAATGTGATCCTTAATTCATCCTAGGGATGGTTATCCTTACGTTAATATGAATGGAGATATTAGGGGTTAAAGGATATTGTTGCTGAATGTGTCACTCTAGTATTTAGGTAAAGGCTCAATCTGGGCCTATATTCTAGAGCACAACACACTCTTGCCTATGAACCTATACTATTGGGCATTCATTTCATGGCATTTAAAAATAATTGTTAATATTGGGAGTTCCCTGGTGGTCCATTGGTTAGGACTCAGAGCTTTCATTGCCATGGCCCAGGTCCAATCCCTTGTTCGGGAACTAAGATCCTTCAAGACACCCCGCAAGGCCAAAAAAAAAAAGTGAAAATTGTTAATATAAATTCTGAGTTAAAAGAAAACAGTAAAGATATTAAAAAACATTTTAATCCCTTAGTTTACCAATGAGTAAGTGAATAAATAGCCAATTATTTGCTAATATTTGCCAAAGATTTTTCAATATTTAGTCTTTTAAAAGCATACATTTGGAAAAGACCTGTGTTACTGAACTCACGTTCAGCTACTCACCACTTGAAAGCTGATACTTGAGAGACAGGTGTTGGTCTTCATTCAGGAGGCCAGCAACCTGGGGAGAAGGTGGACCAATGTCTAAGAACCAACTCCAAAGAGTCTGCTTGGCCACAAAAGTTTTTAAAGGGAAAAAGGGGAAATAATCTCGGTTAAACATTAAGGTGGGGGTCAGAGTCTTCATCATCTTTCACTGTGTGCAGACTTGCTGACTCATGATCTTCCTCTAGATACTATCTTGTTCACATAGTTTGCTCACAGGATTACTGAAGGGGAAGCTGGGGAAAAGATCTGTAACTACTTCCTCAAGATGTTAGGCAAGGCATTGTGTGATCAAAAGACTTGAAAGGTATACTAGGGCTAGAGGTTAGTGAAACAGGGGAGAACCTGGTGTAAAGTTTAAGTTAAAATACACCTTGGTAAAGTCTGTTATCTGTTAGCTTTTAGGGGCTTTTTATACATGCATTCCAAAATAATTTTCTATTCATAAATTATAGAAACAAAACAAGAATAATCAAATCACAAAATTTTAAATTAACTCTATTATTCATTTTATGACTATAACAACTTACCACAAACTTAAAACACATATTTTTATCTTATAGTTTTAGAGGTCAAATGCCAAAAATCAAGGTGCTGGCAGGGCTGCATTCCTTCTAGAGGCTTCATGAGAGAATCCATTTCTTTGTCTTTTTCAGCTTCTAGAGGCCACACATATTCTTTGGCTTGTGACCTCTTCTTCCATCTTCAAAGCCAACAGAATAGCATCTTCTGTCCTCTCTGACCTTCTGCCTTTCTCCTATAAGAGTGTTTATAATTATATTGGGCCCATTTGTATAATCCAGGATACTCCCTTTATCTCAAGATGATTAATTTAATCATATCTGCAAAGTTATTTTAAATTTAAGGTACATATTCACAGGTTCCAGGGATTAGGAGGTGAACATCTTTGGGGGAACATTATTCTGGACCTAATAATAACATGATGTTGCAGTCCAGAGTAGGCTGCTCCAAATGTGCCTCAATGGCATATTTGGAATTAAAGTTACTTAAGAAATGGCCAACACAAGAGGGACAATCTGACCCTCCTTTCTGTCTCCCTGAAGGCAGAAAATAAATCTATCACATGGAAAGTATTCTCCCTGCATCTGGAGTTAGAAGAACACCCTTATCATCAAAGATATGGAATTTGGAATAAGCTTGTATAAACAAACCTTATTACTTCTTTAATTTACTATCCCAAACCCAAACTCTGTTTAGATTGTTCACTAATTTGACACCAGAAACCTAAGTTTCTTTTGTTTTGTCAATTCCTCACCAATGTATTATTTCTTTGCCTAAAAAGTATAGAAGCTGTCTGCTTTGGCCATTTCTATGAGACCATACACATGATTAAAACGTGTTTCTTTTTCTCCTGTTAATTTATCCTGTGTCAATTCTATTATTAGTCTAGCTGCAATAATTCAAGAGAGGTAGAAGGGGAAATTTATCCCTCTCTGACAATGATATAAATGATCCTTCGGAATGATGCACCTGTTTTTCATCATGCATGATGTTGATGGTATTGATCTGGAACAAGTAGACTGCCAGATGTTTCTCTAGCAAAGATGGGTTTATTCAGGATCAGCAGAAAATTGCAGTTTGGGGTCTGCAACCATGATGAACCAGGTGCAAGTCCTCACATGGCAAGGGGAGAATGCTTTTAGAGAGAGGAAAAGGAAGTTGGAGGGCTGCAGTAAACAAAGAGTCCCTGGCTTTTCATTGGATGACCCCTTGCTAGGAAGGAAGAATAGTCCTTCTTCTTGCTGTTGGGCTCTGCTCTGAGCACAAGCACTCCCCCTTCTGGTCTCTCAACTCGATTTAATTGAGGTTTCTATTTTTTACCTTTTTACAATTTTCCCCTTTTGCCAAAGATCTTTCCCTGAAAGCATTGCTAATCAAGAGTCAAGTTTTCTAGTTTCGGTGTTTTTTTTTTTTTTTTTTCATCCCTCAATGTTAGGAAAGACCTTTCCTGGGTGTAATGTTTCACTTCAGAGGGAAAGTGCACAGACTAGAAACCTATTAAGGTCACATTCAAGTAAGAAGGAGGGGTGGGAGGGCAAATTCTCAGGCACTTTTTATCTAAAGTCCATATGTTATTAAGATCATAAACACTGGGGATCATCTGAAGTGTTATGTCATCATCAAAGGTTTGGCAACAAACTGCCAACAGGCCTGGTCCAGCTATCTTGGGAAAGCTGTTACCTGCTTTAATTCTGGGAAATCTTTACTTTTAGATGATGTGTAGGTCCAGCCAGGGTTCAGGGCTTTCTTGAGGTGTGTGCCATGAATCCAAGAGTCTATTCCTTGGAGTTTGGCAGCATGAGGGTTGGTTAGCAGTACCTGGTAAGAGCCTTTCCAGCACGGTTGAAGAGAGTTCATCTTGAGGTGTCTTCTCCAATAGACAAAATCTCCAGGTTGCAAGGTGTGATGCTTAAGGTCTTCATCACCCAAGGGTGTACTGGGAAAAGATTGCTCTATTGAAACATGGTTATTTTTAATAAAAGCAATTAGGCCTTTGTAATATTGGATTATTTCTCCTTTTATCAGTTGTGGATGAAAAGCAAAGCCAAGTGCATTGTGTATCCTGTGACTATCTCAAAGAGTGAGAGCTTATGAGTTCCTAGAGGGGTGGGACCAAGGGCAATACTTTTTGGAGGGCATCTTCAAATTTTGCCGGTAGAAGCACCTGGCCAGTAAAATGGGTTCCTCGATCACTGTGAAGTTTGAGAGGATTTCCCCAGGCAGGGATAACATTTTCCAAAAAGACTTGAGCCACGGTAAAGACAGTAGCCTGGCTGCGAGGGAAGGCTTTAGTCCAGTGTGAAAACCGTGACTAAAACGTATTTATATTCATTAGATGAAGGAAGTTGTGTGAAATCCACAGTTGTGTGAAATCTGAGCCAGACCTTGAATGGTCCATTAGGTAGTTTAAAATGCCTGGGAGCAAAATAGCCTTCTCTGGATTGTACTTGGGACAATTGTGCAGGACAAGTGAGGTGTAGGCACTTCTTTTGAAGCCTTGTTAATGTTTCGTTACCAACAGTGATTCATGAAAGCTATCAGTTTGCCAGTAGACCAGTGGTTTAATGCATGTACAGTGGTGAGGAGTGGAAATGTTAGAGTCTCCAGGAAAACTGGGTTGTCATTTGGTCCAAACCAGAGCTCTGCCCATAAGGAAGATGGTGGCTGATTCAATATGGACAAATAATCAGTGTTTCCAGATTTTGTTCTAGTACCATCAGAGATGGAACAAATCAAAGATGCGAAAGGGTGATTTAACGTAAAGATGGGTCACTTTGATGACTACTGTCAAATTCTAGAATTATTTCCCCTTTTGGGGAGGAATGAATTTTGGCATGATACTTGAAGTCTCAGCCCAATAAATGGGCACTGGCAGAGGGACTAAGGAGAAAAGGATGTGTATCTCTCAAAGGGTCTGGAAAAAAGGGAATAGGATGAGAGATAAGAACCTCTTGAAGTTCATTAGAGATTCCCACTGTTTGAACTATTTTAGTACTCCAAGACAGGGGCTGTTTTATAGTAGTGTGGTTGAGCAACAAGAGTGTGGCTCTTGTGTCGGTTAGGATTGGAAGAGATTCACCCCTCACCTGGAGAGATGTTTCTCCAAGCTGATTAAGAGGGAGGATTTGGAAGACCCCCTGTACTTTTTTAGAGCTCCATCACTGAGAATTGGGAGGACATTGAAAAGGCTGGTTAGAGGGCTGAAAGAGCCTCAAGTGCTCTCTTTTCCAAAAACTAGGAGGGTTTCGGTTTCATTTAGGAGCCTTCATTTACTGGAATTGAAGATTAGGAATTGTGGTGGTGTTCCTTTGAAGTGACTCATCTAGACTGTGAGAGAGTTGCTTTGCCAGATTAACTAAACCTAGAGTGGACATCGTTTTTCATTCCATTTTGATCCTTCTTACTAGAAGGGAAAGGTCCTAGTTCAGCCTATTAATAAATATAGAGTTAAAAGCTACTCAGGTAGAATCAGCATCTGAAGAAAGACCAGAATTTTCTTTAAAAACAATCTGAAGTTGATTGTGGTATTCATGAACATGTTCATCAGATTTTTGTGTGCAAGCCTAAATTTTATTCCAATCAGCAGGCTTTGGAAAAGCTCTAGCAATTGCTTGATGACTTTGCCTAGCAATTCCCTGAGTCTGATCATGTAAGAAGCTAGGGGGCTGGTCTCCTGTTTGTAATTCTAGAGACCTTTCAGAACTTTTCCAATATGCAGTTTTATGCAGTGCTGGGCCTGCCCTTCACAAATAGTCCTTAGAACTAGCTGATATAAGTCAGAGAAACCAGGTTGGTCAGGTTGAATGTCTGTTTTAAATTCCTCAGAAAATCTGTGAGGATCTTCAGTTACCTTGGGAAAATCTTTGACTATGGCTCACAGTTGAGCTTCAGTCCATGAGTGTAAGAAATTAAGCATTTAGCTTCTGGATCCTCAGAAGTCTTAATTTTAAAGGGACAAGTTCTGACAAGTTCAGAGGAAAAGGGAGTGGAGAGAGTTTCAGGGAAGAGGGGAAGTTTGGTGAGAGAATTAGTATGGGAGGAGTTAAGGGTATAGTGGAGGTGTAGGAGGCATAGAAGAGAAGGAAGAAGGAGGTAGAGCCTGAGGCAAAGAAGCAAAGGAAGAAGAGCCCGAGTTTTTGGAAGCCATTTTATCTCTCTTTAATCTTTTGCTTCAGTTAGTCTTAAAATCTTGTTTTTCAGAGAGGCAATGTTAAACCTCTGATAATATTGGAAAGCTTCAAGATACCAACTGAAATAAATATTCCACTCAATTCTGGAAATTGTTGAGTTATTGTAATCCAATTCAGTTTTAAGGAAATCAAGTTTGGGAATTTCAAAAGTTTATTAATTTTTTACAGTGGTTATTGTTGTGTAAATCCCTGTTGGCTTATCAGATAAAAAGATAACTATATGTACACTGTGGTTATAAGGGAAATAGAGAAGTGGGTATATACTATAGAAAATAAGAATCATCATGTACTTGTCTTTTCTCCTTATTAACTTCCCAAATCTGAAAAATAAATCTAGCTAAAATGTTTACAAGATTCCATATTTAGATTTAGTTGGGAATGTACTATAAATAATACCATCTGTGCCAAGTACTATAACAAGTTTTCTCTTTCATTTAGAGTTTTAGAAGCATTTCAAAAGTTTTCTTATCCCAAGAAACAATAAGTTACTATCACTTACTCTGATGTATATTAATATATGTTTAATGTTCAGATTTTTTTTTTAAGTTGGAGAAAGACAGAATATTGTGTGATAACCTGGAAGAGAAATTAATAATGTTAATAAAATTAATGATATTATAGTTCTCTGAAAATAATAAAATATATTTTGTACCTACCCAACACATGCAGTTAAAATGCAGAAACAAAAAAACAATAGTTTTTACCCTGTTTTTACTCCAAAAAGATCAGGAGAGTATTTTTTTCTAGTAGTTTAGACTGCTTCTAAGCAACGTGCTGTTTTTGTGACAGTAAGCTTTGTCACTGTTTCATAGAGAATATTGTTGTTTTATGTTTAGATGCAACCACTGAGTGGTTGGGAATGCAAATCAGATAAGCTATGTCAAAATATGTAAAAACTTCGAGTCTTCTTCATTTGAGAAAAGAAAGCCAGTTTTCAAACTTTCAAAGTGGTATTTCTCACTGACACTAAAACTTAAGAACCCTACATTGTAAAGTTAGAACTGATATAAAAAGAATGCAGGAATCTTGTCATAGCTTCAGTAAATGACAGTTTTCTTATATGTTGTCTTATTGAGGCTAGGTTCTCTATTTCTATTTAAAATTAGATTTTCTTTGGAGGTAAATTCATTCTCACAATAAGTCTACAACTGGAATTTTGAAGAACACTTAAAAAGTGTTCTTAATGTAATGCAGTGTTTTTCCTAGAAATAAATCACTTGGATTTCTCTTAACCTCCTTTCTTTCAAGAAATTTTAAAAAGACCCTTGCATTTGCATCAGTGGTTATAAAAACCAAAGTTGTTTCAAACTGTAATTAGTTCTAAGAATTAAAGAACAATTTCTTCAACAAAGTAAAATTTTCTCTAGATTTGATCTATATCAGATATTTACTTAGTTGAGAAAGCCAAAGAAAATGCCAATTATTATCTCAGATGTCCAGGAACCCAAGTATGAAATGTGAGGTAATGAAGTTCGCACTTAGTCTGATTGCTACAAGTATTATTTTAACATTACATAATGAGGTGAATACGAAAGGAAAGTAAAAATGATTCTTTGTTGACAGAAGCATTAAGATGTGTTTTCTTTTTAAATTCTCACCACCTAGCCAGACTTCATTTGTATTTCCCACTTTTATACATTAGGAAAATGAGGTTCAATGTCTAAGTTTGCAGAAATAATGAGGAACAGAGCTATGATTCCAAATGTGATCTTCTTGATTGAAACCCTTTCTATCTATGATGTCACAAAAACAGGAAGTTTCAGACTTGAATCCTGCCCTCAAATAGACCAGAAAAAAAAAAAAGAAATGTCTAACGAGGCAAGATTTTGTGCCATGTGGTGCAATGAGAGTTGAATAAGTAATCAGAACTGTAGGAGCTTAGAGAAGAGGGAGTTTTGTATTTAATGGATGGTAGGTGAAGGGGAGATTCTTAGGACATTAATGCTTCTTGAGATGCTCTCTAAGAATTAGATAGAAGTTGGATAATCATGGAAGATGGTGGAAAGCATTATGGAAAAAGGGAATAGCTAAAACAAAGTAACATTTGGACCTGGGATGGTTGCAGGTTAATGGAAACACCGATCTAACCACAGAGGATATTGATTGAATTAATTCTGGAAAGGAATAATGGGCTCAGGCATGGCCAGAGATGGAATATACAAATAGATAACGGCCAGACTCTTATGATAGAATTCTGACCCATAATTTACAGCAACCAGCTCCAGAAGCCAAACCACAACCTTTGGAGCATTATGTGTGTCCCTTAGGGCCAACCAAGGAAGGCCAAATGTGCTCCCCTAACCAATCACATAGGATGCCCTGCTTCTAGTTAGCCTACTCCCAGCATTCCTAATGCCAACAACTTCCAATTAAGGCATACCTGAAGTCTTCCTTTTTTTCTGCTATAAATCTTTCCCACTCTTCTGCCTGCCTTTGTGTCTCTGTTAAACCCAAGTGATGATGGTGGTTGACTCTGTTGCTACAGGAACTCTGAATAAATAGCTGTTGCCTGTTTTCATTTGGGTGGTCTTTATTTCCACACCAGTTATGTTTAGTTGGAGGCAGTAGAGTAATATGGGCATGTGCTGGAAATACAATGACCTGCAAGATTATTACTGTAGAAGGATTAAATGCAGGAAGAGTGAAAAGTTAAGACCTGAGTGAAGACTGACGAGCAGTCAGTGAATTATTGCAAGGTTAAATACATGAGATGAGAGTCCATGTGTAGGGTAAAGATATAGGAAATAAAATAGAAAAATAAAACAGAATCATCAATAATTCATTCTTTTTCTCTACAAATATTTACTGTACTATCTGGTCACTTAACTAGAATCTTTTAAACAAACTAGAAATTTATTTCCATGAATGATATATTTTCCACAATAATGGGCATCCCCAAAGCACTCCTGTCCTTTATTCCTGCTACATACTTGGTTAATAGAGGACAATTACTGCATTTAGGTGCATAAAAGCTATGTGATACTTAGGGCACAGGAGATATGTCTCTCTTTTTTCCTTTTTTCTCTAGTGAAATCAGTTGTCCGTAGAAACTTGGGAAAGTATATTTCTTCTACAGACTGTTGCAGAGCTATAATGTAAAACAAAATCTCCCCACAATCCAGAACACCTCTCCACAAGGGTAGAAGAGAAAGAAAACAATTTTATTATTGAATAAACATTAAACCAGCATGAACTCCCATCACAAGCATTTTGCTAAGAGACTGGTTTTCCACTTGGTCTCCCTTGGCATCCCAAGGTGGATGGTGGATGCCTTGTCACCACTGAGCAGAGATGGGATTTCAGATTCTCTGAGAGTCTTCTGCTAATCCCACCTGGGTGGCAGAAGGACAGAACCTTGTTCTTGTTCCCTGTGTAGCCTCTACTAACAACATGGTGGCAGAGCATGGCTTGTTACCACTGGACGGTGATGAGAGTTCCAGCTTCTAATCTAGCTCTTCTGACTCTAGCAGGGAGTCTAGATATGCCTTGTTACTGCTAGATGGGGTGAAAGTATAGAATCCCTGCATGACCCACACTGAAGCCATGGAAGGGGGTGGGGGGTCATTACTGCTGAAGAAGGATGAAATTCTCAGCGCCTCACTCAGTCTTTGCTAATGCCACCTCAGCAGAGATGAGGGAGGAGGGGCACCTTACCATAGCCAGGCAAGACTATATGCCCAGTGTCCCTACTTGTCCTTTGATGACAGGGTTGTTGCTGGGACTGCAGTTTTTTCCATGGTGTTTGCTGCGGTAGAGTTTTATTGTCTAAAAGTTTGTTGTTGTCGTTTTCATCTTTCTAGGTTGCCCTTCTCTCCTCATCCTTTGTCTAGAAACAAAAGACTTTCTTTGGACCTCTCTTATGTGGTCCATTGACATTTCTGGGTTGCTGATGTCTCTAGCACCCAATCTGGGTTACGTGAGGGGGAAAAAGGAAACCCAACAAACTCACTGGTGTGTTCTTCAGGGGTTGAAGTCCCTGGGCAGTGTACCTTTTTCTCTCCACTATTCAGAATTTTCTTTTATTTGTTTTATAAGTGTTGTCCAAGTTTTTTAGCTGAACTTAGAAGAAATAGGGAAAAGTATGCTTACCCATCTTGGTCTGGATATTACTTTGAATATTAAAAACATACTTTCTATATATTGCCCCACACCCCAATCCCAAGTATCTTATTTATTCGGGGGATATTTTTAGAAATTAGTTACATATTTTCCTTATAAGTAATGTGTGGGATCTCTCTGAAGGATGAATTTCTCTCTAGTGTCAGGAAATGGATAATTGTAAGAATAAAAACTCGAAATGGATGAACAAACTTCAGATGGAAAACTTCTCCTTTAGTCTTGGTCACAGAAACAAAGATATCTGAGAAAAGACTCTAAGATATTAGAAGTTGAGTGATAATTTCCACAAGAAAAAAATGTCTTTAAAAACTTTGGGAGTTACAGCTAATTTAAAACAGTATATCCAAACTCTGGGAGCATGGTATTGTGTCATGGTTCATATATGCCAGGCTGGTGAACTCCTGTTCGACAATGAAAATAAATGTCTGCGGTGTTGCAGAAGGTAATGAATTGTGAGGCAGAACTGTAAAATGCACTGATAACAAGGATTCTGAAAACTTCCCGTTAATAGAGAGTGGAGAAAAATATGGATCAAATGTTTGTATCATTTTTGAATGTGTTATGAGCACCAAATATTATTGATTATCTTCCTCCACTGAGTGTAAAGAGTGGAACAGTTTGAATTTTTCACAGAAGATATCAGTCAGAGAGAAGTCAAGGTGTCTTCAAGGTTCATTGATACAAAGGGAATAAAGGTGGAGATTTCCTTAGGTTATGTGAAAATCTTCTCCTTAGAGCACTAGTAATGTTCCACAGAGGAAAGAAAAGATAATAAAACGGAATATTTAGCAGGACACAGAGGAAAGTCAGGGGAGTAAAATGGATGACTAAGGGAATTGAAGAGAGAAAGGTACATGATAGTAATTGTAGGAGAAGATAGAGTTTCCACTCTATCTCATATCCACTGTAGAGAATCCATCCTATATATACCGTTTTATTTTTGGACTACTGATATGTGTATAACCTTTCCCTGCTGGACATGGAAAGATACACACTCCTAGGTTGGAAAAAGGAGCTGGAATATTAGATTTCTGAAGACAGAGTCAATAAACATGCTTTAAAGAAAACGTAATGATTGATTTTTGTACCCATTATTTTTTTAACATCTTTATTGGAGTATAATTGCTTTACAGTGGTGTGTTAGTTTCTGCTTTATGACAAAGTGAATCAGCTATGCATATACATATATCCCCGTATCTCCTCCCTCTTGCATCTCCCTCCCATCCTCCTATCCCACCCCTCTAGGTGGTCACAAGCACTGAAGTAATCTCCCTGTGCAATGCGGCTGCCTCTCTCACTTCGTCCCATCTTACCCTTCCCCTCCCTGTGTCCTCAAGTCCATTCTCTACATCTGCGTCTTCATTCCTGTCCTGCCCCTAGGTCTTACAGAAACTTTTTTTTTTTTTAGATTCCATATATTTGTGTTAGCATATGGTATTTGTTTTTCTCTTTCTCACTTACTTCACTCTGTAAGAAAGTCCATCCACCTCACTACAAATAACTCAATTTCATTTCTTTTCATGGCTGAGTAATATTCCATTGTATATATGTGTCACAACTTCTTTATCCATTCATCTGTCGATGGACACGTAGGTTGCTTCCATGTCCTGGCTATTGTAAATAGAGCTGCAGTGAACATTGTGGTACATGACTCTTTTTGAATTATGGTTTTGTCAGGGTATATGCCCAGGAGTGGGATTGCTGGGTCATATGGTAGTTCTATTTTTAACATTTTAAGGAACCTCCATACTGTTCTCCATAGTGGCTGTACCAATTCACATTCCCACCAGCAGTGCAAGAGGGTTTCCTTTTATTCACACCCACTCTAGCATTTATTGTTTGTAGATTTTTTGATGATGGCCATTCTGACTGGTGTGAGGTGATAACTTCATTGTAGTTTTGATTTACATTTGTCTAATGATTAGTGATGTTGAGCATTCCTTTATATGTTTGTTGGCTATCTATATATCTTCTTTAGAGAAATGTCTATTTAGATCTTCTGCCCATTTTTGGATTGGGTTGTTTGTTTCATATTGAGCTGCATGAGCTGCTTGTAAATTTTGGAGATAAATCCATTGTCAGTTGCTTCATTTGCAAATATTTTCTGCCATTCTGAGGGTTGTCTTTTCGTCTTGTTTATACTTTCCTTTGCTGTGCAAAAGCTTTTAAGTTTCCTTAGGTCCCATTTGTTTGTTTTGCTTTTTATTTCCATTTCTCTAGTAGGTGGGTCAGAAATGATCTTGCTGTGATTTATGTCATAGAGTGTTCTGCCTATATTTTCCTCTAAGAGTTTTATAGTGTCTGGCCTTACATTTAGGCATTTAATCCATTTTGAGTTTATTTTTGTGTATGGTGTTAGGGAGTGTTCTAATTTCATTCTTTCACATGTAGCTGTCCAGTTTTCCCAGCCCCGCTTATTGAAGAGGCTGCCTTTTCTCCATTGTATATTCTTGCCTCCTTTATCAAAGATAAGATGACCATATATGTGTGGGTTTATCTCTGGGCTTTCTACCCTGTTCCACTAATCTATATTTCTGTTTTTCTGCCAGTACCATACTGTCTTGATTATTGTAGCTTTGTAGTGTACCATGAAATTGGGGAGCCTGATTCCTCCACCTCCGTTTTTCTTTCTCAAGATTGCTTTGGCTATTCGGATTCTTTTGTGTTTCCATACAAATTGTGAAATTTCTTGTTCTAGTTCTGTGAAAAATGCCATTGGTAGTTTGTTAGAGATTACATTGAACCAGTTGATTGCTTTGGGTAGTATAGTCATTTTCACAACGTTGATTCTTCCAATCCAAGAACATGGTCTATCTCTCCATCTGTTTGTATCATATTTAATTTCTTTCAACCGTGTCTTATAGTTTTCTTCATACAGGTCTTCTGTCTCCTTAGGTAGGTTTATTCCTAGGTATTTTATTCTTTTTGTTGCAATGGTAAATGGGAGTGTTTCCTTGATTTCTCTTCCAGATTTTTCATCCTTAGTGTATAGGAATGCAAGAGATTTCTGTGCATTAATTTTGTATCCTGCTACTTTACCAAATTCATAGATTAGCTCTAGTAGTTTTCTGGTAGCATCTTTAGGATTCTCTGTGTATAGTATCATGTCATCTGCAAACAGTGACAGCTTTATTTCTTCTTTTCCGATTTGGATTCCTTTTATTTCTTTTCCTTCTCTGATTGCTGTGGCTAAAACTTCCAAAACTATGTTGAATAATAGTGGTGAGAGTGGACAACCTTGTCTTGTTTCTGACCTTAGAAGAAATGTTTTCACTTTTTCACTATTGAGAATGATGTTGGCTGTGGGTTTGTCATATATGGCCTTTATTATGTTGAGGTAGATTCACTCTATGCCTACTTTCTGGAGAGTTTTAATCATAAAAGGGTGTTGAATTTTGTCAAAAGCTTGTTCTGCATCTCTTGAGGTGATCATATGGTTTCTCTCCTTCAATTTGTTAATATGGTTTTTCACTTTGACTGATTTGCATATATTGAAGAATCCTTGCATTCCTGGGATAAACCCCACTTGCTCGTGGTGTATGATCATTTTATTGTGCTGTTGGATTCTGTTTGCTAGGATTTTGTTGAGGATTTTTGCATCTATGTTCATCAGTGATATTGGACTGTAGTTTTCTTTCTTTGTAACATCTTTGTCTGCTTTTGGTTTCAGCGTAACGGTGGCCTTGTAGAATGAGTTTGGGAGTGTTCCTCTCTCTGCTATATTCTGGAAGAGTTTGAGAAGAATAGGTGTTGTTAGCTCTTCTCTAAATGTTTGATAGAATTCGCCTGTGAAGCAAATGGTCCTGGGCTTTTTTTTGTTGTTGGTAGATTTTTAATCACAGTCTCAGTGTCAGTGCTTGTGATTGGTCTGTTTATATTTTCAATTTCTTCCTGGTTCAGTCTTGGGAAGTTGTGCTTTTCTAAGAATTTGTCCATTTCTTCCAGGCTGTCCATTTTATTGGTGTATAGTTGCTTGTAGTAACCTCTCATGATCGTTTGTATTTCTGCAGTGTCAGTTGTTACTTCTCCTTTTACATTTCTAATTCTACTGATTTGAGTCTTCTCCATTTTCCTTGATGAGTGTGGCTAATGGTTTATCAATTTGTTTATCTTCTCAAAGAACCAGCTTTTAGTTTTATTGTTCTTTGCTATTGTTTCCTTCATTTCTTTCTTATTTATTTCTGACCTGATCTTTATGATTTCTTTCCTTCTGCTAACTTTGGGGTATTTTTGTTCTTTCTCTAGTTGCTTTAGGTGTGGGGTTACATTGTTTATTTGAGATGTTTCTTGTTTCTTGAGGTAGGATTGTATTGCTATAAAATTCCCTCTTAGAACTGCTTTTGCTGCATTCCATAGGTTTTGAGTCATCGTGTTTTCATTGCGATTTGTTTCTAGGTATTTTTTGATTTCCTCTTTGATTTCTTTAGTGATGTCTTGGTTATTTAGTAGTGTATTGTTTAGCCTCCATGTGTTTTTATTTTTTACAGAGTTTTTCCTGTAATTCATATCTAGTCTCATAGCGTTGTTGTCAGAAAAGATACTTGATACAATTACAATTTTCTTAAATTTACCAAGGCTTGATTTTGACCCAAGATATGATCTATCATAGCGGATGTTCCATGAGCACTTGAGAAGAAAGTGTATTCTGTTCTTTTTGGTTGGAATGTCCTATAACTATCATTTAAGTCCATCTTGTCTAATGTGTCATTTAAAGCTCATGTTTCCTTATTTATTTTCATTTTGGATGATCTGTTTATTGGTGAAAGTAGGTTGTTAAAGTCCCCTACTATGATTGTGTTACTATCGATTTCCCCTCCTATGGCTGTTCCCATTTGCCTTATGTATTGAGGTGTTCCTATGTTGGGTGCATAAATATTTACATTGTTATATCTTCTTCTTGGATCGATCCCTTGATCATTATGTAGTGTCCTTCTTTGTCTCTTGTAATAGTTTTTATTTTAAAGCCTATTTTGTTCTGATACGAGAATTGCTACTTCAGCTTTCTTTTGATTTCCATTTGCATGGAATATTTTTTTCCATCCACTCACTTTCAGTCTGTATGTGTTCCTAGGTCTGAAGTGGGTCTCTTGTAGACAGCATATATATGGGTCTTGTTTTTGTATCCATTCAGCGAATTTGTGTCTTTTGGTTGTAGCATTTAATCCATTTACATTTAAGGTAATTATTGATATGTATGTTCCTATTACCATTTTCTTTATTCTTTTGGGTGTTTTACTGTAGGTCGTTTTCTTGTGTTTCCTGTCTAGAGATGTTCCTTTAGCATTTGTTGTAAAGTTGGTTTGGTGGTGCTAAATTCTCTTAGCTTTTGCTTGTCTGTGAACTTTTAAATTTCTCCATCAAATCTGAATGAGATCCTTGCTGGTTAGAGGAATCTTGGTTGTAGGTTTTTCCCTTTCATCATTTTAAATATGTCCTGCCACTCCCTTCTGGCTTGTAGAGTTTCTGCTGACAGGTTAGCTGTTAACCTTATGGGGATTTCCTCATATGATATTTGTTGCTTTTCCCTTGTTGCTTTTAATATGTTTTCTTTGTATTTAATTTTTGATAGTTTGATTAATATGTGTCTTGGCATGTTTCTCCTTGGATTTATCATGTATGGGACTCTCTGTGCTTCCTGGACTTGACTATTTCCTTTCCCATATTAGGGAAATTTTCAACTATAATCTCTTCAAATATTTTCTCAGTCCCTTTCTTTTTATCTTCTTCTTGGACCCCTATAGTTCGAATGTGGTGCATTTAATGTTGTCCCGGCCTCTCTGAGACTGTCCTCAATTCTATTCATTCCTTTTTCTTTATTCTGCTCTGTGGTAGTTATTTCCACTATTTTATCTTCTAGGTCAGTTATCTGTTCTTCTGCTTCATTTATTCTGCTATTGATTCATTCTAGAGAATTTTTAATTTTATTTATTGTGTTCATCATTGTTTGTTTGCTCTTTAATTCTTCTAGGTCCTTGTTAAACATTTCTTGTATCTTCTCCATTCTGTTTCCAAGATTTTGGATCATCTTTACTATAATTACTCTGAATTCTTTTTCAGGTACTCTGCCTGCTTCCTCTTCATTTGTTAGGTCTGGTGGGTTTTTACCTTGCTCCTTCATGTGCTATGTGTTTCTCTGTCTTCTCAGTTTGCTTCACTTACTGTGTTTGCGGTCTTCTTTTCTCAGGCTGCAGGTTCGTAGTTCCCGTTGCTTTTTGTGTCTGCCTCTAGTGGCTAAAGTTGGTTCAATGTGTTGTGTAGGCTTCCTGGTTGAGGGGTCTAGTGCCTGTGTTCTGGTGGATGAGGCTGGATCTTGTCTTTCTGGTGAGCGTGTCATGTCTGTGGTGTGTTTTGGAGTGTCTGTGAGCTTATTATGATTTTAGGCAGCCTCTCTGCTGATGGGTGGGCTTGTGTTCCTGTCTTCCTAGTTGTTTGACATAGGGTGTCCAGCACTGTAGCTTGTTTGTCGGCGAGTGGATCTGGGTCTTAGCGTTGAGATGGAGATCTCTAGGAGAGCTTTCGCCCTTTGATATTATGTGGAGCTGGGAGGTCTCGGGTGGACCAATGTCCTGAACTCAGCTCTCCCACCTCAGAGGCACAGACCTGACACCCGGCCACAGCACCAAGACCCTGTCAGCCACACGGCTCAGAAGAAAAGGGAGAAAAAAAGAAAGAAAAATAAAATAATGTTATTAAAATAAAAAAATTTTGAAATATATTTTAAAAAAAATTAAAAAGTAATAAAAAAAAGAAAAATAGAAGAAAGAAAGAAGAGAGCAACCAAACCAAAAAACAAATCCACCGGTGATAACAAAAACTATCCAAAAAAAAAAAAAAAAAAAAAAGACAGAACCCTAGGACAAATGGTAAAAGCAAAGCTATACAGACAAAATCACACAAAGAAGCTTACACATACACACTCACAAAAAGAGGAAAAGGAACAACAATACACCTATATACATATATATATATATAAAAGGAAGAGAGCAACCAAATCAATAATCAAATCTACCAATGATAATAAGCTCTAAATACTAAAATAAGATAAACATAAAACCAGAAACATATTAGATGCAGAAAGCAAACCTCAAGTCTACAGTTGCTCCTCAAGTCCAGCGGCTCAGTTATGGGATGATTCATTGTCTATTCAGGTATTCCACAGATGCAGGGTACATCAAATTGATTGTGGAGATTTAATCCACTGCTCCTGAGGCTGCTGGGAGAGATTTCCCTTTCTCTTCTATGTTCGCACAGCTCCCGGGACTCAGCTTTGGATTTCGCCCCGCCTCTGCGTGTAGGTCACCCGAGGGCGTCTGTTCTTCGCTCAGACAGGACGGGGTTAAAGGAGCAGCTGATTCGGGGGCTCTGGCTCACTCAGGCTGGGGGGAGGGAGGGGTATGGATGTGGGGCGAGCCTGCGGCGGCAGAGGCCGGCGTGAACTGGCACCAGCCTGAGGCGCGCTGTGTGTTCTCCCGGGGAAGTTGTCCCTGGATCCCGGGACCCTGGCAGTGGCGGGCTGCACAGGCTCCCGGGAGGGGCAGTGTGGATAGTGAGCTGTGCTTGCACACAGGCTTCTTGGTGGCGGCAGCAGCAGCAACCTTAGCATCTCATGCCCGTCTCTGGGGTCCACGCTGATAGCCATGGCTCATGCCCGTCTCTGGAGCTCGTTTAGGTGGTGCTCTGAGTCCCATCTCCTCACACACCCAAAAACAATGGTCTCTTGCCTCTTAGGCAGGTCCAGACTTATCCCGGACTCCCTCCGGCCAGCCGTTGCGCACTAGCCCCCTTCAGGCTGTGTTCACGCCGTCAACCGCAGTCCTCTCCCTGCCCTCCAACCGAAGCCCGAGCCTCAGCTCCCAGCCCCACCCACCTTGGTGGGTGAGCAGACCAGCCTCTCGGGCTGGTGAGTGCCGGTCGGCACCGATCCTCCGTGCGGGAATCTCTCCGCTTTGCCCTCCGCACCCCTGTTTCTGTGCTCTCTTCCGCGTCTCTGAAGCTCCCCCCTCCGCCACCCTCAGTCTCCGCCCGCGAAGGGGCTTCCTAGTGTGTGGAAACCTTTCCTCCTTCACAGCTCCCTCTCACTGGTGCAGGTCCCGTCCCTATTCTTTTGTCTCTGTTTTTTCTTTTGCCCTACCCAGGTACGTGGGGACTTTCTTGCCTTTTGGAAGGTCTGAGGTCTTCTGCCAGCCTTCAGTAGGTGTTCTGTAGGAGTTGGTCCGCGTGTAGATGTATTTCTGACGTATTTGTGGGGAGGAAGGTGATCTCCATGTCTTACTCCTATGCCATCTTGAAGGTCTCTCCTTTTTTTGTACCCATTTTTAAAAAACCTATTTCTCTTTGTAATAATGATTTCTTGATGAATATTTGTAGTTTTATTGCCTCTTAACTCAGGATTATAAATAACTCACTTATTGCAACAATATTGATATTAAGCTGAATATTATTAAGATATTTTGGATTTTTCCACATTTTGTCTGTCTTCTCTTAAGGTGTTTTTCTTTTCATTCACTTTCACTCAGTATTCGACTCCCTGTCGTTAATCATGCTACATTTACTGTGAACTGAGTTCCACCAGCCAGTTCTTGATGACTACTTTTACCAGTAAGACAATGCAATAAATCACAAGGAAAGCACTCTCATTAAATATATATTTTCTGTGGAATTTTGGAAAACTATAAATCAATTTTTTTTTTACGTTTTAAAATTATGGGCTGAGGATTTTCATCCCTAGATGAAATGGAATTATTACACTCCACCTTGTCCCTCCCAGTGACTGCACAACAGAACTGTGACATGATGCATGAACCAGCTATTTGAGGATGTAATATCACCAACCTGGCTGTGAGTTTCCGTTACTTTTTCTCCAGTATTCCCAGCCCTGGGATCATGCCCACCCAAAATTAGGAAGTTAGCATTGGCAGGACAGAGACAGTTCCAGGAGAAAGAATTTAGTTCTGGCTCAAGAAAAGGGCCCAGATAGAGAGGGAAAATTCCTCCCTATTTTTTTTTCTTTGCTCTTTTCACATGCACACAAGTCCTAAGGCAATTCTGACACAAGGATCCTGGTGCTAGCAACAGTTGTAGCAGAAGGGACCTGCAGTCAACTAAAATTCTGAGGGACGGGGATTTTCCACTCTGATCAGAGAAGTTGGGGTCTCAAGAGGGTGGATCAAACATCCATTGCTTTTTTCTCTCTATCCTGCTGTTTGACCTTTGATGTGGGAGCATTTTCAGGACGTGTACAGTAGAGAGAGTAAAAAAACCCCACAGTTTTCTGCCCAGAGGACAGAAAAATGAGTCCTAGGGAACTGGGATGTATTTGGGATACAGCAGAGAAGGAATTGTTTAAGAAAGCAACCCCGCACATAGTTTATGAATTTCGAGATCACCTGTAAGCTAATCTATAATAGCATGACAGATACTTGGAAACTGAACTATATACAGACCACTTCCCAGGTCCCAGACTGTGACTGAGTAGTGTACATGCAGAACATGTCCAAATGGTACCATAAAAACTTTGAAAATGTAACTGACCTTGAAACTCCAACCTAAAGAAGGCTGGCTGCAACTTATAGCCCAATTTCAATCAAGTTGAGAGCCTATTAAAACAAGCGAACAATATATCAGCATTCTCTATAAGACTGAAACAACATCTAGAGTTTCAAAATATAATACTCAAAATGTTCAGGATATAGTCCAGAAGGACTTAACATCTGTAGAACTAGGAGAAACTCAAATCACACAAAAGACAATTAACAGGGATCAATACTAAGAGGACACAGATGTTAGAATCATCTAACACATTTAACTTTTAAAAAAATGCTCTAAGAAGTAAGTACAAACATATCTGAAATGAATAAAAAGGCAGAAAGTCTTAGCAAAGATTCAGATGATATAAAGAATACCCAAATGGAAATTTCAGAAATGAAAAATAGAGTAACCAAAATAAAATAGTTCCTCACTGAATTGAGTCATAACAGAATGGAGATGGCAGGAAAGAAACTGAACATGAAGATGTACCAGTAGGAATTATGCAATCTGAAAAACAGCCTTGTGGACCCAAAGATCAAACTTTCATGTCATTGAAATTCCAGGAGAGAATCTGAGAAAACACACACATACATATATATATAATATATATATATATATATATACACACACATATATATATAATGTATTATGAATTAATGAATTTACATATATTCATTCAAATATGTTGTATATATGAATTATATATGATAGAGTAATACCTGAAGACTTGTCAAATGTAAAAGACAAACCTACAGATTAAAAAAACTCAGCAATTGCAGAAAACTCATTCATGTCCACATATATCATAACCAAATAATAAAAACTAAAGTAAAAAAATCTTGAACAAAACATCAGAAAAAAATAATACTTTACTTATAGGGAATAATTAGAATTATCAACATTTACTCATCTGAAACCACAAAGGCAAGAGGCAAGTGAAACATCATTTTTAAAGTACTTAAAAAAAATTAACCCAGAATTCTATATCCTTCACGAATGAAAATATCTTTCAGGAATGAAGGTAAAATAAAGAGTTAAAATAAGAGAATGCATAACCAGAATACTGGCTCTAAAAAATATTTTAGAGACTGTTACTCAGCCAAAGGGAAATAATGCCAGACAAAAACTTTGAATATCAAAATGAAGAAGCAGTATAAGTTGTAAATATCTGGGTGTACTATATCTGCTTTAACAAATCACTATGAACTTTGTGGCTTTAAGAAACACAAATTTATTATCTCGTAGTTTTCTGTAGGTCAGAAGTCTGGCACAACATGGCTTGATTCTCTGCTCAGAGCTCCACCAAGCTATAATCAAGCTATCATCTGTGGTTGTGGCTTTCATCTGGGCTTTGGGTCCTTTTCTTCAAAGCTCACTGCTTGTGGGACAGAGCTCACTTCCTTTTCATGCTTCCCATGTGGACTCCTACATCTTGTAGTCAACATTGTGTTGAGGTTTTGTGCTTCAGATCTTTCTGCCTTCTCCTTCTACTACCAGTCAGGGAAAGATTCCTGCTTTTCAAGTCTCATGATTACATTGGGTCCACTTGGATAATATCCTCCTTAAAAACTTTTAATCTTAATTACATCCGTAAGATCCCGTTGCCATATAACCTAAACTGAGGAGTAACACCAGGGAGCAGAGATTATGAAGGCTAAAAATCTGCTTACCACACTGAGTAAATAGAAAACATTATTCTGCTTTTGAGTTATTGAAAATTTATGAGTTGAAACCAAACTGTAGGAAACGATTTCTGCCTGCTTTTTATAGTTACTACCTTTCTTTTACTTCTCATTGAAAATTAGCAATGGCTGAACTCTCTCAGGATATTCACCTAGTATTGGTTTGGATTCTTCTATTACTTCCATTTCTGATTACATTGTAGTCATGAAAGTACGTAATGGCTGTCAATTAATATGGTGTGTGTGTGTGTGTCAAGTTGCAGAAAACCAAATTAAAAAATGTGATGATGATCATGAACACTTAATTCACCCAGTAATAATTCAGGAGGTAGATTGTTTCAAGGGTAAATCTGTATTTTAATAGACACCAAGAAACCAGGGTCTTTCTTCCCCTCAATAATAATAATATGACAATTATGTATAATAAGTGTTTTATGTATCTGTGGGGAGTTGGGGGCTCTTTTTCTTATTAGAATATATGATATTCTCTTATCTTGAAGAAGGAGACCATGTCCATCTTCCTCATCCTGAAATCTACAGTTCCTAGTATAATGTCAGGCATACAGTAGACATTAAATACATTACTTTTTTGAAATATATATTTCATATTTGTTGAATGAATGAATAAACTTCTTAACTTTCCCTTTAATTCTGACAAATAGAAACTGATAATTTCTATAAATGTAGGTCTCCATCCTTTGATTTTAAAGACTAAGATGCTTATAGTCAATGTAAATAATTTATTTTGCAGTTTCTTCTGTGCCCTGTTTTATGTAAAATATTTATAATTCTCAGATCTTGCTCCTAGTTAGGTGTTTGTAAGTTTCAGATTTCCCCAAATAATCTTAACCTGCATTCATGCTTCTTAGTGATTTCTCTATGCCAGGCATTGTATTATAATTAAAACTTAATCAGAGATAAGTGTATATTGATGTTTAGATTACCAGGGAGGTAAACAAATACAGAATAATAAGTGTTAAAGCAAAGGTACTCCCATGAAGAAGAATCAATTAACTTAAACTTAGAGAAATTCTGAATGGCTTCTGGGAGGAGGTGATATCCCAGCAAAGTTGAAAGAAATAAAGTGGGGAAATGACATCTTTAAAAGAGAGTATTTACTGTCTAAAAGCATGGAAGTAAGACACATTATTGTTAAATTTGCTTACTTAAATATGACTCGTTCATTTGTTTCTAGGCAAGAGATAAATGACAAGATTTTGGGATGGTTTAGATTTTATTTTAAATTAATAGACATAACAAATAATTTTCCTATAAAAAAACTCCCCATTTTTCCCTTCCACAATGCTATTCTCTTCTTACTCTCCCCAGAGATATTTTCATTCCCATTTCTGGATCTATATTATAAATATGTGTATATATTTACTATATATGTGTTTACAGTATACATAAAATATATGTATGTATATATTTAAAACACTGTTTTACACATTTTAAGTGTAGATCATTGTATATTATACTTATTTTCTTTCAGTATTATAGTCATGAGATTTATTGATCTTCATAAGTGTGTTGGTTTATTTACTTTTACTGCTGTAAATTATCTTTAAAAGAAATTACTACAATTTAGTTATTCAATCTAGTATTGATGAACTCCTAGGTTGTTTCTAATCTTATTCTTTTAAAAGCAGTGCTTCTATGCATATGTTTTCTTATGCATAAGAACAGGAATTTCTTTAGAAAACATGGCTAGGCATGTTATGACTGAAACCAGCAATTTCTGTGCTCACTTACAGTTGCCATTTTCTTCATATTCTTGCCAACAACTTATATTTTCAGAGTCTTAAAATTTTAAGACCCAACTAGGAATGAAACAGTATATCATTGGTCTTTAATTGCTCTTCCTAATTATCAACCAGGTTCCAATAAGTTAAGTAGTATTAAAAAAACACTCTAGGTAAAATGTGGTTAACTAATTAAGGGGTGGAGTGACTGTTTACCCTTGGATTGTGGAGGAAGGTTAATAGGAAAGGAACCTGGAAACTCAAAGGCAGGAGAACAACAAAACCGAGATTCAGACCACCACTGGAGAAGATATGGTTACCACAGGAACATACTACCCAGGGCTGTGGTGACAAAGAAACTGGCCACCACTTTGCCATCGGAGCAAGAGCCGCTGCCAGTGCTGGGAGGATAAAACCACTGGAAGGGTTTCAGCTGCTGAGATATGAGAGCCAAGAGTACCTCTCCATGCGGTAACAAAGAAACTAGCTGAGTGGATTTTGACACTAAACTGCAAGATCAGCCTGCCACTGTGGTCATCTTACTGGGACCTTGGCATACTTATCCGCTCAAAGTCGCATGGAAATATAGCATACTCCCCACCAAAAGTCTGTTCTTCATCTTCCAGTTTTGCTGTGTCCTTCTAGAGTCTTCTATTTGTAGATCCCAACATCGATCCAGCTGGCAAAGGGTAATGTAGTTTGCAGAGTCCAGTTCCAACATAACAAAGCGTGACACAGATGAGTGGGTTGGAAGCTGAAAGGAAATGAATTTTAACTGGCACAGCCCACCCCTTTGACTACTCAGCATCAACACATTCCATTCCATATGAACACGGACTTCTCTTCAACAACAAAACAGCTCTGTTTCCACCCAGCAAGTTGCATCTCTTTACAGAAGTGATGATCTCACCCTTTTCCCAACATGAGGAGACACAACTCCAAAAATTGTATTCATGGGTGCTTCAAATTTAGTTACAGACCCACTAAATCTTCTCTTACCTCAAGACTGAATTGTAGAGTAAGACAGCAACAAACTTGTATAAATAATACAGGGAAAAAAGGAGAGAGAGAGAGAGAGAGAAGACAGTAATGATTCGTATATTCAAATAAACATATGCATATTATAAGCAAGGAGAAAATATGTAAAGCTTCTACTCTGGTTTCTGTAACTGGTGCAAAGCTCTACTTGATATTTATCACTGCCGCCTTCTACTCTACTTTCCATGTGTCCTTTGCTTTAAAATAAAACTCAGCTGGTCAGAGTTCCTTCCCTGGTAGATAACCCAACCCTTCATTCCTGAAGAATCTCAATCTCTGTGGTCTTACTTATTTTGGGTGCTGTAGTTTTCTGTGACACTTGGGAAGGAAAAACTAAAAGCCACCCAGAGAGTCCTCTAGCTTGTAGACATAGCCCTCCTCGTCCACAGTGTCAGCAGCAGCACAGTTTCCTCTTGTTAATTGGAATCAGGTACACCACAAGTAAAGTAGCCTCTATTTTCTGATTGGTTCATTGGTAAAAGGAGCCCAGAATGCTCAAGTAACAGTTTTATCTTATACTTCACTGGAACCATTGTTGCATCCCCTGATGAAATCATTCTTCCTCTGGTAATCAAGATCTCTAAACCAGCCAAGTTCAAAGTTGTTAGAACTGGAAGCAAAAATCCTATGAATGAATTATTAAGTAACATGAGGGGAGAATCCACTTCCATCCTTTAATTCTTAGACTCATGTATTTTTGATAGAGGGATAACAGTCTCTTGATATGAAGCATATACTTCCTCCTGTAAGATGCCTGTCATATCCCACTTTTTAAAAATATTGACCCTTCACTGGCACTGTAACTGTCTTCATTAAGTCATTCCATCTTTCAGTTTGTACTGGGTTTTCCGTGTGATAGGGAATGTGGAAAGGCCACCCATAGCTGCACTCCCTTTGCATTGAAATGAGTTCCTTGATCAGAAGGAATGCTGTCAGTAGCATGGCATCATCACTGGATGTACACTGGGATATGAATTTTCCTTTCCGGTCTATAATGTTCTTTTAGTACTACCATCCATGCACTCATGGAAGGCCTTATCTCCATCATGTTACCATTGAAGTTCTATGACCACGTAATTAACTGCCACTGTGGCAACTTTTTTCATTAACTCATTGAGCAAACAGTGGAAAGCACTAGGATGGCTTGGATAAGAAGCTGATTGACATGCACAAAACATGTCATGTTGTCAACTGCAGGAGATGTCTTGGGTGAGCCTTTAAATGAGAGCCAAGAGTCACTGCTGATACGGTAAAAAATGTTGGCTTAGAGGGATACCAGGGACTAAGCTGCAGTAAATGGCGCCAGTAACCTGAATCTTAGTAGGATTGCTGCAAAATAGAAAAGGCAGACACAGGAAGAAAGAATCTCTCTTCCTCTTCCATCTTCACAGAGTCCCTCCAGTAGCCAGACATTGAGGCAGCTTGCAAAAGAGAAATATAGTCTGCAGGATCATGTTCCAGTATCGTTAATCAGGGCAGAGAAGGTCGGTTTAGAGCTGAGAAGCAATAAATTAAAAACGAACATACCTGGATTATTACTTAAAATAGCTTCATGATATATTGTATCAGATTTTCAAGTTGCTTCTTCTGTTTATTAACTTTTCCCATTATCTATTTTTTTATCTTCTTCTTATTTCCTCTCTCTGAAAACATGAATATTAGTCCTTTATGGGTTGTAAATAATTTTTCCCAGTCTGTGTCTTGTTTCCTTATAATTTGTAGGTACTTTCACCTTTTCTTACTATTTCTTTATCTTTCTAACATTCTGGATACTAATTCTTCACCTGTAATAGAATTTGCAAATGTCTTCTCTCAGTCTCTGACTTGTCTTTGTATTCAAAGATATATTTTGATTCATAGACACTTGAAATTCAATGTAGAATAATGTTATTTTTTGTTTTTTAATACAAGATTTATTTTGGAATAATTTTAGATTTATAGAGATTTGTACAGAGAGTTCCAATATAATATTCAGTCAATTTCGTCCACTGTTAACATCTTATTACCCAGGTGCATCTGTCAAAATTAAGAAATTGAGTTGGTATAGTACTATTAACTAAACTCCAGAGTTTATCTGGATTTTACCTATTAGTTCCTCTTTCTCTTCCAGGGTCCAACTCAGAGTACAAACTGCATTTACTTTTCTTGTCTCCCCAGTGTCCTCTGTTCTGTGGCAGTTTCTTAATTATGGTTGGTTTTATAATTTCGATGATCCTAAAGAGTATCGTCCAGGTATCCTGTGAAATGCCCCCCAGTCTAGGTTTGCCTGATGTCTATCAGAATTTGTCCCGGATTATGGGATTTTGGAAATAATATCACAAAACTGAAACGTTCTCTTCACATCATATCAAAGTGTTACGATATCTATCTGCCATTATTGGTGATGTTAATTTTTACCGAAGGTTGATTAAGGCACTTTTGCCAGGTTTTGAGTCATTAGGTTTATTTCACCCACAAAAGGAGGGAATGGCCAGTAATTAAACTCCACCTCTTGGATGGGGAGTAGTTATATATATTATTTGGAATTCATCTGTAAAGGGAGTATGTCTGTTTTCTCTTATTTATTTGTTTATTCAGTCATTATTCACATCAGTGTGAATTTAGGGATATTTATTTTATAATATGGATTATAATACTATGCTACCTTACTTATTTTGTTTAAAATTGTTCTGGCTTTGGACATGGGAAGATTTTTAAGATTGGTTCCTCTGTCCCTTTGAAACAACCTCCCCTTTTTTTTTTTTTAAGACTTTCTTTATTTTCTGATACAATAAGATGCTTGAGTCTTATCCTGTAGTTTCCCTGGGCCAGCCTCAGATTCAGACATTTCTCTAAGGACTCCCACTCTTTCCATTTGAGAATAGTATTTAGAAACTAAGTTCTGGGCTGTGGGTGTGCTCATTGCTTGTGAGGTGTCATTGCTTCTAGACCCTTACCGTGGTCAGAGCTAAGTAATAAATGTACAAATACCAATTCAAATCTATCTGTTAAATTACCCTCTATCTATATTTATCTATCTATACACATCTATATAAATATTTGGTGTGTAATTGAATAAATTAATTCTTATTACTAATTTTTTTTTTATATACCCAACTCTCGTGCTCTCATATATGTTGGTCTATGTTTACGCTTGCTTTTAAATTTCATTTATCCATTTAATTTCCCATGTACTAATTTATAATCTTAATTAATACATCTGTATAGAAAGCAAATATTAGCAATTAAAATTGCCACATTCTTCTTCTAAGTTTTAAATAAGTTCTTTCTGGTCCTTTGTTCTTTCATATGAATTCTAGGATCAGCCTTTTGATTAAGACAAAATAAAATTGTGGGAGTATCAGTTCCAGTTATATTTTACTTTGGGAATAATGTGGAGATGCTGAATACTAGTTCAGTGTTTAGCATTCCCATCCATGTCTCCAGTCACTCAGGTCTTTTTAAAATAAAATTTTAAAATATTTGTAATCGAAGATGCCATCCATTCTATTTACATTAGTAAAAAAAAAAAATTAGGCATTTCTTTGCTTTTTTTACTTTCTCATGCACAGATTCTGATTGTAAGTCTCATAGCTGTTGTTGACTCCCACCCATATCTTCTCATATTTTGGGGTTTATGGAATAAAATTGTCATCTACTTTGTTTGCAGATGCTGCCTGTAAGTTTTTGAGTTTGCTGTTTTAGCTCTCTGTATATTTTATAGCAGGATTTGGGGAGATTTAAAAATAATGCCAATACTTCTATCTTCTCTGGTTCTCCTGTGTTGGGCTGAGTGGGATGGTCTAGATATTGGTGCAGGAAATACAGGTCATGTTTTCTATGCAGTGCTTGCATTCGATAATTTTGTAGAAGTTTTTGCACCTCCGAAGGAAATCCTACTTGAAGTAGTGCTAAGGAAACTCCATAAACCTTGTCCTTATATATGTGCCCACATCCCTCACACTTGTGTTCAGTTTTTATACCTTTGGTGTCAGTGGGACACACGTTTGCTTTTCTTTTATTTGTTTTTGTGTTTTTACTTACCTGGTAGCATTGATTTCGAAGCCAAGTGAGTAATTCAAGAGGAATCTTCTTGACAATGATCACTTTAACTAAACTTAGATTTATCACCATATCTTGATTTTGCCAAAAAAAAAAAACCAGAGAAAATATCTTATTTTTTGGTTTTTGGTTGTTTCATTGATAAAAGGCCTATCTCTTATTTGTACTCCAATAATTATCACAGTGCCTGATAATTTAAGTAAATTGACATAATTTGATATTGTGCATATTTTTGGACTTCTGTGTATTAGATATTTTGCAAAGTGCTTTGGATATAATAGTGAATAGGAATAACATGATACCTCTTATTTGATCAAAGAAAATACTAGTAGATGAATTATGACAATCTATCAAGCATCAGACCCACAAGCATCAGCGTATATTCACTAGCCATCCATCGCTTCTAATCAGAACTGCAAATTTATTGCATGATACCATAGATTCCAACGGTAATTTATGCTTGTGTGTTTAATGTCTTTTTTTTCCTAACCTCAATAAATTGTAAGCTCGTTGTACACAAAACAATGACTGGGTCACCTTTGTCTTTTACTAGTCATGGCACAGAACTTAAGTATTCAGTGTTTGCTGGGCTAATCAATTAATGTAAAGGAAATAGTAACATAGAGGAGGAAAAGACAATTAGGAACCAGAAGCTTAACTCATTCTTACATTTTTGATTAACTCATATAGCACCTCTGAAGGTAAGTTTATATATTCATAAAATAAACTATCTCTGAGAACACACCTTTCACCTTCTGTTACCAGTGTTCTGTGGAAACGTGTATGAGAGCACCAAAGTCAGATTGATTTTGTTGCTAAAAAGAATTAGGAGCTATCATAAATAAGCTATTAAGATAAATAAAAGCAATATTAAAAGTGATTTAATTAATTATTTTTCAGCTTTATTGAAATATAATCAACAAATAAAATTGTATATATTTAAAGTGTGCAATGTGATGATTTAATATAGGTATACATTGTGAAATAATTTTCAAATCAAGTTAATTAGCACATCCATCACCTCACATAGTTATCGTGTGTGTGTGTGTGTGTGTGTGTATGTATGTGTGTGTGTGTGTGGTGATAATGCTTAAGATCTGCTGTCTTAGCAAATTTCCAGTATACAATACAACGTTATTAACAATAGTCACTATGCTGTAAAAATAAATAGGAAAAATGTATTAATGGTAAATGTTAAGTCATGTAGCTTGAAACCATATAAAAAATGATTTCACAGACATGGGTTCTGGGACAGGTTAGGATTGTCACAATTTTATATTATAAAGGATATTTAGTTACAACTGACTGTGATCTGTGTAACTCCAGAATTTGACTTTCCAGCTGAAAGTATTTTTTAGCCCAATAGGCTAAGCACTGCATGAGGTGTTGAAATACAACATTCAAAACAAGGGAAAAGATAGACTTACGTTGAAGTTTCTCTTTACTCTTTTGGCTGGAGGAGGTATATATATGAATATAGACAAACTAAAATGTGCTCGTTGGAAGAAATTGGAGGGCATAATTTTTATATATAAACATTATTTTTTAAAATATAAAATTTTTTTAAATATAAAAAATTATTTTTTAAAATATAAAAAATTTTTATATATATAAAATTCTTCACCTTCATAAAGGTGAAGAATTCTTCACCTTCATAGTTTTTATACATAAAAATTATTTTTTTAAATATAAAAAATATTTTAAAAATATAAAAAAATTAAATATAAAAATTATTTTTTATATTTAAAAAATTCTTCACCTTCATAAAGGTGAAGAATGGTAAGATGGGAGACAAAGTTTAAGTGGGTACTTGGAAGTTTTAAACAATACTTCAAATAGAGTGAGGATAATTTGGTGTATTAATATTCTAGTAAGATTGTACAGTGGATGCATCTTTAAAAAGTCATATTTCAACTATTATGGATACAAAATAAAAAATAATGTATAATAAAAATTCTCTTAAATGTTTCAAGCAGTGTTTTAACAACCACCTTCTATGAAAGGCTGAATTGTTGGTTAAATCTCATTAAGTTCTCTTTTAAGTCCCTTTTATAGCTAAAACTCAATGATTATAGAATATCATCTGTTTTCATTCTATTTACTTAACATTATGTTTTGCTTCATACATGAAAAGCTCATTAAAAATATACTCTCTGGGGCAAAGCGTAATCATAGCAATATAGTATCTTTATGCATAAAGTGGCCTTAATGTAGAGAGAACATCATTAAAATTAAAAGAGAAAATTGCTGATTTTGTCTTTGAAGGACATAAATACAAACACACACATAGGCGCACACACACAAACACACATATCCAATTTTAATATATTCCCCCGCCCCCCACCAAAATGTTAGGAAATTATCTTCTCTCTGTATTAACTGGAGCTATATAGCACCATGACTATATGTAAAGAATAGTGATATAAATGATGACCTGGAAAAATATGACGTATTTTTTAGTATATGTGCTGCCGAAGCGAGCACTAATATGACGTATTTTTATGTGAGTGTCCATAAAAGCAGTATCATCCCGTTGTATATTATTGGATTCAATATTCATCCCACTCAATTATTCTGAATTGGATTAACATTTTCACACACTTATATTAAAAAAGTATTTTAACTTGCCAACCAAAGCATTATAGCCAACATATTCTTACAAGATATTTTGGCTATCTTTATTTCACTTAAGAAGCTTTAAGTTCTATAAAAATATTAAAAACAACTTTAAGATAGCCACTGTTGATAGGAGAAAAAAAATAGAACTAGAGAAACAGGAGTTTAGAAACACAATCAGATACAAACAAAGAACAGAGGACAAGAATAATCTAGACTGTCAGAAAGCCAAGATATTGCCATTTGTTTCTCCTTGAGGATGAATACATTATCAAGGATTAGTAATGCTATAGAAATTAGATCCTAGGGAAAATGTCACCACCTCTTTGACAATAACTACCTATCAGAGCTGAACAATGTGAAATCTGGATTCTGTGTATATCTTTAAATGAGCCACGGAGTGATGTCATATCATTTGTTTTCCTTTTTCGTGACTTAGTAAATTGACTTGGCCTGCAGTAGCTGATGTTTGTTTTAAATTTAAGGAGATATTCAGTTGTGTTGTAAAAGAGAACAAAGTTTTACCTCGATTTTGTTAGTGTTGCACATCATGTCATAGAAATATTTTTTTAGTAACAATTCATATTTATCTAAACATCTGCCAGAAAATGTCTGGTGACTATCCCCAAGCCCTTGACAAAACTGATTAACAAAACACCATGCCAGGTAGTTTGTATGTCTTTAAGTGTTGGCACAGTATCTGCATAATATTTCCATTAAAAATGTTTAGCGTCCAATAATAATATCATTTTCTAAAAAAAAAAAAAAAGAAAAAAAAACTATTTGGAAAGGAAGACCAGGGGAAAGAAAAACCTTAAACACAGCAAATTAGAAGTCAAAATGTGTTTTTAATGTTCATTATTCACAATTCTGTAATCCAAAAACACTCCCCGAATTTTAAAAATTAAAAAATTCTATAAATCCTGCACAAACTTATTTGGAGGCAAAACCTGACCCTGAAAAAAATGTGAGACTCTAAGTTTAGTTTTTTATTTGCCTACATGAATATTCAAACATTTTACTTTGGAAATAGTGAAGTATTTGATAACAGGATGTAGCCTCAGGATATGCAAGGGTGGTCTATGATGTATGTACTATATTACCTTTTCAAAATCTGAAGTATTTCAGATATAATACTCCCTGGGCTTCAAATAAGGGATTGTGACTCCTGTCATAATTGTTGATTGATTTTTATGTGAAAATCATTAGGGTAAATCTTGATAAGGCATATTTTCTGGGAGAAATAACAGTCTGAGTGATGTGTAATCCAAAGACTAGAATATTATGATCAGAAATTCGAGTGTGTATTTAGAGTGAGAAGTGAATTTGAAATGGGATGTTTCAGGTGAAATAATGGGAACTTCCATTAAGGGATCCCGTACCTAACTGATGTATTCTGATGTGTGTTTAGTTTCATAGGTTCTAGTTAAGGGAAGAGTTAAGAGATGAAATCATTCTGAGCTAGTCTCCCCCTTTCAGTTCCTTTAGAGAAAACTGCCTGTCTTCCATGAGAAGATAAATAATGGTCTTGTCCCTTAAGTCCAAAGATAAGCTTTTGTGCTTCTGAACTGTTCTGGGCTTCATGAATCTAAATGTTAAATACTTCCAAGCAGAAAAAATGTAAGAGATAACAAGTAGAATTGCATCACCAACAACATCAAGTTATACATCTTAAATATGTACAGTGTTTATTTGTCAATTACACCTCAGCAAAGCCAAAAAAACCAAGAAATGTTAGCTGTGGTTTACTGTATTTTAGGTATATATCAAATGTCAATATTTTATGTACTTTTTAAACTATTTCATGACCTGTATCATATTCTCTGTAACATTGCTAAATTTTTTCCTTTCTCATTGAATAATAATTTGCATATATTTTATTCAGTTGAAATTTATCTTTTTTAAATTTTTTAAAAATGTTAACACTTAGCATGAGATCTAGTCTCTTCAAAATTTAAATGTACAATACAATATCATTCACTATGTTTTACAGCACATTTCTAGGATGAAATTTATTAAATAAGAATTTAGTTTTAACAAATATTTTTATTAAGTAATAATATAGCTCAAAGTTTATTAATTCAAGTTAAGCTATGAATTATTATTTCTTGACATTTTCAAATGAACAAAAAAAAATGTCATACTTTCCTAGATTTCATGCATTCACAATTTTGAATTTGTTTGGAGCAAGGCATACATACATAAAAAGCAAAACCCAGAAAAAGTTCATCTTTCTATTTACTGAAGATTTTGCCAGATCATTGTTTTCCAGCTCCTTCCCAGAATGGAGGAGGCTTGTGTGTGACATGGCATAGCCTTCAGCGTGGGTGCTGCCTAGGTGGTAACACTTCTATCTCTTGGGGAAGATTGTTTCAGGGACCAGGGGCTGAACCCATACGGGCTAGGCTGGGGACACCCATTTTGAGGATTGTCAGGAAATTTTTTCTGAGTTGGAGGGTGGCATGTGGCAGGGCTGAGGCTCAGATAACTCTATACTTCTTTTCTTTTTTTTTGAACAGCTTTATTGAGGTGTAACTGGTATACAGAACTGCACATATTTATACAGTTTGATGAGTTTGGACATATGCATTTATCTGTGAAACCATCACCACAATCAAAGTAATAGATATATCCATCACATCCAAAAATTTCCTTGTGTTCCTTTGGTTTGGTTTTGTTGTGGTAAGACACTTAATATGAGATCTACCCTCTTGACAAATGTTTACATGTACAATACTATATTGTTAATTATAAGCACTCTGTCTGCACGCCCATGTTAATTGAAGCATGCTCACTGTTGCCAAGATATGGAAATAGCCTAAATGTCCATTAATAGATAAATGGATAAAGAAAATGTGATATATACACATCATGTGACAATATGGATGAACCTTGAGGACATGATGCCAAGTGAAATAAGCCAATCACAGAAGAACAAATACTGCATGATTTCACTTATATGAGATGTCTAAAATAGCCAGTCTCAAAGAAGCAGAGATTAGAAATGGTGGTTGCCAGGGCCTAGGGAGAGAGGGAAATGTGAAGTTGTTGTTCAATGGGTATAAATTTCAGTTATGCAAGATACTTGTAATTTTTTGGTATATTCTAGACTGTACTCATAGATGAGTGGTTTTCTGATACATCTATTAAAATTAATATATGCAGGAGTCTTGAGTTTTCATAGCATGACGAGAAAATTAAATGAATAACAACCTTGTTTATATCATATTTTGTGCAAAACTTTATTTGACACACCCCAGGGAAGAGTTTTGTTTTTATGGTGTTTCTATCCTCTTATTCAAGACTGCCAGTTATAATAAAGCTGCATTTGGTGGAACATTGTCTACAGACAGTTTCCTGAAGCCACATTTCATTCATTAATGAATATTCTATTTCTTGAGAAGGTTAGAATGTGGCAGCTACTCTGAAGTTCAGGTCAGAACGTGTCCACTCAGTGGCCAGTGATCGGGACACATAAAGCAAGTCCTAACATGCTGAACTTGCACAAGCCAGATGTACGCTATTAGACACAATTAGATTCCGAGTCCAAAGAGCTGCTTTCCATGCCGATGGCAAAAATGGGAGATATTAATTGCACTGCTTAGAGTTTGAGCCTCTTCAGCTGAAATAGATGTTTTGTGATTTCCCCAGGAGCATGAGGCTTGAAGCTGAAATATATTTCATGACAGATTGACAATTAGGGCAGCTTTTAAAAACATATTTTAGATTCCAGAATGTAAAACAAGAACAAATAATAAAGGGTTTTATCTTCTCTTTCCAATACAAGTAAATTATTTTTGAAGGATCCTCTTTTTTAACATTTTCAATTTTTTGGCAGAAAGATATTTGTTTTTCTTCTATTTTGCTTATCTATGGAAATATATTAGTGCTATATTTTAGGAGTTTTAAAGTAAGCAATAATCAGCTATAATTATAATTTATGAATATTCAGGATGGAGGTAAGTATGGAAAACAGCCAAATATTTTAGTTTGTATGACATTAATTGTGGTATTTGTTATTAAGGGTGTGCCCCCCCCCCCCGAACCCACAAATATGCCCATACACTAATCAGTGGAAACTTTGAAGTTGTTACATCATATGGCAAAGGGACTTTGCAGATGTCATTAAGGTTATGGACCTTTAGATAGGAAATTATCCTGAGATTATTTGGTTGGGAGCAATCTAATCACATGAACCCTTTAAAGCGAAGAATTGTCTCTGGCTTGAGGTAGAAGAAAGATGTGGTAGAAGAAGTCAGAGAGAATTCAAGAGTGATAAAGGTTGAAAATGCCATTGCTCCATTGCTGGCTTTGGGACATAGGGGCCCATGTGCAAGGACCACAGCATGGTCTCTAGGGATTAAGGGTGGCCCCCTAGATAACAGCTGGAAAGGAAAACAGGTTCCGCTAACTATGTGCATGGGCTTGAGAGTAAATTTTTCCTAGAACCTCTTGATAACAGCCCAGTAGCAGACACTTTGATTTCCTGTAACCTTTATAACCTGGAGTGGAGAAACCAGCTGAGTCAATCCAGACTTCCAGTGTATAGAACTGTGAGATAATAAATATACAATGTTTTTAGGTGCTAAGCTACTGGTAATTTATTATGTCAGCAATAGAAAACTGACCCTAATTTATGTCCTACCTCCTTTCAAAAATGATTTGAGGTGAATTTTAATAAACAGAAGCACTAATATGTTATAATGAAATGTTTTAATAATTTGAGATTAATTAATAAAATATTTAATATTAATAAAGGATTAATTAATGTAGAATCAGCAGTAAATACAGCTAACTGGAAACATACCAGTTTTTCAGAAGAAATATACTTTTCCTTAGTTTGAAATTCAAAAAGGATATTTTTCATTAATTTTAATTATTTAATTTATTTTAATATAATTGTCAAAGAGCAGCATAATGGGCTTTACCTATTTGTAGAATATACACGAAATTCATGAAATAGTTACTCCTTATGGCGTTTCTCAGTCAATTTAAAGAATGATAACCAAAATTCAGGTAAGATATTTCTTCATGAGGTATAAATTAAATGTGCATTATGTACATACTTTATGGAGACCCAGAAAAAGATAAACTCATAATGGAGAAATTTATATCAAGTGCATTTACCCAGAGGTTCTCAGATAAATTGACATAATTTAATAATAAAATACTAAAAACCATAATTAGGGAAACAGACACAGAGTTGTCATTTTTAATGAAATAAGATGGTAAAAACAATCTTTCATTGATGAATGTTTTTTCATGACCAAAAGGAAATTAACAGCAAAATGTAGATAGTACATCCTAGCATAGAGTACTATAATTTTTATAACTTGAAAATATTTAAACGTATATATTTATGTTCTTTGTTCAACTACAAAATACAAGCATATGAGCAAAAATTAATAAGATCTAAAAAGGTATAAATTAAAATGTCTACTCTTGCTCCTGTATCCGTACACCCCGCAATCCCTTTTCTCAACATATAACCTCATCATTGTTTTTTTATGCAGATTGAAGCAAATACAAATATGCTGTATGTTTCTCTGTGCCTCTCCCTTCTTTCACAAAAGACAGAACACTGTGAACATTCTATACCTTTCTTTTTTCAGTTGTCATTTAATTATTCAGATGAGTACAAAAATAACTTTCTCAGATCCTTTCTATAGCTGTACAGCATTCTGCTGTGTGGATGTACCTTAGTAATGGACATGAGTTATTTTCAATCTTACGTCACTATAATCAAAGCAACAGCGACTGCTTTGTATGTATGTGTTTGTTTTTTTTGGTTTTTACTCATACTGTTGGATCTGAAAGATAAGGCCCCAGAAGAGGGACTCTTGGGTCAAGTGATAATTGAGTTCATAATTTTGATAGCAGTTCCTCCAGTTTCTTCCCTAAGACTGTATGAAGTCGTTCACTTCTACCAGCATTGTACTAGAGCATCTGATGCACCATACATTGCTATTGTGAAACTTTTGCACTTTTTCCTCAGATTTGTGAGAAATGGCATCTCAGTCTAGTTTTCATTTTTATTTCTCCTTACTACAAGTGGAGTCCATCTTTTCATATACTAGAGAGTGATACATTTTTTACTTTCTCTGTGATCTTTTACTTTTTAAATTGATTTGAAGTTCTTTATATTCTGAATACAAGTTCTTTCACATATATGTGTGTGTATATATGTATATACGTACACTCATGCAAATAACGTGTAAATGTAAATATATGTATGATATACATAAACAAAACTAACAGCATGTCCCACACTGTGGCTTGTTTATTGTGTAATTGAATAATTTTCTTTTTCTGGGTGGCCGACGATTTTATTCTAAATATCTAGGACTCTAGAAATTTACATCCCACCATCCACTTGTGAGAATTCCAATTGCTCCACAGCATCACGAACACCTGTTATAGTTTTTTATTCCTTTTTCTCATTTAACTGTTCTGTTGAGTAAGTAGTAATATCTCATTGTGGTTCTAATTAATATTTTGGGATGGTTAATAAAATTGAACCCCTTTATATGCTCAGTGAAGGTTTGAAAATTGTGCTCTAAATGGCTCCTTCAGATCTATCGTCTATTTCTACGTGATTGCTTGTCTTCTTTTCACCAACTTATAAGTGTTTTAAATGCAAAGCGTTTATCAGATCTAAGAACTGCAAATATCTTCTTCCAGTTTGTAGCTTGATTTTTCACTCTATTAGTGCTGTGTTTTGATCAACATACATTAATCTTAATGAAGCACAGTTTATCAGTTTTTTTGGTCTGTACAGTTAGCATATTTTCTGTGCATTCTTTCTAGTGTATAGAAATATAATCGTATATGGAATAAAGATCTTATATTCAAAGATCTTGATGAACTCTGTTGGGTTTTTAATACTGATTAATTTTATCCTGAATGTGTATAATAAGTGCTCTACATCAGAAAGAGATTGATTACCTCACATTACAGAATAAGTGTGTCAGCCCCCTCCCCTTCTTTGTCCTAGAATTTACTCTAAGTGTGATGGGATGTGAGTCAGGTTAAGTTTCCTAACGTAGGAGCTGGATACCCCATACTCAGTGGATAACAAAAAATGATGTTTTTCTGCTTACAAATGCAGCTGCCCCCCTCCCCTCTTGGAAGGATCTCCTGACTCCAGCCTTTCGGTATATGAATAAAGTCTCTCCAGGAACAAGATACCCAAGACTGTCTCAGTTGTCACAACTTAAAGATGTTTCCAAATTCTGTCTTTCATCTCTTGTGACATGTAAATATCCAGGAAGATAGTATTGGAGTCTTCTAGCACTGTGGTGTTAAAGACTTTGCCAGGATGTAACCATTTAGCCCTCTAAGGGAAATACCATACGTTTTATTATCCTTTGGATCAGAACAATTAATTAGACAAATGATTATAGATTCACTTATCATGATATGGGAAGAGACTTAGAAGACTAGGGCTTTTTGCAAGAGCACTGAGAAATCCAAAGAAATTTTCTTTCTCTACAAATTCAAATATAAATTCTAAAGGTTTGTCTGTTAGAACTTTAGATTTTCTAGGAATTCAGTTATGCTCCATTTGAATAATTTCTGTTTTAATCATCCCAATCCTATAGCTCTGATTTCTTCTACTTGCCTTATTGTGACTTGTATTTAAAGTACAATATTTTTAAAAAGTGGTGATAGTGAGCAAACTTTTCCTGATCACAGATGGAAATTTTCTGATGGCATGTTGGAACTCTTCTGTATTAATTTGAGAAAATCTCCTTATATTGCTAGTTTGTCGCAAATTTTTTATGTTTTGTTTTTGCTATTAATGGGTGTTGACATTTATAAAGCTTCTTTTATTTATGCAGGTGATTATTTTATGTTTCTTCTTACCTTTTCTGTTAATGTAGTAAATACTACCAATCAATTTTCAAATATTAAACCAATGCAGCATTACTAAAATAGAACCCATAGGGTAAGGAGGTATTGTACTTAGTTGTATTTCCCAAATTTAATATAATTATATCTTTGAGGAGGTTATTACATCTGTATTTATGAGTGAGATGTGTCTATAATGTTCTTTTTTTTTTTTTTTATCTCTGCTGGGATTTGGTGTTAAGAAGGTGCTGGCTTTCTGAAACAACTTGGAATCGGTCCCTCTTTTCTACATTACAGAAGAATTTGTGTATAGTGTTACTGGTTTTTAAATATTTGTAAGAATCCACTGAGTAAAGGTATATTGTGTCTTCTCTGTGGGAAAATAAAAAGAAATTCAATTTTTCTAGTACCTATTGGACAACTGAGGTTTGGAAAGCAGTGTTTTTCTGAAAATTTGGACATTTCTTGTGATTTTTTTAAGTAACTTGGCATAAAGTTGCTTATAATATACTCTTGTTAACTATTTGATATCTAGGAACAGTAATGATATCCTCATTGTCATTCCTGACCTTGATGAATTATATTCTTTTCCTTCTTGCTATAAAATCTTGCAATATTAATTGACTTTTGAAGAGTCACCTCTTAGCTTTGTGATTCTTCTCTCATATCTTTGTTTTCTATTTCATGTTTATCTTCTCTTATCTATTATTTTTCCTTCTTGATTGTGGGGTTAACTTTTTCCCCTGTAAATCTTAAAATAAATGCATGATTTCTAGCTTTTTAATTTCTTTTCTAACATGTATTTAAAGTGATTTACTTTCTTCTTTTCCTCATTTTAACAGCATCTACAAGGTTCAAGTGTTTTATTTTTTAAGTTGTGATTAACTTTTCTATATGTTAAACATCATTTGTTTCTTTTACTGTCATTCCTTGCCTTCTTTTGGATGAATCAATGTGTTAATATTCTATTTTTCTCCTCTATTAACTTGATGTTATATATCTCATATAGTCTTCCAGAGGCTTCCTAGAGATCAGAACATTCAACCTTGACTTCTTACATTCTGATATAAATTACTACTTTTTATACAACTTTTTGATACTTCTGGTAACACTAGGCCTTAGAAGTCTCTACTCAATTTTCTCCCTTTATTATGCAATAATTGTGTATATTTTAGTGTTCCATTTTATGTTCACTAATGGAATTTTAATTTTACTTTTTTTTTTTTTTTTTTTTTGCGGTACGCGGGCCTCCCACAGCCGCGGCCTCTCCCGTCGCGGAGCACAGGCTCCGGACACGCAGGCCCAGCGGCCACGGCCCACGGGCCCAGCCGCTCCGCGGCACGCGGGATCCCCCCACACCGGGGCACGAACCCGCGTCCCCCGCATCGGCAGGCAGACCCCCAACCACCGCGCCACCAGGGAAGCCCCAATTTTACTTTTTTATTTGATATTGTTCTAGGGTTAAAATAAATATCTTTCATAATTTGTCATGGTCTAACTTCAAATTACATTATATCATTTTATATATGATGTTAAATTCTTACAGTAGTAATCTTAAGTAGACCTTGTCTTTTGTGCTCGTTTTGTCATACATATATGTATTCTTCATATGCTATAATTGTTATATTGTTAACATTGTTTGCTTTAAATAGTCAATTATCTTTTGAAAGAATATTAACGGGAAAAGTCTTTTATATTTACCCACATATTTAGCATGTTTGTCACCCTTCATTCCTTTGTGTAGATCCAAGTTTCTGTCCAGTATCTCTTTTCTAATTGCAGGTCTGCTGCTGATAAGTTCTTTTAATTTTATTTGTCTGAAAAAATCTTATTTTGCACTTATTTTTGAAGGGTATTTTTCCTGGTTAGAATTCTATTCCGATTTTTTTCTTCTTTCAATATTATGAAACTATTTTTACATTGTTTTCTGAATTGTTTTTTTTTCTAAAGAGTAGTCTGACATTTTTCTTCTCTTTTTTCCTTCATATGAAATGAGTTTTTTTTTCTGTGTTGTTTAGATGTCCTCTTTATCACTGGATTCCCTAATTTGCTTATTCTGTTCCTTGGTGTGTTTTTGTTTATTTTGCTTAGGTATCCTTGTCTTTCTTGAATCTGTGAGATTATAGTTTTAACTAAATTTTGAAATATTTTGGCCATCATTCTATCAAAACTTTTTTCTTCCTCCTCCTTATTTTGGGATTCCAAACATAATTATGTTACATCAGTTAATATTTTCCTACACTTAATTGGGGTTCGGCTTTTCTTTCTTTTTCTGATGTTTTTTCCCTCTTATTCCTTCAGTTTGCATATACACTGTGCTATATCTTTTATTTTACTGAATTTCCTTTATTGTATCATCAGCTGTTAAGACCATTCAGTGAATTTTTCATTTATGTATTTTTAAACTGTAACATTTCCACTGTACCATGTTCCTAAGGAGTTCATCACTTTTATTATTGTATTCATGTTTTTCTTTAACTCATTGCTCTTTGTCATAGCTATTTTGAAGTCCTTGTTTGCTAATTCCATCATCTGTCATTTCTGTGTCTGTTTTATTGACTGATTGTCTACGTCATTATGCTATACCTCAGGAGGTATATTTTCCTCCTTCTTCACGTATCTTATAATTTTTATTGGATGAATATTATATTTTGAGTATTTGGATTTTGTTGAGTTGGAAAAACTCTCCTGTATTTCTTCTTTACTCTCCTCACACAACTACCACACTTCCTTTCTGCTCACCAAATCTGTCAGGTTTTTTTTCCCCCCACACATCAAGCAATTCTCTGACACTAGCTGGTTGTCCTACAGTGTAACTCAAATCTGGCACTATCTGTCTAGAGATAGCATCAGCTCCCACAGGTTAAGGACTCAGCCCCACAAAACTGCACCTCTCCACCTGCAGATGCTATTACAGGTCCCAGGTTGTCACCTGTACTTCTGACTGACCTGCCATGAATCAGGGTTCCCATGACCCCTTTCTTGGATTCAGTAATTTGCTAGAATGGCTCACAGAAATCAGAGAAATAATTACATTTACTGGTTTATTATTTAATAAGGGTTATTATACAAAATACAGATGAACAGCCAGACAAAGAGATACTTAGGACAAGGTCTAGAAGTTTCCAAGTGCAGGAGCTTCTGTTCTCATGAATTTGGGCTGTACCATCCTCCCAGCATGTCAATGTGTTCACCAACCTGGAAGCTCTCCAAACCCTGTACTTTGGAGATTTTTTGTGGTGACTTCATTATGTAGCCATGATCAGTCATTAACACAGTCTCCAGCTCCTTTGCCTTTCCCAGGGGATGGGGAGTGAGACTGAAAGTTCTCAGCTTCTAATCATGGTTTGGTTCTTCTGGTCACCAGCCCTCATCCTCATGCTCTCTAGAAGCCCACCAAGAATTGCTTCATTAGCATAAAAGGCAGTCTTATAACCCAGGAACCAGTGGCAAAGACTAAATACTAAAACAAAAGGTGCTTTTCCTAATTAGGAAATTACCAGGGTTTTAGGAGCACAGTACCAGAAACAAGAGGGCAGAGATCAATATACGTGTATACTTTCTATTATTTTTTTTAACATCTTTACTGGAGTATAATTGCTTTACAATGGTGTGTTAGGTTCTGCTTTATAACAAAGTGAATCAGTTATACATATACATATATCCCCATATCTCTTCCCTCTTGTGTCTCCCTCCCCCCCACCCTCCCTATCCCACCCCTCCAGGTGGTCACAAAGCACCGAGCTGATCTCCCTGTGCTATGCGGCTGCTTCCCACTAGCTATCTACCTTACGTTTGGTAGTGTATATATGTCCATGCCTCTCTCTCGCTTTGTCACAGCTTACCCTTCCCCCTCCTCATATCCTCAAGTCCATTCTCTAGTAGGTCTGTGTCTTTATTCCTGTCTTACCCCTAGGTTCTTCATGACATTTTTTTTTCTTAAATTCCATATATATGTGTTAGCATACGGTATTTGTCTTTCTCTTTCTGACTTACTTCACTCTGTATGACAGAGTGTAGGTCTATCCACCTCATTACAAATAGCTCAATTTCATTTCTTTTTGTGGCTGAGTAATATTCCATTGTACATATGTGCCACATCTTCTTTATCCATTCATCCGATGATGGACACTTAGGTTGTTTCCATCTCTGGGCTATTGTAAATAGAGCTGCAATGAACATTTTGGTATAAGACTCTTTTTGATTCATGGTTTTCTCAGGGTATATGCCCAGTAGTGGGATTGCTGGGTCATATGGTAGTTCTATTTGTAGTTTTTTAAGGAACCTCCATATTGTTCTCCATAGTGGCTGTACCAAATCACATTCCCACCAACGGTGCAAGAGGGTTCCCTTTTCTCCACACCCTCTCCAGCATTTATTGTTTGTAGATTTTTTGATGATGGCCATTCTGACTGGTGTGAGATGATACCACATTGTAGTTTTGATTTGCATTTCTCTAATGATTAGTGATGTTGAGCATCCTTTCATGTGTTTGTTGGCAATCTGTATATCTTCTTTGGAGAAATGTCTATTTAGGTCTTCTGCCCATTTTTGGATTGGGTTGTTTTTTTGTTATTGAGCTGCATGAGCTGCTTATACTTTCTATTATTTTTTAAGGAAGTTGTCTTCTTTAAGAGCATGTAATTTAAATTGACTGGCAGTTAAGCTACTAATGATTGGCTTTATATTTTCCAGGCTTTTTATTTGTTTTGTTTTTAAAGTTATGATGGTTCTAAAGTAGCCTTTTCTTTAGGGCTTATATATCTATACTCCCGGCAAATTAAAAAAATAAGGAGAGACTATATTCAAAAAGACCAATGCAGTAGGAAGAGACTCCAACCTCAGCCTCTGTAGGCATCACAAAATTAAACGGGAAAAGTATTTTCTTCTATAAAGAGGACTATATTCATTTCCTAGGGCTGCCATAAATAATTAGCACAAAATTGCTTGCTTAAAATAACAGGAATTTATTTTCACAGTCTGAAGGGCAGATGTGTGAAATCCAGGTGTCAGAAGGGCTGTGCCCCCTCTGAAGACTCTGGGAGAGAACCCTTCATTTTCTTTCCCAGACTCTGGTGGCTGCAGACACTCCTGGGCTTGCGTATTCATCACTCCAGTCTCTGCCTCTATCATCACACAGCCTTCTCCTCCTCTCTGTGTCTTCTCCTCTTTTGTCTTTGATAAGGACACTTGTCATCAGATTTAGGGCCCAACTGGATCATCCAGAATGATATCTCAAGATGTTTAGCTTAACTCCATCTGCCAAGACCTTTTTTTCCAAATAGGTAATATCCATGGATTCTGGGAGTTAAGATATGGACATATCTTTGGGGGACCACTATTCAACCCACTACAAGGAATCAGCAAAGCTAGCAGGGATATTGTGAGAGGGGGACAAGCAAGTGGAGGTGGGCAGACAACATGACTGGAGAGGATCTATAGGAAATGACCTTCTCCGTGGTCAGCCAGTTTCCAAAATGAGCTGATAAGCGGGGATGTTCTGCATGTTAGTACTTGCTTATTCTTTTTTTTTTTTTTTCGCGGTACGCGGGCCTCTCACTGCTGTGGCCTCTCCCGCTGCGGAGCACAGCCTCCGGACGCACAGGCTCAGCGACCATGGCTCACGGGCCCACCCGCTCTGCGGCATGTGGGATCTTCCCGGACCGGGGCATGAACCCGTGTCCCCTGCATCGGCAGGCAGACTCTCAACCACTGCGCCACCAGGGAAGCCCAGTACTTGCTTATTCTTGAGGGAAGGAGAAAAGTCTGACTAAAGTTAGGTCAAGCCAAGTCAATATGTAAGTTTCAGGCAATCGTGAGCACTTGGTGACTGCTAAAATAGAACACTTCTGGGGTCTACCTGAATGCTTTAGGTGTTTAGTACAGTCTCACCAATTGGGATGGTAAGAGCTCAACTATCTCCTGGTCTTGTGAATGTTGGGAGAATTGGTTTATTTTTTATATCCCCCTAGTAGTTTCTTCCTTGACATCTTTCACCCTAAATATGTATAGCTTATTATTCAGCTGCATGCTCAGGGGGAGCCTTCCAAAGATTTCTGCATCTCTTTTTCTACACAGGACCTTTCTTCACAATAATCTCTCCCATCAATTCTAGCCATTTTGGCCTCCTTGGATTCTGAAATCTAGCTCAGCCAGAGCATCATGCATGCTTGTTTTCCTTCTCCCTGTGCTGCAGTCCAAAAAGTGCCTCTAGGTAGAAACTCAATAATCATACACCTCACTCATTTATTTCCTTTATATCATGGATCAAAATTCTGTAATGCCTTTATCCCATGTCTTAAAGTTTTTCCAGCTGTCGAATTATTTACAATGGACAGGCAAGTACTGTAGTGGTTCCCCGATTGTAGCAGAAGGGGAAAGCCCCCAGAGCAGAGTAATTTTTTAATTGAAACTTTCCACAGCCTCTTCATTGAAATCATGTTTACTTCCTTATGGCAAAGAACTTTGTTCATGCTGTTGCCTTTTCCAAGGATGAAATATGACACAGGGACCTGTTTTTAAAATTTATCTACACCTTTCAGAAGCCTTGGCCAACATGTAACCCTTGGACCTGAAGCAGCAGAATTATTTCATTGCCATCACGATTAAAGTCTTTCATTGCCTTGTCTACCAGGTAGAACAATCAGGGACTTAGGTTCAGTAGAACTGTAATGTCAAATGCCAGGCTGTAAACATGAGGGAAGGATGAAATGTGAAAGAAATGGAAACATTATATATTTATTGCTTTTATGAAATTTTTTACAAAAATGAAGGAGAGAGGTGCATTTTGATGGGATATCTGAAGTAGCAGGATTGGAGAAAAATTGCTTTTGTTTGAGGTAAGAGGACATGTATATATATGCTTTTAGACTGGGAGAATAAATCATTTGGAAGAGAGAGGATGGAGTGGCAAATATTTGACAGAGAAGAACCTGGCAGAGTTAGAAAAAAGATGGAATGAAGGGAAGGGGTTAGGAGTGAAATTCCCTTTGAAAGAAATAGGAGTATCGTTTTATCTCACTCAAGAGAAAGAAACACAGAAAAGGAAATATTTGTTATTGAGATCTTACTATGTGTTAGATGTTATGCATACTAATTTAGTCTGTGCTCATGGGACAAACTAGGTAAACATTAGTATTCCTATTTCAAACATGATAAATTGAGCTTGTAGAGTTTAAATAATTTGTACTTTCTCTATCTATAGCCAGTGTGAACCTTTTACAGCAAAAAAAATTCAAGTCATTTTTCTACACGAGACCTCCAAAGATGCCCCATCCTAAACAGAATCAAAACCAACGTGCTCTGGCTTACAAGGCCCACACGACCTGGCTTCCACATGTTGGTCTGAACTCACCTGTCCCCTCTTTTCCATGATGTGCTCAGCTTTAGCCACCTGGATCTTCCTGCTCTCTCTCCTCCAAACTCCCAGAGCTCACTCTCATTCCAGAGCTTTGTGCTCACTCTTCCCTCTACCAGGAATTACTGTGAGCTTTCTTATTTCACTACCTCAGTCGTGCTTCTGCTCAAATGTGTTTCTTCAGAGAGGCTCTTTCTGACCATTCTATTGAAAATTGTACTTCTTATTTTATCATGATATTCCACTTTTGATATCTCTGTATCTAGCTGCCCAGATACATATTTAATTTCTGTTATATCCACTAGAATGTGTGTTCCACAGAGAAGGCAATACATTGTTTGGCTGGTTCACTATCGTGGCCTCAGAGCCTGGTGGGTACCTGGCACATAGTAGCTGCTCAATAAAAATTTATTGGATGGGGGCTTCCCTGGTGGCGCAGTGGTTGAGAGTCTGCCTGCCGATGCAGGGGACGCGGGTTCATGCCCTGGTCCGGGAAGATCCCACATGCCGCGGAGCGGCTGGGTCCGTGAGCCATGGCCGCTGAGCCTGTGCGTCCGCAGCCTGTGCTCCACAGCGGGAGAGGCCACAACAGTGAGAGGCCTGCGTACCGCAAAAAAAAAAAAAAAAAATTATTGGATGAATAAATAAAATGAGAGAAGAGCCATAGCTAAGAAATCACAAGAACCTTAATTCCAAAATTCTTTTACTTTTTATTCCAACCAACTAAGGGAAGGTGAGGATTCTCATATCATGTGGTCTTAAAGTTTTACATAGATAGCAAAGTCAGGAGTAGCATTTTCCTCATGGGAACAGTAGAAGGCAGATGGTGACATCTTGACTTTTTTTGTTATGGTGGTCACAATAAAAGCTACGCTTAATTGAACGTTTCACATAGTATGGCCTTTAAAATGGTAATTAATAGATACTTAAGAAAATATTAGCTTTGAGGGCTGGAAAAAAATAAGTGAAGAGCAGAATCCAGGCTTCTGAACACATAAGCTGTATTCCAAATTTATATTATGGGAAAATAACAAATTTACTTTAGAATTTAATTTAAAAACAAAGTGTTCCAATGAGCTTATTTTTCAATTTGGTTAACTTGTGACATTCTGAAGGCTATTTAGATTGCTTCATTTTTTCAGACTTTTTTTTTTTTTTTTTTTTACATAGGAAGGTACTGCTTTGGAGTATAATATATTTTCCTAGATAATGTTTATTACATTATCCGAGGGTTTACAGAGGACAGGTCAGGCTGACAAAGGAGCTGGACTAGACTATACATCTGAAGAAATCAATAAGTGCATAAACAAAATCACCTTTAGAAGCTAGGCAGATTCGTTAGTACTTTACTGCTTCATTTATATTTCGGCATTTTTATGATGAAATTTACCTTGTGGCACTTACTGTTTTAATAATCTTTTCTACTTCAGAAAAGAACAAAGGATTTGCTTAGTATATGAAATGAGATTGTTTTACTTTTCATGTGCTTTGATTGTTTTTGAATTTGGGCGTTATTGATTATGGTAGATAAACATTAAGTCACAAAGCAATTTATACATGAGCACAGTAATTCTTCATCCTGTTCATTGAGGGCAGGTTTGAAATTGAAATGCCATACACCATTATGAGGAGCCAGTGGTTTATGCATGAGGGCAGCCTAGAATACTTCGCTGGAATTAATGTCACAGAAACTCTTGGAAAAGCAAATGGAACGCTGAGGTTATTTGTAATTTTCCTGCCTCTTGTTAACCTATTTCCATTTTAAAATATTGATTTTAAAAATGAACTTAAGAATAATAATCATAAAGATGATATTAGATTAACAGTCATTCCTGTTATTTCGCTATTTCATAAATTTAGCAAGAGAGGAAAAGTTAATGTTCTATCTTTCTATTGACTTCTTGGGCTCATAAAAAGCCATAATCCTATAGCCATATAATCAGCACAAGTCAGGAAAAGTTAAGTAAATCAGAAATGGACTGAGGTCAATGTGATTTGATGTGAATTTTCTTTTGGCGTTTTAAAGGTTTCTTGATTTTACCTGACCTGAAAAAGTTAATAATGTGTTTCTCCATGCATAGGAGATTTTATAAATATACATACCACCAAACTGCAGGAAAAAATACTGTTTTTAAATACTCTTCTTGATTCAAATGAATGACTATGTAAACTTGGAGGGAAAAAAGGATATATGTTCATTAATATTCAGCGAAAAAGGAATACTAGGTGTATACATCTGAGAAAGAAAAACATTGTTAAAATTGAAATACAAACTCTAGTTGTCACATGTTCATGTCAACTTTGGTTTCTTCAGTACTAGTAATATTTTATTACATCCATACTCAAGAAAAGTTTCTGAAACATACAAATGTTTAATTCTTTAATGTGGATGAATTGCTTCTGACATTATGTAGATCTACTAAAAAGTTATATTAATAAGATTGCAAATGATAAGTTATAGATATAAACTCTATTTAAAATCCTGGTCAATAAAATTTTTTTAAAAAGGGGAGGTTGGGGAGGGAAGGATTGGGAGTTTGATATTAGCAGATGCAAACTATTATACATAGGATGGATAAATAACAAGGTCCTGCTCTATAGCACAGGGAACTATGTTCAATATCCTGTGATAAACCATAATGGAAAAGAATATGAAAAAGAATATATATATTCTTTTCAACAGCTTGGAAAAAGTACTAAATGTCTCTCTACCTGTTACCTCATTTGAAAAATGGGTACAATAACATTTTTCCATTTCAGTGATATTTTTAAGAGAATCAAATGAACGTTTTAAAAAAATGTTAGAAATGACTCTTAAAATGAGGATATAGCTATAGAAATATTGATAGGATTTTTGGCTATGGAGATATTATTGTAGCTTCATCAGATGGACCTGTGGAAGTTATTGAAGGAATAGAGAACACTGGTGGAAGAACTTCCAGAACAATTATTAAGATGTTCTCTATTGCCCATCAGCAGAAAATATGAACCTAAATAGATGAAAAAAAAAAGAGAAAATTGGGTCAGAATGGAGGAAAGGAAGAAAAAAGAATATGGAGAAATAAGAGCAAATAAAAGAAAAATATTATTTTACAGATTGTTGACTGTGGAAGAAGGAAAAAAATAGATCACAGAACTGGCAATATTTATGAGGGTCCAAGAGCCTGGGCCAATTTTCTGAAATAACTATGAACTGTAGTAGAGTCTGTCACCATCATAAACTGAAGTAAACCAAAGGGGAATGTTTGTATTAACTACAGTCTCTTGAAAAAACGTATTTATCCCTGTATTGCAGGTATATAAATTCATACTAAATTGAATTAGGGAAATATTTAAATCACTTATAAGTTTTTATATATTTGGGGGGGTTACTGTCTATCTTAGCTAAAATGGATTAAAAGTTTTTAAAGGTTTCAATCATACTGTATATTCAATTACATAGGTTTTTATATAGAATGGATTAATATTGTTTAAAGTCTTCAGCCATAATGTGCATTTATATAGATTTTTAAAATAAGTGATTCACTTATTTGCACAGTTCGAGTCAAGGTTGATTTCTGTAAATCTTAAGTTTTTTCAGTGTTAGTAATGTCTTTATTACCTCAAACACAGTAGGAATTAAGATACTTAGGTACCCTCATGGACACAAAAGTAAATCAAGGTGGTAGAGTGATAAAGATGGTATAAGCAGAAAACTGTAAAGCTGTGTGATGTGGTAGAAGGTGCCCTGGGTGGGGCAGGGGTGGGGTGGGCAACAGGGGAAATGATTGGTTGTTTTCTGTCCTGGCTTTTGTAAGTATTACCTACTGTTTTGGGTAAACATCTTGATCTCACTGAACCTCAGTCTTGCTATGTAAAGTGTAAAATGGGGGAAATGCTGTGTGTGCCCTTTATAGGCAAAAGACAGATAATGTGTATTGAAAATACTTTATAATCTATGAAACACTATGTGCATGTAAGAGGGCATAACTTTTCCTGGAGCAAATTTGTGCTGCTTCTATGTAGAGGCAATATTAAAAACTTCTCATAATCTCTTTAGCATGAACTCGGTGCTATAGATGGCATTCATATCGTGCCATGAAAAAAAGTGTGATATTCTGATATACTACAAATTCCAGAGAAAAGACAGAACAGTTTGAGATTTGAAATGGAGATTATGCCTGTGAAAGAGACTTCTGGCAAGTGGAGGATGGAGTTAACCACATGCCAGGTATGAGTCCCATAGGCAGAGAAGGATTATGGCTCTACAGGGGAGAGTCAAAGGCATGCTATAAATGTGACGTGAGAAATCGTTTGAGTGTAAATATGCAGTCAGGAAAAGTGTTCCAGTGTGGAGCACAAGGCATAGCTGTGCTTTCAGGAAAAGAGGTTTTGGGGTAACCTCTGTGAGAAAGGAAGGTCATATATAAGCAAACTATTGAAAACTTATTTTAATTATCCTTTCTCTAAATAGATCTTATATAATGAATTTCAATTCTTGAAGATCCTCTTTTGACTTAGATTGACTGATATTAACTGTTTAAACTAGGGAAAATTTCATAGGGTTCTATTTGGCAAACCAAATTGTAGGTGCCAAAGACAATGTAATTTTAAATGATTATTCACTGGGTCTTAGCAAACATGCCCCTCTACAGGTTACTTTAGGGCATTGAGTGCTATGACTATGGGGAATGTAAGCAAGGCAGTAAACTAACGGTTAAGATGAAGCTTATCTCTTTTTGTCTCTATTCTCTATTTGATAAGATTATAGGTGGTACATTTTTCAAAGTTAGCAGGATTCCCAAGTATGTGTGTAATTTGAGTCTTAGTATTGACTAGATAGTGAAGGTTGGCCAATTCGTCCATTTCAGCAGATGTTAAAGTTAATTCAGAATCTACATTATAGATGGGCAAAAGACAAACTGCATGATTTTTATCTTTTATTGTGTAACTTCTAGTAAATTTTGGATACCCATTTGGGAGAAACTGAATTGTGAACCTCTTTCAGATCTTTATTCATTTATTGTTTATTTTCTCCCACTGTATCCAAATTTCTTTCTTTTTAAATCTTCTTTCTTATCTCTCTCTCTCTCTCTGTTTTGTGGTGACTAGATATACTTTGGGTGTGGGGTTTGGGGGAGTTTCTCTCTAACCTGCTTACATTTTATGTATTTCGGCCACCAGAGAGCTTCAAATTAGTATCATCAGGGTTAGGAGCCTTGTGGCAATGGTAGAAGAACCCCCTGGGCTGTGCCCTTGGGGAACCATGCGTGTTCTTCCCTATATCCCTGAGGATCAGGGTCCTTATTTCATAGCGGCATAGGCAGCAGTGGCAGCAACTAGGGCATTTTTGTAGGGTCTTAATGAGTCATGTGATTTTAGGAGTGTGGCCCTCACTAATTCAAATCTTCACATAGTGACTGCTCCTCAAATGTGCCTGTTCTTCCTCCACATGGGCGACCACTTGAGAGGCCCTGATACTGCACCGTGTATGGCCTCTCCCCTGAGCACTCTATAGAATGGGGGCCAGTGCCTGATTGAGACACAGTCAGTCAGTCACAGGGTGAAAGTCATTCCCCTGAGTCTAGCGTTAGTTACAGCTTATGCTGCAGTTAACACACATGATTCATTCTAGGACCCAAAGAGAAATGACCCATGGCCACTTTTAAGAGAAACCCAATCCCATACTCTTGTCCTAAAAGATAATTAATTATCAAAACGCGTGATTTAGGTCAATTAGATTTATAAAAGAGGCTCAGTAAAAAAAAAAAAATTGGAAATGCAGCACAAAGTATCACAGCTCAAGGCTCAAGCCAGCTATCAAGCAACAGCCCAAAGTACATGCTTGTCACCAGGCACAAAAGAGCCAGTTTGCAAGTCAACATAAGAAGAAAGACCCTGGTGGTGATGGTCATTGTGTAGAGCGTCCTGTTCACAGTGCCAGTCGTTGTGACCACTCACAATGACCACGCAAGAGGGAGGGGGGATGGGGTGTATGTATATGTATATGTATAGCTGAGTCACTTTGTTATACAGCAGAAACTAACAAAGCATTGTAAAGCAATTATACTCCAATAAAGATGTTAAAAAAAAAAAAAGATGTAGGACAGAAGGAGAAGAGGGAAGAGTGAGGCTAAAGAGCTGTCAGCAAACATCAAAAGTGGGATCTGACTCTTTATTACACCTCCAAATCGATTTAGAGATTTTATAATTCACACCTATCAGGGTTTTTCTTAAACATCTAAAAACTAGTTATTTATAGGAAAAGGCAAAGTACCTAAAAGAGGCAAGATTTCTTTTAAAAGAATAAACTCGGAGGACTTACATTAGCTGGTCTCAAGACCTAATATACAGTGATCAGGACAGTATGGTGTTGGTATAAGGCTAGAGATATAGATCAATGGAGCAAAATAGATTTTCTGGAAATAGACCCACATTTGTGTGATCAATTAATGTATGATCAAGATGCCAATGTAACGTAATTAAGATAATACAGCTCTTTCAACAAATGGTGCTGGAACAACAGGGTACATATATGGCAAAAATGAGCTTGACCTTTACCTAACGTCATCCATAAGCATTAACTGAACGTGAATCATAGGCCTCTTTGTAAGAGAGAATTTTTTTACATTTCCAAAAGAAAACTTTGGAGAAACCTTTGTGACACTGAGTTAGGTAAAATTTCTTGTACAAGAATAAAAAATGTATGTGAACTATAAACAAAAACAATTAAGTAGAGTTCATCAAAATTCATGACCTTTGCTCTTTAAAAGATATATTTAAGAAATGAAAAGGCAAGCCGTAGAAAATATTTCCAAAAGTATGTTAAAAGGCTTTTATTAAGAATATATAGTTGATAAATGCGGGGTTTAGGGGTGCTGACCATCTACATGTAATTTGTAGCTGGCCCTCTGTATCCGTGGTTTCTCTGAACTGATGGGTCCTCCATATATGTGGTTCCAGATCGGGTGATTCAGGCAACCGCCGATCCTGTAAAAATGTAGTGTTTACTATTGAAAAAAATCCATGTATCAGTGGACCTGTGCAATTCAAACCTGTGTTTTTCAAGGGTCAACTGTATAAATCTCACAAATTAGTAATAGAAAGACAGTTCAATTAAAACTGGACAAAGGGTTTGAAGCGACACTTCACAAAAGACATAAAATACCAATAAGCACATAAAAACATGCTTAATTACACTAGCCATCAGAGATTCAAAAATAAACTACAATGAGATACCACGATACATTCATAAGATTAGCTAAAGTTTTAAAAAACTGAAAATAACTACTTTTGGCAAGAATATGGACTAACCGGAACTCAAACAGTACTAGTAGAAATGCTAAGTCACAAGCACATTGGAAAACAGTATAGCAATATCTTTAGAAGGTGGAGCATACATTTATGATACCAATCAACAACCCTACTCTTTGATGTTTTCCACAAGATAAATGTGAAAGTATTTGTCCAGCTGAATATTTCTGTATATCTTCATTCACATCAGCACTATATCTAATAATAAAAAGACAAAAAAAACCCTAAAAACAATCCAAATGTGCATTAAATAGTGAAAGGATAAAATTGTGGCATTACTCAGCAAGAAAAAAAACTATTCACAAAAGTACGACTAAATCTGAAAACATTATAATCTGTAAAAATAATCACACAAGAGACTACATCCTGTATGATCCATTCATATGAACTTCTAGAAAAAAATTTTTTTTAGAGACAGGAAATTGGTAGTTGCCTGGGCTAGATACTGGAAGAGGAGATAGTCTGTAAGGGGCCATGAGAAAACTGTTTAGGACAATAGAACAGTTCTTTAGCTTTTTCTTTGTGGTGAGAGTTAAGCAGTGGTATACAACTACCAAAATGCCTCAAACTACATACTGTACTGAAATGGGTGAATACAATGTAAAAACTTAAAAAGTACAAGATAGAATTAGGTTTTAATTTTACCTTTGCCAGTTTTTACTTTTGTGGCTTTAAGCAGGTTATCCAACTTTCCTTTTTCTGTGTAAAATGGAGAAAATGGTACCTACTTTGCATGGTGGTGGTTGTGATTATTGTGATATATACAGAGTGCTCGGAACTGTGCAGGTCACATTGTTTATTATATACGAGAAAATGAGAGTGTTTACTTTTATTAGTAGCATAAAGACATCTTGACTCAGAGGAGAAAACATTGAGTTGTTTTGCGTATCAAATTACTTGTTCATAAAATCCAAAGAATTTTCGTATTAACGAATTAAATATGAAGATTGTTTAAACGCTTTTTAAAGTGTAATTATTTTAAAAAGCTTAAATTCTACTGGGAGTTTATTTAAAACGAAATGCATTTGATGTGTACCTACAAATTCACGGAGTAATTAAACCCCAAGTTTTTGTTTGTTTGTTTTACAAAAATAAAACTGTGCCCTACACCAACGAAAGGTTGACAAGACAAGAGGGCACAGAAATGGAGAGTTCGTTTAACATTGTTATTCATGGAAGCATCATTTTTAGACAGTGATATAGCAGGGTTTTTTTCTTGGCTAGATGAGGATGGTAATGATTGTTAACTATTTGTTAGATTATTTTATCCAGGAATTTGTAACTCCACTTCCAGAGCAAAGTGCCTAAAGGTGTCACATTGAAAGAGTGTATCTTTGGCTAGGTGTATCTAAAGATAAACTATCAGTATGAAGACAGAATGATAGTGATAAAGTAAGTGATGGAAGGGAAGAGAGAATGAAGAGATAAGGGATTATAAATGAAAATAAATCATAACATTATAAAGTGTCCTCAATTATTTGTTCTGTGATTGGTAGTACCTGTTTCAATGATTTAAAAATAAGTCATATAGCGGCCTTAGTAATATGTGTCTTGTCACAATTGATTATTTAAATGGGTCTTATTACTTGGTATGTGAGTCACATTCATAATATTGTCTGAGAGTTAAGGGGAAATCTCTAGAATATTTCTTAGGATTACCCCCCCCCCCCCCATGGAAGTCTCCCTCTTTCTAGAAAATAGGGCAAAAAATTAATTTAATACTAACTTTATTATTCTAAATTCACCTCAGCCACACCTTGGATAGGAAATTTTGTTCAATGTTGAGCTCATTCATGGATGCTGTAGCAAACTGCTAAGTCCCGTGGGAAACTTTTCTACCCCAGGTACCTGCCTTCACTCTTCATTTCTTCTTTTTTATTCCACTTTCCCATTACTCTTTCTCTGGCTGCCCTAGTCACTTTGAGTTTTATTCTTAATTTGTAAATTAAAGCTACCCTATTCTTTCTTTGAAACACCTTCACCTTTTTTCTTCTATGTCATACTGTAGAATGGAGAGAAAGCGTGGAGAGAAAGTATGGGTAAAGAGAATTTATTTTTCATAGACAATTTGTCCAAGTTGGTGTTTGGCTAAATAAAAGACTACCTCATTTCAGAAATATATTTTCTACTTCCTAGGAAACAGAATTGCCTTGGGTCAGTGTTGTCTTGAACAGTATGTTTTTTTCCTCTTCATTTAGTCGCATGGTAATTTGGTGAAACTCAATATTCAATAAATAAATGCCAATTAAAAAACAAAATGCTGTTTCTCCTAAAAGCAATGGGAAATTATAAAACTCACTGTTGATGAGATTTGTTCACTCATCTGTGGCTGTTAGACACAAGACCTGTGGTATAGAGCACATTATTAATCTTGATTTATGGATACAAAATGTATGATTGTATTCTTTTTCCAGTTTCCCCACCAATATTAAGTTTCTCTTTTCAATTTTTTGCAGCCTGATAAGTATGAATTGTAACTGGTTATTTTAATTTACATTCCCTTTGGTATCATATTGAAATATATTTTATTTTTCATTTGAATTTACTCTCCTACAAATTGCTTATTCATATATTCTGTCAACTTTCTCCTGCTTTGTCTTTATTTATGAAGCAATAAGAGTTATTCATTACAGATATTACAGATTTCAACTTTTTTGTGATCAATTTTATTACAAATATACATTTTTTCTAGAATGTCATTTACTGACCTTCTTTATTATGTGATTTGTCTTCTGCCAAAGCGTTGTCCCATAAAACACAAAGAGCTATACCTTCTGCAATTTCTGGGGCTATCGCTGCTTGAGATGTATTAAAAACTGGATCTGAGCTCAAATTAAGTACAGAGTGTAAGATCACCACATACATAAAGAGGTACAGAGAAGGAGCAAGCCAAATGTTTACGGTCGGCTGACAACGAAATCTGCATCCTGAAGGGCAAATATAATACCTTTTAAAAATAAGTTACTGGGCTTCCCTGGTGGCGCAGTGGTTGGGAGTCTGCCTGCCGATGCAGGGGACGCGGGTTCGTGCCCCGGTCTGGGAAGATCCCACATGCCGCGGAGCGGCTGGGCCCGTGAGCCATGGCCGCTGAGCCTGCGCATCCGGAGCCTGTGCTCCGCAATGGAAGAGGCCACAGCAGTGAGAGGCCCGCGTACCACAGAGAAAAAAAATGTAAAAAATAAGTTACTGAAGTTAATGAATATACACACAAACATATACATGTATATATGAAATATTATGAAACATATATTTCATGTATATTGTATATATACACACGTATACATATGCACACGTGCATATAACACTTAAGGATCGTCATATATGGTACAAACTTGAACTTCTGGAATAAAAAATACTCTAATTTCCAAATGTAGCACTTTAAAGTTTGAGCAGAAATATCTTTGCATAACAAGCAAAAAAATACCAAACAATAGGAAAGCTGTTAATATGTCCAGGAGGATTACACCTATAAATGAAAAGACTCATATCTTACTAACTTAAATATTCACGTGGGGAAAGAGAAAGGGAATAAAAATGTTTTCTCATCTGTGTGGGTTTTTCCTTTTCATCAGGTAGTAATTTGGTGAAATGCAGTATTTGATAAATAACTCCCATTTTAAAAACAAAATGCTATTTCTCATCAAAACACTGGAAAACTGTTGGATTCTATTTGAATCTATTTGAAATGAGGTAGACTCACTCGTAGGTGGCTGTTAGGTACAGATGTATAGAGGAGAGAAGGAAATCCTATATGTGTAAGGTCTCTACACTGGTGTGTCTAGAATTTTGTAGCAAATTAATAAGGTATTACTTAGTCAAAGGAATACAGTGAAATTTAAATCAAAAGCACCAGAAAAAGCCAGATGAATTCACACTCAAATTCCACCTCACTGAAAATAGATGATTCCAGAAATGATAAACTGATCTAGATCATATAAACATTTTTTCCCCAATGAGTGGCCACTTACATTCTCTCCAGATGTGTATATAATTGAGACTTTTTCTTCAACATTGACAACACTTGGTGTGAGAAATTTTTGCTTTGTGCCAAATGGGAAAGTTTGAAATACATCAGTATAGTTAGGATTTGAAATTTCTGATTAATAATGGTAAGCCACATTAGCATATGGCTATTGACAAATTGGAGTCCTTTTCTTGGTGGAGAGAGTGTTTGTTTCAAGTATTTTATTTTAAAATCGGTCTTGACTTGTCTTTTCTCTTTCGAAATACAATTTATTCATATGTTTATTGTTTGTCTTTTTATTTCATGATGTATATAGAGTTTTGTAATGTTTACTTATTTAAATTTATCAGTATAGCTCTTTATGATTCGTGCTTTTTACGTCTTACTTAAGCAAATTTATACCCTGAAGTCACAAAGATGTTGTTCTTCTATATATTCTTTAAACATTATTTCATTTTGTATTTCACATTTCATTTTTAATACATCTAGAATTGATTTTGTGTTTAATATGAAACAGTGGTCCAAAATCAGTTTCTTTCCTTTCTGCCTAATTCTTTCATTTTTCTTTCTTCCTTTTCTATCCAGATACCCAAACCTCCTCATTTATTGACTTAGGAAGCTTTCCTCCACTCATATACAATGATGTATCTTAAATCATGAGGCCATAGGTACATGTGCATCAGTCAAAGTCCAATCAGTAGGCCGATATCACACAGTAATTTGAACAGAGAAAGTTTAATATAAAAAATTCACAACAGGAGATTGAAATAATGGGGATTGGCAAGTAATATATAAAGAGAACTTTAAAGAATACGGAAATTGCCTATATAAGGAAGAACTACTACCTGTAGAGCTGAGATGGAGCACGCAACGAAGAGCCCCTGAGAAGAGCTCCGCACAAGGCTGTGATCCAGACTGAATTAGGGGGGCATGACTGTGGTAGAGAGGGTCACTGAAGTGCCATGCTGGCACAACTTTGGAAATCTTCCCTCTAGATTGCACATATCTGTGGCCATACATTCTGATCTGTGGTGGCAGAGTATATCTATGCTTATTACAAGTATCATGTCATCTGGCAACACCAAACAGTTTACATAATGTAACTTTGTCGTTTCTGCAACTAACAATGATGAGCTTAACACAGAGAGGTATTTATGATGTGCTCCCAAACCAACCTAAAGTAATAATTTATTTAGGTCTATGAAGTTTTAAATCATGCCAATGAGTCTGTATCTAAAAACATAAGTCTAAAGCTAATAGAGATGAGTGACATGATGGGAAAGAGCTGGTTCACAGGGGCAGCGGGATAAAATGCAGAGCAACAAGTAGATGCTGGCTTATTAATTAATTTTCTCTTTTGTTACACTTATTCTCTATGTCTTATAACATATTCCTAGTCTGGGAAGCACTTTATACATAGTAGCACCCTAACGTGTATTATAGAACTAAATTCATATACCCCTAAAATGATGGTGCCTGGGGACAAGGGGTTAGTGGTGGATATGTGAGAAGTTGTCAGGTACCAGGTGTATTTCGAAATAGTAGGGACAGGAATTGCTAGAGAAATTGATTATGCGATGTGAAAGCAAGAGGAAGCCAGTGTGATTCCAAGATTTTGGTCTGAGCAACTGGAAGAATATAGTTGCTGTTATGGAGAATAGAATTAACTGAGATGGTGAAGAAGGAACCGTGGACATGGTGTAGGTGCAGAGAACACACAGTTCAGTTTTGCAGATATTAAGTTTAAGATGCTCATTAAAACACTGTGATAGAGGCAATTGGCTATATGAGACTGGAAACCAGGGGAAGGATATCAGCTGGAGAAATAAATTCGGGAGCCCTCAGTGAATGGATGTAAAAATATGCAGTACCTGCTTTGCAGATAAATGTTTAGAACATTGTCTGAATTATTTTAGTGTTTGAGCTCATGTATTAAATAATTTCTATAAGGTTCTAGAATTTTTGTGAAATGATAGAACAAGGTTAACTTCTGTTATGGAGAGCGTTTTAGGAACACCTATGGACAATGATAAGGCTAGACTTTAAAAGGATTGTGGATAAAGTATTACATATTCCTTGTGATATTACTGCAGTTGAAAAGAAATAAATGCTGTGCTGAAAGGTTATATAGATAATTTAACCATAGCTTTAACAATGGTGGACTAAAATGGAATGCTCAGTATAACATGGAAAAGATATTTTGCTTATGGATAATAATGGCATTGTTCTTAGAATGCTTTGACTATTAAGATTTTGTGATAGGGGCAATCCAAAATTTTAGAAATTGATGAAGATAGTGTTACTTTCATTGAATTTAAAATTTTAATTGTGTTCAATTAAATTGAATTAGCATAATTTATTTGGAAGCACTAGGCATTGGACAGAAAAATTGATATTTATCAACTTAAAATACTAAAAGTAGATGATTAGCTGGATAAACTGTTAAAGCATTTTTTATTGAAGTATAGTTACTTTACAATATTGTATTTCAAGTGTACAGCAAAATGATTCAGTTATACATATACACATAGATAGATAGATAGATAGAATGATAGATAGTTTTCAGATTCTTTTACATTATAGGTTATTACAAGATACTGAATATAGTTAGCTCCCTGTGCTATACAGTAGACCCTTGTTTTTTACCTGTTTTATATATAGTAGTATATATATGTTAATCCCAAATTTCTAACTTATCACCCCTGCCTCACTATCCCCTTTGGTAACCATAAGTTTGTTTTCTATGTCCGTGAGTCTGTTTTGCAAATAAGTTCATTTGTATCATATTTTTAGATTCCACATATAAGTGATACCATATGATATTTGTCTTTCTCTGCCTGATTTACTTCCTTGATATGATAATCTCTAGGTCCATCCATGTTGCTTCAAATGGCATTATTTCATTGCTTTTTATGGCTGAGTAATATCCCATTGTATACGTATACCACGTCATCTTTATCCATCCATTGGTCAGTGGACATTTAGGTTGCTATTGTAACTAGTGCTGCTGTGAACTTTAGGGTGCCTGTATCTTTTCTAATTAGAGTTTTCTCCAGATATCTGCCCAGGAATGGGATTGCAGGATCATGCGGTAACTCTATTTTTAGTTTTGTAAGGAACCTTCATACTGTTTTCCATAGTGGATGCACCAAATTACATTCCCACCAACATGTAGGAGGCTTCCCTTTTCTCTACACCCTCTCCACCGCTTATTACTTGTGGACTTTTCAATGATGACCATTCTGACTGGTGTGAGGTGATAAAGCATTTTTTTAAATGTATTTTCTAATATATCACACATAGAAAACTTTGATAAGAATTTGATAATATGTGCCTATGAGATACTCTAAGAGGAAATTATAAATAAGAATGTCACTGAGCACAGCTGACGGAAGTGGAGCAGATTGATCTCTGATAATGTATCATCACCTATGTGGCTGGGAATCTAAGGGATTCTACATATCCCTTCTTTGTCTAAATAGTTTATAAAAGGTTGTTACAACTTTATTAGTCTCCTACTTTCCAGAGCTCATTTTTGAAGATGTGTATGGAAATCCACTTGTCATTTTCTATCCTCAAGTAAGAAGCTACTTGTTTTGCCTGCCAAATGGTGTTTTACCCCCTGCAGGTAACATCAGAAAAGAATAAAGCTGAGGTTTCATGTACTAATTGGGTTTGTGGAACTTGGAAAAAATTAACCCATTTCTTTGTAATAATTTTAAAGCACGATGAGCACGGTTATACATGATCAAACAGGAGCTTCTCTTTGCCACTGGTGTCTAGATTTGTTATCTTTCTATTTGAAATTCAAATCCTTATAAACACATACTTATTTACTCCTAAACATAGAGCAGTATGCTAAGTGTTCAGAAAAATAAATAAGTTGACTAAATGTCTCCTAATCTCAAAGGGTTTGTGGTTTTTATGAACCAATAGGAAGTAAATAAGAGAAGATGACTCTTGACAATAAGAAGATAACTGAGTATACAAGAGTGATTAGGCAATTAAAAAAGAAGCTGTTACTAAAATTCAAAAAAGATTTGTGTAACATTTGAAATTGCTCATGTAGAATGGATAACGACTTAATAGATAGGGTAAAAAGCACTAAGAATATTCCACTTGGGGGAAAAGCGTACATGAAAGGACTTGCATTAAGTTGAATGTGGAGATTGTGATAGACCTTGATTGCCAGTTTGTTTGAGTCTTATTTTATATGTGTTGAGGAACCACTGAAGGTTTTTGTATCAAGAATGTAATGCCCATGGATCAGAGTTTTAGGAAGTTTAATCTAGTTCAAATTTATAGTTAGTGGGGTAACAGTTACAAATGAAGGACTTAGGCAGCAAGCCTAGTGGGGAAATCAACACCCAAGATGAATAGTAATGAAATTCCAGAGGGAGAGACAAAACCAAAAGACAAAATGAAGGCAGACTTAATATTAAGTTAGTGCTTGAATTTGGAAGTATATCAAAGATGAATCTTAGACTATGATCTGGGCTGTAATATCAATCAAACCACAAGAAATAGGTACTCGTAAATTTTACAACATAACTTTGGTCATGCAAGCTTATTCTAGGCATACATGGGACTGTGGGGTAGCAAATAGTACTCTTCCTTATAATGTTGTCTATCTGGGCCTATGTGCTGCTTGTAAACTTCATGACAAACCAAAGCAATCATACCTCATCTTCTGGAATATAACTTAAAATGTCCTTGGTTTAACCGGGTTTAGATGAAACTAATGAAGGTTAATTCTCGGCGTCTCTCACTTAACCTCCCGTTAATGAGCCCTTCATTCCCTTTAGAATTTAGAAATTCATATCTATTTTTTACGTATAAAGATCCCCACAGAGTGTATCAGTTTCAGACTCCATAAAACCTGGATATATGAATGCAGCACAAACAATAGGAATTTATGCAGAAAATAAGAGCTTTATTTCATTTAAAATATCGGGGGACATAGAAAGTACTTGCACAATTAAGAACTCCTTCTGCATCCTGTCCAGTTCAGACAATTGAGAGAATGATTTAAGTGGGGAAGGTTCAGTGAGTGGCTGAGCTGGAGCATTAGTTTATATTGTTTTTGACATGTAGAATAAAAGGAGATAGTCTATGTACAGCAGAGGGGAACACTGCACAGAAACGCGGTAAAGGCCAGAGCACCTCATTTCTTCACTGCTGACCTTGTCTTAAATTCAGAACTGTCTAATATATAAGTGATTATTCGCTCAAGCATATTCTGATTTGAAAGAGGTGTCCCGGTAAAGGCACTGCATGGTCTGAAATGGAATCTCAGGAAATTTTTCATTTGCATTTGACCTAACTTTTTTCATTCAAATTTTTCATTTGAATTTTGAAACCTTAATTCTGGAATCTCTGGAGATTTGATTATTTAAGAAGAGTATGTGGAGAATACTAGTTAAAGGGATATCTCTGATATTTCTAACACTGAGTCTCAGGAGGGAGTAGTATTCTCTTCTGTTAAAAAAAGAATCCTTCCCTCTCTGCTCATGGGCCCACACCCTTCCTTTTCCACAAAGATATTATCAATATTTGTGCTCTCTCCTATATATTCAACTTTTTCCTCTCTGGTGACTTCTTAATAAAGCATTTAAGGATCCCAACATCTTCCTTGCGTATCAAAATTTAGCTTTGTTCTCTGTTTGTTCCATTGGCTACATCCTTACTTTTCATCCCTCCTACTCCACTAAATCCTTCCAAATTTTCATGTCAGGAAAATATAAAAGAACAAGTCAGGGGCTTCCCTGGTGGTGCAGTGGTTGAGAATCTGCCTGCCAATGCAGGGGACACGGGTTCGAGCCCTGGTCCGGGAAGATCCCACATGCCGTGGAGCAACTAAGCTCGTGCACCACAACTACTGAGCCTGTGCTGTAGAACCCGTGAGCCACAACTACTGAAGCCCGTGCTCCACAATGAGAGAAGCCACTGCAATGAGAAGCCTGCGCACCGCAATGAAGCGTAGCCCCCGCTCGCCGCAACTGGAGAAAGCCCGCGCGCAGCAATGAAGACCCAACACAGCCAAAAATAAATAAAGAAAATAAATTAAAAAAAAAAAGAAAAGAACAAGTCAGTAGTTGCCACCTAAGTTCCTGCATCTCCTGCTCTCTACTCCCATCAACTACTTTTGGGCTTAAGTCACTACCACTCCAGTGGGACCACACTGACCAGTGTTAATTGATGACCTTACTAACTCCAGTGGATTCTTTCTAAGGATCATTTTCTTTTCACATTTGCACCGTTTGACAATATTAGCCATGGGATTCTTTCTTAAATACTACTTATTCCTTTGGTTTTTATAGATTGATTACACCTGCTTCCCTTTCTATTTTTCCAACGCTTTCTTTACAGAATTTGTGTAGGTCATTCACCCCCTGCCTACTCTTAGAAGTTGTGACCTTCAGAATTTCTTTTCGTTAATTATTCCTCATTCTCCATATATATATTCAAATTGGGTGATCATATGTAATACCATGGCATTTTGCTATAAAAATCTAGAAGGCTGTTCTTGCCACCGTTTCCTTTGTATTGACCTCACATGAGATTGGCCTTACCTACCCTTCGTTCCACAGATAGTTGATCACTGAGTCTCATTGTTTTTATTTCCAAAATACTTTACCTGTGGTTTTCCTCTCCTTTCCTACACCATACCCTCATTTCCTTTGCTGTTAAATAGCTTTCTGTAAGATATCCTTGCCTTTAGTCATTTATCCTTTTTTATTATCTTTTTTTTAAATTAATTTATTTTTGGTTGCCTTGGGTCTTTGTTGCTCATTGCGGTGGCATCTCTTGTTGCGGAGTACGGGCTCTAGGCACACAGGCTCAGTAGCTGTGGCTCACAGGTTCTAGAGCGCAGGCTCAGTGGTTGTGGCATGTGGGCTTAGTTGGTCTGTGGCATGTGGGATGTGGGATCTTCCCAGACCAGGGCTCGAACCCGTGTTGCCTGCATTGGCAGGTGGATTCTTAATCTCTGTGCCACCAGGGAAGTCCCACTTATCCTTTTAATCTGCCATCTATGTTATAGCAATCTTTGAAAAACATCATATAGCCACCTTACCCCAGTGCTTAAAAAGCTTTTAAATGTGTCCTCATCAGTTCAGAACATACTTCAGTACATTCCAAAATTTAATAGCCTTCACAATTTGGTCCTAGTGTAGAATTCTGCACTACATTTATGTGTTTGTGTACACATAAATATAATACCCTCAACACACAAGACAGTTAATGCAATTTTGTTGGTGTTAAGAACCCTGTTATGATAGATTCACAACCACAGACGTTTACAGTCATAGAACATTAGACCAAATATAATTGAGACAAAAAGAGTTAGACTCAGAGATGTAACTTGAGTTGTATAGTGCATGAAATTTGTTGTGGACAGAATAGGAAACCAAAACCTTAGTCCTCCAAGTCTGTGGAACTATGGCATTGTATAGGTAAAAATATTCTAGGCAACAGACACACAGACTGATTATATTGATCCACTTGTTGCTGCTTGGTGACCGTCAACTCTTTGTTTTGTACATCTGACTTCCATCTAGATCCCATCTGGGAGTATCTAATATCTGTAGTTAAAAATCTTCATGGAAGCAGATTAATTTTCTTGTCTTTGACTTTTAATGGAAAATGAGGTGTTTATATGATTACAATTTCATACTGAGGAACTGGACATTGACCGATATTATATTTTAAGTAAGGACTAATAAATAATACGGTGATTCATGATAACCATAAAATGTTTTAGTGTTAGAGCAGAATTAGAGTGAGGAAAAAAAGGACTATTGGTTCTTTTTTCCCACCATTCTCTACCAACAAAGGATGTTATTTCTTCAAGGTGGAATCAACATAAATGTTCACATCTTCAAAATGTATTTATTTCTGTTCCCTTGTTTATTAACTGTGGATTGTTTGGTTGTGTTAACATGGAAAGCCAAAACTTGAGTTAAGTCTTCTGGACACAATAAACATTAGGTGCATGGCTTCATCACCCTTTGGTTGTAAAGATAGGAGGAAGCACAGCTTCAAGATTTTCTTATAACTTTGTGAATGCTTCCTTACTTGAATCAGGTTTGGAAGGGTCATCTCCTTATTCGCTTGGCATGGTGAATGGCATATGGCCAAGACAATTTCCTAGTCTTATGCGAAACAATGTGATCCCATCTTTAAAGTTACTCATGGTTAATAGGTTAAGGGGAGGTATGTCCTGTCACCAGAGATAAACTATTTGTTTAAAGGAATTTTAAAAAATAGTTCTAGTGAACCACTTTGTATCTTTCCAAGCATTTCACAAAAATAACTTTTTCCCTCCTAGTCGCGTATTGTGGAATTGATAGATAACAGAATCACTGTGCTTTGGATACTGGAATGTACCATGAAATTTGCTTTTGGTGTTAAGGGGTTAATTCTTTCGAATCAGTTAATAACTGATGGGCATAGGCCTCAAAGTGCTATTTTCTTTGCGTGGATTATGCAGTTTGGAACTCATTGCTCTTCAATTTAGCTTTCTAAATTAACTCATATCATAGCCATTATTGCAGGAGTTGACCACCTGCCACCCCCATATGTTGGCTTTAATTATAAACATTTCCATTTGAAAGTCACAGAACTTTACCCAATCCTCTACTCTATCTAAGTTCAAACCAGAAGGACCAAAATTTCATGAAACATTTTTGAATAAATAATAATATCTTATTATGAGTGTCTTCATATCAGAAAAAAGAAAAGGATGATGACCTGTGAAAAGGTAATGTCAGAAACATAACAGATGGCTCATAGTTAACCTAGTCACACAAAGCTTCAAAAGTCTTTGACAATTCATTACGATAGCTCTTACACAGAATTTCTTTTTTCTTTGCTTGGCTTTGGGATAATTATTTTTCTCCTTCCTTGCCCCTTCTTTCTCTCCCTTCCTCCCTTCCTTCTGGCTTTATGTGTTATATCAAGCAACAAACATCATTAAATAAAAGTTAGCTTTAAGCAAAATTTCTAAGCAAAATTTGTTGTTAACACTTGGCTTCTGGTTTGTTTTCCAGTAAGCATTTATTAAGCTGTTTTTATGTTCCAGATACTTTATAGTTGCTGAGGATACAAACAATATTAAAACATGTTTTTTTCATTCAGTGACCTCTCAGGGTAGGGCTGGGACAGACATATCAACATATGTGTCCAGTAGGGGTACAAATAAGGTATATGGTTATCACTAGCACGGAACACTTACCTGGCTGGAAATATCAGAAAATTTGGCATTAAAAAGGTATGGGCAACAACTTGAAAAATGCTTAGGAATTAACTAGGAAGAGCCATCCTGGTGGAGATGGGAGTGCAGGAAGAAATGTGAATTTTCTAATGCTGATACTTATCCCCTGGGTAACTCACCTCTGCCTCATTTTGTAGGAAACCTTTGTTGTCTATTTCAATCTAAATTTTAACAGAGAAGTCTTTCTTAATCTGTCTCAAGTGCTTTTGTTTTTTACAATGTCTTTCTTGGCAAACTAAAAGTCTTATAAAAGAAAAACAGTTTCAAGAGTTATAGAAAATATTTTTAAAAACTTCTTAAAAATCTAAGCATTTAACTTATGCTATTTAACTTAAACTTTTCTATAGTATCATCAGGGATATATGAGTAAGCTGAGAGGTATATCAAGTAAATCATACAGGAAGTAGATTATGGCAGAGTTTGAAATTAAATCTCTATACTCTGTTTTCCTAAAATGGAAATGATCATAGAGCACCACCTTTGGCCCTTTGATTTTCTTGTTCTTTCTTCTAAAATTCTTTTTAAAATTCATCAGAACCTCCTAATTCCCATTTTTGTGTCTTCTGTTCTCCCACAATTGTCACACAAATTGCTCTCGGTATTTCAAACCTCAGATCAAATGCACTTTCTCTATGAAATATTTTCTGATTACTCATTACAAAGTATTATTTCCTTTTTCTGAGTTTCTAAATGATTTGACTCGTTTTGCCTGGGAACAATGATCAGGGCCCTGATTAAATAAATACTTCTGTTAATTCTAATCCCACATATTGAAAATTTTAAAAAACTATATTTCTACCTAACTTCCATCAGTGTCTTCTGTGCATGACAGGCATTCCCTCTTTCACGGAACTAGAGAAGTCCAACATATAAAGATTGACTTGTATCACCATGAAGCTGGATGGACCTGCCTCCTTTAAGACAAACCTGTGTAAAGATATCACTTTCCAACAAGTCTCCATTGAGATTATCCAGTTCTCTTAGGAACAACCTTGGTTGCCATTTCTACTACTAAATTAGTCTCCTCTGCTTCCTCTTATTCCATCTTGAAAATAAGATCTTTGACCGACTCTGAACTTTGGCAACAATGCCCTACTCGTGCTAATAAGTGTATCCTGCTGTAGCTGAACTTCTACTTGACTGAATATGTCTCTGTATTCCAGTTCCATCTGGAGTTGAGATTTGCAAAATTTCCATTGCTGATCTCATCTAAATACCTTCTTGACTAACCCATCCTTGGCTACTTGCCTTGTGTCAGTGTCATCTTGGTTAAATGTTATATCAACCACAGTTCAGAGGCAGGAAATAGAAACCTCTTGATTTTAAGCAGAAATGGATGTGGGAGTCTGCCGCTGAAATTACTGTCGTAGCTGTAATCTAGGATCTGCCACTACACTTACACACCCTTGCTGTATGGACTGGACACTGGTCCCAATATCAAAATTTTTATGGCGGCATGTTGGTTTGTAATTCTCAAAGGAATGCAGCATTGTTTTTGCTTTATTATTTTGCTAGGGAAAGAAAATTTCAGAGACTTCTACTTGGACCTTTCTACCAAATAACCCATGGATCAGGGAGCCATTAATAGCGATATTTTAGTTGTTAAAATATGTATTTTATGTGTAAATGAAGAATAAGTTTGCGGATCCATTGAAACAACTGTGAGGTTTTTTGCTTATTAGCCTTGCAATAAACCACATCTGAGACACAAGATATATTAAGGGAAATCACATGTAAATTACATCCTTTTAGACCCACTAAAAGCTGAAGACACCTTTTACTTTTATATTTTGTTTGTTGTTCAGTAACTTTTTAAAAACTGAGACATAATTGACATATAGCATTATATTATTTTCAGGTATATAACATAACAAAATGATAACCACAGTAAGTCTAGTTAACATTCATCACCACACATAGTTACAATTTTTTTCTCACAAGAATTTTTAGGATGTTCTCTCTTAGCAACTTTCAAATACATAATACAGTATTATTAACTATAGTCACCATGTTATACATTACATTGCAGGACGTTTTTATTTTATAACTGGAAATTTGTACCTCTTGACCCCCTTAACCCATTTCACTCATCCCCAACCCCCTGCCTCTGGCAACCATCAATCTTTATTTTGTTTCTGTAAGTTCATTTTGTTGTTGTGTTTGGTTTTATAAGATTCCACATATAAGAGATTGTATGGTCTTTGCCTTTCCCTGTGTGACTTACTTTACTTAGCAATATATCCTCAAGGTCCATCCATATTGTGGCAAATGACAGAATTTCTTCCTTTTCCTAGTGGAGCAATATATATATATATATATATATATATATATAAAATCTCTCTCTCTCTCTCACAACTTCTTTATTCATTCATCTGTCAATGGATACTTAAGTTGCTTCCATCTCTTGGCTATTGTAAATAATGTTTGCTTTGAACAAAGTGGTGAAGTTATCTCTATGACATAGTGTTTTGTTGTTTCTATTCCTTCAGATACAATCCCAGAAGTGTAATTGTTGGATCATATGGTAGTTCTATTTAAAAATTTTTGAGGAACCTCTGTAATTGGCTGTACCAATCTCAATCCCCCCCAACAGCACACAAAGATTCCCTTTTTCTCTACAGTCTCACCAGTATTTGTTAACTCTTATCTTTTTGGTAAGAGTCATTCTAACAGGTGTAGTATCTCTGTGACTTTGATTTCCATTTCCCTGATGAGTAATGATGTACCTGTTGGCCATTTGTATATCTTCTTTGGAAAAAATGTCTACTCAGGTCCTTCTCCCATTTTTTAATTGGATCCTTTGTTTCTATTACTATTGAGTTGTATGCATACTTTATATATTTTGGGTGTTAATCCCTTGTCAGATATTTGGTTTGCAAATATTTTTCCCATTCCATAAGTTGTCTTTTCATTTTGCTGATTGTTTCTTTTGTTATATAGAAGCTTTTTAGTTCAATGTACTTCCACTTGTTTTTTTTATTTTACTACTTGTGCATTAGGTGTCATATCCAAAGAAACCCCTGTCAAGACTCACGTCAAAGAGCATTTTTCCTATGTTTTCCTCTAGGAGTTTTATGGTTTCCAGTCTTACATTTAACTCTGATCCATTTTGTGTTAATTTTCATGTGTGGTATAAGATAGGAGTCTAGTTTCATTCTTTTGCATGTGAATATCCAGTTTTCCCAGCACCACTTATTGAAGACACTCTTTTATCTTTATTGAATATTCTTGGTTCCCTTGTCAAATACTTCTTGACTATATATGCATGAGTTTATTTCTAAGCTCTCAATTCTGTTCCACTGCTCTATGTGTCTGTTTTTATTCCTGTACTATAATGTAGTTTTATAATATATTTTGTAATCAGGATGTGTGATGCCTCCCACTTTGTTTTTCTTTCTTGTTTTGGCTGTTTGAGATCTTTTGTTGTTGAATATAAGTTTTAGGATTTTTTTCTACTTCTATAGAAAATGGCATTGGAATTTTGTTAGGAATTACATTGAATATATAGATGATTTTGAGTAGTATGGATATTTTAGCAATATTAATCCTTTCAATCCATGAATATGAGATCATTTTCCATTTATTTGTACATTCTTCTATTTATTTTATCAATGTCAATGTCTTGTGGTTTTTAGTGTAGAGAACTTTTACCCCCATGGTTAAATTTATTTCTAGGTATTTTATTATTTTTGATGTTGTTGTAAATAGGATCATTTTCTTTATTTCTTGTCCAGATAATTCCTTGTTACTGTATAGAAGCACTACTGAGTTTTGTATATTTATTTTGAATCCTGAAACTTTATTTAATTTGTTAATTAAATCTGGGAGTTTTTTGGTGAAGTCTTTAGGAATTTCTATATATAAAAAAATGTTATCTGCAAATAGAGACAATTTTACTTCTTTCTTTCCAGTTCTGTTGTCTTTTATTTCTTTTCTTGCCTAATTGCTTTGTCTAGGACTTCCAGTACTATGTTGAATAAGAGCGGTGAAAGTAAGCACCTTTGTCTTGTTCCTGATCTTAGAGGAAAATCTTTCAGTCTTTCACCATTTAATATGATGTTTGTTGTGGGTTTATCATATATGGTCTTTATTATGTTGAGGTACATTTCTTCTATACTTAATTTAATAGTCTTTATCATGAATGGAGATTGAATTTTGTCAAATGCTTTTCCTGTGTCAGTTGAGATGATCTATTTGTTTTCCTTTTGTTCTATTAATGTGATGTCACTTTTTTTTTTTTTTTTTTTTTGCGGTACGCAGGCCTCTGACTGCTGTGGCCTCTCCCATTGTGGAGTACAGGCTCCGGACGCGCAGGCTTAGTGGCCATGGCTCACGGGCCCAGCCGCTCCACGGCATGTGGGATCTTCCCGGACTGGGGCACGAACCCGTATCCCCTGCATTGGCAGGTGGACTCTCAACCACTGCACCACCAGGGAAGCCCATGTCACATTTTTTGATTTGTGTATGCTGGAATATGGTTGCTTCCCAGGGATAAATCCCAGTTGGTAATTGTGAATGATTCTTCTAATGTGCTACTGAATTTAATTTGTTCTTATTTTATTGGGAATTTTTGCATCCATATTCATCAGGGATATTAGCTTATAGTGTTATTGTGGTGTCCTTTTCTGGCATCGGAATAATGGTATCGGACTAATGGTGGCCTTGTAAAATGAGTTTTGGAATAATGATGGCCTTGTAAAATGAGTTCAGGAGTGTTTCCTCCTCTTCTGTTTTTTGGAAGAGTTTTAGAAATATTGGTGTTAAATCTTCTTTAAATGTTTGGTAAAATTCACCAGTGAAGCCATCTAGTTCTGGGCTTTTCTTTGAGCAAGAATTTTGATTACTGATTCACTCTCCTTACTAGTAATTGGTCTGTTCAGATTTTCTATTTGTTCCTGATTCAGTCTTGGTACGTTGTATTTTTCAAAGAATTTTTCCATTTGTTCTAGGTTTTCCAGTTTGTTGCCATATAGTTGTTCATAGTAGCCTCTTACGAGTCTTTGTATTTCTGTGATACCGGTATATTGTTTCCTTTTTCGTCTATAATTTTGTTGATTTTGATCCTAAATTCTTGGTCACTGATACTTTCTTCTTCTTGGTCAAGTCAGCTTTGAAGCTCTCTATTGAGTTCTTCAATTCAGTTATTGTATTTTTCAGCTCTAGAATCTCTGTTTTTGTTTTTTTGTTTGTTTTTGTATGTTATTGTTTTTTGGATGGTTTCTTTTTCTTTGTTGAACTTCTTGTTTTGTTCATGCGTTGTCCTTCTAATTTTGTTTAGTTGTTTGTCTGGGTGTTCTTGTAGTCCACTAAACTTTTTTTTTTTTTTTTTGCGGTACACGGGCCTCTCACTGTTGTAGCCTCTCCCGTTGTGGAGCACATGCTCTGGATGCGCAGGCTCAGCAGCCGTGGCTCGCGGGCCCAGCCGCTCCGTGCCATGTGGGATCTTCCCGGACCAGGGCACGAACCCGTGTCCCCTGCATTGGCAGGTGGACTCTCGACCACTGCGCCACCAGGGAAGCCCCCCACTAAACATTTTAAAGAGGATTGTTCTGTGTTCTTTGTCTGACAGTTCATAGATCTCCATTTCTTTAGGGTCAGTTATTATTGGAGCTTTATTAGTTTCCTTTGGTGATGTCATGTTTATCTGATTTTTTATGGTCCTTGATTCCTTATGTTGGTATCTGCATATCTGAGTAAACAGTCTACTCTTCCAGACTTTACAGGTTCACTTTGGCAGAGACAGTTCTCATTAGTCATCTCAGTTTGGGTTTCTGGACATGTCCATTGGTAATGTCCTTGGGCAAATAAGGCTTGCTATCAGGGTCTATTTTCGAGTGATGTCACTGCTCAAGCTCTTAGATCTGGGAGGAGGATACCTATGGCTGAGAACAGATGGATAGTGTGGCTTACCTGGCTCTCTGTGCAAGCAAATGAGGCTGTAGGAAGGGCTCCAAGGTTGCCTGGGTTCTCTGGTCAGCCTTACTAGATGAGTGGGACTGGGTACTATACTTGGTAATAGGTGGGGCTGTGAATTAATTGCTCTGTGCTGGTGGGACAATAGAACAAGCTCCAGGGCCTACACAGTTCATTGTTTGCAGATTTGAATCAGGCAAGACTATGCACTGAATTCCCTGGCCAGATAGGGCCACTGGTTTTGCTCTTCAGGTGGAGAAATTCACAGGCTGTGGTCTCTATTCAAGACCCACTGTAATCAGGGCTGTTGGGTGGGTTATGAAGCTCCCTGCATGCTGTTACATTCCATGGTTGGAGGGATGAAGGCTGTATTCAGCAATGGGTAGGGTTACAAATTAGTCCCTGCCTGGGTGGAGCAAGAGAATTGACTCCAAGATCAAGGAGACTCTTTGTTTGTGGTCTTGTCTCTGAGATGACCCATGTCACAAGTTTCCTGGACTAAAGTGCCACTGACTTTACTCTGTGGATGATCAGCTCTGCCTGCTGTACTCTCTGCTCAAGCATTTCTGGACTATGAAGCTTCTAGGTATTCTGACCAGCCTTTCTGTTCAGGTAGGGCTGGTAGCTACACTCAGCACTGGGCAGACTATGACTCAGCTCCCTTAACTGGGTGGGAACAGACCAGGCTCCAGTGCTGGAAAGGCTTTTCATCTGGGGACCCAAGTCAGGCAAACCTGCACCCCGCCAACTTCTCTGGTTAGATGGTGCACCGTCTTGGCTCGGCAGAATAGCAAAGCTGCTGGTTGGACTACTACTTGGGCACTGCAGGTAGAAACTGGTTCTGCCAAAATCCAAGTGCTGGTGTTGCAAGCCCTTCCCCATTCTCCATCATAATCAGATTCCCTTTGCTCAAGCCCTGCAGATTCCTCTGCAATCCATGTGAGGGTGAGACCACAGTGGGGATTCCCAACAAGTGACCCACAAGACCGGGTGAGCTGGATGTCCACTCTGGGCTCTCTTTTCCCACTGGAAGAACTGTAGGCTCAGGGGACACCATTCAGCATGGTGCTATGCTGGAACTGGGGTAGGGGCAACCTGGTCAGCCTATAGCTGCTCCTCTTACCCTTCTAATGTCAACTGTTTTGGTCACTGTGGTACAGGGGTGTGCTTTAGCCTCACCCCCATATTGTAGGGTTTTCTCAGTGGTGTCTTGTCCATGAATTGTTGTTAATTATTGTTATTTTGAAAGGAAGTCAGGAACCATCTATGTCACCATCTTGGTGACACCACTCTGTTTCTTTTCCTTGCTCTAGCAGTAAAACCTTGTCACTTTGGTTAAGTCCTTGGCATTTCTCCACTTTAAATGTCTTATATATAAGGTAAGGTGAATGATCTGGATGACCTCTGAAGTTCCTTCTAACTTTAACATGATGCCTTTTGTGTTTCGTTTTACTTCTCAATGCATCCTCAAATATAGTTAACATATCTTGTCAGCTATTCCCTGCACCGGTCTGTATATTCCCCACTATAGTATAGGCTCCATGAGGATAGAGGAGATAAACATTTTGTTTATTGATAAATCTCCAAAATGCTTTTAAATATATATTCTGTAAATGATCATGCTTAATTATTCATTTATACTTTTATGCTATATTTTCATTCATTCATCCATTCATTAATTCATCATATGTCAGTTTACTTAGCAAATACTTAATGATGACCTCATCACCTGCTTCTTTTTGATTCTCTAAATCCTATCTGCCTTCAAAGTCAACTGAGCTTCAGCTTTTCTATTAAACTCTGCTGAACATTCCAGCTACAACGAATCTCTCTTATTTGAACTCCTTCCACATACACAGTAGTTTTATGGGGTTTTTTTGGGTTTTTTTTGTGTGTGTGTGGTATGCTGGCCTCTCACTGTTGTGGTCTCTCCTGTTGCGGAGCACAGGCTCCAGACACGCACGCTCGGCAGCCGTGGCTCACGGGCCCAGCCATTCCGTGGCATGTGGGATCTTCCTGGCCCGGGGCATGAACCCGTGCCCCCTGCATCGGCAGATGGACTCTCAACCACTGCGCCACCAGGGAAGCCCCCACAGTAGTTTTTATCGTGGATTTATGAATATAATCTTTAGGGATTTATTAATATTCTGCTTATTTATACTATGCTATGTATGCTACTTCTTAACATATTGTCCTTTAATATTTTTGATTTTAGAATCAGAATGTGTGGACTTTTCAAAGTCAGGGATATTATAACATGTTTTCTAAAATTTACCCATGGCATGTAATACCTTCTAGACATAGAATCTGAAAACTGTAATTTAACACATTCTCTTTATCTCTCCCACTCTTTCTCTCTTTCTTTCTCCCTATAACACATGTGCAAGCACATACATATACACATACAATCTTGAATGGCACTTCAGTATCCTTGATTTATTCTGGTAGAAATTGACACAGAAAAGAGGAGCAAGTGATATATGCTCCAGGAAATGGCCATTGAAGTTTTATCTAACTTATGGGAATAATGGTTAATTTATAATTACCTAGAGTATAAGTGTAGCATCCCATTTCTTGGTTTTGCCCATGATATGGAAATGTTCTTTCCTTCCTTGTCTTTACCACAGTTTCTCCTTTTGTGGTGAGAGAAGCTGAGTAGTCTGAAGTTATGCTGGTGCACAAAGTATTTTAAAATAGGCTTCATTTATGAGCGATCATCTATGGAGGACTAACATTTAAGGAAATTGCTGTGTCCTTTTTTGAGATTACAGCTTCTATACAAGTGACAAATATATTTAGACAGAGCATAAAGCGTTCTCTGTACAGTTTTTATATAGTTAGCATTCATATCTTTTAGGATAAAATGCCCAATGGGGAAATGTTGAAGAATACTAGTAACTACTAATAAATAACTAAAATAGATGTTATCCCATAAGGGATACAGCAGGCTATACTTCTGGGGAATATATTTGGATGAATGATTTATGATTCCTTTCTGAGAAAATATTGTTAACAGTTTTTCTGATTGCACATTTCCCTTATTCACTCCAAAAATTCAGAGCAAGATGAGAAAGGAAAGACAGAGAGAGAGAGGGAGAGAGAGAGAGAGATTCCTAGCAGTTTATCTTGTGTCTACTCCTTCTAGATGAATACTGTGTATGGTAAATCTCAAAAGAAAAATAAATTTATGGTAATGTATCAATTCCCTATTTTATATATTTCTTGTGGCCAAAGCCCTATTGATCCAATAAACTTTTGATTAAAAGAACATTATATAAATAATTCCTAATTAACAGGATGACAAATATAGAATTATATAAAATATAGGGCCAAACTACATCTCTCTGTTATTCTTACTAGAGAAAGAATATAAGATCTCACTGAATTTGGGCTCTCTCCATATTAGAAAAAATGAGCAACATTTTAGACAGGAATAAATAAAAATGGGGACTCTCTCTGCTAGGAGAAAATTACTCATTTAAAGATCTGCTATATGGCTTTTGTTAAAAATTTAGACCAGTGCCCAAACTAAAAATAATGGTGATTGCCTTTAGCATAACACAGGAGATTTCTGAATATTGAGGTTGGAGCCTGAGAAAAGATGAATGTTCAGTGCTAAATAGAGACTTAGAAATCATCTTATGACTCATTTTACAGGTGATGATTCTGAAGCCCAGAGAGGTACAGTGACATGACAGCCTTACACAAGGACCTAGAAATCCACAAGCCAGGTTTCCTCATTCTGAGGTATACAGTGTCCTTTTCTTTTGATATTTAAATTGATAAGTTGAAGTACAGTAGGTATTTCAAAGTATAGTTATTTTTATTTATTTGTAATTGCATTATTTTAAAATTCTCCTTTTCTAAAACAATTGAAAAATAAATACTAAAGTTAGTGCGCCCTTTCAAAGTTCCCCAAAAAATAAGCTCCTGACATAGCTGTTGTTTGCTTTGTTTTTTTATTGGTGGTGGTGTTGCAGTAAAATATACATAATAAAACATTTCCCATTTTAGCCATTTTTAGGTATACACTTCGGAAGTATTAAATACATTCCCATTGTTGTGCAACCAACACCATAACCTCTAGAATTTTTCATCCTCCTCAACTGAAACTTTGTACTTCTGTCACCAACTTCCCATTTGACCTGCTCCCACCTCCTACAACCACAATTCTTTCTCTCTCAATGAATTTGGCTACTTCATATAAGTGGAATCATCTAGCATTTGTTCTTTAGCCACTGGCTTATTTCATTTAGCATAATGTCCTCAAGATTCATCTATGTTGTTACCCATATTTGGTTTTAATAACACTTCTATTTTCTTCTTTTCCCATCTCTACTGAGGTATAACTGACAAATAAAAATTGTATGTATTTAAGGCATGCAACTTGATGTTCTGACATACATATATTGTGAAATAATCACCGCACTTAAGGTAATTAACATATCAATCATCTCATATAGCTATCATTTTCCTCTTGTGTGTGGGTTTTGTTTGTTTTTTTTTTTTTTTTTTTTTGCTGTACGCGGGCCTCTCACTGTTGTGGCCTCTCCCATTGGGGAGCACAGGCTCCAGACACACAGGCTCAGTGGCCACGGCTCACGGGCCCAGCCGCTCCGCGGCATGTGGGATCCTCCCGGACCGGGGCACGAACTCGTGTCCCCTGCATTGGCAGGCAGACTCTCAACCACTGCACCACCAGGGAAGCCCTGTGGGGTTTTTTGTTTGTTTGTTGTTTGTTGTGTGGTAAGAACATTTACGATCTAATCTCTTAGCAAATTTTGACTATATGGTACAGTATTTTTAACTATATTCACACTGCTGTACATTATATCTCCAAAACTTATTCATCTTGCATAACTGAAACTTTGTGTCCCTTGACAAAATCTCCTCATTGCCTCCTTCCCCCAGCTCCCTGGAAACCACTCTTTTACTCTCTGCTTCCATGAGTTTATTTAATTTATTTTTTTAAAAAATGTTATTGGAGTATAGTTGATTTACAATGTTGTGTTAGTTTCAGGGGTACAGTAAAGTGAATCAGTTATGCATACACATTAATCCACTCTTTTTAGATTTTGTTCCCATATAGGCCATTACAGAGTATTGAGTAGAGTTCCCTGTGCTATACAGTGGGTCCTTATTAGTTATCTGTTTTATACATAGTAGTGCGTATATGTCAGTCTCAATCTCCCAATTTATCCCTCACCCCCTTACTCCTTGGCAACCATAAGTTTGTTTCCTACGTCTGTGACTCTATTTCTGTTTTGTAGAGAAGTTCACTTGTACCCTTTTTATAGATTCCACATATAAGTGATATTATATGATATTTGTCTTTCTCTGTCTGAATTACTTCACTCAGTCTGACAATTTCTAGGTCCAGCCATATTGCTGCAGATGGCATCATTTCATTCTTTTTTATGGCTGAGTAATATTCCATCGTATATTTGAATCACATCTTCTTTATCCATTCCTCTGTTAATCGACATTTAAGTTGCTTCCATGTCTTGGCTATTGTAAATAGTGCTGCTTTGAACGTTGGGGTGCATGTACCTTTTCGAATTATGGTTTTCCCTGGATATATGCCTAGGAGTGGGATTGCTGGATCATATGGCAACTCTATTTGTAGTTTTTTAAGGAACCTCCCTAGTGTTCTCCATAGTGGCTCTATCAATTTACATTCCACCAACAGTTCAGGAGGGTTCCCTTTTCTCCACACCCTTTCCAGCATTATTGTTTGTAGATTTTGTAATGGTGGCCGTTCTGACTGTTGTGAGGTGATACCTCATTGTAGTTTTGATTTACATTTCTCTAATAATTAGTGATTCAACGTATAAGTGAGATCATGCAGTACGTGTCTTTCTGTATCTGACATTTCACTTAGCATAATGTCCTACAGGTTTATTTATGTTGTTGCAAATGGTAGAATTTCCTCCTTTTTCAAAGCTGAATTATATGCGTGTGTGTGTGTGTGTGTGTGTATGTGTGTGTGTACCACATTTTCTTTATTCATTTGTCTACTGATAGACTTTTAGTGGACTTTTAGGTTGTTTCCATATCTTAGTTATTGAGAATAGTGCTACAGTGAATATGGGTGCATAGATATTTCTTTGAGTTCCTGATTTCATTTACTTTGGATATATACCCAGAAGTGGGATTGCCAGATCATATAAACGTTCTAATATTAATTTTTTGAGGAAACTCCATACTCTTCTATAATGGCTCTACCTAGTTACATTCCTACCAGCAGTGTCAAGAGTTTCCTTTTCTTTTCATCCTTGCCAGCTTTTGTTATCTTTTGTCTTCTTGATAATAGTCATTCTGACAGATATGAAGTGCTTGCTAATTGTAATTTGCATTTTCCTGATGATTGGTTATGTTGATATATACCTGTTCACCATTTGTACATCTTCTTTTGAGAAATGTTTATTCAGGTTACTTAACCATTTTTTTCTATTGAGTTGTATGAGTTTCTGATATATTTTGTATATTAACACTATCAGATACATGGTTTGCAAATATTTTCTCCCATTCCACAGATTGTCTTTTCATTCTGTTGATTATTTCCTTTGCTCTTTCCGCAGAAGATTTTTAGTTTGATGCAAGCCCACTTGTCTGTTTTATTTTTCTTTTCTTGACTGTGCCTTTGGTGTCATATCAAAAAAAATCATTGCCTAGACTACATCAAGAAGTCTTTTCCCTATGTTGTTTCCTAGTACTTTTAAGGTTTCAGATCTTACATTTAAGTTTTTAAGCTACTTTGTGTTGAGTTTCGTATATAGTGTGAGATGAGTCCAATTTCATTCTTCTGCATTTGAATATCCAATTTTCCCAACACCATTTATTGAAGACAGTCTGTTCTTTTCCTTTTTTTTCATAAAAAGGCTGAGATATTACACTGCTTGGATTATAATAAGCTACTTTGTTAAAGTTACAGGCATGATTGTAGAAAACACTAGAATCCTGGGTGAGAGAGAAAGGAACTTCTTACCCACAGCACAGGAAGCAGCATGAGCATCCTGTCTGCGTCAGCCTTGCCCTTCAAGTCCCACAAATCACATGGGAAGGTGCCAGATATATTGCACTCACCGTGCTTACACATCACAGCTGAGGATCCCTGAATTTAGGGGATTCAAACTTTTTTTTTTTTTCCTGATATGCTACAAGCAAACCTGCTCACTGTCCCAGAAAGAGATATTCTTTGTTAAAGTGGACTGTAAGTAGGTCCCTCCTTTGTTTCTGAGAGAGCTCCAGCTTCCAAGGCTGTTTTTCTACAACATACAGTGGTTAAAAAAAAAAAAAAAAAAGGGGCAGTCAGTGCTTCACTCACAAGATATGCAGTGATGCAATAGATGTGGAAACTGTGATGCAACCACCTTCTATTTTTTTTTTCACTTACTAGTAGAATCATGAATTCATTCATTCTTCTCCTCCCTTTTTTCTACAGTTTATTTAGGAAAAATTCCATCTCTTTGCCACAGACAGTTCTATTCTTCCATAACACTCTATTTCAACCAAATGGAATCGGTCTTTCTATTTTAAATCGATCAGTCCATTGACTTTTCTAACACAATGACAGTGTCTTTTCTGATGCTCTTCCTTCAACATAAAAAATCCTCTAACACTTACTTCCTTCTATTAATTGAAACCCTCTGTTTCCCTCAAGTAATAAAATACTATATGCATTATCCACTTTTTTTCTGATTTCTGTGATTGGAACTAAACACCTACTTTTATTGAGTTCATGTAACAATGCAGCTTACATTCTTAGGACACGTTTTCAATTCTTGCTTTCTTTGACATTTGTCAGAGTTATTTATGATTAGTTCTAACTCCCTATCTTGGAGGGTAAATTCCATGGGAAGAGAGCCTGTTTAATCCTCACATTTTTAATACCCTGCAGTGCTTTGCAGTTTCTTGCTCATAGTTGGAAATCACATATTAATTAAAACTGATATATTTGGAATTTGGTCTGTGTTGCAGCTGGGCTTTTATTTGGTATGCAAAATTACAGTAATTAACAAGTGATTACATCATTTCACTTTTTTTCTATGCACTTTTACTTCCATAGGAGAGTATATATATATGTTTTATATATATATACATATATATATATTCCATAAAGTACAAATGGCATAGATAGATGTAGATAATATCACCACATATATGCTATATACATTATCTATATCTATCTGTCGGTCAGTCTATCTGCTGTGTATGTGCTTTATTCCCTCTTCCTAGCCTATATTATTGTGCCTACTGAGATGGAATTCAGTAATTCAGAAACCAGGTTTCTGTCTTTTGCCTGTTGATTGGTTACAGTTGGAAAAACAGGTATATTGCCACAACAACAGCAGCAGCATATTAGAAATGGGGCCCAGGAACAAAATGACTAAAAATAAAATAAACTAAAAATACCAAGTATGTCAAGGATGTTGAGCAGCTGGAATTCATGTATTGCTGGAGAGAGTCTAAATTGATCCAGTCACTTAACAACATTGTTTCACAGTATCTATTAAGGCTAAACACACATATTCTGTATCCCAGCAGTTATTCTCCTGGGTATACATCCTCCCAAAATAAATGCATCTGCCCATCAAAAACTTGAACAGAAATGTCCATAATAGATTTATTCATAATAACAAAATAATGGAAATAGTTCAGATGTACATCAACAGAATAATTGGTGAATTGAGGTATATTCATACAGTGGACTACTACATAAAAATTAAAAAATATATATTTCTGTTACACATTACCATACGGTTGGATCTTTTAACACAAAATGTTGCATGGAGTTGTCAGACACAAAGAGTGCTTATAGTATCATTCTATTATGAAAAGTTCAAAATTTGTGATGATAGAAGGAAGAATAGCATTTACCTTTGCCAAGTATTTACTATGTGGGGGAGAAAGGGAGCCTGCCGGCATGCTACAAATTTTCTATATTTTGGTATATGTAGTTATACATGTGTGTATATATATGTGTATGGATACACATATATAGTGTGTGTATATATTGTGTATTTATAATACACGTATATATACATTCACACAAATTCATCAAACTATATAGTTAAGATTTAAAAAGTTTTTCGTATGTAAATTACTCCTTAAATTTTTGAAGGAGGAGGAGGAAATGGAACTATATTATTGGTAAAATGAACAAAACCTGAGGTCTAGGACCTAGAGACTAGAAATTCCTCTGGGCGTAGGTCATATTTTTGGTACCCTGGCCAAGGTTAAGAGGTGAGGTACAGAATGGGAAAGCACTGGAGAGAGTTATGATTCACACTGTAAAGGGTAGAGAGCAATTCAAGGAAGAGCAGAATAGATCCTACATCTAAGTGTAAGGAAAGATATAAGGAAAATAGAACTAGAATTTATTTGTATGCAGTTCAGGGAAATAGATGTGCATGTTGAAAAAAAATCGAATAAAAACAGTTCTCATACCAATACCTGAGTTTAGACTAAAAATTGATATTTCATTATCAACAATGGAAGCCAGTAGATAAAAGATTAATAGCTTACATAATTAGAAAAATAGTGAAAGTCAACCTAGAATTTCAGCTGGAATAAAATTATCAAGAATTAGGGGGAAAAAAAGACATTTTCAGAAAAACAACAATGGAGTTTACCATTAAATATTAATTAAAGAAAATTGCAAAGAATACACTATGTAAGAAACATGATGCAGAACGGAAAACTGGAGATACATTAAGAATTGGTGAGCAAAGAAATTGATAAACGTGAAAATTTAAACAAATATTGATGGATTTTGACCACATAAAATAATAAATTATGTCAAAATCATAGTATTGATAAAAGCAGACATTAAAAAATAGTGTGAAAGTAGGGATTACTGTGATAACTGTTAAGCATTCTAAATTTCTTGTATTTTTCAGGAGGGTAAAATATTGACTAACTTTGCACTTTGTCATATGTGATGTGCATATTAAACTTAACTAAATAACATAATAATAGATTGAATTCCAGTGGGGTGTGTGAGAATGAAATAATAAAAAATAATAATTGTATCCTACAAAAAGGTAAAATTGAAGTGAAATGAGAAACAGAAAAATAGGGCAAATATAAACGTATAACACAGGAGAAATATTTCTGAATATATTACCAATCACAATAAGTGTACATAGATAAAAGTCTTCCATTAAAAGACACTTCTATTCAGGTTATTTTAATAAAACACATACAATATTCTAAACAACTAAAGAGTCAAAGGTGAAACAAGATTGTCAATAAAAATATTTAGAAATAAATGTACATAAACTGTTATTGATTAAATGCTAAAGATGAAGCTAAAACATTTTATAAGGGGAAATATTTAGCATTAAATACTCACCCTTAAAATGGTTCATAATTAATGAGTTGCATTTTCATTATAAGGTATATTAGGGAACCAGGAGAAACATGAGTAACATAGAAGAAAGAAAGAATAATAATAGCAGAAAGGAATAAAATAGAAAACAAGCATAACATAGAAAAGACCAACAAAATATTATACTAGTGCTTTGAAAAAATTAGAGATGAAAATATTAATAAATGAAAAAGAGAAAAATGATATAATGACATTTATTCTATAAAAGGACAAATAACTACTGATGTTGAAGAGATGGGAAAGGTAAAAATTTTATAATATATATCAATAAATGTATGAACTCTGTGAACAAAACCTTTTTAAATCCTAGTAAAATAAAACTTACCAAAACTGACTCTAGAAGAAACAGAAAACCTACAATTTCTAGCCATCAATGAAATTAGTTCATTATTTAGAAATATTACCTCCAGGAAGTTATAAGGCTCAGAAACATTATTTCTATCACTCATTATTGATTGTTAGAATTTAAATTCTAAATAAATTCTTCCAGATATAGAAAAAGGAGGAAAGTTACCTAATTCATTTAAAAAAGCTAAGATAACCTTGATGCAAAATCCAAACAGGGGCAGTACAACAAAGGAACAATCTAACTCAGAGTAAGGTTATAAAAACCTAAACCAAAAAGAAGTAAACTGAATCAGGTAACATAAAAAAGTAAATACATCATGACAACTTTCAAATAACTTTAATGCTCCATAATCAATTAATGTAATCTACCACATTAAATGGTTAGGAGAAAAGAATAAATTATTCTAAAATAGAGAAGTGTTCAATAAATTCAAAATGAATTTAAAAGCTAAAAAGTGAGCAATTCACAAGTTCAGGGAATTTTCTTAACTTGATAACAGGAACCTATAAAAAAGTTACAACAAGCATGATATATAATGGGAAAATATTGATAACAATTTTCTTTGGATCAGGAAGAGGACAAATATGCACACTAATCCAACTTCTGTTTAACATTGTAGTGACTTACAAAGGAAGACTACAATAATGACATAAATGCAATACTATACAATACAATAAAATATGGCTTGAGACAATGGAATATTACCCAGCCATACAAAGAAACGAAATTGAGCTATTTGTAATGAGGTGGATAGACCTAGAGTCTGTCATACAGAGTGAAGTAAGTCAGAAAGAGAAAGACAAATACCGTATGCTAACACATATATATGGAATTTAAGAAAAAAAAATGTCATGAAGAACCTAGGAGTAAGACAGGAGTAAAGACACAGACCTACTAGAGAATGGACTTGAGGATATGAGGAGGGGGAAGGTTAAGCTGTGACAAAGTGAGAGAGAGGCATGGACATATATACACTACCAAATGTAAAATAGATAGCTAGTGGGAAGCAGCTGCATAGCACAGGGAGATCAGCTCGGTGCTTTGTGACCACCTAGAGGGGTGGGATAGGGAGGGTGGGAGGGAGGGAGATGCAAGAGGGAAGAGATATGGGAACATATGTATAACTGATTCACTTTGTTATAAAGCAGAAACTAACACACCATTGTAAAGCAATTATACTCCAATAAAGATGTAAATAAAATAAAATAAAAAAGTAAAATTAAAAAAATTTTTTAAATTAAAAATAAATAAGAATAAAATCAAACAAAAAAATATGGTTTGAGAGTGAAAAATCAAACTAATTATATGCAGATGCTAAAATTGTTTATGGAGAAATGTAAAGAGACATTAAAATTTTTTTAGAATTAATAAAAGGTTGTTGGATATAAAATCAATATGCCAAAATTTGCATTTGTAATTAGAAAGAAAAATAAATTCAGCTAGAAACTGTAATTAAAAATATATCATTTAAAATAATAGTAGATTATTTAAAGTACCTGAAAAAATTTTAACAAAAGTATTGATACTTTTAATGGAGAATATAAAATTCTACTTTATGACATGAAAAAGAGCTTAGTAAATTAAGAAACATGGAATGTCCTGAATTGGAATATTTAATATCATAAGGTTATTAATTCTCCCCAAACTCATCTACAGATTTAATGCATTTTATTTAATGTCCCATTGGTTTTATTTGTGTATTTGAGTGTGACAAGGAGGGCTGGAAATTGACATGTTGATTCCCAGATGTGTGTAGAAAATTCAAAAGTCAAGCATTCAAGGAACTCTTGTAGAATAAAAACAAAATGTGAGGAATTTCTCTTAAGGACTTCAAAACTTTTAAGAGGTATTAGTAAATAAGACAATGAGATATTATTGGGGAAGTTTATAAATAGGCCATTGAAACAGATTTGAGAGCAGGGAAATAGATTATACAATGGGAGTCCAGAAATAATTTATAACAGAGCTAAATGGCAGGGCCAGTTAATGAGGAAGTAATGGGCTTTTCAATAGATGGGTTTGAGTCAGAAGAAAATTGAATGTACACACACACACACACATACACACACACACGTAAGTTTCAATATATATAATTAATATATATTATGGAACCTTGCACCATTCACAAAAATCCAATTTCAGGCAGATTAAATCCTAAAATATGAAAGACAATCCTAAATTCTATAAAAAACAGTTATATTAACTCATTTAATCCTCTATAACCATAATATTATTTATAACTTTTGTTATTCATAATTTATAGATGAGCAACTTGAGACTGAGAGGAGTGGGATATCTAGCTCCAATCATGCAGCAATTAAGTCCTGGAACCAGAATTTGAACATCTGCAATTTGAATGGAGAGTCTTTTTTTAGCTACCTTTGCCAAAATGCATGGTTTTGATATCTGGTTTGATAAGGATTTCCTAACCAGCATCAAAACATTTAGAAAAAAAATTGGTAAATTTAAGTACATTGAAATAAAAAAAGAATAAAAATGTATCTTCAATAAAAAGGTCTATAACCAAGAAGAGTATATTTGCAATAATTTTGTGAAATTATTATCCAGAGAAATTAAAGATTCTATGAATCCATTAAAAAAAAAAAGACCAACACTTCCATAGAAAAATCGGCATATGGACAGAATGGGCATTTTCTAGAAGAAAAATACAAATGAGGATTTCAAAATTCAATCACTGTGAAATACCATTTTACTATTAGCTTACAAAAATTATAAAATTCTAACAGTAGCAAATATAGTGATGATGTGGAACAGGATTTCTCTTTTCCTCGTAGGAAACGAAATTAATCCAACCATTCTGGCATTACCTAGAGGAGCTTAACATATACATAGGTTATGGCCCCAAGATACCAATGCTTGGTATGAGCAGTAGTGTCCAATAGAATCAGAACACAAACCACATATGTAATTTCAAATTTTCTGCTAATAACCTTATACAAGTAAAAAGATGAAAATAATTTAAACAAATATTTCATTTGACTCAATATTTACAAAAATTTTCATTTCATTATGCAATCAACATAAAATTACTAACAAGATATTTTACATTTTGCACTGTCTTTGAAATCCAGTGTGTAACTTACACCAATAGCACATCTCAATGTAGACTAGCCACATTACAACTGCTCAATAGCCATATGTGGTTAGTGGCTACCACATCATATAGCTCAAGTTTGGCTCAAATTTTAAGGGATATACAAATGCTATGGAAATCTTGATAAATGGCAGATTCTGATTTGGAGGTCTGGATGTGGCCTGATGCTCTGCATTTCTAACACTCCAAGTGTTGCTGGTGCTTTTCATACATTAGTCACAGTTGACTAGCAAGTTTGTAGAAGATACACTAGGCCACATGTACAAGAATGTTCAAATTAGCATGCTCATATTAGCAAGAAAAAAGTGGAAACAGTTCGAGTGTCCATCAACAGAAGAAATGATAGTATTACACAGTGGAATTCAATTTAACAGGGGAAATAAACTTTAGTTGCAAGCATGGATGTAACAACATATAAAAGTAAATAACATTGTTTAGAGATATTTTCATTCACAAGAAAATTAAGATCAAGGAAATTATTATCTGCATGCCTGCATTCATAGCAGCGTTATTCATAATAGCCAAAAAGTAGAAGCAGCCCAAATATCCATTGACAGATGAATGAATAAACAAAATGTGGTCTATATACACAATAGAATATCATTATTCTATATCATTACATATTATTCAATATCATTACAAAGGAAGGACACTCTGACATACAGTACAACATGGATGAACCTTGAGGACGTTATGCTAAGTAAAATAAGCCAGACACAAAAGGGCAGATAGTATATGGCCTTACTTATATGAGGTTCCTAGAGTAGTCAATTTCATAGAGATGGAAAGCTGAATCCTGTTTACCAGGGGCTGGGGAGAGGAGGGATGGGAGTTGCTGAGTGGGTACAGAGTTTCAGTCTTACGGGAGGAAAAGAGTTCTGGAGATCAACCACAAAATGTGAATGAACTTAACACTACTGAGCAGTATACTTAAGTTGGTAAATGTTATGAAATGTGTAGCTTATCACAAACATGAAAATCAAGAAAATTATTAGTATTAAATTCAGAATAGTAGTTACCTTTGGGAGGGTGGTGTTCCAGAAGCAAAGATAATTTTTTATTTCTTAATCTTCTACGACTATTATTGTTAATTTAACCGTACAAATACATCATGTGAAATATTGCATAATGCAATTTTAAGAATGGTTGGAGATAGAAGTCACTAATAAGAAACTATGCTTGCCTTCCTTTAATTTGATCTAGGTTCCTTTTGACTACATTTTTGAGATTTTGTTTTCTTTTTGTGTTTATTTTTTACATTGGAGTATGTTTGATTTACAGTGTTAGTTTTAGGTGTACAGCAAAGTGATTTAGTCATATATATATGTTCTTTTTCAGGTTCCCATATAGGTTATTACAGAGTATTGAGTAGAGTTCCCTGTGCTATAGAGTAGGTCCTTGTTGATTTATATATAGTAGTGTGTCTATGTTAATCCCAAACTCCCAATGTATCACCCGTCCCACCTTTCCCCTTTGGTAACAATAAGTTTCTTTTTGATATCTGTAGGTCTGCTTTCTGATATCTGTATTCTGTTTTGTAAATAAGTTCATTTGTATCTTTCCTTTTTTTAGATTCCATATATAAGTGATATCATGTGATATTTGTCTTTGACTGATTTTACTTAGTATGATAATCTCTAGGTCCATCATGTTGCTGCAAATGGCATTATTTCATTCCTTTTTATGGCTAAATATTCCACTGTACATATGTACCACATCTTCTTTATCCATTCATCTGTCAATGGACATTTAAGTTGCTTCCATATCTTGGCTATTGTAAACAGTGCTGCAATGAACATTGGGTGCATGTATCCTTTCAAATCATGCTTTTTCTCCACATATATGCCTAGGAGTGGGATTGCAGGATCATATGGTAGCTCTATTTTTAATTTTTTAAGGAACCTCCATACTGTTCTCCATAGTGGCTATACCAATTTACATTCCCACCAACAGTGGAGGAGGGTTCCCTTTTCTCCATGCCCTCTCCAGCATTTGTTATTTGTAGACTTTTTAATGATGGTCATTCTGACTGATGTGAGGTGGTACCTCACTGTAGTTTTGATTTGCATTCCTCTAATAATTAGTGATGTTGAGCATCTTTTAATGTGCTTCTTGGTCACCTGTATGTCTTCTTTGGAGAAATGTCTATTTAGATCTTCTGCCCATTTTTTGACTGGGCTATTTGTTTTTCTGATATTGAGCTGCATGACCTGTTCACATATTTTGGAGATTAATCCCTTGTGGGTCACCTCATTTGCAAATATTTTCTCCCATTCTGTGGGTTTTCTTTTTGTTTTGTTTATGGTTTCCTTTGCTGTGCAGAAGCTTCTGTAACAGAGCTGTACCATACTGAAAAAAGCTTTAAAGCTGGATATACCTGGATCAGTTTACCTTGTTTGCTAGCCATTCTGTCTTGTAAAATTACTTAACCTCTCCATACCTCAGTTTTGTCAAATGTGAAATGTGAAAAATAATGTGCACACCCTTTGATTTATTTCATAACAATCACATAGGAGATTGACAAGGATTATACCATCCTGAAGTGTAAGGGAGTGCAGTGACTATATCAAATATCTGTATTGCTTGCATTCCTTTTCCTCTACTCCCTTGGAATATCACGTTACTACTATTTGATATTCTTGTAACATCCAGCATTCTCTTTCCCTCAACATGTTTTATGTTTTCCTGTCCTAACTGGGACATACTCCATCTTCTTGTTAAGCAGTAGTTGAGTGAGTGCCTGTGGCTGGTGATGGCTTCCAGTCATTCTGAGCTTGAGGCTACTGGTTACCTTGATCCAGATTGAAGTGTTTAAGATTTATCGGCTGGTGATAACTACTACTATTACTGCTACTACTGCTACTACTACTAGTACAAACAACATGAAAGCACTAATGCTAAATGCAATGGGAGAGTTGGTCACAAGTGAGAGGCTGGTGAATTGTGGGAAATGATGGAAGGTAATGCAATATTGGAGAGAGGCATAACCTCCATAAATGTTTGTGGAGCTATATTTCCTACGGGAGGTAAGTGTTTGAGATTTTACATTTCCTACTCACGGAAGCTAGAATTTTGGGTCAGTAAAGTAACTTAAGTTTCTGCAAGACAGGCCATATATGTTCATCATATTTCCCAAGAAACTCCATAGACTTCATGACTACTAAAGAAATCTCAATGATGATAAGAACTACCACTCAGTGCTGTTTTGAGAATTAGGTAAGAACGCATGTGAAGGTAGCTAACACAGAGCCATCTTGCAGTAGGTACTCTTCTCACATTTAATTATAAATTAAACCCATTTATCTCTACCTAATCTATGATCTATGGGAAACAATACTGAGCTATTGGCATAAAATCCTCTTTTTCCGTTTTTAATACTCATAAAACCCCATGACGTGGCCAGACATATCTTGTGTCTGGAGAGGGAGGAAGCTGCAGGTAGTGGATAAATGGCTCAAGAAAGTCATTAGAAAAATAAGAAAAATCAAAGCATCTAATTATGCAAACTTTTGTGATCTTGGAGCTCTGTAAGTAAAGAAAACGACACAGGTGCAATGCACATCCTGATAAGCTGAAATAATCCATTTGACCAAGGAAAATTAAAGAATTTTTTCCATCATTAAAGAAGATAAATCCAACATACCTTAGATTTCTTGGAACTTTTATATTCTATATAAGTTATATATATATATATATATATATATATATATATATATATACCTTATATTATATATATATTATATATATATAATATATGTTATATTAAATCATAGAGGTGATTTTCAACTGAAGATAAATAGACTGTGAAATTCCACCCACAAGTCACCTTCTACTTAGAAGGTATGGAAAGCAGTATCATGGAACACTTAAGAGTCTAGAGAAAGACTCTCTGGAAGTTTGAGTCCTTCTCTATATTCTAGTAGCACGTGACATGGGAAAAGCCACTTTACCTCCCTGATCTTCATTCTCTCATCTATGAAATAATGATAATGATGAGTACCTTTTGCATAGGGCAGGCGTGAGAACAAAAAGACAGTCTGAGTAAAGCCCATGGCTTGTGTTCTGTAAGTTTCCCTATTCCTGTTATCCAGTGGGCAGAAGGATTCTGCCAACACTGTGAAGGGCTCTTCAAATTAGAGCTGAAATCTTATAGTTCCCATAACTTCTACAGTTCATCAGGTCACTTCAGTTGTGGTAGTTAATCTACTTCAGTTGATTGACTGAAGTAGTCAGATATTTGATTTATAATTTGGACTGAGTTATTGAATTTATAATTCGGACGGAGCTCGAAATACGTTTTTGATTTATGTGTATCCCCCATGCAGTTACAACAAATCATTGGTGGTTGAGCAACATTTACTGTAAGACACGCACATTTAGCAGTTGGATTTTAAAGGGCAAAGAAATTTATATTTCTTCATGTAAATGTGGGGAATCAATGCTGCAAATCACTGCAAAAGAAGCAGTGTGATCAAGTGAGGAAAACCGTAGCACTTAATAACCAGAAAAGCCCAGTCTGTTTATAATTTTGTTCCTCTCTGAGCTGCATTTCAGACTTTCAGAGTTAGGCCATACTACAGTGAATTTTTACTTTACACACAAGAGGGCTAAAGTGTTCAAGGGCATCAAGTACTTAGTAGTTCAGTTGAAAATTTAACCAGCTCTCCTGATTCTTGCTTAGGACTCTTTCCACTGTAACACACAACTTTTCTGTGTTTCAGCTTCTTTCTCTGACAAATATAAGGATAGTGATAGAAAGCCCTGCTTCTCAATGCAGTTTTTTTTTTAAATACATGAGACAATGCCCTTGAAAGAGCTTTACAATAGAAAAGTACTTTACAAGTTCCTACCTAGACCCAAACCTAGGTTCCATAGGCAAGAAAAGATGGATCGTAAGGGGTGGAGTCAAGTGTACCCATTTATCAAGAGGCTACTATTAGCACAGGGCTTCCATCCCCCACCTGTTTTTGGTTTTAATTATCACAAGACCCCATGACATTTTCTTATTTTCAGATGATGAAACTGAGGCTCAGAGAAGTTAAGAGGATTGTCAAGCTAGGATTTCAGACACCAAAGGTGCACTTATGTCACCACTGCACTACTACGAGACACACTAAAATAGGATCTACCAGGCTCCTTAGTGGGAGACTGAATTTAATATTTTCCAGCAAAGCAAAAACACCTGCGTCTTTAAGATTTGACGCTAATTGTAAAACAGTTTTCTTCTTGCTGCAGTATTGTCGTATTAATCTTTCTTTCTGACCTCATTCTGGCAAATCATCTTGGAGAGAGGAATAAATAACGTTCCTGTAAATTGATGTATATGAACTCTAGAGATACAGTGCTAGCAAAAATTATCAGGCCATGTCTGGGCCTCAGTCAGTAGATCAGAGTTGCCTGTGTCTTATTATTTGTCTTCATATCAAGTTCAAGGGATTACTGAAATGCCCATTTTCCTAATGTCATACCTTCAGTCAAGTATCCTGTACTTTGACCTCCACTGATCTGGTCTCAAATATAATGCAATAACGTCTTGCAGTGGTCGGGAACAATAGTTGTAGGAATCTGAACTTGAAGTGAAAGGTAGGCTGGAGATGCCAAGATGAGCAATCGGAACAAGGAGGATAAACCTTTAGACTTCTAAGTCCTAAAATGAACTCTGGAAAAATACTCTATTTTAAAACATCATAGGGCCTTGGCCCTTTCACTCTGAGCTGCATGATTAAGGCCTGATGACTTGTTTTCACTTTTCAACTCCCCGTTGATTGTTACTAAGGCAGCTCTCATTCCAGCACAGCAGATAACCAAAGGAGAAGAGATGGTGGCACCCATATCCTCCCAACCATTTCAATCGTTTCCTCCTCTGGAAATTGGTTCACTTTGTTTTAGGAGGTCATTATCCTCTTCCACTCAATTCAAACCATATTTATTGAATGGCTGCTATTTGATTAGTAGAAAGGACACACTCACTGACATAAAAAATACTAGTATTTTACTGAGGGACAAAAAGGTAACGTTGCTTAAAAAATGAAATACAGTATGGGATCATGTGTTCACGTAATTGTTACAGATAACTTCATAGAAAAGTAATGACAAAAGGGTTAAAAAGTATAGGAAAGCATCCAGGAAAGCATGTGCATGAGAGCTTGACAAGGTAATCAGATGAGAAGACACACATATCTAAGACATACAAGTAGCCTGGCCAGGAGGTATAGATACAGTAAACACATTTAATTAAAAGGCATTTGGAGTGAGGCACTAATTTGGGAAATTAGTGGGACAGAAACTGAATAGAAAGATGCCCTTAATTAAGAAGGAGCCTGAAAATTAAACTGAGAATTTGGCCTTCGTCATGAGAGAGCTCTGGAAGATTTTAGAGCAGATAATAAAGACTTGGCAAAATGGTTTCAGACAGCATGCACAAATATGTCAGATGAGAATGGCTTGTGAGAAACCAGAGGCAGGGAGTGTATGTACCAAAAAAGGTCCAGGGGTGACAGCAACAAGTGAAGAAGGGACTTCACAGTGAAGGGACTAAACAAAGTAAGAAGAGGAAGAAAGGGAGGGAAAGAGGAAGGAAAAAAACATGAAGCAGGTCTCTGTGGGGAAGCCGGATGGAGTCTCAGTAATAATTTCCTGCTAGTGTTGCCAAAGTTAGCAAATAAAAATACACTTAAATTTGAATTCAAAATCAATAATTAATATAGTTTTGATACAGGTATGACCCACACGTGCATAATTACACTAAAAGTTATTCATTATTTATTTGAAATTCAAATTTAACTAGGTATCCAGTATGTTATCTGGCCAAGTCTATCCAGGGAATTTTCCTGTACCAATACTACTTCATATTACGGAAACACTCAAAGAACAATTGTCCTGGTGCTACAGAAAACTATGAATTCATACTATTTATCTAATGTCAGAAGTGTAGAACAGACTTAGGTAAAAAATAATGTGTAAATAATAAATACTGCATATTGAGACTAAACTTGGAGTGGGGAAGTTGTAGCATTAATCTAGGTAGGACTTTCATAAGACACATATATTTGACCAGTAGTCTTAGGAGGGAAAGTGGAAACTGTACTGTTTTAAGGGAGACGTTGTAATTACCTAGAACTTGTAGATTCAGTATTGTGATAAAGCATATTTCAGTGTTTTGAAGAGAGTCTAAGAACCAGAATGAACTTGGATGGATTGTATACCAGAATGATACCAATTTGACTAAACTTCAGGGCTGGCCAAGAAAGGAAGTAGAAATAATTCATCATTCACTTTTCCATGTTTTGGAAAGAGAATGATGATTAAATGCAGGTATTAGGAAAATAAGTACTTGAAACCCTCTTAAAGAGTAAGGGTCACACTAAAATATCTAAGAAGCTCCAGAATTTATGTCAAAAGTTAAAAGGTGGTCATAGAAACAAACAAAAGCATTGAACAACATTTTTTTTAAAAATTTTGTTTTCTTTTATTATAGTTTTTGTTCTTCTTTGCATAGGAAATCCATCCACACAGTAAAAAGGAGGATATAGGGTGAAAACACATGTCTTTTCATCCCTCCCCTGTCCAGCAGCCACCCTGCTCCAACACCCGCTCGAGTTGCACTGAACATTTGCGAACCTAATCACAGAAGATACATGAGACAATAACTGATAGAACTACAAAGACAACAAATCCACAATGATAGTTGATGATTTTGACAGACTATGGAAGCCATTAACCACATGTGGCTATTTAAATTTAAATTAATTAAAATTAAAAATTCAATTTCTCATTTGCCTAGCCGTATTTCAAGCACTCAATATATGGCTAGTGGTTTCCGTATTGGACAGCAAAGATATAGAACAGTTTCATCATTGCAGAAACTGCTATTTCACAGTGCTACTGCAGAGGCAACTGCTGGTACCAATTCCTTGTGAACTTTCCACTTAGCCAGAGAAAACATGAAACAACATTTGATCAAAGAGCAATGTAGAAAGAAAAATGACTTAAAAATATAAAAAAGATGACTTCAATTTTATATAACTTATATAGAACATTGAAGGACAAAGGAAAACCAATAAAATATTCAGTACATCTGGAAGATTCAGGCTGGAAAGAGTGGTTTTTGGTAGAATATGTGTTTGACATGTGAGGTTTTCTTACAAGGCTTGAAAGTCAATGGCAAAAAGATTTGGTTTTAGTTGCAAAATGTCAAAATCTCTCTGTATCTCCTTTCGCACCTTCAGCGTAACCGGTTCTGCTCACTCAGAGCTCTCTTCTCATGCAAACTTTTTAGATTGCTCCCACCACCATTAATTTCTTCCTCCTTCACTAACTCTTGTCACCTATTTTAGTTATTTTTTCCTAATGATGGCATACAGCTATATATCCTTCATTCGTTAAATATCTTCTTTCACCTTCATGAGCACATGCATGATGATTGTATTCTTTGTATGTAGTTCTAAACACATAATAGGAGCTCCATGAACGCTCAATAAATTCAACAAAAAGATGTGAAAGAAAACATCATGAAACCTTTAGGAAGAAAGTTTTGATTGCGGGACTAAATGCAAAGCTCATTTGTCTACTGGCTTGAAACGTGGAGGCTTGATTTAGCAGTATATTGTTTGTAAAGGCTTCCAGCAGTATAACGAGAACTGCTTTTTGAAGGAAAGGGTCCTACCTAATGAAGAACAATAGAAAACAGACTGCCTGAGATATTACTCCTTCCTGTCTATTTGTCAAGGTGGTTTTTAAAAATCCAGCATGACTGCCATATGACTTTCTAATGAAAGACGTTTTCATTTTCATTGTTGTCAATTATTTAATAGTCATCATTTTTGTAGAAGGAAACCATAGAACAGATATAGTAGTCAGAACTTTACATGAAATAAAGTGTGTTGTATGAAAGAACCCAGCCATTCCTTTATATTGCTAATCTTCAGAATCATTTGGGAACAGATAAAAATTACAGATATCCAAGATCTGCTGGTCATAATGTGGTTTTTTTTGAATCTCATTATTCCTACCTAGATTAATGATGCAACTTCCCTAATCTAATTTTAGTCTCAATGTGCAGTATTATTTATAGACATTATTTTTTCACTTAACTCTATATTTCTGATATTAGATAAATATTATTATTATTATTATTTTTTTTTTTTGCGGTACGTGGGTCTCTCACTGTTGTGGCCTCTCCCGTTGCGGAGCACAGCCTCCGTACGCGCAGGCTCAGCGGCCATGGCTCACGGGCCCAGCCGCTCGGCAGCACATGGGATCCTCCTGGACCGGGGCACGAACCCGCGTCCCCTGCATCGGCAGGCGGACTCTCAACCACTGCGCCACCGGAGAAGCCCTAGATAAATATTATTAACTCATATTTTTTGTATCAGCGTACCATCTGTTCCTGGACTGTCTTTATTTTCTGAGATAATGATTGTCATAGGGAGATTCCCCAGATGTGGTCGCCAGATTGTTTAGGTCTTGGGTGGAACCCAGGAATCTAAAATTGAAAGAAAAAAATCTCAGGATGATTCTATTCAACTGCGTTTGGGAATCACAAGTCTATTCTGTTGCCATGATTTCATATTTAAAGAAACTGAGCCTCAGAAGTTTAAAGAGGTTTCTGAGTGTCACAAGCCTTTTATTGTTGAAATTGAGCTTAAGTGTTCAAGCTACCGTTTCAGTGTACTGGAACCTTTGTGTCTACACTCTGCTGTGCTTATTTCCTCTGATGAATAAATCCTGTCCATCTGACAATGAAGTTCTCTTTAAATAAGTCTGATTGGGACTTTATTTGAAGAAACCATGGCAATCTGTCCCCTAGAAGCAATATTTTTGAAAACAGAAAAATTCAAAGGATTGCTGGAAATCAGGCATCAAAAAGAGTTATTCAAAGTGAGATGAATGTTAACTTCTTTCAAACATTTTACATGAAAGAAATGGGCAGTATCTTCTTATCATAATGTGGGATCAAAATTGTGTAGTCCCAGCTAGAGTTCATTTCTTAAAGCTAAAAGTGTTGATAATAACTGGAATATATATATACATATATATATATGTATATATATGTAACTCCTTGATATCACCCTACCATTAAAAACAAAACAAATAACCAAAATAACATAAAATGTGTTCCTATGACACCACAGTGTATCATTCTCATTCACAGATAAGGAAATCCAAGCTCAGGAATAGACAGCAGTCAGTGAATAGTAGATCCAAGAGTAAAATTTATTTTTGTGTCTTGCTGTCTCTAATATTTTGTATATTGCTACACTTAAATCCTTCTCTCTTTGAAAAAGTGTGTAAACTCACTATATATATATATGGTGTGAGATGGGCACCTGGCAGATGGAGGTTACTGATGCAACAGGCCTAGAAATCTAGGGTAGAGTTGCCAGATAAAAACACAGAACGCCTTGTTAAATTTGAATTTTAGATAAACAACTTTTTTTGGTGGGGAATCTAAGTATGTCCCAGGCAATATTGGGGACATTCTTACCTTAAAATATTATTTACTGTTTATATAAAGTTAAAATTATAGTAGGTGTACTGTATTTTATTTGATACTCTGGTAACCCTAACCTAGGGACATGCCAAGAGTCCAGCTTGACTGGGAATGTGTTATTAAATTGTCTTTTCTAAGACAGTGAATGTAAGGATCTTTTGAAAAACAAACAACTATATACAAGTGAATCATGTCAGACAGTAGTGGGTACAAATGGGCCTGCATTAAGAATAATCATCCTTGTTTCTATGGCTTGTGCCCTTAGATGCTAATGACAAACGTCCAAGTTTATGAAGAAACAGCATCCTTCATTAGCACCTTCCCACATTCCAACACACAACACACTCTGGTTGGCCGGTACTTTGAGTTTTCCCTTCATTGATGTCCTGATGCTCTTCCTCACCTGCTCTTAATACCACTAATGTTCGCCACCCATGTTCATTATCCCCAAGTTCCTCATCACCTCCATTACTGCTGGTGCTCATCTGCTGGCATCTAAGACAAAGCTTTCAAGACGTCAGGGTGATATTGGGTCTTCTGGAGACTCCACTGCACCACAGTAATGCTGTGCCTTGCATATGTATGGAGAAATGTTCCTTCCAATTCAGATTCACACATTCTTAAATGACCATCAAAGCAGCCCTATTTGTGCCCCATGATTTACAAAGCAACTCTTGAAGACTTTGTTGTCCTTAAAGCCCTCAACCATCTCTCCAAAGCTGCCAGGCACGAGCTGTGACACCAGTCCCTTAGGTAGACCCCATGACACCTTTACAACTTGTCCATCCGTACACAATTCTTTAGGCTTTTTTTCCCACACACATCCCCCATCTCTCTAAGCCCATGTGAAAATCACCTCATCAAAATTGTTTTGCTAAATTGGGGAGCAGCTCATTTTAAAGCTGGGAACACTTTTATAAACTGAAATAAATTTCAAGCAATTTCTAACCAGTTGCCATACTTTTGAATATTCAACAACAAAAGATTAACATTCTTTAACATGCTGAATTTATATGAGCTCCAGCTGAAGCAATAGTCTCTCCAGGGTCACAGCTGTCTAATATTATTTTCTCAAATTGGAAGGTGTCCTGGTCACCTCAGACTTTGTGTACAGACATAGTTCATCCCAGGTCATTCATTCACTCACCAAATGTTTAATGAGGACTTTTATGTGAAAGACACTGCCGGAAAAGCAAAGATATACATTATAGGATAATGCATTTGGAACTTTTAAATTTATTTATTTATTTTTGCGGTACGCAGGCCTCTCACTGTTGTGGCCTCTCCCGTTGCGGAGCACAGGCTCCGGACGCGCAGGCTCAGCGGCCGTGGCTCACGGGCCCAGCCGCTCCGCGGCATGTGGGATCTTCCCAGACTGGGGCATGAACCCGCGTCCCCTGCATCGGCAGGTGGACTCTCAACCACTGCGCCACCAGGGAAACCCTTGGAACTTTTTTTAAGCTCCCATCCCTCTCCACTTTGACACACCTTAGCCTAAGTTACTTAGTCATTATGCTTTCATTGTCTCAAGGGGGAGATATGATTGAATGATAGCAGAGAAATAAGGGAAACTCTTCTTGTCTTTAAAGTTCCAAAATCTGTTACGTTAAGGAACTGAGAGGAATACACATATTTTTTAGAAGTGATATAAGATGGTAAAACTAGGTAGGGTTGGATAGCATTCCCTCCTCTCCAGCTTCCATCCCCTAAGTATTTTCTATGGTATAGGTGTAAAGCTAAGCAAAAATAAATAATAAAATATTGTATGGGTGTTGGTGGGTCACAGAAGAGAAGATCTGGCTAAGAGAAAATAAATTAATAAATAAATTTCTGCCTAAAATTTATTCTGCTACTTACAGTTATGATCATAAAAATCTGTCATCTAAATTGTGGCAATTTAGAGTTACAGCAGACTTTAATGATACACGATGTCAGGAAAACAGAATTAAATCCTGTCCAAGGTACATTTGAACTTAGTTGCTCTACTTATAACCTTCTTTTGTACTAGAATCCTTACCTCTTATATGACTGGATTAGAAGAGGGTAAATTCCTTTATTTTATAATAATTTCTTCAGTTATTGGCCTTGTCTTTCATACCTTGGTCCCTCTTTTCTTAACATGGTTTTATTTCCCAATGAAACATTTGAAAAGTACAAGAGATTAAAAGTAGCTTATCTAAGGAAGAATGGTAAATACTAGGAAAAATTAGAAAATCTTGACACTTACAGAATAGAGAATTGAGGATATTTCAATGAGGAGAATAAAAAGGGAAAATGTTGGGCCAAACAGTCTTGCACATCTAAAATTCTATTATTTTTGTGGCAAAATATCAAGATTCATAGTGCTCACCAAATACGTGAGCAACTAAAATTAAAATTGGGGGTAAAACAAAACTTTTAATCAACTATAGATAGTAAGTATAGCTTAAGCATGTAAATATTTTCCATCATTAAATTTTCAGCATTATATTCCTAAAGAAGAATGCCACTATTGAACATCCATTATTCGTGATCCTCCAAACTCTTCTCCTTGTCTAGAATCTGTCAGGGAGTCAAGAGATTTTCATATCCCCAATAAATTTTCCTTTGTACTTTTAATAACATTAGAAATTACCAAAAGTTCCCACTAGCAGATATAAAGGCATTTATCTAAAATGATTCAAGTAATAAATGATGTGTCATTCTTAGCACAGAAGAGGTTTTGAAATCCATTTTCTCATGAGTGTTAAGTTAACAAAATCACTTATCCTCATAAGAACCTAAGATCAATCCTCTAGACAGTCTAGTCCTTCAATGCGAGAAAGATAACTCTGACTGTATGGCCCCGGGGATGAATGTGCCTGGCAATAAGGAGTAGTAGACAGGAATAAAGGAAAGAATAAAGGACACAATCACCACAGCCAACTATTGTTCATCTCACCTTGGGAAAGTCATTCCTAGCATTTGGGTGGTTGATACCTCTTTGGCATATCAAAGTGAAGATCTGACCTCATTACATGCTTGCTTAAAATCCTTCAAAGGCTCTTGGATAATGTCAAATGAGTAACATAAAATTAAACTCTTCATTGAAATTTTCCTCTCTAGGTTCATTTTATAACAATTACTTTCTTACGATTTCCTTTATGGTCTATCTGTTTACATTTTAATCTTCATTTCACACTACTCTCTTACATGTATTCTACATTTCTGCCACGTCTTGGCAGTTCTCAAGTTTTCCATAAGCCAAAGATCACTTGGAAGCAAAGTCATGTTCCATAGGATAAAGAATTGAAAGTGAACCTTAACCTAACCATTTATATAGCTTCAAAGGCCAATGCTAGCAGATTGTATCTGCTCATAGAGCTTCTAAACCATCTGCAGCGAAATCTATTCCATTAGATGGCAATGCAGTAACTCTAGGAATATTTTTTATTAGTTACGATCTTTAAAAGATCAAATGAGGGGACTTCCCTGATGGCGCAGTGGATGAGACTCCGCGCTCCCATTGCAGGGGGCCCGGGTTAAATAACTGGTCAGGGAACTAGATCCCACATCCATGCTGCAACTAAGAGTTCCCATGCCACAACTAAAGAGCCTGCCTCCCACAACTAAGGAGTTCACCTGCCGCAACGAAGACCCGGCACAACCAAATAAATTAATTTAAAAAATAAATATATTATGAAGATCAAATGAGAAGTAAAATCAGTACCTATTTAATTAATAATTTGATTAACACTTTGTGTAAGAATCGATATACACATCCTAGTAGGAACTTAACAAGTAAGAGAAACTTACTAATGGAAGATGCTCATAGAGGACAAAGGATTAAAGGCTGTGTCCTGACAGTGGATTGCAGTCACTTAAAGACATTATTAAAAATGTCAAGTTAATAATAATTACTTTTCATACTGACCTAAAATTGTAATTCTTAGGTTTTAAAAAGCACGTGGTAGATAAACTTAGCAGATGTTAATTCAATAATGGACAGAAAAAAGCATTTAAAGATGAAGTTATAAAGTTAACTATAGAAAGAATTCAGTGCAATTTGGATTCTGGACCTATTCATCTTGAAATCTTTCAGTGAAAATTCTTTAGAAATGAGGAAATGAATTTTATTTATTTGTTCCAAGTTAATTTTCCTTTAATTGCTGCTTCTGCTTTAACAACTCTGATTGTGGTTCAGAGATGATGTTATACAATTAAACAAACCACTGGAAACAATCACTTTGTGTTTCTTTTCTGAACATTTGTCTGGAATCCAAATTGGAAATACTCAAAATACTTAGAAGTCTACAGAAATGGGGGAAATATGCCAATAAGTAATCTCCAGCACTTTCTAACAAAACTCTCATTTTACATGGAAGAACAATGGAAAAATAAGATTTGATTTACAGCAAAATTCCTAAGGGCAATGGTGAAGGTTGAAATTATTTGTAATAAGCACTTTATAAATATGAAAAAATATTTCAACTCACTTTCTAGGAGAACATTTTCCCCATATACTACCAGACTAGCCCTCCTACTGTAAATGATGAGAAAATTAAACCAACAAATGTGTGTATACACATATAAATATATCAAATGTTTTATATAATTAGACAACAGCTAATGCAAGAACATGATCCTTGAGAGAATGGACATGCACAAAGGCAGTCCCACTTTCAATGCTGTCCTTTCCCTGGGGACAAATTTCTGGCCCGTGTGCAATGCAATGGAGTCCAAACAAATCATGTGGTCCTGCTGAGTGGAGAAGGCAAAAATCAGAGTTTGGGGCAGATGAAGCAGCTATAATCTATGAATGAGAGCAGTATAGAAGAAAGGAATCCAACAAAGTCAAGAAGAAATTCCTCCAAAGTATTCGGCTAAGATTGCACTGTCTATACACAGAGTGAGACTATACAGAGTTACCAGAAGTTGGCAGCTATGAGGTTGAGAATGAAGCATAGATACTAGAGGCTGAGACATGCTGGGGACACTGATGTTCTAACACACCCCTAGTACACTGAGCATCTAATAGAGACTCCATTGAGGCCATGGTTTAGGAGTTATGTCCTCATTCGAGAATAGGATTTCCATAGTCCTACCCTAACACAGTCTGAAACCAGGTCTTGATAACATCTATGTAGGAGATTGAGTTTGGAGATTGATTCTTGCTAATTTAGAAAGGTTTGGAAAACATACTGGGCTTTCCCCAGGCATAAAAGACATAAAATCAAACCTATCCAAGTTCAAGGTGATCAGCAGTGATTGAACTGACTACTACAATAAAAGTCAATGCTTTAGAGGAAGGCAACAGAACCTAGCACCTTCACAATGTATAAGCCACAATATCCAATATAAAGTTTTAAAAAATTACCAGTTACTCAAAGAAACATAAAAATGTGTTTCATACTAAAAAAAAATTTAAAAGATAGTCAATAGAAGCCAACCCAGTGATGGCAAAAATATTGGATTTATCAAATTGTGTCTATTATAAAGTATTCAAGTAATTATAAAATATATTTAAAAATATATGGTCTTAATAAGATAGTAGACAATCTGAAAAGAACAATTGGAAACGATAAAAGAGAACCAAGTGGAAATTCTTGCTCTTAAAATTATAATAACTGAAATTTAAAAATTAACTGGATGGCCAATGTACTATTGGATTATACTACAAAGTATAAAATAAAAATCCATGACATAATACTGAAACACTTTTTGATAAAATAATAGCCAAATATTCAAATGCTAAACATTTGAATATTACATAATAAAGAATGTCAGAGTTTGAGTCTTTTTCTTTCAGAGAAGATTTAGCAATTTATATAGTAGAGTGAGAATTATTGACAACACTGGTCATTCTAATATTGGATTAACTATGGGGCATGGAGTGTCGTGGTATAAATAAATCTTACTATATATTTTAAAGCTGTTGTTAATTATGAATGCTAATAGCAAAGTGGCTGAGAATATATTTTAAAAGTAGATATGGGGAAAGAGTATTAAGTTATTGGACCAAGACAAAGTAGTGAAAGGTAATCAAGACAGATGAAAAGTATTTATTTCACAATTTTAGGTCAGAGCTATATAGTGCAGAGCTAAGAAGCAATGGTTTTGCACAGCATTGAGATGGTCTCCAGAGACGTGATCCAAACTTGTTTTCCTATATGATATACAAAGACTTCATAAAAATGATTCAGCCTCTCTTTGTCATCATCTATTTTCTGTATTACTCATTTATCTACCACACACACTTGTCAAAGAAACTTAAGAATTCAATGGTTCCTGATGAGATTAGCTTGACCTTTTTGTTTCCTTGTATTCAAAGAAAGCTCATATCTTTAAGTGCTTCACTGAGGCAGCAATGCCCTTTAACAGGTATGAACCACTCATTACCTTGATGGATTTTCAGGGAAGGGCAAGTAACATTCAGAAGTCTCAAAGGCATATTTTCCTCTCCCCCCTCACCAGCCTTGCAACTTAGGGTTGAAGAAATGCTTTTGGTAAATCTCTCTGCTGCTATATAACCGAAATTGCAGCTGACTCTGTCTGCTAATCTGGACATTTTCAAAACAGTTAATTTTCCATAAGGTTTCCATTACTCATTTTTCCAACTGACTGAGTAGCTGTATGTATACCTTCTGGCAGTCACTCTGAAAGCTGATCCATTAACTTTGCAAAAGAAAAAAAAATACAGTCTCTTGTTAATCATCTTATTTAATACTGCCTCAACCAGAAAGTATTCAGTCATCCTGGGAACCAGGCTGCAATCCAATCTTGTTTCCATTTACAATAAGCATCCTCACACCTCTGTTTTAAAGGAAATTTAAACATGGATGAAGCTGATAAGCTTTGTAGTTTGACACTTGGATATTGTCTCCAGTGGACTAATGATGATAAATCATTATTGATTCCCACTAAACTGAAAAAAATGTGAATATTTCATCAGGGATCAAACATTTTCAATTCACTCCATGATAACATATAAAGATATGGTTCCCATTTTGGGCATCTCATATTTAGCAAAATTAACAAAATCAATAAAATTATATAATCCCCATCACTAGGATATGAATACTTTATATTTTTTACCTAGAGAATCTTATTATGAATTAAGCAGGTAATTGTAAAAATATATATTTTTTTCCTATTTGGACTAGTAATCTAATTGAAGCTACTGATATCTTTTCTCTAAGGCAAAGAGGAAATGTTTAGAATTAAAGTCAGCAGAGTAAGATTAATTTTGGTAATGTTACTGGTATTTTTAAATCTAAGATTCATTAATAAATAATGTTTGGCTCAGTAATTACAAAGTGTGAATAAATGTTGAAGCTTTAGCTCTGACATTAGAATCCGATGTGGATTCTAGTATCAGTTCTGTTACCAGTTTAGTTACATAATTCTCTGAACCTCAGTTTTCTTCATTTGGAAAACAGAAACCTTGGCTTAAAGAATTTTTTCAACGTTAAATGAAAAGTATATGTGTGGATCTTGTGTTTATTTGTGTGTGTAGTTTTATTTATGTGCACAAATCACATTTTCTGCTTAATTGTGATGTCTTACAGACATTTCCTCTGAATTATTTTTTCCATTTTTAATTATTTTCATTATTAATTATATTTTTTTAATTTGATGAATATAACATTTTCTTCATTTCTAGTTGTTCTAACTTCCAATTTTATTAGCTTTTGAATGATGGTACTTAATAGAGCAAGTCTTCCTTCACAATTGAAATTATATCTTTGATTTAATTTAGAGCTTTACAGTTCACGATGTAGCTTTAGACATTACAATCTTTAAGGCCCGCAGTAATTCTGGAATATTAACATCATTGGGCTAAATATCTTTATTTCACATATTAAAAAGAACTGGATGTTTAGAGAATACAGCAATTTGACTGGAGTTTGAAATGTATAAGTGATGGATCTGAGAACAGAGACTGTACCTTTTTAACCTAACTTGGAAGTTTTTTGGAAAGGTATTAGGTAAATACGTTGTCACAGACATTTCTTTTTTCTTTTTTTAAATATTTATTTAACATATTTATTGGAGTATAATTGCTTTACAATGGTGTGTTAGTTTCTGCTTTATAAAAAAGTGAATCAGTTATACATATACATATGCTCCCATATCTCTTCCCTCTTGCATCTCCCTCCCTCCCACCCTCCCTATCCCACCCATCTAGGTGGTAACAAAGCACCAAGCTTATCTCCCAGTGCTATGCGGCTTCGTCCCACTAGCTATCTATTTTACGTTTGGTAGTGTATATATGTCCATGCCACTCTCTCACTTTGTCCCAGCTTACCCTTCCCCCACCCATATCCTAAGTCCATTCTCTAGTAGGTCTGTCTCTTTATTCCCATCTTGCCCCTAGGTTCTTCAGAATCTTTTTTTTTTTCCTTAGATTCCATATGTATGTGTTAGCATACAGTATTTGTTTTTCTCTTTCTGACTTACTTCACTCTGCATGACAGACTCTAGGTCCATCCACCTCCCTACAAATAACTCAATTTCATTTCTTTTATGGCTGAGTAATATTCCATTGTATATATGTGCCACATCTTCTTTATCCATTCATATGTCGATGGACACTTAGGTTGCGTCCATGTCCTGGCTATGGTAAACAGAGCTGCAATGAACATTTTGGTACATGACTTTATTGAATTATGCTTTTCTCATGGTGTATGCCCAGTAGTGGGATTGCTGGGTCGTATGGTAGTTCTATTTTTAGTTTTTTAAGGAACGTCCATACTGTTCTCCATAGTGGCTGTATCAATTTTCATTCCCACCAACAGTGCAAGAGTGTCTCTTTTTCTCCACACCCTCTCCAGCACTTACTGTTTCTAGATTTTTTTGGTGATGGCCATTCTGACCTGTGTGAGATGATATCTCATTGTAGTTTTGATTTGCATTTATCTAATGATTAATGATGTTGAGCATTCTTTCATGTGTTTATTGGCAATCTGTATATCTTCTCAGGAGAAATGTCTACTTATGTCTTCTGCCCATTTTTGGATTGGGTTGGCTGTTTTCTCGATATTGAGTTGCATGAGCTGCTTGTAAATTTTGGAGATTGATCCTTTGTCAGTTGCTTCATTTGCAAATATTTTCTCACGTTTTGAGGGTTGTCTTTTCGTCTTGTTTATGGTTTCCTTTGCTGTGCAAAAGCTTTGAAGTTTCATAGGTCCCATTTGTTTTTATTTCCATTACTCTAGGAGGTGGATCAAAAAAGATCTTGCTGTGATTTATGTCAAAGAGTGTTCTTCCTATGTTTTCCTCTAAAAGTTTTATAGTGTCGAGTCTTACATTTAGGTCTCAAATTCATTTTGAGTTTATTTTTGTGTATGGTGTTAGGGAGTGTTCTAATTTCATTCTTTTACATGTAGCTGTCCAGTTTTCCCAGCACCACTTATTGAAGGGACTGTCTTTTCTCCATTATATATTCTTGCCTCCTTTATCAGAAATAAGGTGACCATATGAGTGTGGGTTTAGCTCTGGGCTTTCTATCCTGTTCCATTGATCTATATTTCTATTTTTGTGCCAGTACCATACTGCCTTGATTACTGTAGCTTTGTAGTATAGTCTGATGTCAGGGAGCCTGATTCCTCAGCTCCATTTTTCCTTCTCAAGATTGCTTTGGCTATTCAGGGTCTTTTGTGTTTCCATACAAATTGTGAAGTTTTTTGTTCTAGTTCTGTGAAAAATGACAGTGGTAGTTTGATAGGGATTGCATTAAATCTGTAGATTGCATTGGGTAATAGAGACATTTTCACAGTGTTGATTCTTCCAATCCAAGAACATGGTATATCTCTCCATCTATTTGCATCATCTTTAATTTCTTTCATCAGTGTCTTATAATTTTCTGCATACAGGTCTTTTGTCTCCTTAGGTAGTTTATTCCTAGATATTTTATTCTTTTTGTTGCAATGGGAGTGTTTTCTTAATTTCACTGTCAGATTTTTCATCATTAGTGTATAGGAATGCCAGAGATTTCTCTGCATTAATTTTGTATCCTGCTACTTTACCAAATTCATTGATTAGCTCTAGTAGTTTTCTGGTAGCACCTTTAGGATTCTCTGTGTATAGTATCATGTCATCTGCAGACAGTGACAGCTTTACTTCTTTTCCGATCTGGATTCCTTTTATTTCCTTTTCTTCTCTGATTGCTGTGGCTAAAATTTCCAAAGCTATGTTGAATAATAGTGGTGAGAATAGGCAACCTTGTCTTATTCCTGATCTTAGTGGAAATGGTTTCAATTTTTCACCACTGAGGACGAAGTTGGCTGTGGGTTTGTCATATATGGCCTTTATTAGGTTGAGGAAAGTTCCCTCTTTGCCTACTTTCTGCAGGGTTTTTATCATAAATGGGTGTTCCATTTTGGCAAAAGCTTTCTCTGCATCGATTGAGATGATCATATGGTTTTCTCCTTCGTTAATATGGTGTATCACATTGATTAATTTGCGTATAGTGAAGAATCCTTGCATTCCTGGAGTAAACCCCACTTGATCATGGTGTATGATCCTCTTAATATGTTGTTGGATTCTATTTGGTAGTATTTTGTTGAGGAGTTTTGCATCTATGTTCATCAGTGATACTGGCCTGTAGTTTTCTTTTTTTGTGGCATTTTTGTCTGGTTTTGTTATCAGGGTGATGGTGACCCCATAGAATGAGTTTGGGAGTGTTCCTCCCGCTGCTATATTTTGGAAGAGTTTGAGAAGGATAGGCGTTAGTTCTTCTCTAAATGTTTGATAGAATTCGCCTGTGAAGCCATCTGGCCCTGGGCTTTTGTTTGTTGGAAGATTTTTAATCACAGTTTCTATTTCAGTGCTTGTGATTGGTCTGTTCGTATTTTCTATTTCTTCCTGGTTCAGTCTTGGCAAGTTGTGCATTTCTAACAATTTGTCCACTTCTTCCAAGTTGTCCGTTTTATTGGCATAGAGTTGCTTTAGTAATCTCTCATGAACCTTTGTATTTCTGCAGTGTCATTTGTTACTTCTCCTTTTTCATTTATAATTCTCTTGATTTGAGTCTTCTCCATTGTTTTCTTGATGAGTGTGGCTAATGGTTTATCAATTTTATCTTCACAAAGAACCAGCTTTTAGTTTTATTGATCTTTGCTATCGTTTCCTTCATTTCTTTATCCTTTATTTCTGATATGCTCTTTATGATTTCTTTCCTTCTGCTAACTTTGGGGTGTTTTTTGGTCTTCTTTCTCTAATTGCTTTAGGTGCAAGGTTAGGTTGTTTATTTGAGATGTTTCCTGTTTCTTTTTTTTTTTTTTAAACATCTTTATTGGGGTATAATTGCTTTACAATGGTGTGTTAGTTTCTGTTTTATAACAAAGTGAATTAGTTATACATATACATATGCTCCCATATGTCTTCCCTCTTGCGTCTCTCTCCCTCCCACTCTCCCTATCCCACCCCTCCAGGCTGTCACAAAGCACCGAGCTAATATCCCTGTGCCTTGCGGCTGCTTCCCCCAGCTATCTACCTTACTACGTTTGTTAGTGTGTATATGTCCATGACTCTTTCTCGCCCTGTCAAAGCTCACCCTTCCCCCTCCCCCCTCCCCATATCCTCAAGTCCGTTCTCCAGTAGGTCCTGTTTCTTAAGATAAGACTGTATTGCTATAAACTTCCCTCTTAAAACTGCTTTTGCTGCATCCCATAGGTTTTGGGTCATTGTTTCTCCATTGTCATTTGTTTCTGGGTATTTTTTTATTTTCTCTTTGACTTCTTCACTGCTCATCTGGTTATTAAGTATTGTATTGTTTAGCCTCCATGTGTTTGTATTTTTTGCAGATCTTTTCTGTAATTGATATCTAGTCTCATAGCGTTGTGGTCGGAAAAGATACTTGATACAATTTCAGTTTTCTTAAATTTACCAAGGCTTGATTTGTGACCCAAGATATGATCTTTCCTGGAGAATGTTCCATGAGCACTTGAGAAGAATGTGTATTCTGTTGTTTTTGGATGGAATGTCCTATAAATATCAATTAAGTCCATCTTGTTTAATGTATCATTTAAAGCTTGTGTTTCCTTATTTATTTTCATTTTGGATGATCTGTCCATTGGTGAAAGAGGGGTGTTGAAGTCCCCTACTATGTTGGTGTTACTGTCCATTTCCCCTTTTATGGCTGTTAGTATTTGCCTTATGTATCGAGGTGCTCCAATGTTGGGTGCATAAATATTTACAATTGTTATATCTTCTTCTTCGATTAATTCCTTGATCATTATGTAGTGTCCTTCTTTTTCTCTCCTTATAGTCTTTATTTTAAAGTCTATTTTGTCTGATATGAGAATTGCTACTCCAGGTTTCTTTTGATTTCCATTTGCATGGAATATCTTTTTCCATCCCCTCACTTTCAGTCTGTATGTGTCCCTAGGTCTGAAGTGGGTCTCTTGTAGACAGCATATATATGGGTCTTTTTTTGGTATCCATTCAGCCAGTCTATGTCTTTTGGTGGGAGCATTTAATCCATTTTCATTTAAGGTAATTATCGATATGTATGTTCCTATTACCATTTTCTTAATTGTTTTGGGTGTGTTATTGTAAGTCTTTTCCTTCTCTTGTGTTTCCTCCCTAGAAAAGTTTCTTTAGCATTTGTTGTAAAGCTGGTTTGGTGGTGCTGAACTCTCTCAGCTTTTGCTTGTCTTTAAAGGTTTTAATTTCTCCATTGAATCTCAGTGAGATCCTTGCTGAGTAGAGTAATCTTGGTTGTAGGTTTTTATTCTTCATCACTTTAAATATGTCCTGCCACTACCTTCTGGCTTGCAGAGTTTCTGCTGAAAGATCAGCTGTTAACCTTATAGGGATTCCCTTGTGTGTTATTTGTTGTTTTTCCCTTGCTGCTTTTAATATGTTTTCTTTGTATTTAATTTTTTTTTTTTTTTTTTTTTTTTTTTGCGGTACGCGGGCCTCTCACTGTTGTGGCCTCTCCCGTTGCGGAGCACAGCCTCCGGATGCACAGGCTCAGCGGCCATGGCTCACGGGCCCAGCCGCTCCGCGGCATGTGGGATCTTCCCGGACCGGGGCACGAACCCGTGTCCCCTGCATTGGCAGGCGGACTCTCAACCACTGCACCACCAGGGAAGCCCTGTATTTAATTTTTGATAGTTGATTAATATGTGTCTTGTTATGTTTCTCCTTTGATTTATCCTGTGTGGCACTCCCTGTGCTTCCTGCACTTCATTAACTATTTCCTTTCCCATATTAGGGAAGTTTTCAACTATAATCTCTTCAAATACTTTCTCAGTCCCTTTCTTTTTCTCTTCTTCTTCTGGGACCCCTATAATTCGAATGTTGGTGCGTTTAAGGTTGTCCCAGAGGTCTCTGAGACTGTCCTAAGTTCTTTTCATTCTTTTTTCTTTATTCTGCTCTGCAGTAGTTATTTCCAATATTTTATATTCCAGGTCACTTCTCCATTCTTCTGCCTCAGTTACTCTGCTATTGATCCCTTCTAGAGAATTTTTAATTTCATTTATTGTGTTGTTCATCATTGTTTGTTTGCTCTTTAATTCTTCTGGTTCCTTGTTGAACATTTATTTTATTTTCTCTATTCTATTTCCAAGATTTTGGATCATCCTTACTATCATTATTCGGAATTCTTTTTCAGGTAGACTGCCTATTTCCTCTTCATTTATTAGGTCTGGTGAGTTTTTACCTTGCTCCTTCATCTGCTGTGTGTTTTTCTGTCTTCTCATTTTACTTATCTTACTGTGTTTGGGGTCTCTTTTTTGCAGGTGGCAGGTTCGTATTTCCCGTTGTTTTTGGTGTCTGTCCCAAGTGGCTAAAGTTGGTTCAGTGGGTTGTGTAGGCTTCCTGGTGGAGGGGACTAGTGCCTGTGTTCTGGTGGATGAGGCTGGATCTTGTCTTTCTGGTGGGCAGGTCCACGTCTGGTGGTGTGTTTTGGGGTGTCTGTGGCCTTATTATGACTTTAGGCAGCCTCTCTGCTAATGTGTTCCTGTCTTGCTAATTGTTTGGCATAGGGTGTCCAGCACTGTAGCTTGCTGGTCATTGAGTGAAGCTGAGTCTTGGTGTTGAGATGGAGATCTCTGGGAGTTTTTTGCCATTTGATATTACATGGAGCTGGGAGGTCTCTTGTGGACCAGTGTCCTGAAGTTGGCTCTCCCACCTCAGAGGCACAGCACTGACTCCTGGCTGGAGCACCAATAGCCTGTCCTCCACATGGCTTAGAATAAAAGGAAGAAAAAGTAGAAAGAACAAAGAAAGAAAGAAAGAGAGGGAGGGAGGGAGTGAGGGAGGAAGGAAGGAAAGAAAGAAAGGGGATTAAATAAAATAAAGTGAAATAAAATAAAGTTATTAAAATAAAAAATTAAGGAAAAATTCTAAAAAGTAAAACAAACAAACAAACAAACAAAAAAACCGGACAGACAGAACCCTAGCACAAATGGTGAAAGCCAAGCTATACAGACAATCACACACAGTAGCATACACATACACATTCACAAAAAGAGAAAAAGGGGGAAAAATAATATATCTTTGCTCCCAAAATCCACCTTCTCAATTTGGGGTGATTCATTGTCTATTCAGGTATTCTACAGATGCAGAGTACATCAAGTTGATTGTGCAGATTTAATCCTCTGCTCCTGAGGCTTCTGGGAGAGATTTCCCTTTCTCTTCTTTGTTCGTGCAGCTCCCAGGGCTCAGCTTTGGATGTGTCCCCGCCTCTGTGTGTAGGTCGCCTGAGGGCGTCTGTTCTTCACTCAGACAGGACGGGGTTAAAGGAACAGCTGATTCGGGGGCTCTGGCTCACTCAGGAGGGGGAAGGGAGGGGTACGGATGTGGGGTGAGCCTGCGGCATCAGAGGCCGGCATGACATTACACCAGCCTGAGGCACTGTGTGTTCTCCGGGGGAAGTTGTCCCTGGATCACGGGACCCTGGCAGTGGCGGGTTGCACAGGCTCCCAGGAGGGGAGGTGTGGAGAGTGACTTGGGCTTGCACACAGGCTTCTTGGTGGTGGCAGCAGCGGCCTTAGCGTCTCATGCCCGTCTCTGGGGTCCGCGCTGTCAGCCATGGCTCGCGCCCATCTCTGGAGCTCCTTTAAGTGAGGCTCTGAATCCCCTCCCCTCGCGCACCCGGAAACAAAGAGGGAAGAAAAAGTCTCTTGCCTCTTCGGCAGGTCCAGACGTTTTCCTGGATGCACTCCCGGCCATTCTTGGCGCACTAACCCCCTGCAGGCTGTGTTCACGCCGCCAACCCCAGTCCTCTCCCTGTGCTCTGACCGAAGCCCGAGCCTCAGCTCCCAGCCCCGCCCGCCCCGGTGGGTGAGCAGACAAGCCTCTCGGGCTGGTGAGTGCTGGTTGGCACCGATCCTCTGTGCGGGAATCTCCCCGCTTTGCCCTCCGTACCCCTGTTGCTGCGCTGTCCCCCACGGCTCCGAAGCTTCCCCCTCCGCCACCCACATTCTCCACCTGTGAAGGGGCTCCTAGTGTGTGGAAACCTTTCCTCCTTTACGGCTCCCTCCCACTGGTACACGTCCAGTCCGTATTCTTTTGCCTCTGTTTTTTCTTTTTTCTTTTGCCCTACCCAGGTACGTGGGGAGTTTCTTGCCTTTTGGGAGGTCTGAGGTCTTCTGCTATCATTCAGTAGGTGTCCTGTAGGAGTTGTTCCACATGTAGATGTATTTCTGATGTATCTGTGGGGAGGAAGGTGATCTCCATGTCTTACTCTTCCGCCATCTTGAAGCTCCTCGGTCACAGACATTTCTAATTATGAACCTCTGTCATTTCTCTCCTTCCTTGTAACTGTATGCACCCAGGGGCCATAGACTGTCAGGGGCTATGTTTTCCAGCCTCCCTTCTAATATCAGACACTTGTATGACTAAGTCCAGGGAAATGAAATGTGATCAGAACAATTTGAGCAACTTCTGAATCATGGTGCTAACAGAAATGTGGGTGTACTATCTCTTTCTTTTTCACTTTTTCTCTTTTTTGGGGGGGGCTATTATATTTTTTTACAATTAAAAAAAAAACAAACTTCGAGCATATTTCTCAATGATGAAAGCTTTTCTAAGGGAAAGAAGGACCATCATGAAAGTGTACAGCATTGCGGGGCTCTTTTTTTTTTTATTTGAAGTATAGTTGATTTACAGTGTTGTGTTAATTTCTGCTGTATGACAGAGTGATTCGTTTATACATGTATATACATCTATATGCATATATATACACACATTCTTTTTTATATTCTTTTCCATTATGGTTTATCACAGGATATCGAATCTAGTTCCCTGTGCTCTACAGTAGGCACTTGTTGTTTAGTCAGTGCTCTTATTTGCTGCAAAGGCTTTGCTTTCAAATTCTGAAAGAATGAAAGCTTAGCATATCTCACTCTTACATTAGTTAACTCAGCAGCACTGGAGAGGAGTGGACTCAACAGCGAGATTTTGCTGGAAAGAACATGAGGCTTTTAATAAAAACATAATGTGGAGGTGAAAAGTTGACTTTTAGTTGAAAAATAAGAAGCAACAGGTTCATATCATTGCCCAAATTGTTAGTCTTTCAACTCTGCATGAAGTGGATATAGAGAGAGCTAAAAAATTCACCAGCAAGCTTTGAACTTGTTTATGTGCCAAAATCTATCATATATTTTGATTATTCTTTATTGGGCCTTTGCCCCCTCTAGAGATGTAAAGAGGGAAAAAAATGCCTTTGAATGCTAGATAGGTTTAGTTTCTATCTTTACCAAATGTAAGACACTGAAAAATTCACTTTACCAGTTCATCCCTTCCATCCCTAGATGTAATATAAATACATAGCATTACCTGACTAAGCATTTGTGAGTTTTCAATACACTGAAAAGCATCAGAGGTAATAAGTAATAGTCACTCTTTGAGAGCAAGTTATATGCATTTTGGTATCTGTATCATAAATATCCCAGCTCTAACATTAATACAAGGTAACTCAAATGTATAAGCTAAAATTTTCTATCAGCCACATTGAAAAATTATTTAAGAGCAAAATCAGTATAACACTTTCTGTAACCCATTAGACCTAAAAATCATCTCAACATGCAATCAATATGAAAATTATTATTAAGATATTTTATATTCTTATTTTATATATACCAGGGTTTTATAATCAGTTATGTATATTACACTTCTCAATCTGGATTGGCCACATGTTAAGTATGTAATAGTTGCTGTGACCAATGGCTACTGTATTGGACAGTGCAAATATATATGGTTTAACACAGAGTAGTTTTTCAAGATCAAGATGTGTTTTCAATGAATAATTACCCAAGTTATAGATAAGGCAGAGGAGAGCAAGATTGAAAATATTTCTCTTAGCCAGTACTTTATTATACAGATTGTACATAATTGAAGTAGAATAAAACAATCTACAATGTGTAGTTATTGATAATGTTTAAATGCTTTACTCTTTTGAACATGATCTTAATCAAAATGGATTTTACTGTGTACATTATTTACTATGTATAAATAGGCTTAAATGTCATTCTACTAGAGCATAAATGGGAGGATCAGATACTGAGTTTGAACTAATCAAACAATCATTTGAACTACTCAAATGATTTTCTTAAACCTCACAGGGTAACTATAAAATGGAGTCTTTTCAATAAATTCTGGACTATTTCTTTTAGTCTGTTAATTTCCATAATTTCTCTCATCTATTTTTATTTATTTACAGTAGGGACATATTGATGATAATACAAATTTGTAATTTTATTTATAGATTTTGGAATTCTCTAACTTAGATGAATTTAGAATATCCCTGAGGACAACATGCAACTTTAAAACATGATTTAAGTGTTCGGTAAATGAAAGATTTCTTCCAACAGGTGTCTGAAAAATTGCTATTCCTGGCCCTAAACAATCCCAGATCAAATACAAAATGAATAGTAAAATGTATTCTCCAGAATTATCTATTATCCCTGAGAGGTTAAACATGGCATAAAAATTCTTAAAATTTTTGAAAAATTATACTTATTCTGATGCTTTAATAAATACATTAAAACATAAAACACAAGTATGATATTTGTTATAATTATTTGAGGACTATTTCGTGAGAAGAATCAGAAGTCTAAATTAATCAACTGAAAAGATTAGAGTCAATAAGAGAACCCCATAAGCTAGGCTATATGAATAAAAATAGAAAATAAGTATACTTGCTATACACCCTCAAAATCAATTTAGAAAATACAAGAAAAATATTCTATTAACAAAAATTAGTGACAAAATATACATATCTAGGAATAGCTTTATTATGTCTTTATGATACCAGAAAAATGAATGTATATTTAATAAGAGGAGATTCAACATCCTGTTCTTAGATGGTATACTAAAAATTGCAAAGATTTTTAATTATTTTTTAATCATTTAAATTATTTATTTCAAAATGACTTAAAAATAATAGAGGTTTCTGAAGTTTCTTGGGAAAATAGCCAAGAATATATAAAAAATTTTAAGGGAAAAATTAATCTACTACATATTGAAAATATTATAAAACTATAATAAATAGTATTCATATCAGAATACCAAGAGACATCCCTGACACTTCATGATCCAAGATATGGAAGAAATATTCCATAGGTAATGCTAGAATAGATTAACAATATTTTCAGATTATTTTTACTTTTGAGCATATTCTTTAAAGAGACCTTAGGTCAAGGTTTAATATGTAAAAGTAAAGGTAGCAATAGAAGGCCAGGAGACCTGCTAATTGTTGCTGTGTGTGTGTTTATTTTTTGTCCCTACCAGTTCTGAAGCTACTTGGAAGAACACTTAGCTGTTAGAAAAGCACAGTAAAATAATTTCTGGACAAGATACTTGAGAAAGTTTTGGTCAATAAATTACTAACAGTCATGACACAAGTAGAGGTTTGAAATTTGCTTGCACTTCTGTGTTTGCTATTTTGTGTTACTGCATTTTACCCAGAGGAAAACATGACTCAGAGAACTGAAATTACATCTTTGCATTTAGTTTGTTACTTTAAAAAGAATAAATAAATGGAGACATTTTATCAGGTGCGTTTTTGTGCATCATTCAGGGAACATAATAAAATTTTCTCCATTTTTAATCTGTTAATCAGATGAAATACACTGATTCTATCCACCCTCTGTTTCTGTAATAAACTCCACTGGTGATTATATATTCACTAGATCCAATTTGCTAATATCTAGTTAATGAGTTTTATATCTATATCTGTGAGAGAAACTGGTCTTTCACTTTCTGCCCTTCTAATTCTCTTTTACATATTGATATAAATATTATTCCTCCTCATAAAATGAATTGGAAAGGGTTAATTATTTTTTGTCTCTCTTAGTTTGTTGAATACTTCTATTCTTCCTTAAATGTTTGGAAGAGATTACTGATGAAACTCACAGGTATTATGTTTTCTTTGTGAGAAGTTTCAAATAACATTTTCAGATCATTTAGTAAATAACAGAATATTCATACCTTCTGTTAACTTCAGGAAGTTATATTTTGTTTAAGGAATTTTTCTATCAAAATCAAATTATCAATTTTTGTATAAAATTATTTGCAATATTTTTAAATTATTTCTTTAATGTTTGTGAAACCTGTAGTGATATCCCCTTTTGTATTTTGGTATTGATATTTTTGTTTTCTCTTTTTTTCTATCAGTTTTGCTAGGAATTAATTAATTTAAAAAATCTTTTCAGAGAAGGAGCTTTTAGTTTTTGTGTTCTTATTTATAATTGCATTGATTTTTGTTTTATATTTATTATATTCATCCTTTTACTTTCTTTAAATTTTGTCTCTTTTCATTTTAGTTTCCTTTGATAAAAGTTTAATCACTTATTTTTTTGGCCTTTCTTTAATATATGCATTTAAGGCTATACATTTCTCTCTAAGCACTGCATTATCTCTTTCATACAAGTCTTGATATGTCATATCTTAATTATAATTTAGTTCAAATTACTTCCCAACTTTTATTTTGATTTCATCTTTCATTGACTTGTTATATAGAACTCTCTTATTCAAATTGCAGACTTTGGGGATTTTTCTAGTTATCTTAAAATTATTAAATACTAGTTATTAAATCCCCTTGTGATTAGGGACATATTTACTCTCAGTGATTTCAATTATTTGAAATTTATTACAGGTTTCTTTATAGCCCAACATGTTAATATCAGTACAATTTCAAAATCATATTATCTCTGAATACAGATAGTTTTACTTCTTCCTTTCTAATCTGAGTGCCTTTTCTTTATTTCAATTACCTATTTTGGCTAGAACTCCCAGCACTATGATGAATGAGAGTAATGAGAACAGGTACCCTTTTCTTGTTCCTGATCCAGGAGGAAAACATTTAGTCTTATAGCATTAAATATGATGATAGCTGGGGTTTTTCCTAGGTAGAATTAGTGGTTTAAAGAAGTTCTCTTGTATTGCTAGTTTGTATATTTTTTTCATGAAAAGATAGTAGATTTTTGTCAAGTGCTTCAAATAAGGATCTATTGAGATAATCATGTTATTTGTCTTTTTAAATTATGTGATGTATTACATTAATTGATTTTCAGATGTTAAAGTAACCTTACATTCCTGAAGTAAACCCAATTGATCATGCTATATAATCCTTTTTGTATGTTGCTGAATTTAGTTAGTTTGTACCCATAAGTCTTTCAGCCTCTGCTGAAGGGCTATGGGTACATATGTTAGGATGAACCTTCATTGCTCTAGCAGTTTACAACTCTGCTTTAGCTTTCACTTCATGTTTCCACAGAGCCTCAAGATAAACCAAAAGAGAGATTAGGACCTTCTGAGTCATTTCCTGGGCATGTTCAGAGCCCTGCATGTGCACATGTCTTTCTAGATAACCAGAAATATGTGACGAATATTTAAAGCTTCTGCGAACATCTTATTCCCTAGATTTTCCTTTCAGCCTCCTGTTTGCCGCCAAATGGTATTGATACTTTAGGCAGCTGCAGTGTTGAACAATTGCTGCTGATTATTTTTGGCAAATATCCTGGGGATAGCGCTGTTTGCCTTCAGTGAGCTCCGAGTCAGGTTAAATAAAGGCTAACTCTGAGAAGAGGGTTTTTTCAGGGAGCAGCCAGGCATGTCAAATAGTAGCAATTCTCTGGGAATGGGGCTTTTAGGGAGCTATAATTACCTATGCGTTAGGCCATATGGTCAATGGTCTAAGTCACTTATGCTCCTTTCTTGTTCTTTTTGCTTGCTGTGCCTCAGCATGCCCATCTTTTATTGATGTGTCTTCTACTTCACCAGTGCTGTGTCATGCTATGAACAGTCTGCTATTAAAATCATCCATTGAATTACTAATTTCATTTAATGTATTAATCATAATCATTGTAAGCTCCTTCTCTTTCTCTATTGTCTATTTTATTCTCTAGATTATTGATCAGATAGCCGTAACTCTTCATATGTTTGTGTTTTAAAAACTGTGTTGATACAGAATTTTCAGACCATAAAATTATCTTAGTTTTTTAATTTTAGCTTTATTGAGGTATAATTGACTTACTTAAACTTTCTGAGTATTAATTTCTTCATTGTAAAACAGGGCAATACATGCATTTCATAGGCATCTGTAAACATCGAATAAGCTAATTTATAAAAACTATTCACAGAACACTAGGTATACAGAGCTCAATAAATAGAAGCTATTATTATGAAATAGCATTATGTTTAGAAATCAGAAGACCCATATTCAAGTGATTTTAGTGTAGATCCTGCATTTAGCAGTTGTTTCCTTGGGCAATAATAGTTATTTGAATTTCAGTTTTCTCACCAGTAAAATGGGGAAATAATTTCTGTCCTGCCCTTCCTTCTCATAGCGCTGTCCAAAGGATATGAGAATGCTCTATAAGCCATTCAGTGCTAAGGAGATATGAAGAATTTCTAGTTGCCCAATAGAATTTCTATTTGTCTAGCTTTCAAATCAGTCAAGTGTTTACACTTTAGGAGTGCTGGGAATAGGCTTGAGGGAGGCAAGTGACAAAACTGGAAAATGAAGCCTTTTAGCTAGACCCAAACTTACCAGATTTAAGGTTCATCTCTGCAATACTCTGTTTCCCTTACTTTCTTTTGAAGGGATTTGAATGAATCAAAATATTAATGCAAGGAGAAGCAACTGATTCCTGAGGACATGGGCTATCTTCCCAGGATACCTGATCCACTGTAGATGCTAAAAATTTAGCCTTTGATAGATTGAGAATGCATGGCCAGCATAATCCATGGGAAGAGGAATGCTTCTCTTCCAAATTGTGATGATGTATCCTCAGTTCTCCATGACTCGGGAAGAGGCAGGTTGAATGGGAAAAAGGAAGTGAGGAGGAAGAAAACCTGAGGGAAATAGAATGATGCATGAAGAGGAAGAGAAACTCTTGGAAATGAGAAGAGGAAACACCACCCTCAAATTAAATTTATTGGCATGAAAAGATGCTGGAGGGAAGGGGTGTTGGAGGGAAGGGATGCTGCCTCTGGACCAATCAAAAAACATTTGCTAATGAAGAAACTAAAGCAGAGGGGTAAAATGACTAACTCAGGGTTACTTATAAGAGCTGATGCTTTAGCAGTCACTGGTGATTTTCTATGATGTTTAAAAAATAACAACAAAATCTTGATGTTATCTTTGACATCTCTCCCTCTGTCTCTCACACTCAAATTCATCCATAAACAACTTCTTTTGAACCTATTTTAAAATATATACAGAACCTGACCACCCATCATCATCTGTACCACTACCATCCTAGGCAAGCCACCTTCATCTCTTTCCTGAATTAGTGAATGGTCTCATGCTTTCCCCTTGCCCCCCAGCAGAGTGATCTCTGTAAAAACTTTAGATCATATTACTTCTCTGTTCAACACATTCACTGGCTTCCCATCTTAGAGTAAAATTCAAAGAGCTAACTATCACCTAGGAAGCCCTGAATAAACCTACCTCCCCTATGCTTCTTTCATTTCATATCCCACCACTACCCCCCCCCCCCCCCGCCGCCCACCTCATTCCATCCAGCCACAATATCTCTGATATTCCTTTGACAAAAGCAGCATGCTCCTACCTTGGGACCTTTGTACTTGGTGGTTCCCTCTGCCTGAAACACTCTTCCCTCAGATATCCACATGGCTCACTTCTCACTCCTTCAGGTCTACTCCAGGGTCAGCTTATCAGACCACCTTCCCAACCAGCTTCCTTAATTAGTGCACACACACTCAGCCCTCTAGTCCTCTACTTCAGCAGTCCCCAAACTTTTTGACACAAGGGACTGGTTTTGTGGAAGACAATTTTTCCATGGACTGACAGGGTGCGGGGGGAGGCGGATGGTTTTGGGATGATTCAAGCACATTACATTTATTGTGCATTTTATTTCTATTATTATTACATTGTAATATAATAATGAAATAATTATACAACTCACCATAATTTAGAATCAGTGGGAACCCTGAGCTTGTTTTCTCTTGTATCTTAGTTTTTAATAATTTGGCAGGCACTGTATATAAAAGAAGTGTAGAGGCTGCAAATGGTGATATATTCATTACCAGAGAGGATTCTCCTTTTTCTGTTAGGTTTGGGGGTGGTCACCTCCATCCAATGTAGGATTAAGCTCATTCAGAGTAGGGTAAAATTATCAGAAAATTTAGCTACTTTTGGTTAACCACATTACACCATAACTCTGTAGTCCTTCAAGACTTTTAATTGAGCATCTCATGGGATTTTGCCTATACTGGAAGACGATGAGGATTTAATTCTTCCAAAGATAACTTTTCTAAGGTTTTCTCTTTAGCATCTGCCCGATAATGCTTCACAATTTGGTAAGAGTCTTGAGAGAAATTTCCTCCTTGGTTTTGAGGGGTCCTCCATCCTCTGACCTTATCATACTAGCACACACCCAAGTCAAAATGTCTGTTGGTTTCTCTATCCTACAGCAGCTACCTTCTGCCACTGGACTTGAACCTCCATCGGAGCCCTAAATCAGAGCTTCTACGTAGTATTTGCTGAACGTTTTGGTGTGAATTCATCACTCATTTCAGTATCTTAATCTCTGGCCTATTTTGCTTCTGCTTAGATCCAATTTATATCGGACAGGGGTAGGCCCTAAACTCCTAAGCAGTGAAAATCTAAGGGAGATCTCACTTTCCTTTTCAGAGCTTTCCTTCTGAGTCCTTACCCATGGCACTCAGCCTGACAATTCAGCCAGGGCTGTGGAGAGGAAACCAGGATTATATAATCAGTCCTCAAAATCTTCACATTTTGTCATTCCAGATCCTCATACCAGTTAAAAGCTCTGCAAGTTTTTCTTTCTCTAGCAACAGTCCACTGTCTGATCCTAAGCCTATGCCCCAAATTGGCAAATGCGTTCATACTATAATGCAGTTGCTTATCCATCAGTTCACTTCTGAATGTTTATCTCCTCTGTGGAATTTTTATTTCATCTAGTCTTCTTAGCTTCCACAGATCTCTAATGTCTTTATTTTTTCATTTTTTTGACACACAATAAACTGAATTTATTTAAAGAGTAAAATTTGTTAAATTTTGACATAATGGATATACCCATGAAACTGTCACCACAATCAAGATAGTGAATATATCACTATATAATCCTCATGCTTTTTTCTAATTCCTCCCTCTCTCTCCTTCCTGTCCCCCACCCCAGGAACCCCTAACCTACTTTCTGTATCAAATGTCTTTAATTTATAATTTGTCTTTTTTGTTGTTATCAGTATTAAAAAAGATAAATCTTCCAAAGAAAAAAACTGCACAGCCACAGAAGAAACGTAAATATCATACTCAGTTGAGAAAATGATAAATCTCATTATAAAAAGGAAAATGCAAATCAGTCAATAAGATATCATCCTTCATCCATTAAACTAGAAAGTAGAATAAAAGGGAAAGAATGTTTTCTGCTGTTACATGTCAGAATCTGTTGACATTTTCTTAAAAAATAATAAAGTAGTATGTTTTAAGAGGCTAAGTGGGTTCATACTCTTTAAGTGAGTTTTTCTCTCTCTAAAATATGTGGGAGGTAATTTGATAAAAGTAAAAATTTTACAAGAATTATTAAATAGTTAATTAAAATAGGGAAAAATTGACAAAAACCTCAATGTACAAAATAGTGTTTAAATAAGTTATGCACACTTATAAAGGATTATTATACTATTAAATTGGTGTTTTCACGATATTTGTAATGTCATGGAAAAATATTTGCAGCAAAATGTTTATTTTAAAACAGGTTACATAATTACCCCAATAATAATTTCAGTAATAAAATGCAGTAGCTTTGTAAATCTAAAATCTACTGCCGGTAGAAAATAACGAGCTGTAAGTAAGCTCATATATTAAGTGTTTTCTTCTTTATCATGAGATTATGGATTATTCTTTATACTTTTTCTCTAATTTTTAAGTTTTCTACAATAAGTATGTGTTGCTCTTGAAATCTGAAAAACAGTAAGGAGTTACATTAAAATGATTTGGAAGATTTTGATATAAATAATTAAGTCTAGGTTGTGTATAAAAGGCCAAATATATGTATTTATGTCTAATATCCTTTTTTAATTGACATAACATTGGTTTATAACATTATATAAGTTTCATGTGTGCAACATTTTATTTTGACTTCTGTATACACTACAGTGGCTCACCACCAAATGTTTAGTTTCCATCTGTCACCTTACAGTTGACTCCCTTTACCCATTTTGTCCTGCTCCCACACCCCTTCTTTTCTGGTAATCACTACTCTGCTCTCTGTACCTATATGTTTGTTTTTATTTGGTTTGGTTTGTTTGTTTGTTTATTTTGTTTTTATATTCCACATATGAGTGAAATCATACAGCATTTGTCTTTCCCCATCTGATTTATTTCACTTAGTGGAATATTCACAGTGTCCATCCATGTTGTAGCAAATGGCAACATTTCATCTTTTTTTATGGATGAGTAGTATTCCATCGTTTATATCCATTCATCTGTCGATGGGCACTTAGATTGTTTCCATATCTTGGCTATTGTAAGTAATGCCGCAGTGTACATAGGGATGCATATATCTTTTCAAATTAGTGTTTTCATATTTTTCAAATAAATACCCAGAAGTAGAATATCTGGATCATAGGGTTGTTCTGTTTTTAATGTTTAAAGGAATCTCCTTGTTATTTTCCATACAGGCTGTACCAATTTACATTCCCACCAACAGTGTACGAGGATTCCCTTTTCTCCACATCCTCTCCAATACTTGTAATTCCTTGCCGTTTTTTTATAACAGCATTCTAACAGGCATGAGGTGATATCTCATTGTGGTTTTGATTTTCATTTCTCTAGTAATTAGTGATATTGAACATCTTTTCATGTGCCTGTTGCCATCTGTATGTCTTCTTTGAAAAGAATCTCTATTTAGCTCCTCTGCCCATTTTTTAATCAGGTTGTTTTCTGTTGTTGTTGTTATGGATTTGTATGAAGTTTCTATACGTTTTGGATATTATTCCCTTATCAGCTATATGATGTGCAGTATCTTCTCCCATTCTGTAGGTTGTCTTTTCTTTTTGTTGATGGTCTCTTTTGCTGTACAGAAGCTTTTTAATTTGATATTGTCCCATTTGTTTTATTTTCTTTGGTTTCCCTTGCCTGAGGAGACCTATCTGGAAAGATGTTAAGACTGATATCAAAGAGCATATGACCTATGTTTTCCACTAGGAGTTTTATGGATTCACGTCTTACATTCAAGTCTTTACTCTGTTTTGAGTTGATTTTTTGTGTATGGTGTAAGATAGTGGTCTAGTGTCATTCTTTTGCATGTGCCTGTCCAGTTTTTCCAGCAACATTTATTGAAGAGACTATTTTTCCATTGTATGTTCTTTGCTCCTATGTTTTAAATTAATTGTCCATAAAAGTGTGAGTTTAATTCTGGGCCCTCAATTCTGTTCCACTTATCTGTGTGTCTATTTTTTGCCTGTACCAAGATGTTTTGATTATTATAGCTTTGTAGTACATCTTGAAATCACAAAGTATGATACCTCCAGCTTTGTTCATTTTTCTCAGAATTGCTTTGGCTATTTGGGGTCTTCTGTGATTCACTATAAGTTTTTGTTGTTTTTCTGTGAAAAATGTCACTGGGATTTCAATAGGGATTGCACTGAATCTGTACATTGCTTTAGGTAATACAGACATTTTAACCATGTTAATTCATCAAGTCCATGAGCATAGAATATCTTTGCATTTCTTTGTTTCTGTTTCTTCTTCAATTTCTTTGAACAATATCTTATATAGTTTTCAGTGCACAGGTTTTTCACCTCCTTAGTTAATACAATTTATAGGTATTTTATTGTTTTGATGCAGCTGTAAATGGAATTGTTTTCTTAATTTCTCTTTCTCCTAGCTCATTGTTAGTGTATAGAAACACTATTTTGCATATTGATTTTGTATTCTGCAACTTTACTGTATTTGTCTATTATTTCTAATAGTTTTCTGCTGGATTCTTTCGGTATTTCATATATAAAATCATGTCACCTGCAAATAGTCACAATTATACTTCCCCCTTTTCAATTTGGATGCCTTTTATTTATTTTTCTTGCCTGATTGTTCCGTCTAGGACTTCCAATACTATGTTGAATAAGAGTGGTAAGCGTGGACATCCTTGTCTTAGCCCTGATCTTAGAGGAATAGCTTTCATTTTTTCACCCTTGATTTTGATGTTAGCTGTGACTTTATATGTGGCCTTTATTATGTTGAGGTACATTCCTTCTATGCCCATTCTATTGATGGTTATTGTTTTGAATCATAAATGGGTATTCAATCTTGTCAAATGCTTTTTCCGCATCTATTGAGATGATCATATGGTATTTTTATCCTTCATTTTTTTAATGTGGTGTATCATGTTGATTAATTTGTGGATGTTGAACCATGCTTGCACCTTGGAATAAATCCTATTTGATCATGGTGTATGATCCTTTTAATGTATGGTTGTATTTGGTTTGCTAACATTTTGTTGAGAATTTTTGCATCTATGTCCATCAGAGATATTGGCCTGTAATTTTCAAGGTGTCTCTGTTTGGTCTTGGTATCAGGGTAATTTTGGCCTCATAAAATGAGGGAGGAAGCATTCCCTCCTCTTCAATTTTTTTGGAAGAATTTAAGAAGGATAGGTATTCAATCTTCTTTGAATGTTTGGTAGAATTCACCTGTGAAGCTGTTGGGTCCTGGACTTTTGTTTTGGGGGAGGTTTTATTTTTTTACATTTTAATTTCTGTTATTTTTTTTAACATCTTTATTAGAGTATAGTTGCTTTACAATGGTGTGTCAGTTTCTGCTGTATAACAAAGTGAATCAGCTATACATTTACATACATCCCCATATCTCCTCCCTCTTGCGTCTCCCTGCCACCCTTCCTATCCCAACTTCTAGGTGGTCAAAAAGCACGAGCTGGTCTTCCTGTGCTATGCAGCTGCTTCCCACTAGCTATCTATTTTACATTTAGTAGTGTATATATGTCTATGCCACTCTCTCACTTCGTCCCAGCTTACCCTTCCCCTCCCGTGTTCTCACGTCTATTCTCTAAGTCTGTGTCTTTCTTCCTGTCCTGCCACTAGGTTCTTCAGAACCTTTTTTTTTTTTAATTCTATATATATGTGTTAGCATATGGTATTTGTTTTTCTCTTTCTGACTTACTTCACTCTGTATGACAGTCTCTAGGTCTATCCACCTCACTACAAATAACTCAATTTCATTTCCTTTTATGGCTGAGTAATATTCCATTGTATATATGTGCCACATCTTCTTTATCCATTCTTCTGTTGATGGACACTTAGGCTGCTTCCACGTCATGGCTATTGTAAATAGAGCTGCAATGAATATTGTGGTACATGACCCTTTTTGAATTATGGCATTCTCAGGGAATATGCCCAGTAGTCAGATTGCTGGGACATATGGTAGTTCTATTTTTAGTTTTTTAAGGAACCTCCATACTGTTCTCCATAATGGCTGTATCAATTTACATTCCCACCAACAGTGCAAGAGAGTTACCTTTTCCTCACACCTTCTCCAGCATTTATTGTTAGTAGATTTTTTGATGATGGCCATTCTGACTGGTATGAGGTGACACCTCATTGTAGTTATGATTCTGTTAGCTACTATTTTGTTGAGGATTTTTGCATCTATGTTCATCAGTGATATTGGTCCGTAGTTCTCTTTTTTTGTGGCACGTTTGTCTGGTTTTGGTATTAGGGTGATGGTGGCCTCATAGAATGAGTTTGGAAGTGTTCCTCCCTCTGCTATATTTTGGAAGAGTTTGTGAAGGATAGGTGTTAACTCTTCTCTAAATGTTTGATAGAAGTCACCTGTGAAGCCATCTGGTCCGGGGCTTTTGTTTGTTGGAAGATTTTTAATCACAGTCTCAATTTCAGTGCTTGTGATTGGTCTGTTTATATTTTCTATTTCTCCCTGGTTCAGTCTTGGAAGGTTGTGCTTTTCTAAGAATTTGTCCATTTCTTCCAGGCTGTCCATTTTATTGGCATATAGTTGCTTGTAGTAATCTCTCATGATCCTTTGTATTTCTGCAGTGTCATTTGTTACTTCTCCTTTTTCATTTCTAATTCTATTCATTTGAGTCTTCTTCCCTTTTTTCTTGATGAGTCTGACTAATGGTTTATCAATTTGATCTTTCTCAAAGGACCAGCTTTTGGTTTTATTGATCTTTGCTTTAGTTTCCTTAATTTCTTTTTCATTTATTTCTGATCTAATCTTTATGATTTCTTTCCTTCTGCTAACTTTGGGGTTTTTCTGTTCTTCTTTCTCTAATTGCATTACATGTAAATTTAGGTTGTTTATTTGAGATGTTTCTTGTTTCTTGAGGTAGGATTCTATTGCTATAAACTTCCCTCTTAGAACTGCTTTTGCTGCATCCCATAGGTTTTGGGTCATCATGTTTTCATTGTCATTTGTTTCTAGGTATTTTTTGATTTCGTCTTTGATTTCTTCAGTGATCTCTTGGTTATTTAGTAGTATATTGTTGAGCCTCTGTGTGTTTGTATCTTTTACAGATTTCTTCCTGTAATTTATATCTAGTCTCATTGTGATCAGAAAAGATAATTGATATGATTTCAATGTTCTTACATTTACCAAGGCTTGATTTGTGACTCAAGATGTGATCTATCCTGGAGAATGTTCCATGAGCACTTGAGAAGAAAGTGTATTCTGTTGTTTTTGGATGGAATGTCCTATAAATATCAATTAAGTCCATCTTGTTTAATGTATCATTCAAAGCTTATGTTTCCTTATTTATTTTCATTTTGGATGATCTGTCCATTGGTGAAACTGGGGTGTTAAAGTCCCCTACTATGATTGCATTACTTTCGATTTCCCCTTTTATGGCTGTTAGTATTTGCCTTGTTTATTGAGGTGCTCCTATGTTGGGTGCATAAATATTTACAATTGTTGTACCTTCTTCTTGGATGGATCCCTTGAGCATTATGTAGTGTCCTTCTTTGCCTCTTGTAATAGTCTTTATTTTAAAGTCTATTTTATCTGAGAATTGCTACTCCAGGTTTCTTTTGATTTCCATTTGCATGGAATATCTTTTTCCATCCCCTCACTTTCAGTCTGTATGTGTCCCTAGGTCTGAAGTGGGTCTCTTTTAGACAGCATATAAATGGTCTTGTTTTTGTATCCATTCAGCCAGTCTATGTCTTTTGGTTGGAGCAATTAATCCATTTATATTTAAGGCAGTTATCAATATGTATGTTCCTATTACCATTTTCTTAATTGTTTTGGGTGTGTTATTGTAGGTCTTTTCCTTCTCTTGTGTTTCCTGCCTAGAGAAGTTCCTTTAGCATTTGTTGTGAAGCTGGTTTGGTGGTGCTGAATTCTCTTACCTTTTTCTTGTCTGTAAACATTTTAATTTCTCCATCGAATCTGAATGAGATCCTTTCTGAGTAGAGGAATCTTGCTTGTAGGTTGTTCCCTTTCATCACTTTAAATACGTCCTGCCACTCCTTTCTGGCTTGTAGAGTTTCTACTGAAAGATCAGCTGTTAACCTTATGGGCATTCCCTTGTATGTTATTTGTTGTTTTTCCCTTGCTACTTTAAATATTTTTTCTTTGTATTTAATTTTTGATAGTTTGATTAATATGTGTCTTGGTGTGTTTCTCCTCGGATTTATCCTGTATGGGACTCCCTGTGCCTCCTGTACTTGATTGACTATTTCCTTCCCATATTATGGAAGTTTTCAACTATAATCTTCAAATAGTTTCTCAGTCCCTTTCTTTCTCTCTTCTTCTGGGACCCCTATAATTCAAATATTGGTGCACTTAATGTTGTCCCAGATGTCTCTGAGATTGTCCTAATTCTTTTCATTCTTTTTTCTTTATTCTTCTCTGTGGTTGTTATTTTCACTATTTTATCTTCCAGGTCACTTATCTGTTCTTCTGCCTCAGTTATTCTGCTATTGATTCCTTCTAGAGAATTTTTAATTTCATTTATTTTGTTGTTCATCATCGTTTGTTTGCTCTTTAGTTCTTCTAGGTCCTTGCTAAACGTTTCTTTTATTTTTTCCATTCTGTTTCCAAGATTTTGGATCATCTTTACTATCACTACTCTGAATTCTTTTTCAGGTAGACTGCCTATTTCCTCTTCATTTGTTAGGTCTGGTGCATTTTTATCTTGCTCCTTCATCTGCTGTGTGTTTTTCTGTCTTCTCATTTTGCTTTACTTACTGTGTTTGTTTTCTCCACTTTGCAGCCTGCCGGTTTGTAGTACCCATTGTTTTTGATGTCTGCTCCCAGTGAGTAAGGTTGGTTCAGTCGGTTGTGTAGGCTTCCTGGTGGAGGTGACTTGTGCCTGTGTTCTGGTCGATACGGTTGGATCTTGTCTTTCTGGTGGGCAGGACCATGTCCAGTGGTGTGTTTTGGGATGTCTGTGAACTTATTATGATTTTAGGTAGCCTCTCTACTAATGGGTGGGTTTGTGTTCCTGTCTTGCTAGTTGTTTGGCATAGGGTGTCCAGCTCTGTAGCTTACTGGTCGTTGAATGGATCGGGGTCTTAGCTTTGAGATGGAGATCTCTGCAAAAGCATTCATCATTTAATATTACGTGGGACCTGGGGTTCTCTGGTGGACCAATATCTGAACTTGACTTTCCCACCTCAGAAGCTCAGGCCTGACCAGCCAGAGCACCAAGATCCTGTCAGCCACATGGCTCTGAAGAAAAGGGAAAGAAAGAAGGAAAGAAGGAAGGAAGGAAAGAAAGAATGAAAGAAAGAAAGAGAAAGGAAGAAAGAATGAGAGAAAAAAGAGAAAGAAAGAAAAGAATAAAATATAGTTATTAAAATAGAAAAAAATATTAAAAATAAAAAAGTAACAAAAAGAAAAGAGAGAAAGAAGAGAGCAACCAAACCAAAAAACAAATCCACCAATGATCACAAGTGCTAAAAACTATACCAAAAACAAACAAAGAAAAAAATGGACAGTAAGAACCCTAGGACAAATGGCAAAAGCAAAGCTATACAGCTTTAAAAGGGGACTATTTCTAAGTGTGGGCAGAATGTAGGGAAACCTCAGGAGATAGTACAATATCACAGAGTGAACTACAGCAGCTGTTGTTGCCACTACTCTAATGCATTCTTCATATCATTTTTTGAGTTCTTCAGCTCCAGATTTTGTGTGGTTCTTTTTCAGAGTTTCAGTCTCTTTAGTAAAGTATTCCGTCTGTTCATGAATTTTATTGCTGAGCTCATTGAACTTCCCTTCTGATTTTTCTTGTAGCTCATTGAGTTTCTTCATGACAGCTATTTGAGTTATATTGAAATATTCCATGACTTTTCGTTTCTGGAGGTTTGTCATTTTCTTTTTGTGATGCCATGTCACCATGGTTTTTTGTGGTGATTTATGTGTTTTTCCTCTGCCAGAGCATTTAAAATAGAGAATGCTTTTCTTCTTTAGGTGAACCTTTTTTTTTGCTTGATTCTAATAATTCAACAGATTAGTAATTAGAGGACTTTATTTTGTTTTTCATAGGTGATGGTATAGCATTAGCTTTTGGTTTCTCTTACCTGGCCTGTGTCCAGCAATATTTGAGAATTGGCAGTTTCCACCCTCCATTGCCTCTGCCAGAGACATTGCCAAGTGCCTTTGTTGTCAGTGCTTGTGCCTCTGGGGTCACTGCTGCCTTGCTCCTGCCAGTGTCACTGCTGTTGTTGGCATCACTGCCTGGGGCACCAGGATGGTGGGTGCCTCTACCACATCTGGATTTGGATTCACAGGTACCACCCCTATGGGAGGTTGGGCTGGAGTCACATGCCCTGCCTCCTCTGCTACTATTGGGTTCTCTGGGGCTGCAAGCTCAGCTGCTGTGGCTTGGGGGCCAGGATTACAGGCACTGCCTCAGTTGTTCTCCAGACTTTACCTCCTCTATGTCTTCCAGTCCACCCACCTTTAGATATACAAATGTGGGGAACTCTCTGGCTTCCCAGTGTGTTGGGTAGAGGAACCTTCATTGAGTTGTGGGTGTTTTACTGGTTGTGGATTGAAAGGGAGAAACAAAGTGAAGGATTAATGCTGCTATCATGCTGATATTACCTTTGGTCTAATACCTTTTGTAGGGATCTTAGAGCTAAAAACATATGCAACTGACAGAGAAATGAGATATATTTTTAATATCATATACAGATTTTTATTTCTAATATTATTAATTATTTATAAATTCTAATTTGTGATTATTTCTTAATTTAAATGAATATTCACTTTCACAGCTGTGTTTGTATTTACAATTTTATATGATTTCTAAAATAGTTATTATTTTGGTTTTGGTTAAACTTAATTATGAAAACTTCCTCTCAAAAGAACCCACCTACTCTAGTATAGCATTTTTAAAAAAAATATTTAGAAGCAGATACCATTCTGTTTATGAACCTTGAATCCTGCCCCCTGAGTTCCCTATTACCTGCTTCAGGCAATTCCCTGAGAAACCTCCCAGGCAAATTTACTATCTGTGAGGACAGAATGACTAATACTAGTTTAGAGAAGCATTTTTAGAGAAGTTTAGTAAGTGTTTCATTTATTCATGATCTAGCTCTACTAGTTTGAACTATTCTGACTCTGTCCAATAATATTGTATGAAGGTAGTAGAAAGCTAAAAGTTATGGGCTGCATTTAGACAGTTGAAAAACCAAATATTTCTAATAAAATGACTCAGTATGTTATATTTTAATAGTTATAAAAATATTTCTAAATATGCACACAGATTTTTCCATAGTGTTTAAATTTGTGATGGTAATAAAAAAGAAAGTAATTTAAGCCCTAAAATATTAACATGTTTGCAATATTATTAGATGCAGATAATAAAAGTAGGAGCTACCCTTCATTGAAAGATTACCCAGTACAAGGTTCTGTGCTAAACACTTTACACATGTTTTTTATACAATCCTAATCTCAATAATATGAGATAGATACAAATGACCATTCACCATTAATGACTATTCCCATTTTATAAGTGAGAACATTAAATTTTAAAAAAATAGAGTAAAAAAACAAGTAATAGATGACCAAGTTGGAATTTGGCTACAAATATAAGAGTTGGCACTCTTAACCCTATGCTTTCTATCCCATCCTAAAATTTAAAAGTACAGCTTTTCTCTTCTTTTCAGATACATTTTCTAATGTAAAAAAATCAATCATTTTCCTTATCTTTGTACTGCCTGTTTTTACTGGGATTTTAGCATGAAAGAGATGGTACACTTAAGTTAGGATAATCCAAAGAGAGCTTTAAAAGGGGACTATTTCTAAGTGTGGGCAGAATGCAAGGAAACCTCAGGAGATAGTACAATATCACAGAGTGAACTACAGCAGCTGTTGTTGCCACTATGAGACCTGAAATTATAAGGAGAGGGAGTTGTTGGATACCCAAATTCAGTAGGAGACACTGATAGAAATAGTGTCAGCTTGAGAGGCTCTGTGACCTTTAGTCCAGAGATGCAACCATCTTACAAAGAAGGAGCCAGGGATTAATTAACCATCTGACTTCCTGTACAAGCTTCCTATTGGTTGAACACAAACTGAAGCCAGGAGACAAAACAGTCCACAGATGGAGTCCAATAAAGTAGAGAGGGGAGGAGAGAGGTTCTGCAGGGATAGAGAGAAGGTATTCTCTGCACACTCATGCAACACAAATGAAAATAATTCTTACATAGTACCCTAGAATTTTTGCAATATATTACAAATTTTAAACACATCAAATAATTTTTAACGATGCAGATGTAGAAGACATGAGGACACAGTGGGGGAATGGGAGGGTGGGACGAATTGAGAGATTAAGTTTGACCTAAATACACTACCATGTGTAAAATAGATATCTAGTGGGAACCTGCTGTATAGCACGGATCTCAGCTTGGTGCTCTGTGATGACCTAGATGGGTGGGATGGGGCGTGGAAGAGAGGTCCAGGATGGGGGGGGTGGGAGGGAGGTCCAAGAGGGAGGGGATATAGGTATACATATGGCTGATTCACTTCATTGTACAGTGGAAACTAACACAATATTGTAAAGCAATTTTACTCCAGTTAAAAAAAATTACCATTTTAAGTAAAGTGTTGATATTTCTTAATTGCTTTTAATTGTTTATTCCAAACAAAATTTTATGTTCAAATAGAGCTACCTTTATTATAGATATCATTATTGAAATGATAACTTAGAGAAAATTTAATCAAGCAAAATTCATCTATTTAGTCCTGAGCAAAACTGACAGTGAAAATTTTAGCACAGATTTTTGCTGTGCTAGCAATGTTTGCAGTGTAAGAAAAAAGTTAATGAAACATTTTAATTATTCACACTTTAAGTACTATAGCGTAGAGGTCAACACTTATGGCTAAAGGAGGAATATACACAATTCTAATGTTAGAACTTTACATCCATAACAAAAAATATGAAAAACTTACTTAGTGCTTACTGTATACAGGACACTGTACAAAAGCCCTTTCCATTCATCATCTTAATGTTTCCACCTTAAGTCCTATGAGATATTTGTACTATTAGCCTTATTTTAAAATAAAAAATGCAGACTTAGATGTAGTCATTTGATCACATATAACTTATTTTTTCATTCATTCATGTCTTCATTATTCAAAATATATTCATTGTGCTACTAAACTATGAGCAACTTGAAGGCAAGGACTGTGTCTCCCATCTCTTCATTTCCTTCAATCTGCAGTGCTTAGTACATTGGAATGAAGGACATTTCCCATCAAGGTATGGCGCATGGTTTTCAGGGGCAAAGAACTGGATTATATCTGAAAATGTAGGATCTTCTCAGCATCTGGGAAAGCCTGGCACACTTGACTGGGAGGTTTCTTGTGTTTCTGGAGAGGCTCAGCATTTGTCACCTGCTGGACATTGACTGAAAGAACCGAGGTAGAATTTTCCCAAGATGTTATTTTGAGACTTGCTCAAAGTTCTTTGATAGGAGTTGTCCATGTGAACAGGCCTAAGGTCTCAGGAGGCAGTGTTTCTTTCTAGCAACAATATATTTTATCACAGACCTCTAATTAATCTTACTTTAGGGGGAATGAAACAGGACATAGACCCACAGAACCTATTGTAAGGCCAGATTGAGAGTCCCTGGATCTATCTCTGAGTCTGTGAGCTGCTTGCTCCTGCTGTGAGGGTTGTTTCAACAGGGCATTCAGTCATAGAATTACCTGCGATTCTAGAAAATAAGTGGACTATCAGAGAACCCCTTCCTTTTGTCTGCTCCTAATCAGCACCCTAGGTAATGGTGAGGAAGAACCTCCAGGAAGGTGAGCTGGCTCCAGATCTCTTACAGACTTTCAAGTACTTAACATATGGTAAGAACATCACTGGCACGAGCACTGTCTTTTGAGACACAGGCCATCCCTCAATCACAGGTTTAATATACACTGGATTAAACATGTGGACCAGGATATAGTCAGCACGGAATTAATTTAGTCCTTGTTTCAAAATGGTTAAACTCCAAGTGGCCAAAAGGGAGAAAAAATAGCTAACACTTTTATAAGTATTTATGTTGGGCCACGCTTTTGTCAAACTCTTGGAGTTTATTAATTTACTTCATCTTCAAAGCATGAAGTTGGGTATTACCAATTTCTCCTCTTAACAAATGAAGAACATTAATGCAGAGAGGTTGAAAAATTTGCCCAAGATTACGCAAGAAATACGTAATGGGATTGGGTGAAATCCAAACTCAGGCAGTGTAGCATCTTAGCTATGTTTTACCACAATGTTACACTACTTCTCAAATACATTTACCTCCAGATAAGACCTTTTGAGTCCCAGTGAAAAACTGCTTTGGTGTGTCCTTTCTTAGACTGGAGCCTGCCATTTGGAGGCAATATCTGAGGAAACCTTCTGGTGTATAAATTATCCAGAGGATAATTTACCTAGACAAATCATAAAATGACAAACAAATTGCAAGGTTTTTTTTTGTTTTTGTTTTTGTTTTTGGCGTTTTTTTGCGGTACGCGGGCCTCTCACTGTTGTTGCCTCTCCCGTTGTGGAGCACAGGCTCCGGACGTGCAGGCTCAGCGGCCATGGCTCATGGGCCCAGCCACTCCGCGGCATGTGGGATCTTCCTGGACCGGGGCACGAACCCGCATCCCCTGCATCGGCAGGCGGACTCTCAACCACTGTGCCACCAGGGAAGCCCCAAAATTCACGTTTTATTGAAAAATCGAACTAAAATGCCTTCTTTAAAATTTCAGAAATCTCACATTAAATTTTCACATATTCAGTTTCTGTGGACCTGTTTCCTCAGTTGATTGACAGCACTCTGTTGGTGTTCAGTAGCCACTGCCCTTTTTAGGTTGACTTCTGCTCACCTGTTTATTACAATTCTTCATAGTTCCTGCCAGAACTGGCCATGAGAGTTTAGGACCTCTGAATCACTGGTTCATGCTTTCATACTTCCTAAACTGTGCAAGTGTACAATTGTAAATTGTATAATTTTATATTTTTTTAAGGAAAATCAAATAAAATTATAAATACAAACACAGCTGTGAAAGTGAATATTCATTTAAATTAAGAAATAATCATAAATTAGAATTTATAAATAATTAATTACACAAATGCCAAAAAAATCCAGAGAATATATTTATATTCAGTTAGAGTCTGACATGCTTTTATAATGCTTTCTCCAAAATCTGGCTGCCTAGCCTTTGATTGCCTCTCCTTATGACAATGTGTTTTATATTGTTTTCTATAGAGAGATTATGACAATAATTAACAAAGTCCTAACAAACCAATATATTTATATCTCACTGAAACCAAACCAAACTAAATCCATCCCCAGCTCAATTGACCTTAAAAGTAACATCCCCCAAATGGCCATAGCCACCTCAACATCATCAGACAACAGGAAATATGATGGAGGGGAAACTGAAATAGAAAGAGATAGTGGTCTCAAGCAAAGGTAGTTAGAATGCTTCAGTGTCTGAGTCATCTTGAACTACTAAAATACCACAGACTGAGTTGCTTCAAAAACAGAAATTTATTTGCTAACAGTTCTGGAGGCTGGAAGTCAGATCAGGGTGCCATCAGGGTGAGTTTCTGGTGAGAACTCTCTTTCTGACTTGCAATGGGCCACATTCACATTGTCTTTACAGTGAGTGGCAACGAAGAGCTCTCTGGTGTCTCTCCTTTTATAAGGACACTAATCCTATCAGATTAGGGCTCTACTCTTAAGACCTTATTTAACCTTAATTCTCTCCTTTTAAGCCCTATCCCTACATACAGTCATACTGGGGGTTAGAGCTTCAACATAAATTTTGGGGGATACAATTAAGTGAGCCACCATGATAGCTAAAGCTCTTCACTGAGTGATAACCAATCTGCCAAATGATGGAACTGTAGGAAGATCTTGTGTTGTCCTCTTTTAAAGGGCAAAAAATATCCAAATACTCTTTATCTATAATTTTTTTAATTAAAAAATGTAAGTTCAAACACATGACCTCTGTCTCTGATGAGTGCTTGAAAGGATACCCCATAGTCATTGAATAGTATCAATGAGGGCACTGAGAGGAGAGAAAATTTAGCATTTTCAGAGATATGGAAATTTGTCCAGTGTGGTCATGACAATGAGAGAAAGTGGCATGAAATGAGGCTGTAGCTGGAGGAAGAATCTAGGTTTTAATATTTGTTTAACCTACATACCTGGTATTTTAAAAGGTTTAGATTGCAGATTATTTTAATATATAATATCTAGTTTATTTTTATTAATCATATACACAAATAGTAATCAGATGTGCTGATTGAGATGAGATAAACTATTACCATAGTGAGTTAATATAGTTACTGACACAAACCAAACTGAGCTAACATATATTTTATTGCAATCCAACCTCTTATCCCACCTTCAAAACTGCCTGTGGAGACTCCCAATAGTTTGTTTTATATGGGCATCTTTAGTCTAAAGAGACAGTACACAGATGTGAATAGTTGTTTTTCATAGATAATATATGTCCTATTTAAACATTAAGATATTTATCAATATTCATACATATATAATATATGTATATATATTACATATATAATAACTTAGACCAATAAGTGATATAACCACTATGCAACACTGGTGGTAAATCACACGGACAAGCTGTTTCTTTGAAAAACAGACTTCAAAAGATTATTTTTGTAATTTCTGCAAATAGGACACATTATTTCTTTATTCCAGCATTTGAAGCACTTTTACCCCAAAGTGACCAAAAACTGAAAAAATATTTTTAAAAATAGTCACAAAACCTCTAGCAACACAGAAATATCTCTCTTTCCTCCCCATGCTTTTGCTCTTCCACAGAAGTAGCCTCTGTGTAATAATAGTAATCAGTAGTTTATACCTATCTTTCTACTCTTTCTCTGTGCATACACACACACACACAAAAAGATACAGATAAGGGATAGTTAGGAATAATGTATAATTGCACATAAATATAAAATTACTTTTAATAAAATTATATATACAGCATCTAGTGAGCTGTACATTTCTGCTCGTATAGAGCTATTTCACACTTTTATAGACTTTCATATTATTAAAAATATACATATCCTATACTTTGTTAGTCATTATCCTACTGATATTTAGTTTCCTATTTTTTCCTATTACTTAACAATGGTTCAATACCATTCTTATAAATATGCATTTGTGTGTATTTGTGATTATTTTTTAGGATAGATGTAAGTATGCACATTTTCATTTTGACAGATCACTGTCAACTTGTCAGCCTTAAAAGTGGTAACAGACAAAATTCTCTACCAATTTACACTTCCATCAACTGTGTATGAGGGTACCAATTTTAGTAGTCTATTTTACTATTGTAATTTATCATATTCTCATTTCCAGTTCCATAATCTAATTAATGAAAACTGAAATCTTATTATCATATTTATTTGCATTACTGATTACTCATGACAGTGTTATTTTATAAGCTTGTTTGGCCATTAACATTTTTTTAAACTGAGAATTCCTGCTTTTGTTCTTTATTATTTTTTCTATTGTTACCTTCTTTTGTCTTATGAGTTACAGGGACTCTTCATCCATAAATATTAAACATTTTACTGCAATATATGTATTTTCAACCATTTCTTTTTTAACTACGCTCATAATGAATTTCATACAGACAAAGTATATAAACTTAGGTGGTCTTATCTATCTTTTTCTTTATGCCTTTAAAATGTTCTATCTCATTTAGGAAGAACATAATGTAGTGAACTTCTCTTGTCCTTTGGACTATTACCCAACCCCTGTGCATCTGATACCGGCATCCTGTTTTCCTGAAGGAAAGCACTCTGACACTAAATGGATCAGGTGAGACAAGCTCCACTGAGACTCCATGGATTCTTACAAGTAGCAAACTTGGCCAATGAGTAACCTGCATTCCAAGATCACAGAGTTGAGGCACATGACCAAGGCTATGTAAAAGCAAGGAAATGTCAACCCTGGGACTTCTGCTGTTAAATGGATAAAAAGAAATTATTCATTCACTGGAGCCCTTGTGGATATAAGCCTAGGAATTTTTATGGCCATTTTGTCAACCTTCAGTAAACTTCGCATGCAAGTAAATCCAACACTAAGGAAAGCAGTGCGGAAAGATGTAGAGAAACACATTGCTGATGATACTGCTTGGGTACCAGTATCAACAGTGCCAAAAGCTGGGGCTACCCTTGGGCTCTTCATTTATGTGAGTGAATAAATTCTCAAGTTGTTACATTTTAAAAATACCCATTTAAGTAGAGTTCTAATCTGCCTTGGACTAAAAAAAAAAAAGAACTCTCTAACATATTTTCCATCCCAATATAATTTTTAAAAATATCCTATACTTTCCTCTATAGTTTCATACACTTAATAATTTTCTCTCTATATTTACAATACAAAGTCATTATAAAAATATTAATCAATACACAGAAACTTAAGTGAGGAAGTTAAAATATTCTCAACTTTGTGAAAGAAGCACCACTAATATTTTTATAATGTTCTTTTTTTCAGAATTTCAAAAGTATGCATTTTATTTTTTACAGTTCATTTTTTAAGTTTTTTTTGGAGTATTGTTGATTTATAATGTTGTGTTAGTTTCAGGTGCACAGCAAAGTGATTCAGTTATTCATGTATTCATTCTTTTTCAGATTCTTTACCCACATAGGTGATTACAGAACATAGGTGATTGAGTAGAGTTCCCTATGCTGTACGGTAGGTCCTTGTTGGTTAGCTATTTTACATATAGTAGTGTGTGTATGTTAATCCCAAGCTCCTAATTTATCCCTCCCCCCACCATGTTTCCCCTTTGGTAACCATAATTTTGTTTTCAAAATCTATGAGTCTGTTTCTTTTTTATAAATAAGATCATTTGTATCATTTTTAAATTAGAGTCCACATGTAAGTGATATCATATGATATTTGTCTTTCTCTGATTTACTTCACTTAGTATGATAATCTCTAGGTTCATCCACATTGCTGCAAATGGCATTATTTTGTTCTTTTTTATGGCAGAGTAATATTCCACTGTATATATGTACCACATCTTCTTTGTCCATTCCTCTATCGATAGATATTTAGGTTGCTTTCATGTCTTGGCTATTGTAAATAGTGCTGCCATGAACATTGGGGTGCATGTATCTTTCCAAAGTATGGTTTTATCTGGATATATGCCAAGGGGTGGGATTGCTGGATCATATGGGATTCCTACTTTTTGTTTTTTAAGGAACCTCCACACTGTTTTCCATAGTGATTGTACCAATTTACATTCCCACCAAGAGTGTAAGAAAGTTCCCTTTTCTCCATGCCCTCTCCAGTATTTATTATTGATGGCCATTCTGACCAGTGTGAGCTGATACCTCATTGTAGATTTGATTTGCATTTCTCTGTTAATTAGTGATGTTGAGCATCTTTTCATGTGCTTTTTGGCCAACTGTATGTCTTCCTTAGAGAAATGTCTATTTAGATCTTCTGCCCATATTTTGATTGGTTTGTGGTTTTTTGACATAGAGCTGCATAAACTGTATATATTGGAGATTAAATCTTTGTTGGTCACTTCATTTGCAAATATTTTCTCCCATTCTGTGGGTTGTCTTTTCATTTTGTTTATGGTTTCCTTTGCTGTGCAAAAGCTTTCAGGTTTAATTAGGTCCCATTTTTTAATTTTTGTTTTTATTTTCATTACTCTAGGAGGTGGATCAAAAAAGATATTGCTGCAGTTTATGTCAAAGAGTGTTCTGCCTACGTTTTCCTCAAAGAATTTTATAGTTTCCAGCCTTACATTTAGGTCTTTGATCCATTTTGAGTTTATTTTTGTGTATGGTGTTAGACGATGTTCTAATTACATTCTTTTACATGTAGCTGTCCACTTTTCCCAGCACCACTTATGAAGAGACTGTCTTTTCTCCATTGCATATTCTTGCCTCCTTTGTCATAGATTAATTGACCATAAGTGTGTGGGTTTACCTCTGGGCTTTCTATCCCATTCCATTGATCCATATATCTGTTTTTGTGCCAGTACCATACTGTTTTGATGACTGTAGCTTTGTAGTATAGTCTGAAGTCCGGGAGCCTGTTTCCTCCAGCTCTGTTTTTCTTTCTCAAGATTGCTTTGGCTATTTGGCTATTTGATATTGTCCAGTGTTTACTTTTTATAAAACACAATTTATCAATTGTTTTATTTATTTATTATGTTTCTAAGAAATCTTGGCCTAATGCTGCCACAAGTATTTTCTCCTCTACATTTTCTAGAAGTTTGGTGTTTATATTTAGGACTATGATCCATATTATGTAAATTTTATAAATGATTCAAGGCTTGGATTATTATACCTTTTATGTATTATTGTATTTAATTTACTAAAGTGAGACATGTTGGCCCATATTTTGTGGGAAAGATAAGTACAAATTGTTGATTTAAGGCTATTCAGGTAACATACTTCTTGAATGAGCTTTGGTAGCTTTTGTCTTTTAATTTGTTCAATGCATCTAATATTTAAAGTGGGCATTTTGTAAGCAGAATATAATTGGGTCTTGCTTTTTACCCCTTTTGACAATCACTGCCTATTAATTAGTTTATATCATTTAATATGATCATTATCATGATTGGTTCTAAATCTACCACTGGCTATTTGTTTTCTATTTGTCCTGTTTTTTCCTGCTCCACTTATTTCCACTGTAATGCATTATTCTGGATTAATTTAGTGTATTTTATGATTCTGTTTTATCTCCTTTGTTGAATTATTGGCTATAACTCTTTTTTTGTTTGTTTCAGTGTTTGCTTATGTTTATATCATGCATTTTTACTTATGATAATCTACTTTGAAATGTTATCATACCAGTTCATGCATAATATAAAAACCTGACAATAGTAGGCTTTCATTTTTCCTTTATTAGCCAGTGCCACTATTGTCATATGTTACAAAGTCCACAACACAATATTATTTTTTGTTTACTTTCCATGGATATGTCTTCAAGTTCATTGATCTTGTATGCTGCAGTGCCTAATTTGCCATTAATCCTATCCAGTGCGTTGTATTATCAGACACTGTAGTTTTCATATCTGGAATTAAATTTGCATCTTTGATATTTCTATGTTTTACTAAAATGCTGTCTTTTCCTCTAGTTTGTTAGAATAAGTGTTTTAGTGTTATTGTTACTAATTCTACAATGAATGTTTTTGGGGTTAATTTTGATTGATTTTTCTCATCTTGGTTATATTTTCCTGCTTTTTTGCATATCTGGTAATTTTTAAATGAACATCTTCTTGTGTCTGTATACATTTTCCTTCCTTTAAATAGTGTTGAGCTTTGTTATCTGGCACAGTTAAGTTACCTGAAAATAGTATATTTTCCTGTCTTGATTTTAAGTTTTAAGTCTTGTTAGGCAGGACCAGAACAGCTTTAGTCTAGGTCTAATTTTTCCCCAATTCTGGGGTAAATTCCTTCTGAGTAGTCTATACCCAATGACCTGTGAATTATAAGCTTTTCCACTCAGTCTGTGGGAATAGGAGCTACACTTGCTTTCATGTGAGCACTGAGGGTTGTTTCTCTACTTTAGATGGTTGTTCCCTTAGTCTCAGGTGGTTTCCTCACCGTAAAATACTCAGTTTAAGGCGGACCATCTGAACATCTCTAGATTGCTTTCTCCTCTCAGAATTCTGCCTTTCTTACTCTAGCCTCTAGTCCCACCCCAGACTTCCACCTCCCACTCCTCAACTCAGTGAGGGAACCATCGTCTGCCTGGGTTTCACCCCATTGTGACACTGGAAATTCTCTCCAGACAGTATACTGTGGAAATTACAGAGCTCACCTTGTTTGTTAACCATCTTTCAGAGAATACTGCCTTTAGCTGCATAATCTCCAATGCCTTGAAGTGTTATTTATATATTGTGTCTAGATTTTTGGTTGTTTGAACTGGGAATGTAAATTTGTGTGCTATTACTTTATCTTAGTCATAAGCAGAATAGGAGTTTTTTAATATGGATTTTTTTCAAGATTGAAAGATGATAAATCCCAAGAATCACTGTTGTAATAGATTGTACTCTACCGTTAAATAGGCATGTAGTTTATGATAACTTTAAAAAGCATACCTAACTCAGTACAACTCCTCTATAGTTCATGTACAGTTTTCTTATATATAAATGTAAAGACTAAAGGATATTTTCCCCAGGTATTTTATGCAGAAAGAGACTAAGGGAGATAAAAAAGCAGTGATTTTTTTTTTTTTTTTTTTTTTGCAGTACGTGGGCCTCTCCTATTGCGGAGCACAGGCTCCGGACGCGCAGGCTCAGCGGCCATGGCTCACATGTGCAGCCGCTCCGCGGCATGTGGGATCTTCCTGGACCGGGGCACGAACCTGTGTCCCCTGCATTGGCAGGCGGACCCTCAACCACTGTGCCACCAGGGAATCCCCGTGATTTTTTTTAAGGTAAGCCATTAGAAGAAAAAACACTTAATTTGGAAGCTTTTTCTAAATATGCTTGTTTCCACTCTTGGAATTTTTTGTCTAATTTTAATGTGTATTCTACTTAATTTCATTAACAAATAAATCCTTAACAAAGGAAAACTTCAAATTCACCTACAGGGTATGTGTTTTTATTTATTATCATTTTTATTTTTCTTTTTATATTCTGGATATTTCTTCCATAAAAGTTGCAGAAAAATATGTAGTTGCCATTAAACATAGCACTATATTGTTTTTAGCAAGTCATATATTTATATAAAGCACAAAAAATTTGGAATTCTATTTGGCATTTCCATATTTTTATCTACTTGGTAATTTAATTATAGTAACTGTATGGTTAGTGCTCTGTGTTGTATGGTTAGTGCTCTGTGTTTTTCTTCAGCAAACAATCAATTTATCTTTATTAATGGCTCTATATGGAATATATTTTTATGGAGAAGACAAAGAAAATAATAAATAAACTCTATGAAACTGAGTGCTCTTAAGTGTTTATGCTTTCTGAAATCAAAATACTTAATGTCTCTTTTTTGTTTTAGAGGCATTGGAAATATTAGGGGAAAAAAATCAGGAAATTAAAATCCCAGAAAGACCTACTCCTTAGTTTGGGATAAATTTATTACCTTAACTAATTAAAAACTAGTTTTATGCATCTGGATAGAATGGCACATTTCTAATTGCCCCTAAAGAAATATTTCTGTTTTCCATGTATGATGAAATAAAACAAAAGAAACAAAAACTTAATAACCTCAGACATTGAGAACAGAATAATCTAATGCCAGCCTGTGGCAAAAGGTAACAGTGATCAAAAATGACATGGAATTGGATGGAGAAAAAAGCTATTGTTTCAATGTATGTTAAATTCCATCTTTATATTTTGATAATAGACTATCTAAAAAGGCAGAAGTTGCTGAAATTCTATAATTGGTTCTTGGATGCTCTGATGCAGAGTGTAGACCTACTCCAGGAATTCCTGATAAAGAGAGAAGGCCTTGGGTTTCACCACAATTAACTGAGAGGTTTTATTTTTCTAACTATACCCACCTGCCTGAGAGGCAGTTCAACATGGGAGAGGAGAGTTGCTTTTGGAGCCTGATTGTGTAGGCTTGAATGCTGACTTCCACTAAGTTTCTAGCACAAGTTAAATTGCTTTCTGTAGTTTAGAATCTTCAGCTATAAATAGGAATCAAAAGTAAATCATAGAATTGTTTGAAGTCCAAATAAGATAATCTATATAAACTGCTAAACATGGTGTTTGACACATAAGCCCTCAATAAATGCTAAATAAATATTAGCTATCACATTAATTGTAATTATTATTATCAGCCATAGATAGCTATAATTACAAATGGAAGTGTTTCATAATACTTAGAAGTGATAACAAAGAAAAACTAGGTGAGAATTTCAATGACCAATAAGAAAACTTGACATCTACCCTCCATAACCCACCAGAGGATGAATAGGGAAATATGCTCACTCTACTTGCCCTATAGCACCCCAATTTTTGAACTTTTGTGAAGTGATAGTTTTTTTCAGGTTAAGGAAGTTCTACTTCTACCTTGTTGAGAGTTTTATAATGAATGGATGTTGGATTTTGTGAAATGCTTTTCTGCATGAATTGATCTAATCATGTGAATTTTCTTATTAGTCTCTTGATTTGATTAACTTAATTGACTTTTGAATGTTGAAATAGTCCCGCATACCTGAAGTAAATCTCACTTCGTTGTACAATTATTTTATACATTGTTGGATCCCATTGGCTGATATGTTTTTGAAAATAGTTTTAGTTTTCCTTTCTTGTAGAACTTTACCTGGATTTGTTATTAAGATAATGCTGGCCTCACAGAGTGAATTAGAAAGTGTTCCCCCTGTTTCTATCTTTTGGATGAGATTGTGGAGGATTGCTATCATTTTTTTATTAATTGTTTGATAGAATTCACAAGTGAAATCAACAGAGCCTATTATTTTCTACTTTGGAATGTTATTAATTATTGATTCCATTGTGTCCTGCAAACATACTTTGTATGATTTATGGTCTTTTAAATTAGCTAATGTGATCTGTCCTATACAACAGTCCATGTGAGCCTTAGAAAAATGTGTATTTTGCTATTGTGAGATAGAGGATTCTTTAAATGTCAATTGATTAATAGTGCTTTTCAGGTCAATTTTATCCTTAGTAGTCTTCTGCCTGCTTGGTCTCCCAATTACTAAAAAAAAAAAAATACAGCAAAATATACAGTTATAATAGTGAATCTATCTGTGTCTCTTTTCAATTCTGTTTTTCTTTTATATTTTGACATTCTGTTGTTAGGTACATAGAGATTTTGGATTTTCTTGGAGAACTAACTCTTTTATTGTTATTTTATGCCCTTCCTTATCTATGATAATTAAGTTTCATCTAAATTTTTGTCAGGAAATAATGTAGCTACTCAAGATTTCTGTTTATTAGTGTTATCATGGGATATTTTTCTCCATCCCTTTACATTCACCATATGTGTGTCCTTGTATTTAAAGTGTATTATTTGTAGACTGTGCTGTTTTTAATAGTGTTGTGGATGCAATATTTCATTTAAGGAAACTCATTTAACTATACTAAATACAAACACAAAAAGTTTCTAAATGAAATGACAAAAGAGAATTGACTCTATGTTTGGGGAAGTGCTATTGAGTTGTATGAATTGTTGATATATTTTGGATGTTAACCCCTTGTTAGATGCACGATTCTCAAATATCTTCTCCCATTCAATAAGTTGCCTTTTTATGTTGTTGACGTTCCCTTTGCTGTGAAGAAGTTTTTGTTTTGTTTTGTTTTGTTTTAGTTTGATGTCATCCCATTTGTTTCTTTTTGCTTTTGTTGCCTTTGCTTTTGGTGTCACAAGCAAGAACATCAACCTCCAACACTGATGTCGCAGAGCTTACTGCTTTGTTTTCTTCTATGATTTCAGGTTTTACATTCATATTTTTAATCCATCTTGAATTAATTTTTGTGTATGGTATAAGATAGTGGTCCAATTTTATTCTTTTGCATGTGGTTATCCAGTTTTCCCAGCACCATTTATTGAAGAGACTGTCATTTTCCCTTCCTATATTCTTGGCTCCTTTGTCATAAATTAATTGACCATTTATGCATAGGTTTATTTCTGGGCTCTCTATTCTGTTCCATTGATTTATGTGTCTATTTTTATACCAAGGCCATGCAGTTTTGATAACTATTGCTTTGGTAATATAGTTTGAAATCAGGGAGCATGACGCCCCCAGGTTTGTTCTTATTTCTCAGAATTGCTTTGGCTATTTGCAGTCATCATGTCCTATACAAATTTTAGGATTGTTCTATTTCTGTGAAAAATGACATTGGAATTTTGATAGAGCTTGCATTGAATCTGTAGATTGCTTTGGGTAGTGTGGACATTTTAACAATATTAACTCTTCCAGTTCATGAGCATGTAATATCTTTCCATTTATTTGTGTCTTCTTCAATTTATTTCATTAATGTCTTACAGTTTTCAGTGTACAGGTCTGTCACCTCCTTGGTTAGATTTATTCCTAGGTATTTTATTCTTTTTTAATACAATTTTAAATGGGACTGTTTTCTTAATTTCTCTTACTGCTACTTCATTGTTAGTATATAGAAATGCATCAGATTTTTGTATATTGATTTTGTGTCCTGCAACATTACTGTAATTTTTAAATTAGTTTTTTGATGAAGTCTTTAGAGTATTCTCTGTATGAAATCATGTTACCTGCAAATAGTGACAATTTGATGTCACAATTTACATCATTTAACTTGTGTATCAATGAACAAATTATTGTAGTTATATTTGAATTATTTTTGTATTCTTCATTCTGGATTTATAAATGATTAACCCAACACCTTTACAACATTAGATTATTCTGAACTTTACTATATATTAAGTTTTACCAGTGAGATTTATACCTTCTTATGTTTTTGTTATTAATTCACACCCTTTTGTTTCATCTTAAAGAAGTCCCTGTCACATTTCTTTCAAGGCCAGTCAAATGTTGATGAACTCCTTTACCTTTTGCTGGAAAACTCTTTCTCCTCCAATTTTGAAGAATAACTTTGCTGGATAGAGTATTCTTCGTTGTTACTTTTTAAAATTTCAGTCCTTTGAATATATCCTACCACTCCCTTCTGACCTGCAGTTTCTGCTGGTAGTCTAATGGGGGCCCCCTTGCAGGTAGCAAGTGTTTTTCTCTTGCCTCTTTTAAGATTATCCCTTTGTCTTTAACTTCTAATACTTCTATTATAATATTTCTTGATGTAGGTCTCTTTGGGTTCATCTCATTAGGAACTCTCTGAGCTTTCTGGATCTGGATGTGTTCCTTCACCAAGGTAGGGAAGTTTTCAGCCTTTCCTTCTACAAATAAGTAAGTTTTCTGCCCCTTTCTTTTCCTTCTGGGACTCCTATAATGTAAATGTTCGTCCACTTGTTGTTGTTCCATAAGTCCCTTAAGTTATCTTCAATGTTTTATTTTTCTGCTTTGATTGGGTGACTTCTCTGCCCTGACTTCAAGTTAACTGATCCTTTCTTCTGCTTTTCTAGTCTGCTGTTGAACTCTGCTATTGTATTATTCAGTTTACTTATTGTATTCTTCAGCTCTGTGACTCCTATTGGTACTTTCTTATATTTTCTCTTTGTTGAAATTCTCACTTTTTAAATACATTCTTCTCCTCCTAAGCATGGTGAGCACTGTTATGACCACTATTTTGAACTCTTTATCAGGTAAATCACTTTTCTCCTCTTCATTAAAGTCTTTTACTGAGGTATTATTTTATCCTTTCATTTGGAACATATTCTTTTGTTTCCTCATTTTCCTTTACTCTCTGTATTGGTTTCTGTGCATTAGATAAACACCCATCTCTCTGAGACTTGGAATGGTCTCATGTAAGGGGTGTACCTTATTTCTTCCCTAGTTCTTTGAGATTGTCTCTCAAATCTTCATGGTTTTCCAAGCAGCCAATTTTATTGTGTGTGAGTCCCAATAGTTGGAGGTGTGCCAACAACTGTCACTGTCCCCAAGGGGAGGATCTTAGCACCTAGATTAGGTTAATTAGAAGCCAGAACTGCAGGCAGCAGCTTTTAAAGTATGCAGAGCTTGAACTCTTCAACTCAATTTGCTATGGTGTTGTGGGTATCATGGATGCAAGACATGTTGGATTTCAAAGCTAGATGTTTTGGGGGCTCATCTCTCAGGTGCAGGTCTTAAAAGTTGGAGTGCCAGATAAGGAGTTCAAACTCTGCTCCTCAGTGAGAAACTTAGGATTTGAGTTCTCTTCCAAGGGTGGGTTGCCATTCCCTGGTATGGGGTTTATGGTGATATTGTGACTCAGCCTCTCCTACTAACTTCAATGTGAATTTTCCTTCTTGTTCACCCAATGTATAGAAGTTACTCAGCTAGGTTTTCTCCCAGAGGAAATTGTTCCATATGTAGCTATAGATTTGGTTATGTCCATGGGAAGAGGTGAGTTTAGGATCCTCCTAAGGTGCCATCTTGAACCAGAACTCATTGAATTTTCACTGCATTTAAAGGCTCCATTACAGATTTAAATGCCTGAAACATGTATTTGATGGTTACAATGTACTGGCCATTCTGCTAAATTGTAAGGTTTTAAAGATAAAATTAGCATAGGATTTATCCTCAAAGTCTCTACATTAGAACTACGTAAAAGATGAAAAACTGGAATGGAATGAGAGCCAGGAACCTGAAAAGTAGGGTGCTGTAAAATATTTTTTTTTTAATTCTCAAAATGGAGAATGAGCCTTACCTAGCTTACTGCCAAAGGCAACAGTATACAGTCATTAGGAGCACAGGTTTAAGAGTTCAAATCCCAGTTCCTCCTGTCACTAGCTATAGTGACCTTGGGAATGTTACTTACCTTTTCTAAACATTTAAAAGCACTTTAAATGCATTGCTTTGCTATGCATCTATTATTTTATCTCTATTATTTCTCTTTTAATTACCTCATATGTCACTGGCCTTGTTGAAATGAAATTACATTTCTTTTATATAAAACAATTTATTATGGCATAGAAGCTCACTAGCAACCTGTGAGAAATTCACATGTTTGGGGCAAATGAGACTAGTGAACATAAATTCCCATCCATATGCCCCTGGACAAGGCTCCAGATCCTTAAATTACCTGTCCTTCCCGTGGCTGTCCTTGATGGTGGGTACCCCTCAGCATATTGATGCTTTACTGGACATACTTATTTTCCTGTTGGCAGTGACCTCTTCTGATGCCCTTGTTCTAACTTGGGGAGGGTATATTCTTTTACATAATTATACATAGTATAGTTCGAGTCCAGGCTGTGACTTTTAGAAAGCCTCCTTATGTTTTGAAATTGGGAAAAATTCAGAATAGAGAGGAATGTAAAAACTGCTATTAGAAATACTTTAAAAAAAAATACTTACTGTTTGTTAGGGTCTATAGGTCCAAACATTATGTCAGAGTTCTGACTTAGCTCCTTATAATAGGGTTCACTTTAGTCCCCACCATTAGCCTTCTCCAAGTATCTTCACAATTTCTATTTCAGGCACAATAACAACCAGGCCCTAAAACATGCATGCAAAACTTCACTGTCTCATTTCAAAACTCAGTTTATTCCTGACCCTTCACAATTAATATTGGGATTTTTTTTTCCTTAGTGGATGTACCACTTCTTTCCCACAGAATACCCTTCCTGCCAATATGTTCCATAGGATACATTTTTAATAGTATTAGAGTACATTTTTTTGAGAGCCTGGATTATCAAGTATTAAATTGTACTACATATTAGACATAAGTAATCCAGGAAGTATCAGACCAACACCAGATATCATTTTCCAGTCTTTCAATACTCCCATTAATATAAGGTTTTAAAAAGCCCAATATTTACCTGTATCTTAGCATTGACCTGAAGGATGAAAATGTTTGGACAAGGTACACACACACTTTTATAAAACAAACACTTTGGGGATATAACATATTTACAGGGAAATTCCTTAAATTTGCAGTAGCATTTTATGCTAAATGCACCCACATATCAAATTATCAGACAGAACTAGTAAAAGAGCACTCTGAAGAATATGCCCCTGGAATATTTCCCCTACATTTGGGTCATTCCAGGAACAATAGCAGGTACTAAACTGTATGGGTAAAAGTCAAAGGTACAATAAAGAGATGTTTCCTATACATAGGGGCTCTTGGGTACAAAAATTAAATTTCAATAATTGTAATAAAAGATGGGAATGGTTAACAACCTCTAAGTGGAATTTTTATCCTATATAAGTAGAATTTAACATTCAGTTCACATCAGCACAGTATGATGTTAAAGACCAATTGATTTATGTTCCCAGTGTTTCCTTTTGCTTCTGAATATTGCTGTGTTTTCAGAACTCTAGTTCCTTATCTAATTCCTTTCATATATAATCACTATCACCTAATATAATATTCAACTGAAAGAATACTCACATTAAAGAATAACATTTGGAAATTTTAGGGGAAATGCTAATTATAGAGCAACAACAAAAAGGGAAAGTACAACATAAAGCACTTAGCATATATCTAACATCTACCTGATATTTTATATTTTCTGCCTTTATGTTTATGCCTGTTCAACTTACACAACTAATGTGATGAAGTTTTGTTCAGCAAGCATGTGCCCATTGCTTACTAAGTGTGAAGCACTGAGAAATGGGTTGACTTACTTGTGGCAATCCCTTTATCTCTGTCCTTTGTGCAATAACACAGTTTAACAGGAGATATATGATTATAGATAGTAGTTACATGTAATTATATACTCAATTACCAAGGGAAAATAATAGCAGAAAGCAAAATCCAAATATAAAGCAGAATGTACAAAAGCATAGTAGCATAGCAGGATAAACAAATTCATCTGTGAATTTTCCGTCTTTCCTCTTAGTCTGTGTCAGTTAAGCATTTCACCTTTCCCCATCCTCTAAAGAGAAAATAAACTATATTTTTGTAGTAGATTCTCAAAAGGAAAAACTATTAAAATAAAATACAAATTCTCAAAAGGGATATCTGTCATGGGAGAGGGGAAATACCTCAGCACTTTCCATGATTCTGCACATTATGAAGAAAATGAAAAGTGTGATGGGATTAAAAGAGTGAAGATAGTTTGGATGAGAACAAACAATGTCATTTTCAAGTCAGAGCACTGGAAGCTCCCACAAATTACAGAAACCAGATAATGTGTAAAGGTTGCTTTATATAAGAGTGGCTGTGTGTAAGCAATCAAACTTTGCTAACTGCTTGAGGGATTTGAGTAATGCTTGAACCTCCTCTTTGACCCATAAGTGTTCAATGTGATACTACCATGGGGACTTGACTGTAAGAGTCAGCAACTTTGAGGTGTTGCAAAAGCATGAGTGGGCTTTCTGTAATTTGGAAAGACATGTATTTATGCATTCCTGACATAAACATTAGAAGGATATAGAAGTAGGTATGGGAGGAGTGTTGAGAAGGGGACAGGCAGGAGAGATCATAAAATGCTTGGATAATAGGACAGTGGTAGAGCACAGGAGCAATAAAGATGTATATTTGAGACTCTCCACTTAGTGCATTGCAGTGAATCTCCAAGTTGTGCAGGTAGTGCTGCAGAATGGTAAGAGATCTATCAAGATGTGGAGAGCTGGGAGTAAGGAGAAAGAGTAAAGTAAAAGTCCTCAGTGATCCAAAACCTGGTAACCAGATTGTATATCATAGAGAATTCACCATGCTTTGCAAAGCTGGCACCTGAGCTGTAAAGCAAAAAGAGATCTCTATAGCCTTAAAAGATCTCTAGAGTCTTATTTGTTCTAAGATATCAAGCGCCACAAAGAAAATGTTGTGATTCATAACTTCAAAATATTCACATCTAGTGGGCAAATGAATATAACCAAACCTGCAACCAAATTTAAACCCAACTCACTGCAGATTAACTTTACTTAGTTCTCTGCCTACAGCTGTGACATGATGACACCAATGTGCCTTTTCCTGGGGATAAATATTACTTAAGTCCCTATTATTATTTTTAAATTAATGTCAAGCAGTTTAAAAAAATACAAGGCATGATAAGGAAAAAGAAAATGTTACACATGATCAAGGGAAAAACAGTCAGTAAAATCAGACTCACAGATTACCAGGTAAGACATTAAAATAACTATTAAAAATATTAAATACGTTAAGCGTGAACTAACAGGTGAGAAATTTCAACAAAGATAAATGAAACGCCCCTCCCCCCAAAAAACAACCAAATGTAAATGCTAGCTATGAAAAATACTATATTTGTTGATTTTATCAATAGATTGAACACAACAGAAGAAAGGAGCCATGGATTAATAGAAAAGTCAGTAAAAATTATCAAAACTAAAACTAAAAGAGAAGAAAATTAAGAAAATGTAACATAGAATCTAAGACTTTCAGACAATGTGAAATGAAATATAAAATGTAATTGAAATGCCAGAAAGAGAGAAAAGATAATGACTGGAATTTTCCAAGATTGAACAGACTAACCACTCTGCACATTCACGAACCCAGAGACTCCCAGGCAGGATAAATGCCAAGAAAACCACAATTTGACATATTGTAGTTACACTGGTACTAGGAAAGATAAAGAGAAATGTTAAAAAATAGATTGAAGAGGGTCATAGTCCATAAAAGGACACAGCTTTAGGACAGATGGGTGACTTCTCATTCAAAATGAGAGAGGATAAAAGATTGAAATATTTTAAACTAGCGCAAGAAAAAATCTGCTAGCCCAGAACTCCCCATATAGCAGAATTTCTCTTCTAAATGAAAGAAAAATAAAGATATTTTCAGAAACATAAATAAGAGATAAGAGAAATACTGTCTCCAACAGTATTTGGAGAGATATATTATAAAAAGTTCCTCAGGGCAAAGGGTGATAATATCACACTGTGGCCTTAAACTACAGAATAGAATAAAGAGTGATTATATGTATATGAAATTATTATTTTCATATTTTCGTATTTTTTTTCACAAGCAGCTTGCTACTTTAGGCAAAATACTAGTGTTTTATACATCAAATGAAAAAAAGCATAAAACATAAATGAGGTGTGAAATTCGACTATTATTCATAATATTTGAAATTAAATTTTAAGCTCAAGATAGTTTTAATAATGATCATTCTAAAGATTAAACAAAGAAACATAGCTAAGATGACAATAGAAGATGTAAAATAGCATACTAAAAAATTATTCAATACATCTACAAGAAGGCAGAAACAGGAATAAAAGCACAAATGGGAAAAATACAAAACAAATATCAAGATGGTTGACTTAAAAAAGGGCTGATATGGTTTGGGTTAAGTTTAAATGACTAAACATTCATTGTAAAGGAAGAGATTGTCACAAAGGGAAAGAAAACAATTACCAAGACTGTTTACACTGCAAATTTACATATTTAAGTATAAAAACATAGACCATTATGGTACTTACAACACTAACCATTAAGTATATTATTTAGGTGCTACACACTGAATGTTTGTGTCTCACCAAAATTCAAATGTTGAAATCCTAACCCTCAATGTAACAGTATTAGGAGATGGGCATTTGGGATATAACTAGATCATGAGGCAGGAGCCTTTATGAATAGTATTAGTACCTATATGAATGAGACCCTAGAGAGTTCCCTTGCCACTTCTACCACGTGAAGACACTAAGAAAATGACCATCTGTGAACCAGGAAGTGGGCTCTCACCAGACACCAAATCTGCTGGAACCTTGATTGGACTTCCCAACCTCCAGGACTGTGAGAAATAAATGATTGTTGTTTAAGCCACCCAGTCTATGTTATTGTTATGGCAGCCCAAATGGACTAAGCCATAAGAGTTCTCCACAGAAATAGAACCAACAGGACAAACACACATCCGTTTGGTGTATTTTTGACATATATATTCTAAGGAATTGACTTACGTGACGATGGAAGTTGATAAAGCCTAAAGTCTGCAGTTGGGAAGCTGGAGGCCTGGGAACACCAGTGATGTAGTTTCAGTTGAAGGAAGGCAGACTCAAGACCTACAAAGAGTTAATACCATTTCAGTTCTGAAGGCAGGAAAAAACAATGTCCCTGCTCAAAGGCAGTTATGCAGGGGGAGCATCAGCATTTTTGTTCTGTTCAGGCCTTAACTTTTTGGACATGAGGCCCACCCACACTAGGGAGAACAATTTGCTTTACTCGTTGTATTGATTAAAATGCTAATCCTCATGGACACACCAAGAATAATGTTTAACAAAATGTCTGGGCACCGCATGGCACAGTCAAGTTGACAAAACAATTTAACCATCACACTAATCGTAAAACAAGCTAGATTAGTATCTGATAATGTAGGTTTCAAGACAGAGTATTATCAATACAGGTACCTTAGAGTTATTGTGGGTTCAGCTCCAGACCACTGAAATAAAGGGAATATTGCAATAAAGCAAGTCATAAAACGTTTTTCAGTTTCCCAGTGCATATAAAAGTTATGTTTACACCATATTGTAGTCTGTTAAGTGTACAAAATCATTACATCTAAAAAAAACAATGTACATACCTTAATTAAAAAATAGTTTATTGCTAAAAAGGCTAACCCTCATTTGAGCCTTCAGTGAGTTGTAATCTTTTTGCAATAGTAACACCAAAGATCACTGATTTCAGATTATCATAACAAATATAATAATGAAAAAATTTGAACTTTTTGAAAATTACCAAAATGTGACACAGAGACACAAAGTGAGCAAATGTTGAAAAAAATGGCACTGATATACTTGACACAGGGTTGTCACAAACCTTCAATTTGTGAAAAATGCAATATCTATAAAAGTACACTACAATGAAGTATGCCTGTAATAAAAAGGGACATTTCATAATGATAAAATAATCAATTTATCAAGAAAATTTAACAAGCCTAAATGAATATGTACCTAAAGCAAAAATTTTAAAATATATCTAAAAAATAGTAACAGAATCAAAGAAAAATGTATACACACCTACAATCATAATTGAATATTTTAATACCTCTTCCTCAGTAACCAACAGGAGAAGCTAGTAAGGATATATGATTTAAACTATACTACCAAAATTTTTGACAAAATTGATATTGTGTGTGTATGTATTACAGATCATTGAAATCTATTTGACATATAACATTGTGTAAATTTAAGGTGTACACCATGTTGATTTGATACATTTGTATATTGTAATATGACTGGCACTATAACAATAGTTAGTACCTCACCTAATTATGATTCATTTTTGTCCTGGGAATAATTAGCAAGTTTGATGATTATAATATTGTTGTCTATATTCACTATACAGTGCATTAGATCTCCAGGACGTATTTATCTACTAATCGCAAGTTTATGCACTATAAACAACATTTCTCCTATTCCCCCATTCTCCACCCTGAGTAACCACCATTTACTCCCTGTTTTTATTAGTTTGCATTTTTTAGATTCCACATATAAGTAGATATCATACATATTAGTCTTTCTCTGACTCATCTCACTTAGCATAATGTCCTTAAGTTCCATCCATGTTCTCACAAATAGCAAGATTTCCTTCTCTCTCATGGCTGAATAATATCACACTGTGTGTGTGTGTGGGGGGGGGGGGTATGTGTGTTTATACCATATCTTCTTTATCCATTCATCCACTGACAAACACTTAGGTTATTTCCACATAATTGTTATTTATAGAACATTATACCCAACAACAACAGAATACACATGCTTTTCAAGTGTATGTAAAATGTTAACCAATATAGTCCTTTGCTGGGTCAAAAGACAAATCTCAATACTTTACGAAGTGTTGAAATCATACAGAATAAGTTTTCTGACAATAACTGTTAAATTACAAATCAATAAGAATACAATCTGTAAAATCCTAAAATGTTTGGAATTTAAACAGCATACATCTAAATAACAAAAGAGTCAAAGAAGGAATCATAAAGAAAAATAGAAATATTTTAAGCCTGCTGAAAATGAAAACACATCATATTAAAATTTGTAGATTGCAGCGAAAGCGGTGATTAGAAGGAAATGCATTGCAGTTAAGAGACTACTTAGAAAAGATAACGGTTATAATTAGTGATCTATGCTTTCACTTCAGAAGCTAGAAACAGAAGGACAAATTAAACAATCACAATAAATAAAATAAGGGAGTAATGAAATAGAAAAGAGATAATTAAGAAAATTAATAATTAAGAAAAATCAAAAGCTCATCCTTGAGATTTTAACAAAATTTATAAACACGTAGTAAGACTGATTGGGAAAAAAAACTAAAGAGAGATACAGAATTGATGAATGCATTGAATAAGATATAGGACATTATTATAAATCCAACAGTCATTAAAAGAAATGTAAAGAAGTATTTTGAAGAGCTTTCTAACAATAAGTATACCCACTTGATCAAAAGACTATTTACCAAAAAAATAAAGCAAACAAAATTGAAATAGAAAACTGAATAGAAAATTAGAATAAATTAAAGACTAATCTTTTAATTAAAAATCTTCTCACCAACAAAGTTCCAGACCCAGAGGTCTGCAATGGTGATTTCTATCAATGATTAAAGGAAGAAATTATACCAGTTTCACACAAAATCTTTAATAAAGCAAAAGAGGCCAGAACTCTTTTAATTTCATTCTTCGTGTCCCGTTATCACCCTATACCAATGCCTGATAAAGACATTACAAGAAAGTAAAATTAGAAACTATCTTTGTGAACATACACACAAAAATCCTTTACAAGTTAGCAAATCAAATTCAACATCCTATAAATGGCATATATAAAACCCAGTGTATTTATCCCTGGAAAGCAAACTTGGTACAGTAGTTGAAAATTAACAGTACAGCACAGTAATGTAGAAATATTGTATGATCATTATAATATATGAAGAATAAGGATTTAAAAAGTTTAATAAAATCAATCTAAAAATCTTACTGAATTAGGAATAGAATAGTATTTCCATCATCTGTCGTAAGATATCTATGAAAAACCTATGTGTAACATCAAACTTAATGGTAAAATATTGAATGTTTTGTCCTAATACAGGAAGAAGACAACTATAGGCACTTTCACCACTTCTATTCCATAGTGTACTGGAAATATTAGAGAAAATAAGATAAGAAAAAGACACAAAAGGCAGAATTGTAGAGGAAGTCAAACTCTCATCGTTGGAGGATAACATGATTGTGCATACAGAAACCCTGTGAAATCTATATATAAACATTTTTATGGGTTGAATTATGTCTCTTAAAATTCATATGTTGAGGGCTTCCCTGGTGGCACAGTGGTTGAGAGTCTGCCTGCCGATGCAGGGGACACGGGTTTGAGCCCAGGTCTGGGAAGATCCCACATGCCGTGGAGCCACAACTACTGAGCCTGCACGTCTGGAGCCTGTGCTCCACAACAAGGGAGGCCGCGATAGTGAGAGGCCCGCGCATTGTGATGAAGAGTGGCCCCCACTTGCCACAATTAGAGAAAGCCCTCCCACAGAAATGAAGACCCAACACAGCAAAAATAAATAAATTAATTAATTAAAAAAAACATGCCAGGGAATCCTAAAGACCTTCTAGTTGATAATAAAGAGAACTTAAAAAAAAATTCATATGTTGAAATCTTAACCCCAAGTACCTCAGAATGTGACTTATTTGGAAATAGGGTCATTGCAGATGTAACTAGATGAGATCATACTGGAGAAAGGTAAGCCACTAATCTTATATGACTGATGTCATAAAAAGGGAAATTTGGACACAGACATACATTTAGAAAGCACATTTTGTGAAATTGCAGTTATACTGCCAACAAGCAAAGAATCTTCCAGAAGCTAGGGGGAAGGCCTAGAACAGATCTTCCCCTAATACCTTCAGAGGGAGCATGACTTTGCCAACACCTTAATCTTGGACATCTAGCCTCCAGAACTGGGAGACAATACTGTTGTTTAAGCCCCTCAGCTTGTGATATTTTGTTTCGGCAGCCCTAGCAAACTAAGACAAACATAACTCCTAGAACTAGCAAGTAAAGTTAGTTTGTGGGAAACAAAGTCAATATAAAGAATTTTAAATGTATTTCTATATGCTAACAACAAATAATTTGAAAAAACTTAAAATGTCATTTACAATCACATCAAAAAGACATAAATTATCTCCAAATAAATCCAACAAAAGATGTAGAAGAACTATACCTGAAACTAACAAAACATTTTTGAGATAAATTAAGGAGACCAACAGGAGTGGAGTTATATACCAAGTACAAATTTTGCTAGAATAGACACAATATTGTTAAGATATTCACTTTCCCTAAATGGATATATAAATTCAGTGTCATCCCAATCAAAGTTCCAGCAGCATTTGAAGAAACTGTCGTCCTCCTTCTAAAATTTACATAAAAATGCAAAAGATCTCAAGTAGATAAAACAGTATTTTAAAAGAGCAACAAAGGTGTAAGATCAACATTATTTTGTGCCCAGATTTTCTATAAAGCTACAGTGATTGAGACAATGTATAATGAATGAAAAGATAGAAAAATATCCAGAAAAGAGATTCCAGAAATAGACCCATTACAACTCAAACCAAAAATACCTACTCAGTTGCTATTTTTTTGGATTAAATCAGTGATTTACCCAAAAACTTGTTCCACAGAACACTGCTTTGTGGGATGCAAATACATTCTAACAAGATTTTTTTAAAATCCATGAGCAAATAGCTTTGGGAGACTGGGATAAAACATAGGTGTCTTTACTGCAACGGTTCAGAAGGGTTTTAATATGTAAATGTGCAATTAAAATCTCTAAAGAATGTGCAGAGATCCGCAAATTTATCTGGCTTCGGAAATGGTTTCTGTCAGTATATCCCATGGGAGAGAATTTCAAATAAACACTTTGATGAAAAGGCTAGAGTTGTTAAGGATATATAGATATGGAAAGGATAGACTCCTCAATAAATGGTGCAGGAAAAACTGGATATCCACACACAAAAGAATGAAACTGCACTATTATCTTACACTGCATACAAAAACCAACTCAAAATATATTAAAGATTTAAATGTAAAACCTAAAATTATTCCTAGAAGAAAGCATAAAGAAAATATCCTTGACATTAACCTTGGCAATGAATTTTTGGGTATGACACCAAAAGCTTAGGCAACAAAAGCAAAAATAAATGAGTGGGACTAAATCAAACCAAAGAGTTTCTGCACAATAAAAGCAACAATCAACAAAATGAAAAGGCAACCTAAGAATCAGGAGGAAATCTTTTCAAATCATATATCTGATTAGAGGTTATCCAAAATATCTAAGGAGCCTATACAATTCAATACCAACAATCAAACAACTTGATTTTAAAAATGGACAAAGGACATGAATACACATTTTTTCAAAAAAGACATAAAGATGTTGGTGTTTTTACTATGCTGCTGCTACCAGAGAGGTGCTGAGAAACAAGCAAAATATCCTCTATTATCTCATGGTGAAAAAAATCAAACCACTGGAAGGTATTGAAAAGTACTGCACAGGTATCAATTAACCTAGACACCTGTGCATATTGGAGATTTTTCTTTCTTATTTGAGATTTAATTGACTTTTCCATATTTGTTATTTAGGTAACAAATAATGTGATAAAATGTCTAATATTGTTTCTCCACCTATGAATTAGCACATTATTTTTTCTGTACTGATTTATTAACATGGAGGCACTTATAATTTGTTTTGTGTTTTTTACATACATATATTGTTTCCTTCATGATATATGAGCTCATTGAGGGCACACAAATATACTCTGTTCAACTTTACAGCTTTTAAAGAGTCTAGAAAATTTTGCAAATAAATAGTCAATCAGGAAACATATGCTGAATTCATCTAAGCAACTTCTTATAAAGCAAGCATATGGACCATTTCTTCTACAACATGTGTAGACCTTTAAAACAATAAAAACAACAGAAAATCCCAAATAAACTTATAATAATTTACTATTTGGATATAATAATTATTAAAATATTTACTTTGTGACATTAAAATAATAATTTGATTAGCATTTATTATGGTTTGGTTTTAAATTTTAGAGGATTAAATATTTACAAAACTAATTTCCTCATTTTCCCTAATTATTAAAAAAGCTAATTTGTTCTTGGGACATCTTACAGTCCTTCAGAAAGGATTTCAACTTAATACTACACTAACACTAAAAATAGTATAAGAAATTTTAAAGTAATTTATTCTAAGTTAACTTTTCTAAATTTAAATGATGAGGAAAATTCTTTCCGTATTCCAATTCTAGCACTGTGTTATATTTTGTGTGACATCTAACAGTTCATGTTAAGTCAATAATGTTGATTTGCATACATCAAATTGATTTATGAAATGCTTAAATGTCAGAAAAATTTATGTCAGCAAGTAACAATCTTTCTAATTTACTAGCACTATAATTTATATTTTGAGTATAGATTTATATATATTTTAGATATCCCAAGGAAAGGATTTCATTGCTTATATATCGGATTTTATAAAGCATGTTATTGAAAAACTATAGATATCAAGTGGAAATTATATATACATTTATCAAGACACTGCAGTTTAAATCAAACAGAGGTGAAGAAATAATAAAACCATAAAGACAGAAGAACCCATCTTTATTGTGTACCTGTTCTATCAACTGTTGAGGGAGTACTGAAATTTCTCACTATAATTGTTGATTTGTCTAATTCTCCTTCTGGTTTTATAAGTTTTCCTTTCATGGTTTTTTTTTTTTTTTTTTTTTTTTTTTTTTTGCGGTACGCGGGCCTCTCACTGTTGTAGCCTCTCCCGTTGCACAGCACAGGCTCCGGACGCGCAGGCTCAGCGGCCATGGCTCACGGACCCAGCCGCTCCGCGGCATGTGGGATCCTCCCGGACCGGGGCACGAACCCGTGTCCCCTGCATCGGCAGGCAGACTCCCAACCACTGCGCCACTAGGGAAGCCCTCCTTTCATGTTTTTGAAGTACTATTATTAAGTACATAAAGGTTAAGGACCTGTTATATACTCTTGTTTAACTTACCTCTTTAAAATTAGGAAATGACTATCTCCAGCTATATTTTTTTGCTCCGAAATACACTTGACCTGATTTTAGGAGATCTATTCCAGCTTTGGTGATTGCTCTCAGAATGTTCCATTTTTTCATTCATGAAATGAAATTTTGTAGGCAGTTTATAGTTAGGTCTTGCTTTTTTATTCAACTATCTCTATTAATTGGGCTCTTTAGATCATTTTACATTTTTAAAATTTTGATATGGTTAAGATTAAATCTATCATCTTACTATTAATTTTCTATTTCTCCTACTTAGTCTGTGTTACTCTTTTCTGTTTTTTTTTTTTTTCTGGCATTTTAATTTCCTGTGTTTTTTTTTTAAAACATCTTTATTGGGGTATAATTGCTTAACAATGGTGTGTTAGTTTCTGCTTTATAACAAAGTGAATCAGCTATGCATACATATATATCCCCATATCTCCTCCCTCTTGCATCACCCACCCACCCTCCCTATCCCACCCCTCTAGATGGTCACAAAGCACTGAGCTGATCTACCTGTGCCATGTGGCTGCTTCCCACTAGCTATCTATTTTATATTTGGTAGTATATATATATGTCCATGCCATTCTCTCAGTTCGTCCCAGCTTACCCTTCCCCCCTCTGTGTCCTCAAGTCCGTTCTCTACGTCTGCGTCGTTATTTCTGTCCTGCCCCTAGGTTCTTCAAAACCATTTTTTTGTTGTTGTTTTTTAGATTCCATATATATACATGTATTAGCATATGGTATTTGTTTTTCTCTTTCTGACTTACTTCACTCTGTATGACAGACTCTAGGTCCATTCTCACTACAAATAACTCATATTTCACTTCTTCCTTTTATGGCTGAGTAATATTCCATTGTATATATGTGCCACATCTTCTTTATCCATTCATCTGTTGATGGACACTGAGGTTGCTTCTACGTCCTGGCTATTGTAAATAGAGCTTCAATGAACATTTTGGAACATGACTATTTTTGAATTATGATTTTCTCAGGGTATATGCCCAGTAGTGGGATTGCTGGGTCGTATGGTAGTTCTATTTTTAGTTTTTTAAGGAACATCCATACTGTTCTCCATACTGGCTGTATCAATTTACATTCCCACCAACAGTGCAAGAAGGTTCCCTTTTCTCCACACCCTCTCCAGCATTTATTGTTTGTAGATTTTTTGATTATGGCCATTCTAACTGGTGTGTGGTTATCGATACCTCATTGTAGTTTTGATTTGCATTTCTCAAGTGATTAGTGATGTTGAGCATCCTTTCATATTTTTGTTGGCTATCTGTATATCTTCTTTGGAGAAATATCTATTTAGGTCTTCTGCCCACGTTAGGACAGGGTTTTTTGTTTTTTTGATTTTTTTTTTGTTTGTTTTTTTGATATTGAACTGCATGAGTTGCTTGTAAATTTTGGAGATTAATCCTTTGCCAGTTGCTTCATTTGCAAATATTTTCTGCCATTCTGAGAGTTGTCATATTCTCTTATGTTTTCCTTTGCTGTGCAAAAGCTTTTAAGTTTCATTAGGTCCCAGTTGTTTATTTTTATTTTTAATTCCATTTCTCTAGGAGGTGGGTCAAAAAGGATCTTGTTGTGATTTATGTCATAGAGTGTTCTGCCTATGTTTTCTTCTAAGAGTTTTACAGTGTCTGATCTTACACTTAGGTCTTTAATCCATTTTGAGTTTATTTCTGTGTATGGTGTTAGGGAGTGTTCTAATTTCATTCTTTTACATGTACCTGTCCATTTTTCCCAGCACCACTTATTGAACAGGCTGTCATTTCTCCATTGTATATTCTTGCCCCCTTTATCAAAAATAAGGTGACCATATGTGCAGGGATTTATCTCTGGGCTTTCTATCCTGTTCCATTGAACTAGACTTCTGTTTTTATGCCAGTACCATACAGTCTTGATGAATGTAGCTTTGTAATATAGTCTGAAGTCAGGGAGCCTGATTCCTCCAACTCCATTTTTCTTTCTCCAGATTGCTTTGTCTATTCGGAGTCTCTTGTGTTTCCACACATCTTGTGAAATTATTTGTTCTAGTTCTGTGAAAAATGCCATTGGTAGTTTGATAGGGATTGCATTGAATCTGTAGATTGCTTTAGGTAGTAGAGTCATTTTTACAATGTTGATTCTTCCAATCCAAGAACATGGTATATCTCTCCATCTTTTTGTATCATCTTTAATTTCTTTCATCAGTGTCTTACAGTTTTCTGCATACAGGTCTTTTGCCAGAGCACCAACTCCCTGTCAGCCATACAACTCTTACTTTTTCCTTTGTGCTTAGTTTTCTGTCACTTTCTCACAGGGCACTGCACACAGAGGCCCCACACTAGGCCCTTCACCTGTGAGCTCCTCATCGGAAGAGGCTAGGCCAGCGCCTCAGCTCCGAACAGTGCACAGAGGCTCCTGACACTGCGATTCAAGATGGCCTGGCTCTCAGGACTTTGGATTCAGACTGGAAGCTATACCATTAGCTCTCTTGGGCCTCGAGCTTGCTCATTGCAGATCTTGGGCCTTCTCAGCCTCCAGATTCCATAACCACATGAGCCAATTCCTACTGTGGATGGCACCTGCTAGTCGTGCTGCGCATGCTGGGGGTGCCAGGAATCCCCATGCTTTCCACCCTCTCTGAAGTCTGGTGTGCACTCGGTGCGCACACTGAAAAGTAATCCCAACTCCTGCATCTTTTTTTAATGAATTTATTTTATCTACTTTAGTGACTTAACATCTATAACTCTGTTATTTTCTTGGAGGATTTTTGGTTCACATTATACAGTCATCCCTCTGTATCCTCTTGAGGAACTGGTTCCAGGATTCCCATGGATACCAACGTCCATGGATGCGCAAGTCCCTTATATAAAGTGGCACAGTACAGACAGTGCTCTGTATCTGTGGGCTCCACATCCACAGATTCAACCAGCTGCAGATTGAATTCTTAACTTACCTTAGTCTACTTTCAAGTCGTGTTATGACATTTCCTATGTAGTATAAAACTGTTATAATTGTATGTTTCCATTTAGCTCCCTTGCTATGTACTATTATTATAATATACTTAATTTTAAAATATTTTTTAACTCCATATACATTATTATATTTTACATTGCTGCTATGTTATTAGTCACATGTGATAAAACCTGTTTTACTTTTTAACAGGCAATTCTGTTAATAATATTTAAATAATAAAAACCATATCTATTTACTCACATAATAACCATTTCTGTTGCTCTTAATTTCCTCTGATAGAGCCATCTTTCCATCTACTTTCATATTCCTTCTACTTGAAATTCTTTACATTTTTTTTAGTGTGGGTCTCATGGCGATGAATTCTTTCAATGTGTATATGTACAAAATAGTCTTTAACATTCATTGTCAAACGATATTTTTGCTGGGTATAGCATTCTACATTGACAGTTTTTTATTTTTTTCCAGCGCTATAAAGATGTTGTTATACTCTCTCCTCACTTATACTGCTTCCAACAAGAAATTTGCTGATATCCTTATATTTACGCCTCTATATCTAAATTTCTCTGGCTGCTTTTAAGATTTTTCTCTTTATCTCTGATTTTGAGAAATTTGATTTTCATGCGCCATGATGCAGGTTTTTCAGATTTCTCTTCTTTGTGTTTTGTTGAGGATCTTGGATCTGTGAGTTATGCGTTTCATCAAATTTAGAAAATGTTTGGCCATTATTTCTTCATATTTCATTTCTATGTTCTGTGTGGACTCCACTTACACATATTAGGTTATAGGAATTTGTCCTAAAACTCACTTTTTAAAAATTTCCCTTTCATTTGTTTAATTTTAGACACTTTCTGTTTCTATGTCTTCAGGTTCACTAATGTTTTCTTCATAAATGGCTCATCTGCAATTAATATACCATTCAGTAAATTTTTCATCTCACACGTTGTAGGTCTTATTTGGGTCATTGTTTGCACCTTCCATTTGTCTCCACTTAATTTTTTTTAGTGTATTGAATGCAGTCATAATAATCCTTTTAATGTCCTTATCTGTTAACACAAAAATATATTTCAGTTCTCTGTTTCTGTGATTTATCTTTTCATTATATGTATTTTCCTCTTGCACGCTTAGTAATTTTTATGTTTTAGCAATCACTAATTTCATTTTCTTTGGTACTGGATATTTCTGGACTCCTATAAATGTTCTTGAGCTTTGTTTGGGATTTAGTTAAATTAATTGGAATCAGTTCATTCCTTGGGATCTTGTTTTGAAGGTTTATTAGGCAATATCAGAGCAGTGCTCAGCTTAAGGTTAGTTATTCCACATTTATCTGCTAGGACCCTTTGCCCCGCCCCACCCCACCCCATGAATTTCAGGCACTCTTTCTCTCTGTTTTTCAGAATCTGAAAATTCATTTAAGGTAGTACATTTGGGTAAGCTTAGGGTTCACCTCATTTAGTTACTTAATCTCATGGATTGTTGTCCTTTATTGCCTGATATCTAGTGTCTTTAGAACCATTGTTCTATTAATTTGGTTAATCTTTTGGTTGTTTCAGGCAGTAGGGTAAATCTAGTCCCCTTTATTTTGTATCCTTACTGGAACCATTCTTATAGGTTTCTTTTTTTTTTTTTTTTAACTATTTTGCTTTAAAATATATTGGTTTCTACAAAGAATCAGAATTTAAATACCATTAACAAGAGCACACTCTCTCAAAATATACTTTAATCAACAGAATATGACACTCTTCAAAGTAATGACTTTGAGAAAAGAAAGTTTTTCTCACTCTTGAATTTATTTTTTAATATACTTTAAATATTGTAGTCCAACCATGATAAAATATAAGATAGCTGAGTAAATTCAACTTATACCTGAAAAAATATCCTAGAGTTATCATGGATTTTATTTCCTTTTATTGACTAGGCTAAAAATAGATAAGGGAATATTGTCCCTTGGTGAAACTAAAGTTATTACAAAAAGAAACTGCCATTAATAATATATGACTACATTTATCTATTTTTGTTATCTTACTTTATGAACAGCTTTAAATTTTAACTTGTTTCTTTCTACTGTTGTTTCAAAGTAAATAGGTTATATGCAACTGACAGGAAGCTAAAATATTTTTAAACCTGAAACTGATAATCTATTCCAGAAATTTTAAAGACATAGCATTTTTGTAATATCTATAATTTTTAGTTTGATATTTATTTGGCTTTTCAAAATGAGAATAAAGTAATAATTGGAAAGTACTTGTCCCCTGCTGATATGAAGAAGTTATCTCCACTTATAATATAGAAACAGGGAAACTAGTATCTTGAGTAGTGACAGCATTAAGAAAGCTTGTGAAGAGATAACATTAGGCTTCAATCTCCTTTCATCACTTCTTGTCACTAACACTTCTCACCACCTGCTATTTTTGCTCTTTCCTCTTTAAGTATCATGTGCTGTAATTATAATCAGATTTTCCTTTACTTATACTGCAGAGCCAAAGTGTGGCCACCAAATAACCACTTAAAATTTCATTGACAATTATGTTATGCAGAAAGGAAACTTATAGGCCAAAATAATAATGTGAAACATTAAAATCAGAGAAAACTGACCAAAGATGGAAGGGATTATTTTAGTTGCATGTTTTCTTGTTTATATTCAAATGAACTGTTGTATGGGGTTCAATATTACATCACATGCAACGGAATACAAATATAAGTCATATGATTGCCTGTTACATCTTAAGGTTTGTCACATTATTTACAACAATTACAAGAGAATATTTTATACTCTTATTCAACATAAATACAAGCTTATAAAATAACTTTCATTGCATCATTTTATAAATTAAAAAATCATAGGATAAAAGGTTAAATCCTATTTTGTGTCCTGAGGCTGTAAATCCCTGCAGACTTAAGAATTATCTGGGGGACAAAATTCCTTTTCCAGAGCTAACCACATATATACTTCTTTGTCTTGGAATCACTGAATTCTACCTGCCTCTTGTAAAATACTCTATTAGCAAATCAAAAGCTAAATAAGAAATTTGAAGTTATCCTAAAGCAGGGATCCCCTATGAATATTAATATACTAAATGTGTAATTCAAGGTCTGTCTCACTCAGAATTTTCCCTGTGGATGTTTTATTTTTAAAATCTATATTAATATACAGATAAAATAAATGAGATAATTTATGTATTTAATCAAGGCTTCCCCATCACCTCTCATGAAAACCCAACTAAAATTTTATTAAAAAGGATACAGAGATTATTAAATATCCCTTAGGCATCCATGAACATGTGTTTTCATAGTTGCATTAACTGTCTCTGATACAGACATCCAGCATCTCTTTGCTTTTTTTTTAATATGCAGATGAGAAATTTTGAATAGCCAATTAATCTCAAAAGATATATAGTGGTTTTTCCAAATTGATGTTGATATGAAAAATTCTTTTCCCAACAGCTGTTTAAAAAGACATATACCTTTAGGAACAATGGTATAGTCTAATCTCATTTAAGATAAATTTCAGGTTCTAGTATTTCAAACATTATATTCATCACATTTTTTATATTTAAATGATAAAATATGCCCTGGAGGGAAACAAATTTTTCCAGTTTAAGACAGACCAGGCTTCCAAAACATAGTTACGTTAATATTTTCCACATAAATTTATCATGAATAATGATTTATTTTCTTTGGAATTAAGGAGCTATAATGCAGTTCCATTGGTCTTCCTGGATAACATTTTCTGCCTTTTTCTTTGCAGCCTCAGTCCCCAGGCTATAAAGAGACACTACCTAATACATTTTTATTTGTTAACTCTAAAATTATTTAAACTGGTGCAAACTGAATTCATGTTACCAGTGAAAGTTCAGGATACACGTGGTTCTATATTTTTCTATACTATAGATAATGAATATTTCCTTTACCTTCTAAATCAAAAGTGGTAAACATCAGCCAGATGGCTTGATTTAATAAAATCTGGGTCTCTTGGAGACGGCTAAAATAAAGTTTCACTACATTTTGCCTACACCCCCAAGTTAAGATAGAAATCCATAATCAGCTCATATTAGAATGTATAATCCTGACATAAGCTTCTCATTCTGTGATATTACTTTCATAGCTGGGTACAGTTAATGTAGTGTTTATGAAGAAAACTGATGACCAGATCCTTTTATAGGGATTCTTGAGTTGAGGAATAGTAACCTGGACAGTAAGAGCAAGGGCTCAGTGGTAGACAGTATTTTAGCTATGACTTACAACCTAAAATCACCATCTTTATATTTCAATGATGCCAACAGTGAGGACAAAAAAAAAAATTGTATGATCCTCTCTAGAATCGACCCAAATTCATAGACTTCCTTACATTGAGAGGCATGATCTTACACCAAAATATAATTTTCATAAACATTTCTTTCTCCAGAAGCACTTACATCTCTATGTGTTATTTCCATCTCTATGGCCATTTCCAGTTAAATGTTGTATCCATCCTGAAAACCATATTCATCCTAAAATTAAGTTAATTATAAGTCTTCCTTTCAACCCCATCACCTCTTGTCCCAAACTGATTTCTGCATTTTTCTTAGTGGTATCATTCTCCTAATGCCTAAAGCAAAAATCACAAATAACTTTACACTTCCTCCCTCCCCTTTCCTGTGTAATATTAAATTGACCAATGTTGTAAAATTCTCTGGAAATCAGCAACAATAAAAACAATAGGAAAACTCACAAAAACATGGAAATTAAACAGCACACAACTGAACAGCCATTGGGTCAAAGAGAAAATCAAAAGAGAAATTAGAAAATATTTCAATATAAATGAAATAAATCTACAACATACTAAAACTTATGGGATACATTAAAGGCAGTACTAAGCAGAAAATTTATGGTGACAAACACCTATATTAAAAAAAAAAGAATTCAAAGAACCTAACTTTATACCTCAAGAAGTTGGAGAACAAACTAAGCCCAAAGTTAGCAGGAGAAAGGAAATAATTAAAATTATGGCAGAAAGAAGTGAAATAGAGAATATAAAAAAAATTTTTTGATCAACAAAACTAAGAGATGGTTTTTGAAAAAGATAAAAATGACAAACCCTTAGCTAGACTAACCAAGAAAAACTAAAGCAGGTATAATAAAAAATGAAAGAGGAGATATTACAACTGACACCACAGAAATTATAAAAAGACTATAAGGGGCTATTATAAACAATTATACACCAACAAATTGGACAACCTAGAAAAATGGATAAATTTCTAAAACATACAACCCACCAAGACAATGAAAACGAAACAGAAAACAGACCAATAACAAATGAGATTGAATCAGTAATCAAAACACTCCACAACTGAAAGCCTAAGACCAGATGACTTCACAGGTGAATTTTACCAAACAATTAGATAATTAATATCAATCCTCTTTAAACTACTCAAAAGTAGAAGAGAAGGAAACACTTCCAAACTCATTTTATGAAGACAGCATCACTGTGACAAAGACACTGCAAGGAAAGAAAACTACAGGCGAATATCTTAATAAACATGGATGTAAAATTCCTCAACCAAACATTAGCAAATCAAATTCAGCACCATATTTAAAAGATCATGCACCATAGCAAAGAGGGATTAATCCCTGGATGCAAGGAAGGATCAACATATGCAAATCAATAAATGCGATACACTACATAACAGAATAAAAGATAAATATCACATGATCATCTTAATAGACACAGAAAAATCATCTGATAAAATTCAAAACCCATTCACGCCAAAAGCTCTCAGTAAACTACGTATAGAAAGAACTTACCTCAAAGCAATGAAGGCCATATGTGAAAGTCTGGCAACTAATGTCATACCCAACAGTGAAAAACTGAAATCATTTTCCTCCAAGATCTGGAACAGGGCAAGGGTGCCCATTCTTGCCACTTCTATTCAACATAGCACTGGAAGTCCTAGACAGAGCTGTTAGACAAGAAAAATAAGTTAAAAACATCATTTTTTTCCCCTCAAAATTTCTTAAATTTATCCCTCTCTTTGTATCAAACTGCCACTGGTACAGTTCAGGATCTTAGTACTTTATACCCAGAATACTAAAATGTCTTTACACTGGTCCTCCCCCTGCCCATTCCCCAACCCTTTGGGTCTCTTCATTCTTCAGGATTAGACTTCTAAAATGCTAATGATATTCACCTTCTGATTAAAATATTAAAAACTGTCATAGCACCCATTGTTTTCCAGAATAAAGGCCGTAAGATTATACATTGTGTTAATGACATGGTATGCAATAATCTGTACTTAACATCCATTTATCTGCCAATTTGTAACATGAGCCTTGTGATACGAGCAGCCAAAACCAACCAAACCAAATCAAATTCTTCACCGTTCACTGAACAGATTTTGTACGTATCTTCTGCCCAACACCAGACACGATGTAAATATACAATGTTTATAGATGTAACAATGTAGCATTATTATGAAAACAAAAGTTCAAAGATAAAAATTCAGTGTTTATTATCTTCTATTATTCTAGCTCATCTTGTGCCATAAGTATATTTTTTGAAGACTCTGAACTTAATGTGTGAGCTGTCAGCTTCTAAAATTCTAAATGAGAAATTGTGACAAAAATTGTGTATGTTGTATTCAGATTTTAAAACTGAATTGCAAATGGGATAATCATGTTCCTTTGAACATCTTTGAAATGCACATATACCAGGCAATTTATATTTCTTTCGTAAATTCTGTAATTCAACTTGCTGCAATTATTTCATGCTAAAAGATTCTTTTAAGATAAAAATAGACATCTGAAGACTGAAGTAGAAGGAGTATCTTGCAATAGATTTCAGAATCTCTAAATTTCTGAATATATTTTCATATTAATGCTGTTGTTGAATATAAGTATTCATTTCATATTCATAAATTCCATAATTTTGCTAGTGAAATATTATTTAAATTATAAATATTATCTGTGTCAATGAAAGTATCTTTTAGTATCCATATTTTTGATGTCTTAAATATAAATTACATTTGTAAATATGTATTCTAATTTAAATAATATTTCACTCATCTGATCACTGTAAAGTTTCTTTCAGGTAAAGAAAAATTGTTACAAACAAAATTTATTATTTATATTTAAAACATGGTAAAGCACTTGTATATTAACAAATTTATAAAATGTTCTTTCTTATATTCCCCTTTTTATTTTTTATTTTATTTGTGGTATTTTAATATGAAATGCTGGAATTTACATACATTGTAGTAAGTGGGCCATTCCCTTAAATTGAGGATTTAAAACATGAAATACATCTCTTTAAATTAGTATTTTTTTAATCTCCCTAGCTCCATTAACACATTTGTTAACTGTAATATTTGAACAATGTATTAATAACATTCTGTGAGATGAATGAATCATAAGACTTTATCATTGCAACAATCTTCACAGCTAGAGGAGGACAAAATGAATCAGTGATGATGAATAAGGAAAAAAAATTCTACCACATGGCCCGTGTTTACTAGTTTGAAAGCATAAATTCATATTCTATATTAAATACAAGTAATAAACCACAGACACATGAACACACAATTACACATTTATGTACCATATTAAATCAGATACAGGCCAGGTATATGGGCTTACACATGTCCTTTGTCTACAACGTGAAATTGGGTTCCCTAACAAAATTGACAGGGAGTGGAAATCATCTACTACTTCAGGGTGTAAACTTTGTTCCATACTCTCTGCTCAATTACAGCTACTTTTTGTCTTTATGAATTTGATTACTCTAAGTACATTATATAAGTGAAATCATACAGTTTTTGCATTTTTGTGACTCTTTTAACTTCACTCAGCATAATGGCTTCAAGGTTGATCCATATGTAGCACAAGTCAGAATTTTCTTTCTTTTTAAAGCTGAATAATGTTCCATTATATAATACATATCTACCACATTTTGTTTATAAATTTATCTGTCAATGCACCCTTGGCCTGCTTCCACTTTTGGCTACTGTGAATAATGCTATGATCATTGGTGTATTTTCCTTAGGTAAGTATCTTTTGTGTTTATTCTACACATGTACACACCCTTGCTGCACAGAATAATAAGAGTTGTGGTAGGAGACATATAAGATATATATATAATACAAATTTGCCTGAATCCCTATGATCTTAGGGAAAAAACTGACCAATTGTGAGTTTATTATTATATATAACTTATGGAATTTGTTCTCTGTTTGAAATTTGGAAAGTTGAAAAGTGTCAGATATTATATTGACTCCTAATGTTAGGGTACAGTAGAAACACACACACACACAAAATGATGTATGTGCAATTGACAGCAATTGATGGAATTTAACATATAAATCCACCACTTTTACACTTTTAAAATATTCCTTTGTATTTGATTCTGGTTTGTATATATGCTACATATGATATTCCCCCAGTAGTATAGCAAGATAAAACTTGACATAGTGCAAAAAATGAGTACTAAATGGACACTATTCTTGAAGTGACAGGCAGTGTTATCTTTTAAAATACATTAGTTTTTAATGTAAAAAATTGGTTTCAGATAGAGAGGAGCTTCAAGATGGTGGAAGAGTAAGATGTGGAGATCACCTTCCTCCCCACAGATACACCAGAAATACATCTACACGAGGAACAACTCCTACAGGACACCTACTGAACGCTGGCAGAAGACCTCAGACCTCCCAAAAGGCAAGAAACTCCCCATGTACCTGGGTAAGGCAAAAGAAAAAACAGACACAAAATAATAGGGACAGGACCTGCACTAGTTGGAAGGAGCTGTGAAGGAGGAAAGGTTTCCACACACTAGGAGCCCCTTTACGGGTGGAATTGGGGGGTGGTGGGGGGGGGAGCTTCGGAGACACGGAGGAGAGTGCAGTCACAGGGGTGCGGAGGGCAAAACAGAGAGATTCCCTCATGGAGGATCGGTGAGACCAGCACTCACCAGCCCGAGAGGCTTGTCTGCTCACCCGCCAGGGCGGGCGGGGCTGGGAGCTGAGGCTCGGGCTTCGGAGGTCAGATCCCAGGGAGAGGACTGGGGTTAGCAGCGTGAACACAGCCTGAAGGGGCTAGTGTGCCACAGCTACCCGGGAGGGAGTCTGAGCAAAAGTCTGGAGCTACCAAAGAGGCAAGAGACTCTTTCTTGCCTCTTTGTTTCCTGGTGCACCAGGAGAGGGGATTCAGAGTGCCACTTAAAGGTGCCCCAGAGACAGGTGCGAGCCACGGCTATCACTGTGGACCCCAGAGATGGGCATGAGATGCTAAGGCTGCTGCTGCCGCCACCAAGAAGCCTGTGTGCGAGCCCAGGTCACTATCCACACCTCCCCTCCTGGGAGCCTGTGCAGCCTGCCACTGCCAGGGTCCCATGATCCAGGGACAACTTCCCCGGGACAACGCACGGTGTGCCTCAGGCTGCTGCAATGTCCCGCCGGCCTCTGCCACTGCAGTCTCGCCCCGCATTCCGTACCCCTCCCTCCCACGGGCCTGAGTGAGGCAGAGCCCCCGAATCAGCTGCTCCTTTAACCCCGTCCTGTCTGAGCAAAGAACAGATGCCCTCAGGTGACCTACATGCAGAGGCGGGGCCAAATCCAAAGCTGAACCCCAGGAGCTGTGCGAACAAAGAAGAGAAAGGGAAATCTCTCCCAGCAGCCCCAGGAGTAGTGGATTAAATCTCCACAATCAACTTGATGTACCCTGCATCTGTGGAATACCTGAATAGACAACAAATTATCCCAAATTGAGGAGGTGGACTTCGGGAGCAATGATATTTTTTTTTTTTCCTTTTTCTCTTTTTGTGAGTGTGTATGTGTATGCTTCTGTGTGTGATTATGTCTGTATAGCTTTGCTTTTACCATTTGTCCTAGGGTTCTGTCTGTCCATTTTTGCTTTTTTAAAATTACTTAAAAATTTTTTTTTCTTAATAATTATTTTTTTATTTTATTTTATTTAGGACCTAGAAGAACTAAAGAGCAAACAAACAGTGATGAAAAACACAATATATGAAATTAAAAATTCTCTAAAATGGATCAATAGCAGAATAAATGACACAGAAGAACGGATAAGTGACCTGGAAAATAAAATAGTGGAAATAACTACTGCAGAGCAGAAAAAAGAATGAAAAGAATTGAGGACAGTCTCAGAGACCTCTGAGAGAACATTAAACACACCAACATTCGAATTATAGGGGTTCCAGAAGAAGAAGAGAAAAAGAATGGACTGAGAAAATATTTGAAGAGATTATAGTTGAAAACTTCCCTAATATGGAAAAGGAAATAGTTAATGAAGTGCAGGAAGCATAGGGAGTCCCATACAGTATAAATCCAAGGAGAAACACACCAAGACACATATTAATGAAACTATCAAAAATTAAATTCAAAGAACAAATATTAAAAGCAGCAAGGGAAAAACAATAAATAACACATAAGGGAATCCCCGTAAGGATAACAACTGATATTTCAGCAGAAACGCTGCAAGCCAGAAGGAGTGGCAGGACATATTTAAAGTGATGAAGGAGAAAAAGCTACAACCAAGATTACTCTACTCAGCAAGGATCTCATTCAGATTTCACAGAGAAATTAAGACCTTTACAGAAAAGCAAAAGCTAAGAGAATTCAACGCCACCAAACCAGGTTTACAACACATGCTAAAGGAACGTCTCTAGGCAGGAAACACAAGAGAAGGAAAAGACCTACAATAATAAACCCAAAACAATTAAGAAAATGGTAATAGGAACATACATACCGATAATTACCTTAAATGTAAATGTATTAAATGCTCCCACCAAAACACATAGATTGGCTGAATGGATACAAAAAGAAGACCTGTATATATACTATCTACCAGAGACCCACTTCAGACCTAGGGACACATACAGACTGAAAGTGAGGGGATGGAAAAAGATATTCCATGCAAAAGGAAATCAAAAGAAAGCTGGAATAGCTATTCTCACATCACACAAAATAGACTTTAAAACAAAGACTACTGCTAGAGACAAAGAAGGACACCACATAATGATCAAGGGATCAATCCAAGAAGACATAACAACTGTAAGTATTTCGGCACCCAACATAGGAGCACCTCAACACATAAGGCAAATACTAAAAGCCATAAAAGGGGAAATCGACAGTAACACAATCATAGTAGGAGACTTTAACACCTCACTTTCACCAATGGACAGATCATCCAAAATGAAAATAAATAAGGAAACACAAGCTTTAAATGATACATTAAAAAAGATGGACCTGATTGATATTTATAGGACATTCCATCCAAAAAGAACAGAATACACATTCTTCTCAAATGCTCATGGAACATTCTACAGGATAGATCTTATCTTGGGTCACAAATCAAGCCTTGGTAAATTTAAGAAAATTGAAATAATATGAAGTATCTTTTCTGACCACAAAGCTATGAGACTAGATAACAATTACAGGAAAAAATCTGTAAGAAATACAAACACATGGAGGCTAAAGAACACAGTACTTAATAACCAAGAGATCATTGAAGAAATCAAAGAGGAAATCAAAAAATACCTAGAAAAAAATGACAATGAAAACACGACGACCCAAAACCTATGGGATGCGGCAAAAGCAGTTCTAAGAGGGAAGTTTATAGCAATACAATCCTACCTTAAGAAACAGGAAACATCTCAAACAACAAAACCTTACACCTAAAGCAATTAGAGAAAGAACAACAACAACAAAACCCAAAGTTAGCAGAAGGAGAGAAATCATAAAGATCAGATCAGAAATAAAACAAAAAGAAATGAAGGAAACGATAGCAAAGATCAATAAAACTGAAAGCTGGTTCTTTGAGAAGATAAACAAAATTGATAAACCTTTAGCCAGACTCATCAAGAAAAAGAGGGAGAAGACTTAAATCAATAAAATTAGAAATGAAAAAGGAGAAGTTACAAAAGACACCACAGAAATACAAAGCATCCTAAGAGACTACTACAAGCAACTCTATGCCAATAAAATGGACAACCTGGAAGAAATGGACAAATTCTTAGAAATGCACAGCCTTCCAAGACTGAACCAGGAAGAAATAGAAAATATGAACAGACCAATTACAAGCACTGAAATTGAAACTGTGATTAAAAATCCTCCAACAAACAAAAGTCCAGGACCAGATGGCTTCACAGGCGAATTCTATCAAACATTTAGAGAAGAGCTAACGCCTATTCCTCTCAAACTCTTCCAAAACATAGCAGAGGGAGGAACACTCCCAAACTCATTCTACGAGGCCACCATCACTCTGATACCAAAACCAGACAAAGATGTCACAAAGAAAGAAAACTACAGACCAATATCACTGATAAACATAGATACAAATATCTTCAACAAAATACAAGCAAAAAGAATCCAACAGCACATTAAAAAGATCATACACCATGATCAAGTGGGGTTTATCTCAGGAATCCAAGGCTTCTTCAGTATATGCAAATCAGTCAATGTGATACACCATATTAACAAACTGAAGGAGAAAAACCATATGATCATCTCAATTGATGCAGAGAAAGCTTTTGACAAAATTCAACACCCATTTATGATAAAAACCCTGCAGAAAGTAGGCATAGAGGGAACTTTCCTCAACCTAATAAGGGCCATATATGACAAACCCGCAGCCAACATTGTCCTCAGTGGTGAAAAACTGAAACCATTTCCACTAAGATCAGGAAAAAGACAAGGTTGCCCACTCTCACCACTATTATTCAACATGGTTTTGGAAGTTTTAGCCACAGCAGTCAGAGACAAAAAGGAAATAAAAGGAATACAAATCAGAAAAGAAGAAGTAAATCTGTCACTGTTTGCAGATGACATGATACTATACATAAAGAATCCTAAAGATGCTACCAGAAAACTACTAGAGCTAATCAATGAACTTGGTAAAGTAGCAGGATACAAAATTAATGCAGAGAAATCTCTGGCATTCCTATACACTAATGATGAAAAATCTGAAAGTGAAATCAAGAAAACACTCCCATATACCATTGCAACAGAAACAATAAAATATCTAGGAATAAACCTACCTAAGGAGACAAAAGACCTGTATGCAGAAAATTATAAGACACCGATGAAAGAAATTAAAGATGATACAAAAAGATGGAGAGATATACCATGTTCTTGGATTGGAAGAATTAACACTGTAAAAATGACTCTACTACCCAAAGCAATCTACAGATCAATGCAATCCCTATCAAAACTACCACTGGCATTTTTCACAGAACTAGAATTAAAAATTTAACAATTTGTATGGAAACACAAGAGACTCCGAATAGCCAAAGCAATCTTGAGAAAGAAAAATGGAGTTGGAGGAATCAGGCTCTCTGATTTCAGACTATATTACAAAGCTACATTCATCAAGACTGTATGGTACTGGCATAAAAACAGAAGTATAGTTCAATGGAACAGGATAGAAAGCCCAGAGATAAACCCCCGCACATATGCTCACCTTATTTTTGATAAAGTAGGCAAGAATATACAGTGGAGAAAAGCCAGCCTCTTCAATAAGTGGTGCTGTGAAAGCTGGACAGCTACACATAAAATAATGAAATTAGAACACTCCCTAACACCATATACAAAAATAAACTCAAAATGGATTGAAGACCTAAATGTAAGCCCAGACACCATCAAACTCTTAGAGGAAAACATAAATCACAGCAAGATCCTTTCTGACCCACCTCCTAGAGAAATGGAAACAAAAATAAACAAATGGGACCTAATTAAAATTAAAAGCTTTTGCACAGCAAAGGAAACCATAAATAAGACAAAAAGAAAACCCTCAGAATGGGAGAAAATATTTGCAAAGCATTAGAGAAATACAAATCAAAAGTACAATGAGGTATCACCTCACACCAGTCAGAATCTCCATCATCAAAAAATCTAGAAACAATAAATGCTGGAGAGGGTGTGGAGAAAAGGGAACCCTCTTGCACTGTTGGTGGGAATGTAAATTGATACAACCACTATGGAGACCAGTGCGGAGCCTCCTCAAAAAATTAAAACTAGAACCACCATACTACCCAGCAATCCCACTACTGGGCATATATCCTGAGAAAACCATAATTCAAGAAGAGTCATGTACCAAAATGTTCATTGCAGCTCTGTTTACAATAGCCAGGACGTGGAAGCAACCTAAGTGTCCATCAACAGATGAATGGATAAAGAAGATGTGGCACATATATACAATGGAATATTACTCAGCCATAAAAAAGGAACGAAACCGAGTTATTTGTAGTGAGGTGGATGGACCTAGAGAATGTCATACAGAGTGAAGTAAGTCAGAAAGAGAAAACAAATACCGTATGCTAACACATATATATGGAATCTAAAAAAACGAAAAGAAAAAGAAAAAAATGATCAGAAGCACCTAGGGGCAAGACGGGAATAAAGATGCCGACCTACTAGAGAATGGACTTGAGGATATGGGGAGTGGGAAGGGTAAGCTGGAACAAAGTGAGACAGTGGCATTGGCATATATACACTACCAAACTTAAAACAGATATCCAGTGGGAAGCAGCAGCATAGCACAGGGAGATCAGCTCGGTGCTTTGTGACCACCTAGAGATGTGGGATAGGGAGGGTGGGAGGGAGGGAGATGAAAGAGGGAAGAGATACTGGAACATATGTATATGTATAACTGATTCACTTTGTTATAAGGCAGAAACTAACACACCACTGTAAAGCAATTATACTCCAATAAAGTTGTTAAAAAAAAAAAAACTACCAATGGCATTTCTCACAGAAGTAGAACAAAAAATTTCGCGATTTGTATGGACACAGAAAGGACCTCGAATAGCCAAAGCAATCTTGAGAAGAAAAATGGAGCGGGAGGAATCAGGCCCCCAGACTTCAGACTATACTACAAAGTTACAGTAATCAAGAAAGTATGGTTCTGGCACAAAAAAAAATATAGATCAATGGAACAGGATAGAAAGCCATGAGATAAACCCATGCACATATCATCACCTTATGTTTGATAAAGGAGGCAAAAATATAAAATAGAGAAAAGACAGAGTCTTGAATAAGTGGTGCTGGGAAAACTGGACAGCTACATGTAAAAGAATGAAATTAGAACATTCCTTAACACCATACACAAAAATAAACTCAAAATGGATTAAAGATCTAAATGTAAGGCCAGACACTATAAAACTCTTAGAGGAAAACATAGGCAGAACACTCTATGACATAAATCACAGCAAGATCCTTTTTGACCTACCTCCTAGAGAAATGGAAATAAAAACAAAAGTAAACAAACGAGAGCTAATGAAACTTAAAAGCTTTTGCACAGCAAAGGAAACCATAAACAAGATAAAAAAGACAACCCTCAGAATGGGAGAAAATACTTGCAACTGAAGCAACTGACAAAGGATTAATCTCCAAAATGTACAAGCAGCTCAATAACAAAAAAAAAAAACACCCAATCCAAAAATGAGCAGAAGACCTAAATAGACATTTCTCCAAAGAAGATATACAGACTTCCAACAAACACATGAAAGAATGCTCAATATCACTAATCATTAGAGAAATGCAAATCAAAACTACAATGAGATGTCATCTCACACCAGTCAGAATGGTCATCATCAAAAAATCTAGGAAAAATAAATGCTGGAGAGGGTGTGGAGAAAAGGGAACACTCTTGCACTGCTGGTGGGAATGTGAATTGGTACAGCCACTATGGAGAATAGTATGGAGGTTCCTTAAAAAAACTACAAATAGAACTACCATATGACCCCGCAATCCCACTACTGGGCATATACCCTGAGAAAACCACAATTCACACAGAGTCATGTACCGCAATGTTCATTGCAGCTCTATTTACAATAGCCAGGACATGGAAGCAATCTAAGTGGCCATCGACAGATGAATAGATAAAGAAGATGTGGCACGTATATACAATGGGATTTTATTCAGCCATCAAAAAGAAATGCAATTGAGTTATTTGTAGTGAGGTGGATGGACCTAGAGTCTGTCATACAAAGTAAGTCAGAAAGAGAAAAACAAGTACCATATGCTAACACATATATATGTAATCTAAAGAAAAAATGATGATTCTGAAGAACCTAAGGGCAGGACAGGAATAAAGACACAGAAGTAGAGAATGGACTTGAGGACACGGGGAATGGGAAGGGTAATCTGGGACGAAGTGAGAGAGTGGCATGAACATATATACACTACCAAATGTAAAACAGATAGCTATTGGGAAGCAGCCGCATAGCACAGGGAGATCAGTTCAGTGCCTTGTGACCACCTAGAGGGGGGTGGCATATGGAGAGTGGGAGGGAGACGCAATAGGGAGGAGATAATAGGATATATATAGATATATATGATGTATAGCGATTCACTTTGTTATAAAGCAGAAACTAACACACCATTGTAAAACAATTATACTCTAATAAAGTGTTAAAAATAATGTTCTCATATAAGAAAAAAATGTGATTATGTGAGGTGATGAAGATTAAACTAATTGTGGTAATCATTTTTCAATATACACAAATATCAATTCATTATGGTGTACACCTCTAATAAAATGTCATATATCAACTGCATCTCAAGAAATGAGAAAAACACAAAATACGCACAAAAAACTTTCATATAAATCTAACAAAATATGTTTGCTGCTAATAATATTTATTTGTTAAAAACAATAAAATACTGATGACAGAAATCAAAGTAAACCTAAAATATTGGGAATATATCCTAGTTTCATGAGTGAAACGATTGTAGGATGTCAATTTTCCTCAAACTAATCTATAGATTCAACATAATCCCAATCAAAGTCCCAACATGCATTTTTTATTTGTGTGTTTCTGGGTGTTTTTTTGTAGAAATCAACAAATAGAGTCTAAAATTTCTATGGAAAGCAATGGAACTACAATAGCAAAACCAATTTTGTACAAGCACAACATTAGAGAATGATTGAATGATTTACTATAAATTACAGTAATCATTACTACATAGTATTTGTGAAACTATAGATACATAGATCAGTGAAATAGTACAGAAAGTCCAGAAATAAACCCATATAGATATGGTCAGTTGATTTTCTCAAACTTCAAAAATAATTTTGTAGAGAAAGAAGAGTCATCAAAAATCATGAAACAATTATATATCATTATGCAAAATAATAAATCCTTACAAAATTTAGCTCCAAATAGATCATAGCCCTAATATACAACTAAAAATCTTTCAATTTCTCAAAGAAAAATACGAGAAAAGATATTTGGTTTTGGCAAAGTTGTTTATATATAACAAAAACATGATTCTTAGAAAAAATTGGTAAGTTAGACATAAAAGTTTTAAATTTCTGCTCTTCTAAAAATATAAACATATTTAAGTAAATTAAAAAACAGACTGCAGACTGAAAGAAAAAAATATTATTAAATCATCATTTCTTTATTTTTGTTCCAAATACTATCCCAACTTACATTCTTAGAAATATATATATATATATATATATATATATACATACACACACACACATATATAAAATGAACACATGTATGTACACCTAAGTCTTCTGTTGCCAAAGGCTTGCATGTCAAAGGATGACATGCCAACACACATTTTGCTGAGTGTTATCTACAAGTCCATTTTAAACTGAATTTCTCTGGAATTAATTCTAAACAACAGATATATATTACTGAAGGAAATATCCATAAGGAACAAATAATTACATATTCTTTTATGTATAACCTTTTAAACTATAATAATTCATTTATATGTATTATTATGGTGTCCTAAATGTGTTCCCATTTTTCCATAAGTACATATAATTTTTATTTATTTATTTTTTTTTTTGGTGGTACGCAGGCCTCTCACTGTTGTGGCCTCTCCCGTTGCGGAACACAGGCTCCGGACGTGCAGGCTCCGCGGCCATGGCTCACAGGCCCAGCCGCTCCGCGGCATGTGGGATCCTCCTAGACCGGGGCACGAACCCGTGTCCCCCACATCGGCAGGTGGACTCTCAACCACTGCACCACCAGGGAAGCCCTATAATTTTTATATCTTGGTTCATACCTACTGTCAGCTACTCAGAAACATTTTCTTTCACTTATTTCAGGTTTATTGGCTTTCTTTTTAGGTAGGTTAGTTTGTTGCATGAATGACTTCTGTATAAATGAGACATTGTCATCTTTGAATAGTCTAGAGTTAGCAGTTTTTCTTGAAAACACCTGTCTGGTTTCTGAAGGAAATAATTTCATAGAAACAATAAAATCAATTATCATGATAACCAAAATAATTATTTCAGAATAATTAGAGATATATCTTTTGTCATTTACATTTTAATTTCATCATACAGTCTTCTCACTGACAATCTAATAATTTAGAATTAATCTCCACAAGCTTTCATGAATCATGTAGTTAGTTATGATAAAAAGGGATTAATTTTATAAAAGAGATTAATTAATTTCTGGGGTAAATTCCAGATAATCATAAAAACTTGGATGGGAATCATTTGTATATTTAATTAATCAACTGTAACATGCATACTGTTGTTTCTATTCAAATGAGCACTTTAATACTGATCATTACTCAATGTGAAATTCCTGCCAAGTGTGATCACGGGGAAATCCGCAGGATGAAAACTGAGTGCAAAGAAATATCAGCAGTGCCTTAGAAAGAATTCAATTGAAATAACAAGAATAAAAACAGATTAGGACTAGATATAGTTCCACATGGTTCTTATAGATCACTTGCTGAAAATAATTAGACTCAAATATAAACTGATTCTAAAATGACAAATCAAAATCCATGTTCACTGAAGCCATTAAATATTATGTAACTTAGTGTGATATTTTTACCTACTGTGGCATCACACTTTCATGTGATCAGGAAATTGACAGTTTTATTGCTTTTATTTTTTTTGGTTTAACCTGTAACCCAGTACCACAATGTATGAGACTATGATATTAGGATATTTTATTCATTTTAACTGACATTTATCGACTGGCCCTTGTGTATCAGACACTGTGTGTATTTTAATGATTACATTTATATACACTCTAAACTCAACTTGGGCAGTCTCTGCCTGAAAATTCATCATTTTGGGTCAATGGACTTCATGTGATCCCTTCCCACGTCTGCTAGTACCTTAGGGAACCTATTATTTCATCCTAGATGTTCATATACTTCTTTCTATGGCTTCATTCTCCTGCTATAAAATGCACTTAAGTTTATCCACTAATAGCTACTTATTTATCCTTTCAGAAATTTTCATGGAAATACACACACACACACATACACACACACACATTCAAATATTTATTGATCATCCATTAGGTATCATGAGCTCCTCTAGGTGCTTGAGTTAGATTATAAATAAAACACAACAATCTCTGGCTAAGGTAGGTGACATTCTATTTGGTGGAGAGACACAATATATTAAACATAATAAATAATTTAAAGATCTATTATATTAATAGGTAATAAATGCTTTAAAAAGCAAACATAGGGTAAGGGGTATAAAATAGGGTGGAAGTGGTTGGCAATTTTATCTAGGGTCATCCATAAAAAAAGGTGATATTTTTTTAAATGCTTGAAGGAGGTGAGAAGTAGCTATTAGGATATCTGGGAACAGAGCTTTCCAGGAAGGAGAAACACTGTGGCCAAAGCACCATGAGTGCAGAGTGAATAAGAGGGGAGAGTACAGGAGGGGAGGTCAGAGAGATGATGGAGGCCCTCATTTGGTAGAGACTTGCAGGATATTATATAGTTTTTGGATTTTTTTGAGTAAGGTGAAAAGCCAGTAAATAATTTTGTCCAGTGAATTAATATGATCATACTCATGTCTTCAAAGGATTTCTGTAAGTTCTAAAGAAATGGAATATAGAACAAGCATGGTTGCATGGAGACTAGTTAGGACACTCTTGTATGAATGTAGGCAGTAGAAAGGTGGCTTGGATCAGGGTGGTACTAGGAGTTGTGGAGAAGTGGTCAGATTCTGGATATAGTTTTAAAGTAGAGAAGAAAGCATTGGGTGCAGTGGTAAGAGAACACGTATTAAGAATATCTCCAGAAAGGATGCATGCACCCCGATGTTCACTGTAGCACTAATTACAATAGCCAGCACATGGAAGCAACCTAAATGTTCATCGACAGAGGAATGGATAAAGAAGATGTGGTACATATACACCATGGAATATTACTCAGACATAAAAAGGAATGGAATAGTGCCATTTGCAGAGATGTGGATGGACCTAGAGATTGTCATACAGAGTAAAGTAAGTCAGAAAGAGAAAAACAAATATCACGCAATAATCACTTATATGTGGAATGGTAGAGATGAACTTATTTGCAAAGCAGAAATAGAGTCACAGTTGTAGAGAACAAACTTATCGTTACCAACGGGGGAAGGAGGGGGTGGGATGAATTGGGAAATTGGGACTGACATAAAATAGATTACTAATGAGAACTTACTATATATCACAGGGAATTCTACTCAATGCTCTGTGGTGACCTAAGTGGGAAGGAAATCAAAAAAAGAGTGGATATATGTATATGTATGACTGATTCACTTTGCTGTACAGCAAGAAACCAACACAACATTGTAAAACAACTATACGCCAATAAAAATTAACTAAAAAAAAATAAAAATTTTAAAAAGAATATCTCCAGAGTTTTGGTGTGAGCAATTGGAAGGACTGACTGGTCAGAAACTGGAAAGAGAGGAGAGGTAAAGTGATTTTGTTCGTTGGAGGAATTCAGGAGTTCAATTTTAGACATGCTAAGCTTAACGTGTTTCCTTCCAAGTGGAAATATCATATAGGCAGTTGGGATACGAGTCTAGGGGTCAGGAAAAATCTGGGTTTTAGAGATAATTTAAATGGTGTTCAAAGCCAAGGACTGGATAAGATAACCAGGAACATGAGTGGAGATAGCAGAAGGAGGAAGCCATGTACAAAGAACTGGGGAACTTCCATAGTAAGTGGTTATAGAAAAGGTGAGTTAGCAAAAAATGTTACTTATTACCATGTCTATTAGACTGTTTCCCCAGAAAGAGGATTCAGGTGTAAGTAGCTTACTTTGTAAGATAAAGGAGATTCTGGTGATGGCAAAGGAAAATAATACAGGGAAGGAAGATAGAATAACTAATAATGATGTGCTATTAAGTTACATGCCATAGTGGATGACAGCAGCTTAATTTCATAAGTAAACCTTGAAATCATTGTAAAATACTTGGCTTAGAATGATCCCACTGGTGGCAAATCTAAAATGACCTTTGACTACTAAGCAGTGAAAAATAAAAAAGTAAATCCACATCTACATACTTAATAATGAGGCAAAAATGATCAAGAATAGATACAATCTTAAAAGCTACCAGCTAACTAAAAGATTATCTACACAGAGATAATGATTAGATTAATCTTAGACTTATTTCTAGTGAATACAGTGAAAGAACCAGAAGGCAGAGTATCTTCAAAGTATTTTTTTAAAGAATAACTCTACCAGAAATTTTATATCTATCAAAATTATAAGACTGTGAGCAAAATAAAGACATTTTCAAAACAAATACTGAGAAAATATTCTATGTGTAAACCACTATTTAAAAAACTATTAATGAAAGAACTTCAGCTACAAAAAAACCCAGAAAGAATGTATAGACTATTCAAAACAATGATGAACACAGCAAAGGAAAAAAAATTAAATATAGTAAAGTTTTTTAACATCTTTATTGGGGTATAATTGCTTTACAATGTTGTGTTAGTTTCTGCTGTATAACAAAATGAATCAGCTATATGTATACATACATCCCCATATCCCCTCCCTCTTGCATCTCCCTCCTACCCTCCCTATCCCACCCCTCTAGGTGGTCAAAATATAGTAAAGTTTTAAAAACTAATTCATTAACATGGGGAAAGATGATAAAAAAACTTTAAATTACAACAATTCTAACAAGATTGGAGATGTATTCACTGCACTGATAAAGCAGGCAGAAGTCTACATCATCACAGAGGAAGAAAGAAATGTCTGCTTTTTATATCTCGCTCTGCTCTTTTTTATTTATTGTAAACATGTTCTAAATTTTTAAGAAATGTAATAGTTTCTAGACTGCAGATGTTTCTTTAGGCACTTCAGATTTCTTTTCCTTTGTTACAATTTCAGCTATGAATTTAAAATATTTTTTAAAGTAATTTAACTGGTATTTTAGGTACTCTTTTATAGGAGAAATAATCACAATATCTAAAATATAATTTTACAAAAGCTGAAATCTTTGACTTTTTTTCAACCCTGAACACCCAGTATTATATATGGTTTTACAGTCAGTTAGTTTATACATTCCAATATGTTAGGCATTTTTTTAATTCATTAATAGCTTTAGTTTTCCAGTCCTTTCTGGGTTTAATTTCACTTTAACTGGAGTATATTTAGTACTTTCAAAATTATTCCCAGGAAACTACACCTTTTGTGTATTTGTTCATCTAAATGTTTGTTTTCCTCCGATGTAAAATTCTAGGTAAGAAATTATTTTTTACAACACTTTGGACATATTTCATGACCTTTTGTCATCTTCTATTAATAATTTGAAGGCTATTGTGAACCCAAGTTTATTTTCTTCAGTGTAATCTGTATTTTCTCTGTGGTAGCTGTTCAGATTTGCCACTGATTTTCTGTTTTACCATTATTCTTTTCCAGTGGCAAACACATTATTAGTCTTGCTCAGGACTTGATATGTTTTTTCAATCTGAAAAGTTTGGTTTTTTTCAGCATTGTATAATGCATATTCCAATTGCTCTTTAAATATTTACTTTTCCCCAATCTCTATTTACTTCTTCCTCAACTCCTATTGCTTTATTCCTTTTTTTCTTTAGCTTTCTCTTAAGACACTTTGATATTTTCAAATATTTTTATCTTTGTGCTGCATTTTGGTGATTTCCTCAAAAATCTGTCATTTCTATTCATAGTTATGCCTAATTAACTCTTGGGCAAATCCTTTGAGGTTTGTCTTTTTTGTAACGAATATATTCTGTTTTAGAAGGTGTGTTTTGACTTTAAAAAATGTTTTCATTCTGTAGATTGTCTTTTCAATTTATTTATGTTTTCCTTTACTGTGCAGAAGTTCTTTAGTTTAATGTAGTCCCACTCATTTATTTTAGGGTTTTGGGGGGTTTTGTTTTTTTGCCCATTCTCTTGATATCATATGCAAAAAATTTTATTGCTAATGCTAATGTCAAGGATTTTCTTTTCCTAAGTTTTCCTCTAGTTTATGGCTTCAGGTCTTATATTTAAGTCTTTTATTCATTTCGAGTTTACTTTTGTAAGTGGTATAAAACAAAAGTCCAGTGTTGTTGTTGTTGTTGTTTGTATGTGCATATCCATTTTTCTCAACACAACTTATTGAAGAGACTACCCTTACCTCATTGTGTGTTCCTGGCACCCTTGTCAAAACTTAGTGGACCATAAATGTGTGGGCTTATATCGGGGCTCTCTATTCTATTCCACTAGCCTATGTGCCTGTTCATATCTGAGCAAAGGTTAATATCCAAAATATATAACAAACTCAATATCCAAAACCACAAATAATCCAAGTTAAATGGGCAAAGATCCTGAATAAGTATTTTTCCACAGAAGATATACAAATGACCAAGATGTATATGAAAAGGTGTTCAGCATTACTAATCATCAGGAAAATGCAAATCAAAACCTCACAATGAGATATCACCTCACACCTGTTAGGATGGCTATCATAAAAAAACACAAGAGATAACAAATGCTGGCAAGGATGTAGAGAAATGGGACTCTTATCCAATGTTGTTGGGAACATAAATTGGTAGAGCCATTAGGGAAAATGGATGTTTTAATCAAAAAATTAAAAATCAAACTGCCATATGATCCAGTAATCTCACTCCTGGGTATATATCCAAAGGAATAGAAATTAGCATCTCGAAGAGTTATCTGTACTGTTTACTGCAGCATTATTCACAATAGCCAGGATATAGAAAAAACTAAATGTCCTTCAATGGTATGTGTGTGTGTGTGCATACCTGTGCATATAAGTATATACACATATGTATATCTATGTGTATATATATATATATATATATATATATACACATGTATATATAATGGGATATTGAGTCATAAAAAAGGAAATTCTGCCATTTGCACCAACCTGGGTGTAACTAGATGACATTATGCTAATTGAAATAATCCAGAAGGAAGAAGACAAATACTGTATGGTATCACTTATATGTGGTATCATACAGAAAAAAAAAGCTGATTTCATAGAAACAGAACATAGAATGGTGGTTGCCAGTGGCTGGGGGGTGAGGGAAATAGGGTGCTGGAAGTCAAATGACACAAATTTACAGCTGGAAGAAGAGGATCTATGGTATAACATAGTGACTATAGTTAATAATACAGTATTGTATACTTGAAAGTTGTTGAGAGTAGATCTTAAACATTCTCACTACACAAAAAAAGAATTACCTATTTTAACTATATGTTACCCATGTAAGATGATATATGTGTTAATTATCTTGATCTTGGTAATCATTTTGCAATGTATATGTATATCAAATCACTTTAAATATGTACAAATTTATATCATCAATTATTCCTCAATAAAGTTAAAAAACATAAAATAAAAAATTGTTTCATATTCAGTCATATTGCCCTTACATTTTTTCTGCTTTCTCTTTTTCAATGTGTAACATGATTTCAACATGTGACAGTAATGTGTAATGTTCTCTTTCAAATTGTTGTTTTATTTTCCCATTGCAGGGCTAATTTATCTTGCTTTCAGTTAACACAAATGCCCACAGTTTCTTAAATCTTTCTGAAGGAAATCATTATCACCAATGCTCCAAAGATATATTTTTGTGATTTATTGGAATAATAAGATTGAGTGGAACTTTTTAAAGTCATTTCTAAAATCCAGGGGGGAACTTATATGACCCAGCTTGAAGGAGCTCCCCAGTCCTGGAGTAAGCATCATTGGAAAGGGGTCTGAGTGTTATTGAAGTGGATACTCACAATCTTACCAAATAGATAAGAGGAATAGTATACCATCCAATGGGTGTTTCAATCAAAGCACAAATATTATACATTTCAGTGCAATTTTAGATGAATATAAGTAGTTTGATTGGAAGGATGAGACTAAATAAAATTCACTCTGAGTTATATTGTGAAAAGTAAGGCCAAAGTACCTTCCTGTTTTTTTATAATGGTAAAGTTAAACGATTTTAATAACAGTACAGATGTAATGAGGGACATTAAAAAAAATGAAAAAACCTACAAATATCTTTATTGGAGTATAATTGCTTTACAATGGTGTGTTAGTTTCTGCTTTATAACAAAGTGAATCTCCAAAATTTACAAGCAGCTCATGCAGCTCAATATCAAAAGAACAAACAACTCAATCTAAAACTGGGCAGAAGACCTAAATAGACATTTCTCTCCAAAGAAGATATACAGATTACCAACAAACACATGAAAGAATACTCAACATCATTAATCATTAGAGAAATGCAAATCAAAACTACAATGAGATATCATCTCACACCTGTCAGAACGGCCATCATCAAAATATCTACAAACAATAAATGCTGGAGAGGGTACAGAGAAAAGGGAACCCTCTTGCACTATTGCTGGGAATGTAAATTGATACAGCCACTATGGAGAACAGTATGGAGGTTCCTTAAAAACTAAAAATAGAACTACCATACGACCCAGCAATCCCACTACTGGGCATATAACCTGAGAAAACCATAATTCCAATAGAGTCATGTACCACAATGTTCATTGCAGCTCTATTTACAATAGCCAGGACATGGAAGCAACCTAAGTGACATTACAGGTTTTTGAGCAAGAGAATGAGCCTGAGGAGACTCAATGTTCAAATTCAGAACACGTGCTACCTTTACTTGTCCCAATAGTTTAATGATATCATCCATGATCTGGGTTCTTCTCACCTCTCTGACCTGCCATCTCAAGTACAATGGTTCCCCACACCCCCAGGCTGATTCTTCTCAAGGTTATAGGACAGCTTCAGAAATCCTAGGCTTTATGTCCAGGCATGAGAACAACGAGAGCAAAGGAAGACATCTCAGTTTTCACCACATCTGACTATTCTCTACACTATTTTTCTAGAGCCTTGTATATGGTATTGAATATATTTTTAACATGAGAAAGAAACTATTTTGATATATTGTCTACTAAACTGAAGCATTATAAAAATGTTAGAAATGAGAGCAGTAATCTATCAAACAATAGACATGTAAGTTGCCAAATAAACCGTAGAGTTTAATCTTTTGTGTGTGTGACAAAAACTTGAAAATATGTTCGCCTCGGCCTATTCTAGTATTACTACTACTTAATCATCAAGGCATTTATCTTAAAATGTTATTAATACAGAGGATTAGAGGGAGGAACAGTGGTGAAAACAAAGAAATACTGAAAACAAACCACGGATGGCAGGGATTTTGCTCATGACAAACCTGGTTTTTGTACATTCTCTTCTAGCTCCTTCAAATATTTTTATGATATATGTAGGAGGCTGATTTGCCAAAGTAATTAATCATGTAATGACTACACTTGTGGGTTCAATTATAGTCTTTATGGTTGGTTACTCTTTGTAATAAATACCATTTCTAGCTCTTTTTACTCCTTTTGCCCTGGGCAAGAAGGCCAGGACATAAGTGGAAAAGACAAATATAACGAATGTGCAGATGGAATACTTTTTCTCAAGTAGATGTAAGAACATATTAGTTTTCAATGTCAGAAATATTAGTTTGTTTAGTGAAGCTAAAAGCATATAAACATTCCCTAAATGTATAACTTCATTGCAATATCATCAGCTCTTTACCACATTTCAATTTTATTACTAATATGAATAATTTTAAAATGATTTTTAAAAAGTCTCTTCCTTTTTCTCAAATGGTAAAGGAAAAGTTTTGTGTAGCCTCAAAAAGTGCTTTTAATGTTTAAAGCTAAAAATCATTCATAAAGGTAACATCATTTTTCTTAGAATAACCTCTCATGAAAGCATCTTATCAGGCTTCTAAAAATACATATATATCTCTTATGTCTTTTAAACATATTGGGATTATAATATTTCCTAATTCTGAAAAGGAAATACAACCCCCCCTCCTTTATATAGGAGGCACTCTTTCTTCATTTTGAATGAAGTTTGCTCAAGTCCTTTGACAAATGTTTCCCAAGAATTGCCATTTCACAGGTACAATTCTAGGTGACGGGAATAATACAATGAACAAAATAGATAAACATCTCTGAAATTGTGGAGCTTACATTTTAGTGTAATAAAGCACATATAAGACTTAACAATAAAATATCAATTTTAAAACGTGGCGGTAAGAATTTTGGAGGAAAATAAAGCAAGTGGTATCTAGGCAGTACATGAGGTTGCATTTTTAAATAGGGTGTTAAAAGAATGCTTCACTAAGGAAGTCATATTTTAGTAAATCTCTGCCTGTTTAAACTATTAGGATAGTTTTTGCCTTGTGTTAGGACCCTGACTGATACCACCAGCGGTCCTAGGAAACTGTCTCTCAATTACAGAATTTTTCGATTGGTTTAGTCATGGTGTTGCTGAACATCTTGTTTATGGAAAATGGGATAATAATAATCTATGGTGTATACTGGCATCAAAAGGAATCAAGATGTTTACTTGTGGTTTATTGTGATATGACAATGGAAGCAAGTTCCTAGGGAGCTCTGATTATTAAATTATCAGCTCAAGTCATGATTTCAGAACCAGATAACTTCCATTGTAGAAGCAGAATAATCTCTTATTTTTTGCAGCCACAGAGCCAAATTTTTTACCATTAAACACAAATTTTAAGTCTGCTACTTACAGAATTAGAATGCTGATTTAATGTATAGTCTTGCTCAGTTTCTCATATGAAAGTTAGGACTTTGATTGGGAAGCATAAGGGCCATGACCTTTTGAATGAAGGCATCTGATGGCCTCCACTGACACTGAGAATCTGTGCATTCAGTCACCCTGAGCCTCCTTGCCAGTGGAAGTAGCTGTCCATCTGTGTCTAAAGAGACTTGCCTCTCTTTGCTGAAAACTCTGTTAACCTTACCTGGAGCATATATCTTATAACGAGGTAAAAATTTTCCTTAAGCCTACCACCTCACCGCCTGTTGGCATGAGACCCATAGCTAAAGTCAAATGTCGTCATGATCCAGAAAGCCAGACACATACTATGATGCAGGAGGAAATAGCTTACACACAAAACAGTTCCAATATTTTGCAGATATATGTCAAAAGAAACCTTGGGAACTGGTGGGAGAATGGATTCTAAGGGTGCTAGACTGAGAAGGCTAGAATAAAACACTAGGACATGCCCTTAGTAGAGATTCTTGAAGGTAGCTTCAACTACTTGCTTTGTTGACTGAAACTTGGACTTCAAGATAACATACCTTTAGTGAGATTGATATGATAGATCTTCTCAGGCATGATGTGGAGAAAAGAGTCAAACAACATCAGGAGACATGAAGGTTGGGATGTATTTAATTTCTGCAACCCTCGTACCAACCCTCAATTACATCTCATAAGAATGTCAAGAAGGCACTCCCATAACTATGCTCATGAGACACACATAGTGAGAGGAACACCTATGTCCTTGAAAAAATTGTGGTTGTTTTCCTTTGTGGGTCAGGAATGACCATGAAGGAATGCTGCTCCTGAAATGTGCTCCCTGATTTCGTTTGGGATAATTGGATCACGCTGTAGCAGAAGCCAAGTGGCAGCACATAATCATCAAAAAGGAGGAGTTTATTTACCGTGAAGAACAGTAGGATCATACCATTAATCAGAATATTTTGGCTTTCTGGGATCTCTGGAGCTGGCTAATTGATCATATTGTCCCAAGGAATGAAAGAGATGATCAACATACTATAATATTGCTTGATCTATATAACTGAAAAATCATCATCACCAGCAATGATGTTTGTGGACCAAATCCCCACATAAGTTGCCATAATAGAGAATCATGACATCTAACCTAACATTGAGACTTAAGTCACAAAATAAGCCTAAAACCCCTTGACTAAAATGGAAGACAGTGGGTTATCATCTTATTTTTAAAAATCTGTCTAGGTCTACTATTTTCAGTTATGACATCTAATCAAGCTTAGAAATCTTGTTGTATGATTCTTACAATAAGGAAAAAAAAGGCTGAACAAATGAAAATCAACAACTTTTTGTAGGCCCATCAGAGAACTGATGTCACAGGTCAAATTGACAACCCCAAATTTGAAAGGACAGGAAAATATAGAGAATCAGAGCTTAGATCAGCTCACTTGGAGTACAAACTGCTACAGCCAAGAATTGGTAGGAACATTTAAGTAGCAATTTTGACAAGTTGCTGGAGATTAAATGGAGACTAGCTTTATAGTAAGAAACTACTGGGAGCCTAGTCTTAGTGATGTCCTGACACATTCATGGGGTTTACTGCCAGAAACTTCAATAGTGAAAGGTTGAAACTGTTTCCTCTAAGGTCAGGAACAAGAAAAGAGTGCCCACTCTCACCAACCCTATTCAATATAGTATTGGAATTCCTAGCTAGAGCAATCAGGCAAGAGAAAGAAATAAAAGGCATCCAAATTACAAAGGAGGAGATAAAAGTACCTCTGCAGATGATAGGCTCTTATCTATAGAAAAATCTTAAAGACCCCACCAAAAAACTGTTGGAACTAATCAACAAACATCAGTTGTGTTTTTATACAGTAACAACAAATACCTGAAAAGGAAATAAAGAAAACAATCCCACTCACACTAGTATCAAAAAGAATAAAACACTTAGGAATAAATTTAAGCAAGGAGACGAAAGATCTATACACTGAAAACTATGAGACAGATAAAATTTCCAATAAGAAGAAAATACTAAATAAATTATTGTGTATCCAATTGATAAAGTGCACCAGCTAAAAAACTTTTAATAACCATTTAAATTGCATACTAAAATACTTATGGTATGGTAGCAAGTCGGAAAAGCCTAATATAAAACTGACACTGAGTTCTTATTAAACTCATATTTTCTGAAATAAGGTATGGCATAAATGAATTTTTAATAATAAAATTTGAGGAATGAGCTCAGTTAGATGACCAAAATATGTGTTTAAAAAAGGCTGTATAGGGCTTCCCTGGGGGCACAGTGGTTGAGAGTCCCCCTGCCGATGCAGGGGACACAGGTTCGTGCCCCGGTCCAGGAAGATCCCACATGCCGCGGAGTGGCTGGGCCCGTGAGCCATGGCCGCTGAGCCTGCGCGTCTGGAGCCTGTGCTCCTTAACGGGAGAGGCCACAACAGTGAGAGGCCCGCGTATCGCAAAAAAAAAAGGCTGTATAAAAATATATGGAAAATTCTACTTGAAATTATCATGCTTATTTTTATTTTTGTCTTCATCCATTTTAGATTTTTATAAAAAGTTAATCACCAAACATGATAAGTAAAATATAACATTCAACCTTTAAACTATAGCTAACTAAGTATTTAGAGACAAGGCAATATTTTTAAGTGAGTAAATAGAGAATTTTTGCACTATGAAGATTTTTTAGTACCATAAGCTATATAAGAATATAAAATAGTTAAGAAAAAAATAGTTCTAAGAAATTAAAAATTATCTATAATAAAATGATACAAAATAATATTAATAGTATTAACTCTCATTCATACCCAGTAGTATTTCTACATGTACCTATTTTCTCTGAGCCTTGTTAAAAACAGTAAATGGCATGAGATTTTACCTGACACGCAAGCTATAAAGTAGGCCTTCAACAGTTTCATACATGTTAGCAAATGACATGACACTCTTGAGTCAGAGACAAGCGACTTCACTCACATTTGCATTGTCTCTGCTTGTGATGCAGAGAAGCCCAGGTGGATGCTGCATAAAGAGCGGGTTTTCATCGTAACTGAGGAACCCCAAGCTTGGGAAATGCCAATTTTTTTAAAATGGGCTTTACAAAAACTTGCTCAACCTTTGCCTTGGAGGGAGACATTGTCTTTATTATATTGGGGAGTACACAAACCTGCCCTCTGCTCCAAAGAAAAATGCCACCTTTATTTTCCAAAAATTTAGCTATACAAACATTCTTGAAAAGATGATTCAGAACAAAGCTGTAACAAATACTGAAAATTATGGCTATGGTCCCCACACATAGTGACTAGGTAAATAAGTTGAAGTCATAAAGTTAAAAAGAAATGGCAGCAGGCTGTTTAGGAATTTTCTGTGGATATGTCCTCTGAGTTTGCTCATAAATAATACAGGACAATTTAGTATATTAAAAAGGGAAGCAAAATTTCTGATAAGGCTGATGGAACCTCAGGTAGGCAGAAGCAAGTTTAGTATTTATAGTACTAAAGTTAGTGTATTTAGTACTAAATATACTAAGCAAATTTAGTATAGTATAGTTTAGTATATATTAACATAATTATATAAATTCTATTGATTATTGACATAATTTATAAATGCATATTATATAAATTATATTGACACAATCTATAATTATATAATTATAAATATGTAATTGTATATATCTAATATAAAATATCTTCCAATGTAAGCAAGGAAAAAACTATTAATTGTCTCTTCCTCTGGGTTCTACTTATACTTTTATAATCCCACATTTGATACTATATATACTGCATTATAATTTGTTCACATTTGATCTCCTCTGTATACATTGAAGTTTCTCTAGAAAGTGAGGTCTAGCCAAGGACACTTGGAAATTAGTTCTAAGTTCAAAACCAATCTCTGCCCTTCAGTTAATATTGACCAGCTGCTTAACTTCTCTGAGAATTAACTACTTCAATTATAAAATTTAAAAATCTGAAAATTATCATGCAGTTTTGCTGAGACTTATGAAAGACACCTGGCACATAGTTTCTCAATTATAGGTGCTTACAAACAAAATACCATTAAAGATAGTAATAGAAATGCATGGTACTTAGGCATATTACCCTGAAAACTAGGATAATAACTTAATGGGGAAAAATATAATATTTATAACAATAACAAGGTACTGAATAAATGGAGAGACATGGCATGTTCACAAACAGAAAATTTGACATCATAAATACAATATATCAATTGATATTAAACTCAAACTTATTTCATTAAAAAATTCTCATTGGGGGGCTTCCCTGGTGGTGCAGTGGTTGAGAGTCCACCTGCCAGTGCAGGGCACAGGGGTTCATGCCCCAGACCGGGAAGATCCCGCATGATGCAGAGCGGCTGGGCCCGTGAGCCATGGCCGCTGAGCCTGCGCATCAGGAGCCTGTGCTCCGCAGTGGGAGAGGCCACAACAGTGAGAGGCCCATGTACCGCAAAAAAAAAAAATTCTCAGGGCTTTTGTTGACCCTCACGAAGTAATGATAAGTTTTGACTGGAAGTTTAAAAAAAAAAAAATAGCTAAGCAACTCCTAAAAGAGGAGGAAAAACATTAAGAGGAGAATAAAAGTTATTGCTTTGCAATATTACATAGCAAGTATTTTTACAAAGCCATGTTAATTACACTGTGGTATTGATGCAGGGAAATACATCAGAACAGTATAGAAGGTTCTCAAGCATACGCTTGGATAATAAATGGAATCCTGATCATTGACCAGCTACCATTGCATACCACTGGTACCTATTCAATATATGGTGATACCTCAGCTGGATGTAAATATAGAAAAATGAAGATAAATAAATCCCTCTCACCCACCATATACCAATCACCTTCAACTTGGCCTACATAAAAATTAAGAGCTTAACTACTGATTAAGTCTTATGTAAACACAAATAGTTTAAAGAGAAAAAAATTCTAGATCTTTAACTTCAATGTCTATTCTTTCATGTGCCTGAGAACACATTTGAGTGGAGGCATCATTTATGGTCTCCTCTTTTTATGACCCTTTTCACTTTTGCCTTTCTCTGCATTTGCATAAGATGGCCATACTTCTCACTCATCCAGAATTATCCTGTGGTATAAAACTGGCAAAGTACCTGATAAAGGGAGAAATCAACATGCTTCCATCAATAGACCTATACGCCATATTCTTGCCCTAGACTAGTCTTATTTCCCCTCTCTTACATGGAAAAAGCTTAGCATGAGGACTGTGACATTTCATTGCATATCAAACTGTTATTCACCAGATTTATTCCAAATGGAGTACAGGAGTGATCAAGTCCTAAATTATTCCCAAATAATTGTCAAGTACTTATTGCATCACTATTGGAGGGAAATCCAATGATACAAATGAGAAAGAGAAAGAGCTGGGGGTGGGGAGAGAGAGGGAGAGAAAGAGAGAGAGATGAATGAGACTGAATGAGAATTTAAGAAACGCTGATGGTGTAGCTCTTTATTTTAACCAGACTCACAAATCATGCTAGGAATCTATCTATTGTAGAGTTGAAATTTAGAATTTCAATGATTGTCAAGGAGGAGCTTATTAACATATTTTTGTTACTTTCTAATAGAAAGTAAAGCTCATTTGGTTGATTTGCTTGACAAGGATTGACTTTGCCAATTAGGTTATATGACTATTATTTCCCATAAACTAAACAAGTTAACTGTGGCTCCGGAATTCTCACTCAAATATATTTACAACATGAGATAAGATAGGGGCATTCATTAAAATATGTATTGCACTGGCAAGGGTATATTGAAATCAATTCTATTTCTATTTTCTTCTAATAAATGTTTTGTATATCAGGGTAAACAGGTTTCCTCTATGTTGAAAAAGAATAAAAAGGAATAATTAATAGTCTTTTGAAAAGTCTTCATAAAGCCTTTTAGGTATAATTCCTAGAAACTGAGTTTGTGATTGATCTTCATGACTAGGTAACAAATGTTTTTGAAAGTTGGGTCATTCCATTCCTTGCAATCAATAAAACTGAAGGAGGAAGTAATCAAGTTGTCAGCTGATATAATATTAAAAATAGGTTTTATGAGAAACCACTAGGTTATTTGGAATATAATTTGAAAAGAATTTAAAAATTGAGTAACAATGCTATTACAGAACTCCTTTCATTTGTATCTCTCCATTAAGTAGATAAATTGTCTCATCATTTACATCTATAATGAAGAAAACCAGGAAAAATTCTCATTCTAACAATAAATAATAATCATCTGGGCATATACGAACTAATTGGGAAAAACAAAAAAGCCTCTTTCATCTCATTTTTACTTCTTATCTTTAATAATTATTCAGATAAATATCTATGTCACTTTGTTCATTTTTGTGCTCACACTTCATGCTAACTCAAATGTAATGAAAAAATTCCTGACAAAATTTAACTTGTGGATAGCTTTGGAAATGCCAAAATTCTCAAAATACTATTTCAGATCATATTTATATTTTTGTTGCAGTTACATATAATGTGATTAAAATGTAATCATAAAGCATATCAATATTGAACACATAAACCAAGGCAAAAACTCTGAATGTTAAATAAGCTCTTACTACTGATTTTTTTTAACTGGATGATTATGGATTTCAAATTGCCACAGTATTTTGATTCACTGGCTACTTTTTAAAAAGTGACACAAGTTCTCTGCTGGAAAGACTAAATTTACAAATTACCAAAAATTTTATTTTTTGCAACTGTTTACATTTGCTGAAATATTACATATATCAAATTTAAACACCCAAAGCAGTACATAGCTTTTTAAGCTATGGAACCTATAAGGTCTTAAAATTTAAGACCATGACCATTTAGAAAAAGAAACTCACACAAATCAAGGAATTAAATATAAAAAGCAATGTATAATCTTTTAGAAACAAAAGCAGCAGAATATCTTTATAACTTAAGGAAAGGAAAAAATGTTTTATATAAGCACAAAAAGGTCAATTAAGGAAAACACTGGCCATTTGAAAACAAAAACTTATGAATTTCTAGTCAAATGAAAATGACAAACCACAAGTTAGGGAAAAATAAATGCAATTTATATATAACCAACAAAGGAAAACATACTCAGAACATATAACAAACTTATAAAAAAATCAATTATAAAATTTCAGCAAATTAGGAGTGACATAGTTGAGGACACACAAGTTGCTAATAAATATTTGACAATTTGCCTAAGCTAACTTTAATCAGAATATGAAAATTAAAAGCACAATAAAAACTATTTCAGTCATGATATTGGCAAAAATTAAAAATTGAGAAAAACAAGTGGTAATGAAGGTTAGAAACAATGGTGACTCACATGTACATGTTTTTAATTACTTTGAAAAATATTTCAGCTTTTCTTGTGTCTTACAACTTAGCAATCCACTCTAAAGATACCTGGTATATAGGCAGCAAGGGAGCAAAAAACATGTATAAGAATATTCATTTAAGAAAAGCAATACTGAAAACAAACTAAGGTCCATTAACAGAAAAATAAATTATAGTACAATTAACCCTTGCACAACATGAGTTTGAACTGTGCAGACTCACTTATAGGCTGTTTTTTTTTCAATAAATACACACTATAGTACCACACGATTTGTGGTTGGTTGAATCTGCCTGAGGATGTGAAACTGGGGATGTGGAGGGCTGACTGTAAAGTTAATGCATGGATTTTTACTTTGCCTGGGGGAAGGGGGGGGTGGGTGCCCCTAAAGCTCTCAGTGTTCAAAGGCCAACTGTACGTTCAAGTATTCAAGTAATGGAATTATAAGCTGCAATTTCCTATTTTTTAAAAATGTATTATTTCTTTATTTTTTTGGCTGTGTTGGGTCTTCGTTGCTGCATATGGGCTTTCTCTAGTTGCAGCAAGCGGGGACTACTCTTTGTTGTGGTGTGCAGGCTTCTCATTGTGGTGGCTTCTCTTTTTGTGGAGCACAGGCTCTAGGCACGCAGGCTTCAGTAGTTGTGGCTCATGGACTCTAGAGTGTAGGCTCAGTAGTTGTGGCACACAGGCCCAGTTGCTCCACGGCATGTGGGATCTTCCTGGACTAGGGCTCAAACCTGTGTCCCCTGCATTGGCAGGCGGATTCTTAACCACTGTGCCACCAGGGAAGCCCCCCTTTTTTTTTAACTTTATTTTTAGTGTTTTGCTAAATATTTATTTGAACTTCTGCTTTTGTGTTTCCAATCCCACCACATGGTTCTTTGGTCATCCACCTAACTTATGTCAATCGATCACTGTGACTTCAAGCCTTTTCTACCTTCCTTGGGGCCCTGGGATACAGCAAAGACCAACCAACATACAGGAGAACAACAAAAAAATGTGGGTAAACATGAGGCCCGAGAAACACTTATAAATCTTAAGTGTTTTGACTATAAAAGAAAGGGAGGGACAGAGAAAGGGAGGGAGGGGGAGGGAGGGGGAGAGAAAGAGAGGAAAAGGAAGAGAGAGGGAGGAAAGGGGAGAGGGAGAGAGAAAAAGAAAGAAGGAAAGAAGGAAGGGAGGAAGGGAAGAAGGAGGGAGGGAAAGGAGGAGGGCGGGAAGGAAGGAGGGAAGGAAAGGAAAGAAAGGAAGGAGGAAGGAAGGAAGAAAGAAAAAGGTAACTATGAGAGGTGATGAATGTGTTAATTAACTTAATGTTGGTGATCATTTCACAATATCAACATATATCAAAACATGAAATTGTACACCTTAAATATATGCTATTCCTATGTATCAATTATACCTTAAATAAGCTAAGAAAACCCAGCAGCAATAAATGAATAAACTACATAATAACGTATGAACATAATTAACCCTATGATTTTTAATTTTGAAGGAAGAAAGCAAATATAGCTATCTACAAATATTCCACTTATATAAAGTTCAAAATCAGGGAATTATGAACAATGTATTCTTTAGTCTTAAATTCATATCTGTTTATACCATAATGAAAAGCAAGGAGACATGTCAAGGAGAAAGAGCATGGGTTATGTTCTATTTTTAAAATTTTGTGTTGAGTAACATCAAGATGGTGACATAGGTAGTTCCTCATTTCAGTACCCCTCACAAGGGGATCAACTAGTAACTATCCACTGACAAAATACCAGAGTGAAAATCCTAGAACACTAGGTTAAACTGAAGCAGCCCCCTCACCACAGAGATGAAGAAGGAGCACATTAGAAGAGAAAATTTGGCAAGAGAAACCCACAGAAGGAAGACACTGTGAAGAGACACATGGAGAAGGAGGCCGTCTACAAGCCAAGGAGAGGAGCCTGCAGCAGATCCTTCCCTCACAGCTCTCAGAAAAAAACAACCCTGCCAACACCTTGATCTAGGACTTCTGGCCTCCAGAAATGTGAAACAATAAATTTCTGTTGTGTAAGCCAAAAAATTAAAAACAAACAAAAGAGACCCTTTGTGATGTATACCTGAGTGTTTATATTATTGTTAATCTTTCTAGCATCTCTATGTTACACATATTACTTTAAAATATTTAATATTTCATTGAATATTTTAAATCAATTGTATAAGAGAGGAGAAAATAAAATTAAGATAAATATTCTTCTAGCCTGGGTTCAACCTCTTTACCTATCATTTAAGAAGTTATCCAAAATAAGAACTAACTTAAACATCTTTACTGGGGGGTGGTCTCTGGAGAACAAACATCACATCTTATTATCTCTATGTGCCACATTAAACCACAAACTTGTGCATATAATTGGAGTCAATATTTTGATTATATGTATTACTATTTTTCAAACTAGGTATAAATACACCCACTATAAATATCTGTAAACACTTTGTAAATTCTAAATGCAAACTGGCTCTTTTTTTTCTAAGCCTGCATCAGAATTGCTGAATATATGGTGTTCTTGGGCGTCTACTTGAAAGATCACAAATTTAAATCTCTATTTTGAACAAACAGCAATCATTTCCCACAAAGTCCATAAAAATCCTTAATGACAATATGTACTAGTTATGTACAGATAAACTCAATGGTGTTTCTGGAAGATGTTATGTAAAAGGTAGCTGTGATATCCATTCTTCAACTTTTGAAAAGCCCCTTAGAAGTTTACTTCAAACACCTGTAATCCTTTCTGAACTTTGGTTCAGAGATGGTTCTCGTCTCTTCAAACAACTCCAACATTGACTTTGAGATAAAAGGTTCCCTATGGGATTCAGAAGGTTTTACAGTGACTCACTGTGAAGCCATAAACCTGACCTTTTAGGAATTTGTTTTGTAACCTTGAGTTGTCTTAGACATACATGCCTGCAACCCCGGTTGATAGACCCTGTTCACATTGAAGCACTCAATTTGTTTTATCTTTTTCTTGAGGGGACCCAGCTAACTTGCCCTGAGAAACAAGTGTATTTGACTTAGTTGGGTCCTATTTTGCCTTATGTTTACAGGTCAACACACACAAACAAATGTCTTTTAAATAACTGTGCACTGACTTTTAGTCAATACCTCTTGGCCTCAAATACTTTAACAATTTAACCACAGAAGAAAATAACTATCTAATGCTAATTTATTAGCATTAAATTCACTTGAGGGATGTACAGCTATAAAATGTCTTTAAACATTTGCTTAAATTGATACATTTTATGTTTAAATCATTTGTATATTATCTGTGCCATGCTAAATATAAATTTTTTAAAGAGTGTTAAAGATTAAAAAAAAAAAGACACAGTAAAAAGAAAAAGGATTCCCTTTATCATGGTCATCACTTAAAGGAAAATTTTACAAAAGAAAAAAGTGATTTATAAAAATATCATCTAGTGGTACTATTATGTTAGAAATATAGTAAAATTGATAAAATAGGCATAAAAATCTATATATTCTCTCTACATCAATATCAGTTAGAAAACAAAAGATTGCATCTTTTAAGATTTCTACCACATTATAAAAGTAATAACTGAGAAAAATTAAAAAGCGATGAGCAAGAATATGAATTAAAAAAGACTTGAAAAATTGGACAGATATTGTGGTAAAATATTAGCTGTCTATAATTTAATTACAATTCTGACAAAATTTTGATCTATAAGAATAACAAATGAGTAATGCCAAAAAAATACGCTGCAAAAAGATAGAAAGCATATACAGGCAATAAATTTCAGAAAAAAATACACTTAAAGACCCAACTTCTTCAGGATAAGGAGATTGCCAAATGATGACAAAAGATCTCATTTACGAGGACAATATAATCATTTGAAACGTATACAAAGTTTTAAAAAATCTTTACAATATTTAAAACAAAATGAATACAAAGACTTTGAGAAATTGTCAAATTCACCATTACACAGAAATTTCAACACCTATCCCCTCAGTCATAATTATATGCTAACCATACAAAAAGATACCGAAGATGTATAAGACATGAACAACACAATTAACAAGCTTTATCTAGTCGCTATATTCAGAGCTAATTTCAGCTGCCATCTCTGGGTAAGGCGTATGTGGCCCCAGCTGTTCTGAGTGATTGAACATACCTTCCGACTGGTTTGACCAACACAACATTGTTATCAAATATTTTGCATATTTCTTCTGAGCAATATATAAAACCCTGTACCCAATATGAAAATATTAAATATTAATTTAATGAATATATGGAATATCTAAAAAATTATCATGTATATTAGCCCATCAAGCAAATCTCAATACATTTCGCAATATCAACTCATCAGTGTTGTCAGACCATCTCAATAAAATGCAATCAAATTAGAAATAAATTTGAAAAAAAGAATATTGAATGATAACTGTAAAAACATACTTCTAAATACCTCATAAATGGAAAAATAAATCAGAACTAAATGTTTAATTAAAGAGAGTCTTCAAAAAAATGTGATAATTACTGACAGTGGGGAAAATATTTGCAAAGGGAAAACATAGGAGCAGTAATCAACATTTTGGAGATCAGAATTTTCTGACAAGTATTACTTCAAGACCTGCCCCAAGGATGAGTGGAAATTATTCGGGAAAGAAGTGGAGTACATATAAGACAAACAGTGCAGAATATATAGGAAGATAATTGATTACTTTTTTCTTATTTCTTTGTGCTTCCTGCTTTTTGTTTATCTAGAGGCAATTATTTTATTGGGGAAGATTAGACTCTTGGAATGAAAGTAGCTTTTATTTCAGCTTCGAAATTCTAAAAGAGGTTCTAAAAAAGTGAAGCCCAATTCAAAAGAAACTGTTTTTAAAAGTAGGTTTTTAGATTACAAGACCCAGGCACTTGAAAGTTAAAGTGGGTTCTTTATTAAAAACTTAAATGTAAAATTCACTGCTCAGAGGATTGAATTTGTTATCTTCTGTAAGTCATGACTCAGTGGAAGACAGATACATCACTGAATTATACAAAAGATGCCTGCAGTCTAGACAAAGAGGATACAAAATTTGGGACCTTATAACTAGAGGTCCTTGCTAATACCATGGACAGGACAACAATGATATAGGCCCATTCTCAGTGGACAGACACAGCAAACCACAGCAGCAGCAGAAGCTGCGGGAGAAGATGAACCAGACACTGGACAGATGGAGATACATTAGAGGCCACAACTGGCCTTGGTGACAATTCAGGACTCTGCATCCCCTTCTAATGCCACAAGGTTATGAACGTTTCCACTGCAGTTCACAGAGAGGGACAGAAGGAAAGATTGTGAAGAGGACAAGGGGACAAGATCCCTGACAGTAAGTTTGAATTTTAAATTGACTAAGTTTATATGCAACACTGATGGAGAAATTAACCTTAAGAGACTCTTTTACCTTGAAAGGCCCAGAATTTCCTTAAAGAGACCAGATTATATATTTTCCTCTATTGAGTGGAAATGAGAGTTCAGGAGCAAGTTGATTGCAATTATAGAAAAAAAATAAGAAAATTGTAGTGCTACACATCAGAATAGTAACATACAAATTTGAAACTCATGGCTAAGTTCAGAGAAAATCATGAAATAAAAGACGTCTTTTATGTGGTAGAGTGTGGATTTCATTCTTCGGATAATGTAGAATCACTGAAGGTTTTAAATAGTGGATCAAGCACATTATTTAAGTCAGGTTTACTGAGATGTAATTTACTTACAGCAATTCACCCTTTTCAGTGTAGAGTTTTATAAGTTTTGACAAAAGGATAGAGTCAGAAACCACCATAGTCAAATTATAGAAGAGTTTCATCACCCAAGAAATCCCCTGTTCACTTCCCCATCTCCAGGTCTTAATATTGACTCATTTTCTATCACTATTATCTTGGCTTTTCCAAAATATCATATTAATGGACTCATATACTATGTAGCCTTTATAATTGGTTGTTTTACTCAGGATGACACACTTGAGATTCATCCCTGATGTTATGTCTATCACCTTTTCTTGCTAAGTAATATTTAATTTTATCAATTTACCACAGATTGTTAATCCATTCCAGTTGAAAAGCACTAGCTTGCTTCCTGTTTCTGTGATACAATGGATATAACTATAAACATGTGTGTGAACATAAGTTTTCATATCTCTTGATAAGATATCTAAGATTGGGACTGCTGGGTCATATGTCAATTATAGGTTTAACTTTACTAGCAATTGCCAAAATATTTTCTGAAGTGGCTGTTCAATTTTGTATTCACACCAGCAATATATATGAGAGTTCTAGTTTCCCTGCATCCATGCTATCTTATATGTTTATGATTTTAGATATTCTAATAGGTATGTAGAGGTACTTTATTGTGATTTTAATTTGCATTTTCCTCATGACTAATGATACTGAACATCCATATTTTTATTATTTTCCATATATAGTTTGGATAGCAACATTATTAATACAGATGCTGTTATATACTATCCATATATCTTTTTGGTGAAGTGTCTCCACATCTTCCACATATTTTATTTGGCTGTTTGCTTTTCTTGTCATTGGGTTTTTGGAGAACCTTATATATTCTGGATGCAAATTCTTTTTCACGTGTGTCTCTAGCCAAAATTTTCTTCCAGTCTTTTTAGGTCAGATACGTGCATTTAAAAGATAAGTCTGGCTTCAATTTTTAGAATCAACTAGAATGGACAAGACTAGAGACAGGAAGAGTATCTAGTTGCATTTAATTAAAGCAACTGAACAGAATATAATGATATTAAAGAGAAAAAAATCAAGAGACACTGTTAATTTGGACTTTGGGGGAGATACGGAAGGAATAAACTATGAACTAGAATTCTTCCCAAAGCAAATGGGAAGAAAATTTATTAATATTAACACAATAAACTTATATTTTGAGAAAGAAGAACTTTTTTCATGTCTATTCCATGTTTTTTGTTTTTTTGTTTTGTTTTTGCGGCACGCAGGCCCCTCACTGTTGTGGTCTCTCCCGTTGCGGAGCACCGGCTCCAGACATGCAGGCTCAGCGGCCATGGCTCATGGGCCCAGCCGCTCCGCGGCATGTAGGATCTTCCCGGACTGGGGCATGAACCCGTGTCCCCTGCATCAGCAGGCGGACTCTCAACCACTGCACCACCAGGGAAGCCCTATTCCATGTTATTTTTATTTTAAAATGTGTGATATTAAATGAGCATTTGTTTACTAGTGTCTATATTTATCGTGATATTTGATATGGTCAGATTTTGCTATGCCCCGTGGTTATTATCCTCTTCTGGTGGAGATCTCTCTAGCTGATAAAATGTCAGTTTCTTGATAGCCAGTCTTGCTCATGTATGTCACCTCAGTGTGCCAGTTTCTAGAAGAGGACTTAACATATAGGAGGTACACTGTGATTAGTGAAAATATGAATCTATGATTCATGTCATGTGTTGATATCCTTCATACTCTTGACCATGTCTTCACCAATATTTTGGTGTCTACCTTAGGCCCAGCTAATTTCATGTCCGTCTCCTGTTTCTTCAGCTTACCCTAAACATACATAATCCTTGTTTTTCTTGTTTTCCAATGCTACTGGATCCAAATAGTGTCCCAAACTAATATCATATCGTGGTTCTTAAAACTTGCTTTTACTGATATTAAATGCAAGTATAAATCTACCTAAGATAAACTTTTAGGAGTTTCTGAATGTTAATCATTTCACCCAAAACAAACTTTACCCTCTACCTAAATTAACACTTATCCTGTGTCTAAATTAACTCACTTTGAACAGGACACAAAGATTAAAAAGAAAACCAAAAAGCAAATACTCTAAAATTTTTCATATTTTACCATGGGCTTCTGTCTTATCTAAAAGAACAGTCATTACATTTCATTCATCTCAAAGGAACTAATGTTCTAGGGAAATAGGAATAAGAATTATGATCAACCTTTTATGGACTATCTATATTTTAAAGAGTTGGTTCAAATTGACTTGTAACCTTTTTACATCGTACTACCGGACAGGGCATACTGTTTTTTTGAATGGTACAAGTTTTGAGAGCTGTAAATTAAGAAGTTTAAAACAGTCTTGCAGTCATAAAAAAATTCTCTGAAAAAACACTAAAATTTTTACCTTAACTCAAGAACAGTCAGGTGTTTACAAATTTTTTTTTTGAAATTCTAATCTCCCAAGTTACTTCTTTGACTTACTTGGTCAAAATACAGACTACAATACTCAAGAATACATGGCAAAATCAAATTATCCAAATAAATTGAATGGAGGTTAGAAACATAAACATACTTTATAAGTAGCACAGATTAAAACAAATGTGAACACCTTAGAATCAATGGATAATCACATTTTGTTCTGTGTAGTCTAGTGTCTGTAGCCTAATCCATACCCTGAAATGTTATTGACACAATGAATATTAAAAGAAAGAAGAAAACACATAAATATTCTGTTGAATTATGCCACTATTTTAACTCAACGTATTTGATAAATGCTCCCCGTTAAACTGTAAAATTGTGTTTATTCAGCTTTCCAGTCAAAATAAATGTTGTTCTCAAACCTACGGATTCAGTGAAGCTTAGGAAAATCAAACAAAATCCTGTCTGCTTCATAAATTATAAGCAAAAGATGTGAAGTAATGGAAACTGTATCTGATTCTGGAATGATTCGTGGTGGCAATATGAAATGCCCATGCAAACAGATGTGAAAAAGAGTGCAGTTTTATTTTCATAAACTAAGTGGGTCCTCTTGGGGTGAGGATAACGGAAAATAAATGAAAAATTACTCCCTATTTCTTCTAGACAAACTAAGCATGACAAGTACATTGTAAGGATGAATACAAAAGTAGAAACGTATATCTATCCTTATGCCCAATTACATGCATCATTTTATAGAAGGAAAACTAAAACCAACTTATACTGACAGAGTATCAAAGTCATGGGTGAAACTATCTTTAAACATTTGTTCATACCCCTTTCAAATAATCTGCTCTGATACTTTTGAAGTGCCTCTGTATTACATAGGTAAATTTTTTAGCTCATAGAGATATAATGGCTTTATTCACAATATTCTATAGAATAGACTGTAAGTAACATGCATGCCAGACTTACTTGTTTTATTTTCTGATGTATTACCAGATTCTGGAATTGCATCTGGGCACAGAGGGTGCTAAATAATCATGTGATAAGTGAATGAGTGAATTTTATCTTTGCTTGAGGAAACTTAAAGATGAATTTCCTAAATTTTTAGTACACATCATAGGAATATCACTTTTAATTTAATATGTTAGGCTAAATTTTCTAGCATTTTATTACTTTTGCTATCAAAAAGACAAAACTCAGTTATCAGGTCATGAAAGTACTCATAACTACCTGGCAGAGCAAGAATACAACCCTCAAAGTACATTCACTTATAGGGTTATTCATGTCTACATCTGGATCCATGTCCATATCTGTAACACATATGTAGTTATGAAAGTACAAACTTTAAAAAAAAAAATAAAACCAGAAATATTTTCTTAAAGATTGGATATGGAGAGTACGGGAGTAAGAAGAGTCTAATATGTGTACCAGGTTTTTGTCCTGTCCAAATGGATGCATGGAATTGCCTCAGTTGAACACAATGAAGCTGCAAGTATGGTACCCTTTGAGTTAGAACATCAGTGTGAGGCATGTTAAGTTTCAAAGATCCATTAGGCATGTAAATAGAGATGCTTAATGGTCAGTTGAATATATGTGCAGGGAGTTCCATAGAAATCTGGACTGCAGATAGAAATTTCAGGGTCATTTGCATTTGGATGATGAGGCTGGACGACATTACCAGAGAAGTGCACAAAATGTGAAGAGAACCAAGTTCTGACAATGGGCACTCCAAAACAGAGATGTCAGGGATCAGAGAAAGACCCAGTAAATAAGTGTGAAGTGCAGCGACAGGAGGAGAACCAAGAGTGTGGTATCCTGGAAGTCAACTAGGGAATGTATGTGAAGGGGGAAAGAGGGATCTGCTGTGTCAAATGCTGGGAACAGATCAAACTAGGAAAGGACTGAACCTTGACAATTGGATGTAGCAGGGTGAAAGCCACTTGTCCCCTTGGCAGTGCATATTTGGTGCAGTGGTGTGAGAAAAATCTTACTGATTTAAGAGAGAATGAGAGGTTTCCTTTTCCCTTCATGGACAATTCAAATGTAAAGTCATTAAGTGGGTTTTGACAAGGTTAGAATCTGCACTGGTGGGAGGAGAGCCACAATGGGCCAGAGTAGGTTGGTATCCTAACCAGGGTGGAGAAGATGTTACATGGGGATGCTCTGTGGTTCAGGGTATTGGAGCACATGAGTGGTTAGGCTTTGGAAGAGGTAGCCAGCATAGAGTGTTAGCCTTGGGTAGGATGAGGACAACCTTCATGTATGTGACAGTGGAAATAGCCCAGGCAGGGTGTTAAAGCCAAGTGGCCTGAGGAGAGCATGTAGGCGGGAGAAGAGACAATGATCAGATACATACAAGGGGATTAAGAAAAAGATATTTTGATGTTTATGAGGACCAGGTTTTGCACTATGAGAAAAAGGGGTAACAAATACGGCAAAAAGAAAAGAAGGAAGGAAGGAAGGAAAGGAGGGAGGGAGCGAAGGAGGAAAGGAAGGAAGAAAAGAAGGAAGGGAGGGATGAAAGGAAGGAAAGGGAGGGAGGGAGGGAGGGAGGAGGTCAGGAAGGAAGGAAGAAAGAGAGGAAGGAAGGAAGAACAATCAATCAGTGCATGCTCATAGATACAGGGAATGGATTTGGTTGCCAGAGGCAAGGGAGGTGGGGGGAAGGGGAGGTGGGGAGGTAGGAGGAGTTGGTGAACTGTTTTTGTTTTTGTTTAAACAAATTGAATTTTGTTTTGAAAAAGAAATAACAGTAGATTAAATTCTGTGGTACTAGACTGAAATTGGAGGTATTAGTGTGAACACATGGTTTTCAACATATAGCTACATAGAAGTAAACAGGCATTAAAAGGTACAGATAGATAGGTAGGTAGGTAGATAGGTAGGTAGATAGGTAGATAGATAGATACAAACATTTCTTCAGTTCTGTCTGCTGAGAAGGCTCGGCAGTGACACCTCTGTAGCCTTTAGCAAACCTAGCACCTGGATATTGGTTTCTAAGTGTTATTTTCTACTAAAAGGAAAATAAGACTCCTTGAAGAAATGGTTGATTTCAGGGCAGGGGCAGGTGAAAAACAAAATGAGCCTGGAATAGGTGCTAGAAAAGACGTGCTCAAAGAAAAAAGGGAGCATGTTAAAAGGTCACAGAAGCCAACTTGAATGGACTCTCACTGATTAAACTTGGACAATTTTAGGTTAAAAATTAATAATGATGGTAACAAGTAATTATAGTAACAATTTAAAAAAAATAGGAAACCACAGTCAGTTTGAATACTCTATTGAATTGAGTAGATTGAAAGTTTGCAAGTTACAGGGTATTTACAGTCTCAGTGTAGTTCCCTGTGAAATATTTATTGACTGACAAGTCTGTAAGAAGTCTGACAGCTGAGAAGTCTGACAAGTGATTAGTTAACATAACCCGTAAAGGAACAAATCAAAGTCATGTGCCGCCTGATAGGATGCAACGATAAAAACAAGAGGATTACTTTCATAATCAAAGAAGCACAACTTGAAACTAATCATGAGAAACATCAGACAAGCACAGGTTGAGGAACATTCTGTAAGATAACTGGTCTATAGAGTCACAAGTGTCCAGATAGTGAAAGCCAAAGAAAGACTGAATAAGTGATCCAGATTGAAGATAACCAGAGACGTGAACACTCAGCAGTACTTGCAATTCTGAATTAGATGATTTGCTATGATGGGCATTGTGGGACCACTGGTGGAACTTGAATGAGACCTGAGGATTAGAAATTAGTAGCGCACTACAGCAAATGTCTTGATTTTCATGGTTGTACTGTGGTTACACATGAGAATGTCCTTGTTTTTAGGAAGTGCGCACTGAAGTAACATTTGAAGGGGATAGTGCATTGTATCAGTAACTTACTATCAAATAGGTCAGGAAAACAGTTCTTTGTATCATACCTGCAACTTTGTGGTTAAGATTTTTTCATGCAAAATAAAAATTTTAAAGTGATAGGAAGGATTTAGAAATATTGAGTATAGATACCCATTCAAGGAGTTTCAACCAGCATATAAAAATTAGGACAATCATATTTGGGGGATGATAAGACATTCATTCATGATGATGTTGAAGATTAGGTAGAGATGCTTGAGGGATCTCAGGAGAGATTTCTGGACTGAAAGATGAATTTTGAAGTTATGAAAAATATAGCAACTAGAAGTATGGAGTGACTGATATTAGGAAAGTGAAAATTAAAACCACAGTGAGATTCCACTTCACACCCAGTAGCAAGGCTATAATCAAAAAGATAGACAATAACAAGTGTTGACAATGATGTGGAGGAATGGAAGCACTCGTATATTGCTGGTGGGAATGTAAAATGACACCGAACTTTGGAAAAGAGTTTGTTAGTTTCTCAAACAATTAAATGTAAATTTAACATATGGTTTGGTAAATTCCACTCTTTGTAATCTTTCCAAAATGATGAAAACATGTTCTCACAAAGATGTGTACTTGAATGTTCATAGCACCATTAATCATAATAGCCAAAAACGGAAACAATCCAAATGTCTGTCAACTGGCTAATAAACAACATGTGGTATATCCCTACAATGTATTACTACTCAGCGGTAGAAAGAAATGTATACTAAAGCATGCTACAACATGGATGAATCTCAAAGAATATGCCAAATGAGAGAAGATGACTCCTGAAAAAATGACTAAAATAGTCCATGAGAGTGTCACTTATAAACACCTACTAAGCCCAGGAATATCTGATGTCAACTCAGAGAGTATCAGCAAGAACTGTTTTGCTCTTTATATCTCCTACACTATTTTTGTATTTCATCTTTGTATTAGTAATCATCATTTTTAAAAAAGCAGTATAGAGTGGATGAGATTAATTTTGATAACTGTGACTTATCAAAAACACATTAATTTATTGATTTTCTAAGGTAGGCATATATAAAAAGTAAGGCAGAACTAGTTAAAGAGTTCCAGATCCGAGTCATGTTCCTGGTTTTGAATCCCAGCTTCACTATTTACTAAATGTATGATCTATGAAAATTTACATAGCCAGTCGGTGCCTCAGTTTTTATATCAGTAAAATGGGATAACAATAAATAGTTTGCGTTTTTGAATGGATTAAACTAGTTAATACATGCAAAACATTTAGGTTCTATAACTGGCACAGTGTAAGCTCTCAGTGTTGACTTTACTGTAATTGTTCTTATAATTATCCTAACAATCCTCTTGAAATTAGTGAATCAATTTAAAAATATACTTTATGGTAAAACAATATCACAACCTTTTGTAAAATTAAATTGGTTATATTTTATGTCTATTTAGCTGAAGCTCTTTACAGAAATCAAGTCAACTGTTATTTCTTTGTACAGAAATATATACAGTAGGTTTTGTTTGCTTATATTGAAAACGAGCAAGTACATGGTATTATCAAAAAATTTTTCAGCTATCTCAGTAGACTTCTGCTAAAGGGATTGATAGAAAAACTACTTCACTTTTGTTCTGAGCAGTCATAATGATATTTGTATCTTCAAGTGAGCACAAAAACAAAATAATCTCCAGATGTATTTCATCAGCACATCAGGAACAATTCTAATTGGAAAAATGAAGAGTTCTACAAAATTAATTTGAATGGGCAAGAGCTGAGAATTATAATAGTACATATACAGATATGGAGATTTATTTTGTGTTCCTTTTGTTCTGGCTTAATTTTTGAAATATATATGTATTTTGTTTGTAAAATATCCACTTCTACATATTAGCTGTACTTCTTAAATTTGCCAGCAATATTTGAAATTGGAACAAGCATCCATTTGGTTAAAGTGCATAAAAAACTTTTTAGGGTAGCAAATATTCATATTTCAATTTTCTTCATATAATATCAACTATATATATATATATAACACATGTTAAATCAATATAATTTCTCTTTGAAAATATATTTTAACCTAATTAGGAAAATAAAATGATTGCCATTAATGTACTTCTGATTTTTAAAGAGAAACATAAAAAATACATATTAGTTTTCTACATAGGTCACATGTAAAATAAACTGCATTTCAAAAAATGCTTTGAAATACACACATGCTAAGTTAATCCTTTAAAATTTCTTCTCAAGAGTGTCTTGGAACTTTGGGATTCTGCTTCCAGCAAAGATATAATAAGAGAAACCAAATTTACCTTCCTGTCTAAAAACAACAAAACCAGTCAAAAATATGTGAAATAGTACTTTTTAAGACAGTGGACATCAGGCAATGAATAACAATACTAATCCTTAAGAAATAGGAAACAAATGAGGTGAGTTCTATTGTTGCTCCAGCTCACTGTTTTTTAGAGTATTTCCTGAATGCAGGTAGAAAAAACGGGAAAGGCAAAATATTATTTTGAAGGTCATTCATCAAAACATTTTGAAAGTGATGCAAACTATACAATCTCACAGATCCAAAAATCTTAACTCTAAACATAGTATGAAGAAAACTACACCAAGACACATTGTAATTGCATTTCTCAAAACACATGATAAAGAGAAGATCTTGAAAGCAGACAGAGAAAAAAGGAATGCTACTTCTCTAGAACAAATATAAGAATAACATCAGATTTCTCATTGGAAACGATGCAAGTGAGAAGGTGGTGCAGTAAAAATCTTTAAAGTGCTGAAAGAAAAAACAAATCTCAACATAAAATTCTACATCCAGAAAAAGCACACGTTGAAAATGAAAGCAGAAAGTTTTTCAGACATATGAAAGCTGAAAAAATTCATCACTAGCAGATCTGCATTACAAGAAATTTTAAAAAGAAGTCCTTCAGTGAGAAGAAAAATGATACGACATGGAAATATGAGTCTTCACAAAAGAACAGAAATCACTGGAAATGGCACCTATATGGTTAAATTATATGTTTCTTATATTTTATATTTATTTTAAATGGCTATATAAGCAAATATCATAAGAATATAATGTGTATTCTACAACATATATAGAAATAAAATGGATAAGGAAGATGTGGTCTATATACATAATGAAATATTATTCAGCCATGAAAGAATAAAATAATCCCATGTGTAGCAACATGGATGGACCTAGAGATTATCATACTAAATGAAGTCAGACAGAGAAAGACAAATATCAAATGCTATCACTTATATGCAGAATCTAAAAAAAATGAATACAGATGAACTTATTTACAAAACAGAAGTAGACTCACGGACATAGAAAATAAATTTATGATTACCAAAGGGGAAAGGGTGGGGTGAGGGATAATTTAAGAGTTTGGGATTAAAATATACATACTACTATATATAAAATAGATAACCAACAACCCATAACAAACAAGGAACTACTGTATAGCACAGGGAACTATACTCAGTATCTTATAATAACCTATAATGGAAAATAATCTAAAAAAGAGTATGCATATGAATATATATATAAAACTGAATTACTTTGCTGTACAACTGAAACTAACACAACATTGTAAATCAACTATATTTCAATAAAAATTTTTAAAAATAAATAAAAGTATAAAAAAACACATTATGAAATTGTGCATTTGGTGTGAGGTAGAGTAAAAAAATTTTTTTCCATTATATGTCCATATAATTTTTCACTTTTATTCTATCAATTGGGTGAATTGATTTATTTTGAAATATTAATCCACTCTAGTATTCCTGGCATCATAATCCTAATTGGTCATGACATATTATCCTTTCTATACATTGCTGAATTTGTTTTGTTAATATTTTGTTGAGTTTCACATCCATAGCCTACAATTTTCTTGAAATATCTGTCAGATTTTGGTATCAGAGTTATTCTGGCTTCTGAAAATGGTTTGGCAATTTTTTCCACCTCTTTAACTTTCTTAAGAGTTGTGGTAGGAATGGTATTGATTTTTTAATTTCATGTTTGACACAATTCACCAGTGAAAATATGTGGACCTAAAGCTGCAAGTGTTTACTATTTTATATAAACTTTTCCACAGGTATATGAAAATATATGGGAATGGGGAAATAATATTTATGCCTGAAACCTAAGCATTGTACTCCAACTGAGCCTCTCCCTGGAGAGAAAATCCCTAGGGAATTTGTGTAGCTATTAGCAAAATCCTACTTTGTTTTTCTTCTTTTTGTGTATCTTTGGGATTTGAGCATTTTCTATTTTTCTAGTTAGCAGAAGCAAGCCCATCTTACCAGCATCCAAACTTCTTCAAATACCTGCTGACATACTGAAGCCCAGTGCAGTTCAAAAGGGCAGATGCACAGGAACTAACCCTTAGATTGACAACCACATGGAAATTCTGATTCTCTGACCACAACTGCCTCAGCAAGCGCTGCCCACCCCAGCATACACAGCAAAGAAGTTCTCTTTGGTTTCGGACAGGCTTATTCAGGATCTCTACTTGCATTAGCAGGGATCTTTCCTTTGCCCTGGCCTGAGATTGTTTTCCTGGGATGAGGGTAGTCTCCATTGGTAACCTGAGACCAAAAGACCATGTTATTTATTAGAAACACTGTCCCTGATGGCAAGAGTAACATCTTGCTGTTAAGAAAAAATCTGAAAAACAGATAGAGCTTTTATACATATGCTCTCTGCAGAGACCTTCTGCTACCAAGTGGCTCTAAAGTTATTCCTGCCCTCAGCTATGGTGGCAGGTTTAGTATATTTATATTGGCTTATTAAAATTCTGGTCTGTAGGAAAGAGAGAAATGAAAAAAATTTTTTTTCAGTATAGTTATTTGAATATTGCAATGTTACCAAATGTAAACCTGAGAACTGAAAATTGTGTGGAGCAGCATTCCAGAAGAACCCTTTGCCTCTTATTGGTCATGGCTTTTGAAGGCACAGACTCAGAAAGGGTAACCAAATACGTTATCATTCCAAACTGGAGCAATCCTGAACAGGAAATGAGGGAACTATTCATAATTACTTGGAACAACATGTATAAACCAGACTGCCCTGGAAAACTAGGATATCTGGTCTGAAGCCCCTAGTGATCTGACGAGTAGAGTGGATTAAAAATTTTTTTGAATTTCTTTAAGGTTTGAAAAATTCTGATGTAGCTGAATTACTACTGGTGTCTGAGTTCTCCTAGTTGAGTTTAAACTCAGATAAAATAGACTCTGCATAACTAGCAGTGATTCACTGCCACCCTAGGAAGGTTGAAACTAAGCAGATTGTAATGTCCTTCCTCTTAGTTTCTGTTATTCTCTTTCCTGCAGAGAAATTTACGGGTTTGTTATGATTGATAATGGAATTAGTCATATGGGTATTTCATTTTTCCTTACATAGTACTTCATTTTTGCTCTGACATAGTGTTTTTCTAAATTTTATCAGCTTGAAAAAGCAACAATATATTTTTATTATTGACCTTGGAGGGCACTGGAAAAGCTATAAGTGTGTTCATGTCAGAACATATACTTATTGAATCAAATTCTTTCACTCAACTTGTACCAGAGGGTATATACCTATAGTCCCTATGATTCTTAACATATGCTTCATTCATTTGTTCATTCATTCATTCAATGTGTATTGAATACCTACTATGTGCCAAGAATTTTTCTAAATGCTTGGAATATGTTAGTGAACAAAACACAATCCCTTTTCTCACAGAACTCACATTCTAGTGGGAGAAAAGTGTTTATCCTTTTATTGAGGTTTTAACCTCAGAAGCTTTTATTAGTATTCAAACACTGTCCTGGATGATAAAATAACTAAATTAATTTAATTGATTTAATTTTCTGGATATATAGATCACAACATTCGTATTTTAAAAGTTAAAGATTTATTTCTTTTATCCATTACAAAATCAGGCACTTTTATTATTTTTCCTGAACCATTCCAAATTTTATGAATATCCAAATAAATATAGGTACATAACTTGTATTTTCTCTTTTAGACACAAATGTCATTGCATAGATACTCCTCTGTCCATTAGTTCTTGCTTATAAAAATGTATATTGAGATATTTTTCTATATCATGGTGAGAGTTTACCCATTCTTTTTTTGGCAATATCATATTCCATTGCATGAATGTACCAGTTAATTTAAACACACCTATTGACTGCCTTTAGTTTCCAGTCTTATGCTTTTATAAGCAATGATGCAATGAATAAAATAGCTCTTGTTGTTTTATACACACATAAGGGTATCTAGGCTAAATTCATAGAATCTTTGCATTCATAATTTTGCCAAATTACCAAGTTTTCATCCTAAAGGGCTTAGTACCAGTTTGCACACAATTTACATCACAGTTTATGAGAGTACATATTATTCATGGACTAGCACCTCAGTGTGATTAAACTTTTAGATTATTGTCAATATAATAGGGTTAAAATACATCTCCTTGCCTCAGCATAGTTTTATTCATTTTAACATCAGCATAGTTTTAGTTTTCACTTCTCTCATTATGAGTGAAATTGGGCATTTAGACATTTGTACCATCTGTACATGGTGAAGAACCACTTACAGTTTCCATTTTGTATTCATCTTGTTGGTAACCTTTGATCATTTTTGACTGGGGTTTGGATTATTTTCTCTTTATATATCAGGGAGATTATAGCCATGAGTTGCAAATATTTGTTTCCAAGTATGTCATTTATATTTGAGATTTGTGGGTTTTTTAATTAACAAAAGTATTTCTTTTATATTTAGGTGGTATTTGTTATTTTTTAATTTATGGTTTGTGGATCTTGATTCAGTTGGGATGGCCTTCCTCACTCCAAGGTTTAAAATTTCACACTCTTTGAACGACTTTTGTGATTTCATTTTTGTATTTAAATATTTAATCCAGTTAGATTTTTTAAATTGTTGCCACATGAATGACATGATTTTGTATACAGAAAATCTCAGACTCAACCAACAAACTTGGAATTAATCAAAGATTTCAGTAAAGATACAGGATATAAAATCAACATAGAGAAATCAGTTGCAATTCTATACACTAATAATAAAATATCTGAAAAACTAAAAAGGAAACTATTCCACTCACAACAGCATCAAAACAATAAAATACCTAGGAATGAATTTAACCAAGGAAGCGAAAGATCTGTACAACAAAAACTACAAGACTTTGCTGAAAGAAATCAAAGACACAAACAAATGAAAGACATCTGTGTTCATGGATGGGAAGAATTGATATTGTTAAAATATCCATACTACCCAAAGCCATCTATAGACTCAATGTAATCCCCAACAGTATACCAATCTTCATATAGTTACAGTAATAAAAACAGTAAACTACTAGCATAAAAATAAATACATAGACCAAGGGAATAGAATAGAAATCCCATAATTAAAACCCCACATTTACAATCAATTAATATTATACAAGGGAGCCAAGAACACCCAATGGGGAAGAAATAGTCTCTTCAACATATGGTGCTGGGAAAACTGGATAAACACATGCAAAACAATGAAATTGGATCCCTATCTTACACCATTTACAAAAATTAACTCAAAATGAATCAAAAATTTAAATATATGACCCAATACCATAAAACTCCTAGAACGAAACATAAGAAAAAAGCTCCTCAACATTGTCTTGGCAATGACTTTCTGATTATGACCTCAAAAGCACAAACAAGAGCAAAAATCAGCAAATGGGACTACATCAAACTTAAAAGTTTCTGCATAGCAAAAGAAACAACTGAAAAGGCAACCTGCTGAATGGTGAAAATGTTTACAAACCATATAATGGATAAAAGATTAATATCCAAATATATAAATAATTTATATAACTCAAAAGCAAAAAAAAAAAGTCATTTAAACATGGGCAGAGAAACTGAATACACATTTTTCAAAAGAAGACATACACATGACCAATAGGTACATGAAAAGATGCTCAACATCACTAATACCAGGGTAATGAAAATCAAAATCACAATGAGATATCACCTCCCGCCCATTATGGCTATCATCAAGAAGACAAGATAAGTGTTGGTGACGACATGGAGAAATAGGAAACCTGTTTGGTGGGAATACAAATTGGTTTAACCACTATGGAAAACAATAGGGAGGTTTCTCAAAAAACTGAAAATAGATCTATCATATGATCCACCAGCAATTCCACTTCTGGGTATATACCGAAAAGAAATGAAAACAGGATACTGAAGAGATATATGCATCACCATGGTTTTGCAGTATTATTTGCAATAGCCAAAACAGGAAAACACCTAAGTGTCCATTGATAAATAGCTAAAGAGAATGTGATACACACATTGGAATATTATTCACCCATGAGAAAGATGGGCATCCTGCCATTTGCAACAACATGGATGAACCTTGAGCTTATTATTTAAGTGAGATAAGTCAGTCAGAGAAAGACAAATACTGTATGATATAACTATATGTAGAATATAAAAAAAAACAAATTTATGAAAACAAAGTAAAATGGTGGTTACTAGGTGATGGGGGGATTATGGGGGATAGTAAAGATGTTTAAGGGTACAAACTTGAAACAAGTAGTAAATAAGCCCTGGAGATCCAATGCACAGTATAGTGAATATAGACAACAATATTTTATTATAATCTCAAATTTACTAAGAGATTAGAACTTAATGATTTGGAACACCAAAAAGAAAAGAAATTTTGAAACATTATAGAAGTGCTAATTTTATTGCTACAGTGACAATATTACTATAAATGAATCAAGTTGACACGTACTTTTTAAATTTGCACAATGCTATATATCAAATATATCGCTACCAAAAAAAAGGAGAGGGACTTCCCTGGTGGCAGAGTGGTTAAGAATCTGCCTGCCAATGTGGGAGACATGGGTTTGATCCCTGGTCTGGGAAGATCCCACATGCCGCGGGGCAACTGAGCCCATGCACTGCAACTACTGAGTCTGCACTCTAGAGCCCACATGCCACAACTACTGAAGCCCGTGCACCTAGAGCCCGTGCTCTGCAACAAGAGAAGCCACTGCAAGAAGCCCACACACTGCAACTAAGACCCAACACAGCCAAAAATAAATAAATAAATAATTTTTAAAAAGAAGAAAAACATGTTACATGGTGTAAAATGTGAAGTGAAAGAGAGAAAGAAATACATATATTATCCTGGAGTCTCAAAAACTATTAGTGAATAGACTTTTTCCCCCCACTGATTAGAGGCCTGCCATTATCATATACTATATTATTGTATATATGTTGATGACTGAATTTCCCCCCCACTGATTTTTCTATCTTGCCTATTCAGATTCTAGTCTCACATTGCCCTAATTGTTGAAGCTTAATAATATATTTTAATACCTGGTAGAACAGTTTCACCATTCTTGATCATTTTTCCCTCCAGTGTTTACCTATTCTGTTTGATTTTCCAAATGCATATTAGAATCTATTTTCTGAGATACAATATGTAAAGTAAGACACTTGAAAATTTTACAGATGTTATGTAAATTTCTAAATTAATCAGGGAGAACTGATGTCTTAACGATGTTGAGTCTTCTTATACATAATCTTGGTTTGTCTTTCCCTTTAAGTCCAATTTTATGTTTTAAATTTTCTTACATAGGACATGCACATTATTTGTTAATTTACTTCCACATAATGTGACTTTGACTTGCCATTGTAAATTTTTTTTTTTTTTTTTTTTTTTTTTTTTTTTTTTTGTGGTACGCGGGCCTCTCACTGCTGTGGCCTCTCCTGTTGCAGAGCACAGGCTCTGGACGCGCAGGCTCAGCAGCTATGGCTCACGGGCCCAGCCGCTCCGCGACATGTGGGATCTTCCTGGACCGGGGCATGAACCTGTGTCCCCTGCATCGGCAGGTGGACTCTCAACCACTGCGCCACCAGGGAAGCCCTGTAAAAATTTTTTTATCATCCATGATGTTTCCTATCACGTTAGCAGTAAACATGAAATCAATTGCTATCTGTATATATATTTTTATGTCACTATTTGTATTCCACTAAATTACTCTTTGTAGTATTTTTAAGATTAATCTCTCACTCTCTAGGGTTTTCTATAAAAATAATCATATCTTTGGCAAAGGTTATGCTTTATTTCTTCACATTTTTAATTTCATTTTACTTATGTTTAACTAAATGACAAATATCTCCAGTTCAATGTTTAGCAGTTTTGGCAGAGAGACTGAGGCTATTTTTCTTACCACTGAACTTTAAAGTGAATTTTTCCACATTAAGAATAATGTCTGAGATAGATAGGTATTAAGTAAATACCTATGTCTATTTGACTGATTTTTTAAATCAAAAATAGACACTGAATTTCTTTCAAATCTTCTTAAGCATCTATGGGTGTAGTTATGGGATTTTTGTTTTCCTTAGAAATCATTGTTGCATTTTATGGGAGAGACTAACTATGGACAAAATCCATTATATTTCCATCATCAAATGTTAATACATTAAAATGTAATAACTTATTTTTCTTTTCTGAAAATATTTTTGAAAGTATTTTCCATAATATTTAAATTGGTGATACATATTCTATACACTAAGATATATTTATAAGTTTTCATACAAATTTCTTTCCTCAAATATCTGTTCCATGGATGGCCACAATATGCCAGATCTTTCACAATATGGGAAAACTGTCACCATGCTCTAGCATTGACAAATAATGTTTTGTAGATGAAAGGACATAAGATTGATGTTATTGATGGAATCAAATTTTGGTTCTGCTTTTTTATAAAGGCACAAACAAGGGCAGTTAATTGTTTTAAGCTGCAGTTTCCTCAGATAGTAACTGGACAACCGAATCCATTACATTATCATTGTAGTTGTTTCATTAGTATTGTCATTTCATTTCATCTCTTTGATTCTGACTTCAATTATTCAAGTGTGTGTTCGGCATTTTTAAAGATTTTGTTTTCTTTTGTTTTTCCTTATAAAATCAGAGGACAGACTTTTGACAGAAAGTGCTTTCACAAAAACTGACAAACTGTGTCGAAATGGAAAGTTCACAGTAACAACATCTGGCTTTGTATTTCTTTGAGCTAAGCAAGAGGATTCAACCACCCAGAGGGCTGTTTGCCTAGAGTCAGTGGGAGCCAAAGGCAGGGAGAGGAACACAAGTTGTGAGGGAAGAGAGGAGATTCTCAGCAAAGACTGTCAATCACCAGAGAAATAAAACCAGAAAATAAGAACCTAGGGAGAAAAGATGACTGTAGTAACATGAAAAAATATGACTCAGGTAGGATTCTACAGTACTTTGAATATATATTCTAAGAGACTTTAGGATTGAGAGATTAGTGGAATTACACCTTTTTAGTTTTCTTTAAAATCCTCCAAATCACACCCCCCTACATACATCCATACACACACAAACACACCCATACATACAGACACACACACACACATGCTGCTCTGCCCTTGTTTTTCTTTTCCCTTTTTTTAAACTCATCTATTTAGTTGCATTTTATGTATCACTGTAAGTTGCTGTCCTTTCAGTAGCAAAATAGAAATTTTGGAACTTTAAAAATTCTTGGAGTATATTACTTATGAGTAAACTAACCATCATAGATACAGGAAATCTGCTAAAAACATGGAAGAGTATAAAACATGATCTAATTTGCATTGCTCATGGAGGTGTAGAAAGTTATGTCTTTGTATTTGAACTTGATAAGTAGGTAAATATGAGTTTTAGAATTCCTTAATTTTTTTTCCCGTTTGTCCCCTAAATCGAGTAGGTTAATTTAAGACAGGGTAATGGACCTTATTCCACTGTTCCTTAAACTTCACATATGGAAAATGATAAATGAACACCTGTCTCTCCAAATGAAACAAAATGCGTATTTTTAGATGAATTAGTAGAATAATAAATAGTGGCAACAACTCTCTGTTCCTCCTAGTTTCCCACTCTTAAAACCAGGGCAGGGCTTCCCTAGTGGCGCAGTGGTTGAGAGTCCGCCTGCCGATGCAGGGGACACGGGTTCGTGCCCCGGTCCAGGAGGATCCCACATGCCGCGGAGCAGCTGGGCCCATGAGCCAGGGCCACTGAGCCTGCGTGTCCGGAGCCTGTGCTCCACAACGGGAGAGGCCACAGCAGTGAGAGGCCTGTGTACCAGAAAAAAAAAAACAACAAAAAAAAAACAGGGCAATCATTTAATTTTCTAATGATTGTCGTTGGCAGTGGATATTGGCACATTTTGGATCATGGCTTAATCACTGGGATTCCATATTCAGTTGCTTAGGCAGAGGCAGAAGCCAAGGAGTTTAGTTGTGGCTCAGTAAATGCATTCACACAGGCTAGGATACAACAGCAGTCTTCCAAGACCAGGAATCAATTCTTGTTCAACATTTCTCCTGCCCTTCACTGATCCCTTTGCTCCAAGATTTTTAACATAAGGGATGTGCTTTTACGTTTATATGGGCTTACTTACACCCTTGTTCAAAGTCATTAAAAGTACTGGCACAAAAAAAGAAAGATAGATCAATGGAAGAGGATAGAAAACCCAGAGATAAACCCACGCATATATGGACACCTTATCTTTGATAAAGGTGGCAGGAATGTACAGTGGAGAAAGGACAGCCTCTTCAATAAGTGGTGCTGGGAAAACTGGACTGGTACATGTAAAAGTATGAGATTAGATCACTCCCTAACACCATACACAAAAACAAGCTCAAAATGGATTAAAGACCTAAATGTAAGGCCAGAAACTATCAAACTCTTAGAGGAAAACATAGGCAGAACACTCTATGATGTAAATCACAGCAAGATCCTTTTTGACCTCCTCCTAGAGAAATGGAAATAAAAACAAAAATAAACAAATGGGAACTAATGAAACTTCAAAGCTTTTGCACAGCAAAGGAAACCATAAACAAGACAAAAAGACAACCCTCAGAATGGGAGAAAATATTTGTCAATGAAGCAACTGACAAAGGATTAATTTCCAAAATTTACAAGCAGCTCATGCAGCTCAATAACAAAAAAACAAACAACCCAATCCAAAAATGGGCAGAAGACCTAAATAGACATTTCTCCAAAGAAGATATGCAGACTGCCAACAAACACATGAAAGAATGCTCAACATCACTAATCATTAGAGAAATGCAAATCAAAACTACAATGAGATATCATCTCACACCAGTCACAATGGCCATCATCAAAAAATCTAGAAACAATAAATGCTGGAGAGGGTGTGGAGAAAAGGGAACACTCTTGCACTGCTGGTGGGAATGTGAATTGGTACATCCACTATGGAGAACAGTATGGAGGTTCCTTAAAAAACTACAAATAGAACTACCATATGACCCAGCAATCCCACTACTGGGCATATACCCTGAGAAAACCAAAATTCAAAAAGAGTCATGTACCAAAATGTTCATTGCAGCTCTATTTACAATAGCCCGGAGATGGAAACAACCTAAGTGTCCATCATCGGATGAATGGATAAAGAAGATGTGGCACATATATACAATGGAATATTACTCAGCCATAAAAAGAAATGAAATTGAGCTATTTGTAATGAGGTGGATAGACCTAGAGTCTGTCATACAGAGTGAAGTAAGTCAGAAAGAGAAAGACAAATACTGTATGCTAACACATATATATGGAATTTAAGAAAAAAAAATGTCATGAAGAACCTAGGGGTAAGACAGGAATAAAGACAGACCTACTGGAGAACGGACTTGAGGATATGGGGAGGGGGAAGGGTGAGCTGTGACAGGGCGAGAGAGAGGCATGGACATATATACACTAACAAACGTAAGGTAGATAGCTAGTGGGAAGCAGCCGCATGGCACAGGGATATTGGCTCGGTGCTTTGTGACCGCCTGGAGGGGTGGGATAGGGAGGGTGGGAGGGAGGGAGACGCAAGAGGGAAGAGATATGGGAACATATGTATATGTATAACTGATTTACTTTGTTATAAAGCAGAAACTAACACACCACTGTAAAACAATTATACCCCAATAAAGATGTTAAAAGAAAAAAAAGTAGCTTCCTAATTCTCATTAACTCAACTATTTTAATCTGTTGAGACAATAGTTACTAATCATTGGATTAGTAATGCTCAATACGGCATGATTATTGTTTGTTAAACAGAATTTTTGTGACATAGCCAAAAACTGACATTTGCTCTTGTGCCTTTTCTCACTCCTGTACCAGACTGTTCCTTGGCAACTCAGTGAAATACCCTCCTGAATTGTAGTGGGAATAAAGACTCTTTCTGACAGATGAAAAAAGAGAGAATTAATTGCCAGTAGATTTGCAATGAAAGAAATGTTAAGGAAGATCTTCATGCAGATGTATTATAATACTTGATAGAAAAAAGGATCTATACAAAATCATGGAAACGAAATAAATAAAAATAAAACATATTCCATTAATGTTAATTGCTCTAAAAGGAAACTACTTAGAGCAAAAGAGTTGCAATGAACTGTGTTTATAGTAGAAGTAAAAGGAAAATACTTGACGAAAACAGTATAAGGAACGGGAAGAAGCATTGGGAACACACTACAGTAAGGTCCTTAACTCTACATGTGAAGTGGAACAGTATTATTTGAAGATAGATTCCTGTTATGTCAAGATGTACATTATAAGGCCTAGAACAATATTTAAATATTTACAAGCTATAAATTTGTCAATAGTATAGATAAAATTGATTTTAAAATCTTATTAATCAAAAATGGCAGAAAAAAGAGGAAAAAAATAGGAAACAGCTGTCAAGATGGTGTTTTAATCCAGCCTTATCAATAATGACATTAAATATAATAAATCTATTTGTACCAATTAAAATACAGAGATTGTCAAATGGGATGAAAAAGTAAGACCCAACTTTAAAATATCTACAAGAAATTCACTTTGAAAATAAAGGAATAAATTGGTCAAAAAATACTAATTTAAAAGATATAACACGCAAACTCTAATTTTAAAAAAAGAACTAAAACTGGTCTATTAATTTCAGATAAAGTAGACTTCAGTACAAGGAACTTACCAGGACTAAAAAAAGATAGTGTACAATGATAAAGGAGTCAGCTCTCCAAGAAACATAAATATTCTAAATGTGTATGGACCACTCACAAATCTTCAAAATATATGCAGCAAAATCTGAGAGAAGGGAAAGGAGAAATAGACATATCTATAATTATAGTATGAGACGTCGATACCTCTCTTTCAGTAATTGATAAAATATGTATATGAAAGATATTTCAGCCAATGAAGATTTTCTACTCTAATTTACTCAGACATAAAATTTTACATCAGCCTCAATTTCTACATTTCCAATATCTCATCTCTATGTAATGTTTATATATTACATGAGCCTGTTCTTACTTATTAGAGGAATAGGTGTAATCTTTAAGAATCATATAAAATTGAAAAGTCCCACCTGTGTATCTGGGGGTGACAAGACTACTCATATCAGCTATGGGGAAACAACTGACAGATACATCAGTGAGCAATCACTAGTGAACAACGCTTTAATTTGAAAAGAAAAAGCGCGTTTCTTTTAATCTATTTCATCAAATCATCATAAGAAGATTAATGCCTGTGAAAATGTTACTAAGACTTTCTCATGGAACAGTTGGGATCTGAAGAAAATGTCACAGAAACTACACTAACATTAAAATTGAAGGAGTTGTTTATATTCCAAGTCACTTTAATCTGCTCTGTTGACATTAGCAATGTGTCTACATAAGACACATGTAATATTATAGTATGTCCTGCAAGAAAAGAACATTTTATTTTTAACTATATCTACCATGATGAGCAGAAGCAAAATATTTGATTAAGCTGTTTGTATTTAAACACTTCCCTGATGGCTTTTTATTTTAAGGATTTTGTTTGTTTTTTGTTTGCTTGGTTTTGCCTTTTGGAAACAAACTACCAACAGAGTACTTTTACTCTGACAACAGGATTTTTCTGCTTTGAAACAAAGTGATGGATAAAGGTAACAGGTCTCTCTAAACTTATTTGTAACCAAAAAATTTTAAAGAAAATCTTGTCCAACCAAATTTAAAGAAAAGAAAGACCTAAGGATATTTTAGAGATCTCTTTCATATGTAAGTAGAAAAGTTTACTTCTGAAAGCAGAAGTAGACTGGGTAGAGAAGAGGAGAGTTCATAAAGCCCAAATCTATTGTTAACCTGGATAGTAGGTTGACAATAGGATGGATTTTATCATGGTCTGACTGAGACTAGAGGGGCCTGCAAGTTCCATGTGTCAAGAAAAAGTACAAGGCAGTCAATTAAGGCAATGAAAGCCAGGCAGATGACTAAAAAATGTGATTGTCCAAATCTACTATGAAAGTTTCTATTAATTTGAATGAGAGGTGAGCATGCCTGCATTGGCATGGCCTAGCTATGAGGGATGGAAATTACCGCATAAATATTGAGCTTTTAAGGGGAATAATGCAGAATGGTCTTCCCTATCACAGATCCTTCTGAGCTGGCTGTAACTGGAAGTGGGGAAATAGTGTTATGAGTTTGTAAGATAAGAAACAAAGTTAAATCAGCATTTAATCGTCGTTGCTTTAAAAAAAACAACAACAACAAAAGCCACCTGTGGTTTCACGTCTGCCTCTCTCTTCATACACTTCATTCTCCCATTCTTCTCTCTGGTCTACTCAAACCCTTCTGATTATTCATAATATCTTTATATATTGCTTAGCAAATACCTATTCACTTTTCAATGCTCAGCTTAAGTTTCACACTCCCTACCTGCCCCTCCCACCCCCATTCCCATTCAGATCATTAAAAACACAGTACTCAGTGGCTGTATGCTTCTGCTGGAACACAGGACAATTTTGACACTTGTTTATGAATGTGTCAAAATCTGTCCCTTTTCAAATTTAAGCTCTTTAGAGTCTAGGATTCCTTGATTTGTGTATTTCCTGGTTCTAGAACAATATCCAGGATATAGTAAGAACTTAACTAGTATCTGTTGAATGCATATACAGTACATGTAGTCAAATGAATAAGGGGGACTATTGCTTGGAAACAGAGGCGCTGTGACACAAGAAAATACAGGATCTTGAAGTAGGAGGCAAGTACCAAAGGCCTCAATTACATTTTTGCAAAATTAAGGATTTGGCATTTATGATCTTTAGAGCGCTAAAATTGTGCATGTTTTCCCTCTGTACACATATTTAGATATGCACCTGGTAAATTTAACTCACAAATTTTTTTTTAAAAAATGAAATGATTTTCTGAATTACAATATAAATATATAAAATCAATACATACATAATAAAAATACTTGGCATTTTAATATTTATAACAAATCCTGTTTTATGTTAAAATTAAATTGAATTTTATTCCATTCAATAAGCTTTTCTCTTTTACCCAGAAGACAGTGCTAGCTATAAAATGACTTGTTACTTTTACCTACATCTGTGAAGATGTCTAGCTTTATGAGTAAAATAATCATAGTGCTATTTTAAATAATAATATTTCTGTAGATAGAGTAAAACTAATGTTTAAAGTTAATGATATCATTTTATAACATATTAGAAAGCATTATATTTCACATTATGGGAATTACCAAGATATGACTCTCACCCACTATTATATAACATTTAAAATCCATGAGATTACTTAAATAATATGTTACAGTTCCCTTGCTTCAAGTTTTACATTATAAAATTTAACATATTATCTTTTTAACTACCAGCGTCATGTATCTTACCTGTGCCTCAAACAATATGCATGCATTACCACATTTACGTTCATAAAAGAAATAGCAAATGTTCAGAGACAACTTTTTATACTTATATGAGTGTTTGAGTGAGTGCTGGAGGTTAAAACTGATGTAGAAGGATAAGGTAGAATCTATCATGTTGCCATATACTAATCTGGTAAATTACGGCTATTCAGTGACTTAATTCAACAGAAACCTTCCCTTGGAGTAACAAAAGGTTGTGTTTTTTATTCTTCTTCATTTTTCCTGTTTGCTTTTTTCATACCTAAATATTAACACAGTTGTTTAAGGAGTCCTTTCAGAGACATTGTGACTCTTTGGAAAATAGGACAGTGGGTCCAATACTGTAATATTCCAGGCTTTTGCTTTGTATTTTCTAGCCCTTTCTCAATTTAAATTGTACAAGCCTATTTTAAATGTTGAAATTTTTGATTAAAATCATACTAAATACAACTCTTTTGTCATGTTTAGTTAAGTGCTTTTCTTTCATTATTTCAAAACTCATCTGCACAAAGGAACCTATCTACAAATCAGAAACAGACTCACAGACATAGAGAACAGACTTGTGGTTGCCAAGGGGGAGGGGGGTGGGGGAGGGAAGAATTAGGAGTTTGGGATTAGTGGATGCAAACTATTATATACAGGATGGATAAACAACAAGGTCCTACTGTATAGCACAGGGAACTATGTTTGGTATCCTGTGATAAACCATAATGGAAAGAATACATATAAAAAAAAGAATATGTGTAACTGAGTCAGTTTGCTGTACAGCAGAGACTGGCACAACACTGTAAATCAACTATATTCAATAAAAAAATTAAAATAAAACTCATTTCCAGTGGTAGTGGTAATTTCAAAAATACAATAGCAACTTGTTTTCACTTAGAAATGATTTTAAATGATTAATAATACAACACCTCCCATTATATAAATAACTTTCTTATAAAAAGGTTTTTATTTCTAATAATGACAATAATAATAATAACACAAACTATGAGTAGGCACTCTTCTAAGTACTTTATATGTTTTTCATAACTTAGTCTTCATAGAAAATGAAACTATTTTCAGCTCCATTTGACCTAAGAGGAAACTGAGGCACAGAGAAGTTAAATTATCAATACTTGTGTAGATCACCCAACTGCAGCCACAATCTATCCACTTATTGAAATATAAGATAGGAAAGGTTGACAGCCACACTGAGAGTTTTCTTCTAGTATTCAAAAATTTTCCCAAGTTATGTTTTATGGGTCACCTTAATTTTACAGTCACCTTCTATTTCTCCTCTGGATCTATCTTTGTCTATCTATGACAGATAAGCTTATGTGATGATTTTATGTGTCAACTCAACTAGACTCTGGCGCCCCGTTGTTTGGTCAAACATTAGTCTAGATGTTGCTGTGAAGGTATTTTGTAGATACGATTAATAGTTACAATCCAGTTGACTTTAAGTAATTGGATCACCTTTCATAATGTGAGTGGGCCTCATCCAATCCACTGAAGGCCCTTGAAGCAAAAAATGGACATTTCCTGGAGAAAAAGGAATTCTGCCTCAAGAGTGTAACACAGAAAGCCTTTCTTAGTTTCCTACCTGCTGGTCTGCCCCACAAATTTTGGACTTACACCTCCCACAATCGTGTAACCTATTTCCTGAAAATCAATCTCTCTCTCTCTCTTTGGAAAACCCTGATACAACCTGAAAACATTTCTTGCACACGTGTATGATCAAACTATCATTCAGTAAATATTACCTTTTCCACCACTTCTAGAGTTAAAGAAGTACATCATGAAGCTGTCTTAACAATATTATCAAATATTTGCTTAGAAATTCTGTAAATAAAATATAGAAACATGGAATTGAATTTTACCACTATAATTATTTTACAAGGCTAGAAAAATCGTCTTGTTAAATATAGGAAATAGTGATTACACTAAGAAAAATACTTTAATTGTAAAATCTATTTTCTTTGATACAGGTTCATTTGAATGACTTAATTTTTTCCTCATATTTATTTCCTCTGCATGTGATTCTTTAGAAGAGTGATGACATTATCATGTCAGTATTGATAACGACAGATATTTTCAGTTTCCTATCTTCCCACAAACTCCAGTGCCATTTTTCCAACTATGTACAAGATAATTCTAGATGGATATCTCACTGTCAAAAAAAAGAAAAGACAAAAGAAGAGTGATGAGAAAGGGAAGCAATTTTCAGCAACCAATGTATTGGGCTCCAGATTTTTGTCTGTCCCCTCATCCTTCTTCTTTTGGTCTTGTTATTGTCATCTCTATGAGGTATACTTTACTTTCTGGCTTATCTTTTTCCTCTATATAAAGAGCATTTTCATAAAAGTTGAAAGTTTTATTTCAGAAAAAAAGATCTAGGATGGAAAAGATAAGCTTAAATGAGTGGAGTTTCCCTTAACAAGTAGTGTTCCAAAATGTCATGCCCTCATTTTTTTTCTGTTACTGACTGAAGGGAGATTTTAAATTTAGAAAGAAAAAAAATTAGAGTCTTTCTTAATAATGTGAATCTATTCAGTGTGTATTAACTTCAGGGGATACTGGCATTAGTGCTTTCATGGGGATTGGTCTTATCTATTTTCCGTAATTGAGCTACTCAAAAACTCATTCAAACAGAGGTGCTCTTATATCCATACACGGTAATGTAGGTATTTTAAGCTGTTAAATTTCTAATGTAGATTAAAGTAGGAAAAAACACAGCTTAGATATGTTGCCACTCTCCTAAGAATAGTCAATATATTTTAAACTAAATTATTGGGCCATGATTTTGAATCAACATTGCATATAAAAAACAAAAATTTCTTAAGTTATAACAAGGGTATATACCAGTATGGGATTATTCAGGAAAACAAGTTTATCTATTCATTCTTATTAAAAAGGGTTTAAAAGAAATTATGATCTTACATGACTCTTAGAAGGGCTCAAGAAAGAAAGACAAGAAAGATGCCTCTGAAGATCTGGGTAGTTGCTGCCCAAGGTTGGATACACACACATGTTGACCTTGGTCTGAAGGATAGGAGTGCATTTTGGAAAAGAAGAATTTGCAAGGAAATCTTCAATCTCTCCACAAAAGAAGACTGGAAGCTAGGGCATGGGTCCCAGAAGCTGCTGCTTTTGCCATATGTAAATATCAAAGTCGACAAACTGATGAAGCCTCTAGGTATAACGCTCATGACCTCCCAGTGGTTATGTGGTTTCACTTCTGTCTTCTGAATCTTGAACAAATCACCACCATAGGAAATCCTTAACCAAGAACAACACAAAGGAGCATGCCCAGGCATAAATGGAAGTGGTGGTCACAGTGCCAACTTGACCACAGCCCACTACAAAGAGTCTAGCTCTCTTTTTGGTATGTTGTAATAACTCTAGGAGCACCAGAGTTAGGAAATGTCTGACACAAATATGAAACTGGATAATTACACACCAGAAAGGCTTGGGAGTAAAACTAATTGGGAAATCAGAATCTACAAAAATGGTACAGATGAACCTATTTGCAGGGCAGAGATAGAGACACAGAAGTACAGAATGGACATGTGGACACAGGGCGAGGGGGGGTGTGGGATGAATTGGGAGATTGGGATTGACACATATACACTACCATGTGTAAAACAGATAGCTAGTGGGAGCCTGCTGTATAGTTCAGGGAGCTCAGCTCAGTGCTCTGTGGTGACCTAGGTGTGTGGGATGAGGGTGTGGGTGGGAGGGAGGTCCAAGATGGCGGGGATATATGTATACATATACCTAATTCATTTCATTGTACAGCAGAAACTAATACAACATCGTAAAGCAACTATACCCCAATTTAAAAAAAAGAAAAAAGACAATGATCTAAGTATCCAAGAAAAAAGTGAGGCCTTTGTGGGGAGGGGTGGGGAATGTCACCCTGGGGAGTTTTTTAAATTTTTTACAGAAAGAATTAAATGAAGCAGAAATCAACAGAAGCAGACATGAGAAACCAGGTTATCCTAGAGAGAAAAGGAAAAGGTGGGAATCAGTATCTCATTAGACTTGACTGGATATTATGAGTCAGGACCTGATAGACTTTGTTAGACCCTGTGACACATTTTTCTCCTTGTTTTATGTGGTAAATGTGGACTTCTGGTACTCACAACAAAAGGTACATAGGCCAAGGAAAGGTCCCAGCTACAATATATAACTTTTCTATCATGCAGTCAATCAACATCACTGTTCTCTGAAAAATGAACTGATAAATCAGCATAGAAAGTAAATGCACAGACTGTAGAGACAGAATATACGGATTCACATTCTAGCATTTATTAGTGGTGTGACCCAGGGATATCTGTACCTCAGTTTCTCATTTGTCAATTGAAGGTACTATTATTGGAAGGTATTAAGAGTATCAAATGATTCCCCATTTGTATAGTTTTTAGAAGAGTTCCTGGTAAGTTGTAAGTATGTGTGAATGTTGTTTGAGCTAGTAACCACAGATTCAGAGATGGACCATAAAACGATTTTTCAAAAAATTCTATCTCTGAATATACCAGAGACCAGGATTCCAGAAGTTATAAATAAATCAATAAATAGATAGATAGACAAATAGATAGATAGATAGATAGTGGAAGACCTCACAGCCACTACCTTGTAAGTTTCCTTTGCCACACTGATGCTTCTTTCAAATCTGATACATCAATCATTTAGCAATATGTCACTGAGGGGTTTATTCCAGGAATGCAAGGATTCTTCAATATACACAAATCAATCAATGTGATAAACCATATTAACAAACTGAAGAAGAAAAACCATATGATCATCTCAATACATGTAGAGAAAGCTTTCAACAAAATTCAACACCCATTTATGATAAAATCCCTGCAGAAAGTAGGCATAGAGAGAACTTTCCTCAACATAATAAAGGCAATATATGACAAACCCACAGCCAACATTGTCCTCAATGGTGAAAAACTGAAAGCATTTCCACTAAGATCAGGAACAAGACAAGGTTGCCAACTCTCACCACTCTTATTAAACATAGTTTTGCAAGTTTTAGCCACAGCAGTCAGAGACGAAAAGGAAATAAAAGGAATACAAATCAGAAAAGAAGAAGTAAAGCTGTCATTGTTTGCAGATGACAAGATACTATACATAGAGAATCCTAAAGATGCTACCAGAAAGCTACTAGAGCTAATCAATGAATTTGGTAAAGTAGCAGGATACCAAATTAATGCACAGAAATCTCTGGCATTCCTATACACTAATGATGAAAAATCTGAAAGTGAAATCAAGAAAACACTCCCATATACCATTGCAACAAAAAGAATAAAATATCTAGGAATAAACCTACCTAAGGAGACAAAAGACCTGTATGCAGAAAATTATAAGACACTGATGAAAGAAATTAAAGATGATACAAATAGATGGAGAGATATACCATGTTCTTGGATTGGAAGAATCAACATTGTGAAAATGACTCTACTACCCAAAGCAATCTACAGATTCAATGCAATCCCTATCAAACCACCACTGCCATTTTTCACAGAACTAGAACAAAAAATTTCACAAAAGACCCCCGAATAGCCAAAGCAATCTTGAGAACGAAAAACAGAGCTGAAGGAATCAGACACCCTGAGTTCAGACTATACTACAAAGCTACAGTAATCAAGACACTATGGTACTGGCATAAAAACATAAAGATAGATCAGTGGAACAGGATAGAAAGCCCAGAGATAAACCCACGCACATATGGTCACCTTATCTTTGACAAAGGAGGCAGGAATGTACAGTGGAGAAAGGACAGCCTCTTCAATAAGTGGTGCTGAGAAAACTGGACAGGTACATGTAAAAGTATGAGATTAGATCACTCCCTAACACCATATACAAAAATAAGCTCAAAATGGATTAAAGACCTAAATGTAAGGCCAGAAACTATCAAACTCTTAGAGGAAAACATAGGCAGAACACTCTATGACATAAATCACAGCAAGATCCTTTTTGACCCACCTCCTAGAGAAATGGAAATAAAAACAAAAATAAACAAATGGGACCTAATAAAACTTAAAAGCTTTTGCACAGCAAAGGAAACCATAAACAAGACAAAAAGACAGCCCTCAGAATGGGAGAAACTATTTGCAAATGAAGCAACGGACAAAGGATTAATCCCCAAAATTTATAAGCAGCTCATGCAGCTCAATAACAAAAAAACAAACAACCCAATCCAAAAATGGGCAGAAGACCTAAATAGACATTTCTCCGAAGAAGATATGCAGACTGCCAATAAACACATGAAAGAATGCTCAACATCATTAATCATTAGAGAAATGGAAGCCAAAACTACAATGAGGTATCACCTCACACCAGTCAGAATGGCCATCATCAAAAAATCTAGAAACAATAAATGCTGGAGAGGGTGTGGAGAAAATGGAACTCTCTTGCACTGCTGGTGGGAATGTGAATTGGTACAGCCACTATGGAGAACAGTATGGAGGTTCCTTAAAAAACTACAAATAGAACTACCATATGATCCAGCAATCCCACTACTGGGCATATACCCTGAGAAAACCATAATTCAAAAAGAGTCATGTACCAAAATGTTCATTGCAGCTCTATTTACAATAGCCTGGAGATGGAAACAACCTAAGTGTCCATCATCAGATGAATGGATAAAGAAGATGTGGCACATATATACAATGGAATATTACTCAGCCATAAAAAGAAATGAAATTGAGCTATTTGTAATGAGGTGGATAGACCTAGAGTCTGTCATACAGAGTGAAGTAAGTCAGAAAGAGAAAGAAAAATGTCGTATGCTAACACATACATATCGAATTTAAGAAAAAAAAATGTCATGAAGAACCTAGGGGTAAGACAGTAGTAAAGGCACAGACCTACTAGAGAATGGACTTGAGGATATGGGGAGGGGGAAGGGTAAGCTGTGACAAAGCAAGAGAGAGGCATGGACATATATACACTAACAAACGTAAGGTAGATAGCTAGTGGGAAGCAGCCACATAGAACAGGGAAAAAAAAAAAGAAAAGAAATAGGCCACTGAAAGAGATCTTGGCCAGTAAGTTTTCTTCCTTTAATCTACATACATGGATTACCAGTTGTTATACATGTTATCTAAACAACAAAATTGATCTCGACGCTAGAAATCTGGGTACTTAAAAGATGTAAGAGATAGCAAAATAGATTTTGTGGACAGGTGAGTCCCATAATAGATTTTTTTTTCTAATGTTAATTTTCATGAAGCTCTAGGTTCTAACTGGATAATAGTGACCTCTGTAGACCCTTAAGCATGCACTGATTAATGATAAAAATGAGCAGTGTACAGTATGATAAAATTATGAACAATTAATTATTGTATATATTATTGTGTACTTGATTCAATACCCATGTGCGTGTTCAGTACATTGTACAATTAAGACTGAGACCTTACATCTTTATTAGTTATAAAAGTTTTTTAAACTACATTTTAACTGTTTTAACAGTTAAAGGAGTTTTGGTTGTTTTCAGTGGAAGATACATCCATCTACCTATCTCAAGTATTAATTGGAATTGGAATAATTTATTTTTCTTTCTGCCTTCTTTTTCTTCTTGATACATACGATTGTCAAATAGATGCTTTGAACCTTTCCAAATTAGTCATGATCCTATTCTAATAAAATCAGAACTTTTTGCTTTGTATAGGTTGATTCTATTTTGTTAGTTGAACTGCTTATAAGTACATGACTGATTTATCATTTTTTTGTGGATTACCTGAATATTTTCTGTTGTGATCCTTTTACTTTATTACAGTTCTTCACTGTAGATTTCATATTATGATACCAATATTACTATACTGGTTTTTTAATTTGCTCATTATGAAAATTCCAAAATTTTGCTCTTAATTCTTTTAATCTATTTTTTTTCATTTGGCCTTTGAAAACACCATACAATTATTTTCTTCTTTTGAAATCTGATCTGAGAATTTCTCATTTTCACAGAGCTGATTTATAGTTAACATTCCAGACTGCCTAGGGCAGGTGATATTACCTCTGCTTGGCCAGCACAGTGTCAGGGATCAAGGAGAGGATCAAGCAATTGTGAGCTTAAGCTTTGCTCATTTACCACAATTATTCCATTCATACCCAACATGGCTTCATCTTCTCATCTTCTTTACAAAACTGAAATACGGCTTCTGTATGGTGAATGGTTCTCTTTCAAATGAAACTAATCTTTTCTGCATTTCTCTTATTTGAGTATGAGCTTGACACACATTAACTTATTTTTTTTATCAAACAAACATTTTCACATTTTTATTATGGGCCTATGTTATGTTAGGTATTTTACATATTGAACTTAAAAAAACAGAAATGTCTGCCCTTCCTAGAGTCTCAGCCTAAGGGAAGAAAATGAAAATAAATAAATCACAACCATTTGGGATTCATTCTGCGATAAAAGAAGCTACAAGGTACTTTTGCCACCAGAGAAACAGGGCATCCGTGATCTCTGTGCTGTGTGGGAACTTAATTGCATTGGAGTACATGGGTAGAGGAAGGCTTCACAGAGGCATTGGCTTTGCTTATTTGTAAATAGTTAGTGGAATTCCAACAGACAGATACAGGGGAGGTAGCCCAGGGAAAAGGCCAGTATAAGCAAAAAACATGAAAGAGACCAAGCAAAGATGTACGAAGTACAACTAGAGACTTAGGGGTTAGATTAAGGATGATCTTAAAAGTCCTGTCACCAGGGAGATAGAATTTATCCATCACCAAGCTTACACCAGCTTGTACGACATGATGCTTGGGTATGTCCTTTCAACTCGGCCTTCAGTTAGGGCAGGTTGGTAGCTTGAAATAGGCCATAATTTGCCATAATTTGAGTAACTATACCATGGAAATTGACAAACACTACAAACTATGGCTTTTTATCCCAGAGATCTAGTTGATAAGCATCTACTGACGTACTACCGACTTTACCACACACGTAATGAGGAATCATTAAAAGATTTTAAATCAGGGCATGACTTTGAGTTTCCTATTGCTGCTGCAACAAATTACCACAAACTTAGTGGCTTGAAACAACACAATTGTCATCATACCGTTCTCAAAGTCAGAAGTCCAAGATGGATTTCAGTTGGCCAAAATCAAGGTATCTGTGGGGCTTTCCTTCTGGAAGCTCTAGAGAGAATTGGTTTCCTTTCCTTTTTCAGCTGCCCACATTTCTTGGCTCTCGTCCCCTTTCTTATTCAAAAGCAGCAAGGATTAGAGAGTATTTCTTTCTTTTTTTTTTTTTTTTTTCGCGGTACACGGGCCTTTCACTGTTGTGGCCTCTCCCGTTGCGGAGCACAGGCTCCGGACGTGCAGGCTCAGCGGCCATGGCTCATGGGCCCAGCCACTCCGCGGCATGTGGGATCTTCCCAGACCGCGGGGCGAACCTGCGTCCCCTGCATCGGCAGGCGGACTCTCAACCACTGTGCCACCAGGGAAGCCCGAGAGTATTTCTTATATCACATCATTCTGACACCGTTTCCTGACTCTTCCCACACTTACAAGGACCCTTATGATTACATTGGGTCTGCCTGGATGATCCACGGTAACCTCCCCATCTCAAGGTCAGCTGATTAGCAACCTGAATTCCATCTGCAACCTCAGTCCCCTCTTTCCATACAACATATTTATAGGTTCTGGGGATTAGGATGTGGGCGTTTGGGGCAACCATTCTGTCTATTGTAGCAGTCAGTAAAGTTTTTTTTTCTAGAATTGGTATGGAAGATAGACTGGAAGAGTTCAAGACTCTAGGTTAGAAGCATATGGCAATATCTCAGTGAGATAAGATGGGAGCTTGAATTAAGACAGTGGAAATTAGAATAAAAATGGTGAGGATAAGTGACGACTTCACTGTTGGACATAATAGTATAGGGAAAATAAAAGAGCCCAAAACCTTACTATGATGCAAATCTATATCATCAATGAATAATATTATTTCCATTTCCATTAAATGGAAAAGATATCAAATAGAGTTTGTATTTTGGCAAAATTGCCTATTTTGTCTTAGCCTGAAAATCAAAACTGCAGCATAAAAGAGAATTTATATAATCTATCAATTTCTAGCAAGTAAAAAGTAGTTATCTTGATTCTTCAAATTGTTCTCCTCTGACTTTCCTCTTGTTCTATAACATTCTGCCCATAGCTTTGAAATAAATAACAATTGATTGGAGAAAAAAAAATGTTTTGTTTCCTTCTTTATAAATTTTTACACGAAAGCCCACTTTTGAGAAGAATTCATAACTTTAATAAGTTCCTAGAGTGGACATAATAGCCTATATGTTTTGCATCTCCAACACAATAGCACAAATTATGTAGTAATATTGTCACAGCCATTTGTCCAAGCTGTATATTTTGTTTTTGAACTATAATATTTTCATGAAGACCTGCTTAAAATTGTATTTTATATATCAATAGGAATAGATGTCTACAAATAGATTCTGTTATATAGATGCACTGCTCATATTCATTACTTACCCAGAAACTGAGATGAAACAATTAGTTTGCATCAACCAATTAATTAAAACTTACACCACGACTCAGGAGAGCAGAAGGAGGCAAAAGAGATAAACTAACTTTCAGAAATGTTGGCAAAGGGAGGAAGGTAAGTGTATAACCTCCAGAAACACTTAGGTCTTGATTAGGTCTAAAGACCTTTTGATTGGTACACCCAGCAAACTGTCCACTGTAAGAACGTATTAATGTTTCTTATTAATGATTGTTATGATTTTTGCAGTCAAATTTTATATCAAAAATTACATTTCACATTGTTATAAACAGAATAAAGATTCTATGTAAGATAATTTTAGATTTTTTAAAAGATCAACTCACTTTGGTCCCCTACTTCCATCACTATCATCAAAATGAAAATCAGTACTACAGTCGATCTAAACAGGATTCAAATCTACTACATTATCTTCTCTTTATGGTAATAGGACATTATAAAGTGGAAGATGTCTTCACTGTTATCTCTCCAGTTGACTAATCATGTAATAATTCTACAATTCCCTCATCTACTCAGTCCATCTGTGCCTCATGCATTTAATACCTTAAAGTTGAACAGTTCTTGCTTTCCCTGTGTATTTTAGTTTAAGCAACCTGTTAAATAGAAGTTTCACATTGTTCTCTCAATACTGATAATAATTTTATTCCTTACATCTACAGGAGGGACAAAAATTGCCTTTCTCACAGTCCAAACAATTTGGTAAAGTTCCGTTAGCCAGTAATAACCATTAAGCCTCGTTTCTGATTCATATTAGTCATTTTTAATCATTTATCTTAATGAAATTTCTGACATTACTATGGTAGAGCAGTGCTATCAAGAGTTTAAATTGTCATTCAGTAATTTAATTAAACAAAGGCTAAGTAAATTCCCACTGCTGTATAAAAAGCGTTCTGAAGCAAGCCTGAGTCACATTGCAAGATTCTTCTGTTTTAGCAACAGAATTCTCTTCATAATGAGGACTCTGTTAGTTAGGATAGGTTAGATTGTGATTTATAGGGTGGCAGATTGTAAAAATGACCATAATTGTCCACCACTCCCCAGATAATGCTCTTTTACATTGTGATTTTGCAGTTCTTTTCATCAAGAAATGGAGTTTATTTCTTCACCCTTTGAATCTGGTTGGTCTTGGGACTTCTTTGCCAAAACGGTGGCAAATAGAACAGTGTATAAGTTCCAAGCCTAGACTTTAGAAGGCCTTGTTCCCTTCCTTTCTTTCTCTTGGAACCCTACCCAGCTGCCATTTGATTAAGCCTGGACTGGCTCTCTGGAGGAAAAGAGACCACATGGAGCAGAAACAAGCCATCCACCATCTGTGGGAGTGCAGCCAACATCAGTTGTGCTCACTTAACTTCAGACCAGCAGACGTGCCCAGTTGACTCATGAACTCCCAAGCACTAATAAATTGTTATTTTAAGCCAAAATGTTTTGCTATGCTTGTTAACTGACTGATTCAGGTGAAAATGCAAGTAAAAGGGAGAAATTACTGGAATCTTACTGAGATACATCAGGAAAGCTGCAGGAATGTCAGTGATACTTGTCCCTTAGGAACTACTAGAACCAGGGATCAGATGTTGGGATTTTTTCTGTATATGTCTTCACTATTCTCTCTCCCTCCACCTGGTGGAAAGACTGTGCCCAAGAGAGAGCCAACATTAGTATTTGTCCATTTGCATACTGGTCAACCGAGGCTAGGCTGGCACTGTACAAAAGGACTGCTCTTTGGGAACACTGCTGAGACACAACTGTCAGAAAAGGTTTAGGAAGGATGGCCATTATCACAACTGGGAGTAGTAAAATACTGTTTAGGTTGAGAGGACCTGTGGTTTCAGTCACAGATAGTATATTATCCACAAGAATTCATCCCTCCTACTATATGGACCTCCTCTGCAGTTCCTGGTATATAATGATACACTTTCCTCTGATGCGAACCTTCCTGTATATCCAAATTTCCCCGTTCATCTAGTTGGGTACTTTAAAGCCTTGTAACTCCCAGGTGACATTGGCAGAATAAAGATTTTCATACCACATGTGATATTCTTTCATGGTAGCAATATCTAGAAAGTAGAAGGATCCCTCTTTAATATTCAAGAGTCTAGAATCCCTGGGACTCAAGGAAATAGAATTGCGTACTATGTACGAGGTAGCCAGACTAAATAAGTATAAACATACTTTGAATGCCATGTCAAATTATGCCCTGGCTCAATCACCATATGATTGTCATCAAGCGTGTGTTTATAAATTTGATGTAAATCCAGGAAAAAATAAAGACATTTGTTTTAGGTCTAACACCAGCATCACTGACTACCTTTTTGATGGAAATGAGTGATGATCTGGCTTGCAGAGATATGACATGAAAAGTATGTTAAAATATGTTTTTTAAAAAATTCATTTGCTATGCAAAACCAAGCAAGAATTAGAAATACTATTTTTAATTTCCACTCAGTATCAGTCATGAATTTTAGGTTTGAAAGAATGTCTTTAAAATATTATAGTTTGGGACTTCCCTGGTGGTGCAGTGGTTAGGGCTCTGCGCTCCCAAGGCAGGGGGCCAGGGTTTGATCCCTGGCTGGGGAACTAGATCCCACATGCATGCCACAACTGGGTGTTTGCATGCCGCAACTGGGTGCTTGTATGCCACAACTGGGAAACCCACATGCCACAACTAAGGAGCCCACGTGCCGCAACTAAAGATCTGGTGCAACCAAATAAATAAATAAAATTTAAACAATATTATAGTTAAATTTATGTCCAAGCTTCCACAAAAAAATCAGATCTCTGAAACTAATGTTTTTGAAAGAGTCTGAATAGAGGTTAGCACTTTGGTGGCTACATCAATGACAATGACAATGACAATTTGACAATGACTACATCAATGACAATTGCTGACGCCAATACAATCTCGTACAAATAGAGGATGGAAATCAACTCTCAAAAAGTAAGGTTTTATTAGATTTGGTGGTTATGAAAAGAAGCATTTTGTGTGTGTTGGATTTTATTGTGGAACTGATTGATTACTTAGTCTAGAAAATAATGTGACCAAGTATATATATATACATATTTTTACTCTGGAGGGTTCATTTCTTATTATTTTCAAATGATCAGTTTCATCTCATATTTCCATATTTTTTACAAGATGAATTTTACAACTTATGTTAACTTCAAATTGCTTGAAGAGTATGTGCTGAGGTTTGTGACAAAAATTCAATGCATTAAATGTATTGTAAAATGCTACATCTAGCTTGGGCATATAAATTTAAAAAATAAATAAATGGAGACAATGTTCCATAATATTTCTTTCTTCATTGTCAATACTTCCTGTTTATGTCCATCTAAACACCAAAACACCTGTCTTTCTAGCAACTGTGGACAAAAATCAAATGCGCTTTCTAAAACCAGTGGAATTTCTAATGAAAGTGATTTTGCTACAGAGCTCTGGTTAATTTTATCAAGAACTAGTAGGTAGAAACAAATATCTGGGAACTAGATGTGCTCTATCTACATACACAAACACATACCCACACCTCATGAGTTCTTAGTGACAACTCCGATTCCAATTCAACACCTCAAGTTCCATTTTAGTTTCCCTCCTTTCCTTATCTGTAACACTTCTCTGACAGTGGCTCTCAGTATTTAAAATATCATTTATTTGTTCAGTCCTGGACTATCAAAAGATAAATGCATATGTAGCTTTGTTAGATATTTCCAAATTCCCCTCCAAAAGAGTTGACCAGTTTGATAGTAACAGCTTTTGGATGTCTTGGGAAATTTGCTGCTGTTGTTGCCGGTAATTCTTTTCTCATTTTGTGTTTCAGTCTGGATAATTTGTATTAAGCTATCTCTTAGGACATTGATTCTTTCCTAGGATTTTTCAAGTCTACTCATGAGCCTGTCAAGGTCATTCTCTTTGGACTTCAACCTGTAGTTGTAGTTGTTGTTGTGTTAGCATTTCCGTTAACTCTTTCTGGTACTTTCCATCTTATTCCTGAAATTAATAGAGCCTGCCCACCCATCTTTTACACTAGACTCCTTTACGTATTAAGCATTGTTATTTTAACATCCTTATCTGATAGATTCAGCATCTGGCTCTTTCTTTGAGTATATGTATACTGTCTGCCGCTTGACAGTGTGTTGTGCTCATTTTCTCGCTTTTTGTGTTTGCCTCATTATTTTTTATTAAATTCTCATCATTATGTGAAAAACCATAGAGACTGGGTTATAAAGCGTTTGTACCTGAAAATGGTATACCTGAATATACCTCTTCCTGTACTAGATTTTTAGAGTGTGTTTTTGAATCAATCTCTTCCAGAGATGTGCTAGTTTAGATGTTTGTTGTTGATATGGTTAACTTCTATGCCTCCAGTTCAAATTTTTCCAGCATTACCTGTGGTTAGGATGGAGGCTTGGTTGCCTCCATGTACATACCCCTCCTGCAATGGCAGATTGCTACTGCTTATGTCAGTGTTTGTTACCATGCCAGTGGAGTTAGGGGGGTTTTCTGTTTTCCTAGTCTAGTTTGGATCTTTGGCATGCCTTATATGCCCTGGGCCTCAGGGATATGGCTTTCCTGGTGATGAGACAGGCTGGGACCTGGGACCCTTTGCTGCAGTGTTGCAATGCGTGCATGGGACAAACATCTCCTCAGCAACCAAATACAAAGAAACTATAAGGGACTAAAAATAACTGTGTGCATGAGCAGTTGGGGTAAATTCTGGACAAAAAGATACAAAGAGACTGAAAAGCCCACTGCCATTTCCCAAGGGCAGGAGCAAAACCAGGGTTCTGTGCATGCCGCCTGCACTCAACACCTCCAAAGGGGAGGGCAAACCACCTAAGCTACCCCTCCGGCCTGACCCCAGAACAGAACCCCCTACACTCACCCCATATAAGGAACCAGCTACCCACCACCATCAGCAAGGGAGCGAGAAAGGGAACCTGTTGTTTGTTCTCTCTGCCCCCTGCTGCAGGAGGGGCCCCAGTAAAGCCTTGCCTGAATTTCTTGTCTGGCCTCTGATCAATTTCTATTGATTGAGGAGGCCAAGAAACCTGGTCGGTAACAGTGATACTATTCCTCCTCTCATGGAAGCCAAACTCTGCCTTTTTGGCAGTTCTTCTGTGGAAATGGTTTCTCATCTTTCCTTCAGAAATAGGGAATCTCTAAGTTTAGTTGTATAAGGTCCTCATCTCAGGATCATTTCCTGCCTCTCAGGCTGTGGCAAAGATGTTTTGTGTTTTGTTTTGCCTTTAGTTTCCATCCTCTAGCCACTCAGGATCTTCACATGAGCTCACAGAGATTCCTGCCCTTCTCCAGTGGCTTGAGGTTTTTGTTCAGTAGAGACTAATTGTCTTTCTGGCCCATTTTGCCTTTTCCTTCGGTGACAGCACTTTCATCCTTCATCCTTCAGGTCTGTACCAGTGAGGGAGGCTTTCTTCAGTCCCTGCCTTACCTCTATCCATTCTAAGTACCCAGTAGAGGTCCAAGGAGAAAAGCCTGCAAAGAGGTCCTAACTCTCTTGGTGTCGGAAGCTTACACTCTCCCCCAGCACACATTCAACCTTTAGTACATTTTTAAGTATTGCAGCTAAATTATTTTCATCCGCTCATATAATACTTGGTGTCCTTTAGCTCACGTTCTGACAAGGTGACCCAGTGTTTGTCTTCCATTTCTCTTTGGAGGAGCTAGTCTTTCCAAAGATTTCAGGCTACTTACTTGCCCTGCAACCTCAGCTGCCTGATGGTTTAAAGAAAACATAGGATTTTGTAGTTTATCCAACTCTTTCTTGTTATTAGGATGTTAGTGGCTGGCCATACCAGCTTTCGATATCTTTTGTGGAAGTAAAATCCAGAAAGACAATTCTGAGACTACTTCGACATAGTTCCTTAGAGGACTCCAACAGGCTTCAGCCTCTGCTGTTTACATCATTTTTCCCACTCCTCAATGTAACACTTTACTGGTTTTTCTCCCTGTCCTGTTTTATTTTCTTTTGCTTTCTCTACACCTCACATCTTCCTGGGATCTCCCCCTAAATAAAACTACCATCACTAAAGTCTTTTTTTTCTTAATACTGTAATCTAGAAGAACTCATATCTGTATCACCACATTTTAAAATGTAATTGTCTTCACAAAGATAACGTCATTCACAGCACCTGAAAATAAATGTACTCATTAGAAAATCTAATATTTTTGTTGTATTTAAGTTTCTCTCTCCTCCTCTCTTTTGAAAGGAAGAGAAAAATAGAAATAAAATACTTATTTTTATGGGGCATAATCTCTAAATCTATTTCAACTATTTAAGTAAAGAAAGCTATCCTTTCTCCCCTGCAAAAGAAAAAAAAACAAACCCTATATATTCTTAATAATTCAATACATTTTCTAAAACAATGTCAGTGAAAAGGATATGGCTTGATATCAGTAATAATTCAATAAGCTATCTTTCCAACACTGGTCTAAAATAATTTGTTTTATACATTGCTCTGCCCTCTATATTCCTGAAGCTGTCTATTTCTTACAAATTCTATCATCAATTGTATTGCCCTTTGTTTAAAATCACACATATATAAAGACCTTGTAGAACAGATTTTTGGGGGGTAAATAGAGATTTAATTATACTATAAGGCATACTCTTTAAAAACAGCCCCCTCCACCAAGTTCACATATAAATAGCTAGAACAGAAAAAGCCTATGCACTGGGAAAATAATGTATACCATGTTTTCTATAAATTCTTTGGATTTGGGGAGCAAGTAAGTACAACTGAGTTTTGGCATTATATTTTTAGACAAGGGGCTCAGAGCTGAACACTATATCTGAAGTTCTCTGGTCTTGAAAATATAGTAACATTTTGTGGGAAAACAACTTCTCAGGATACTGTAAACGCATTTTGGCTTGAGGTAGATCAGAAAAGTCCAGGAATAGATTCTGTTTGAGCTTTAGTATTCTATTCTTAAAGTTAGATAAAAATAAAGACTGGGAAACAAACAAAAAATAAATTTTCAAACTTCAAAAAGATATGTGGGTAAATTATCTCCTTTATCCAAGTTTACCACTTTTATTTCCATCTCAGATTCATTTAGAATAAATGTTTTGAGATTCAGAAAATATCCCACTGATTTTTAATTTAAAATAGTGTATGACTATAACAACTCAGTAAAAAGCTGACCAAATTATGACTGTACTTTTCATCTGGATTCTGCCTAAAATTATGATATGATGTTAATCTTTTTAAGAGGATTAAGAACAGTATTTGATTTTTTTGATTGGATAAGTTTTAGGGTAAATCAAACAAATTTTAAGCAGAAGAATATTTTGTTGCTCATATAATCAAGTATTTCCACGATAAAACCAAATATATTTAAAGTCATAGAGGAAATGGCAGTTAATAATTCTGTTGGGATGGAAAGGGGGGAGTTTCAATTTATTATTCAACTCCATGTAATTTAAAAAACCTATAAATTCCTTGATTTTCAAAAATGATTTTTTGGTACCACAAACACTGACTATTTTCATCAACTTTTTAAAACATAAAAGTGTTTCTCTATAATGTGAATAAGGCATATGTTAGAACTTTTAAAAAAAAAGTCACAAAAGGAAGGCTGTAAAAAAAGCTTTAAAAAAGCTAGAAAATCCTAAACGTTTCTTCAGGGAACTAGAAGAAAGTAATTAATGAATATATTTTATATTCTTTTAAATGATGGATTTATTATTTTTTTTCTTCCTAGTTTTTATTGTTTCAGATCACTCAAATGTGTGATCCAACCATATACTAATCTTGTCCTTGAAGCTAATGATGAAATCTAAATTGGCACTGAGCATTCTGCTACTGATAAAACGAAGTTAATATCACAAAAGAAAGAAGAAAATAAATGCAAAAACAACTTTTGATGTTTATCACCATCAATGTAGACTTATATCTCATTTGAAAACAAATTTTACAATGTGATTTATTGGCTCATAAAAATGGAATATAAATACATTTAATATTATGAAATTTCTAATCTAAAAATAATGGAGATTTAATTTTGCATTCATTACCCATGCAAAATTATTCTAATTTTAACTATTTTAATAATGAATTTTGCATAGCAAATGAAAAAATATAGCATTAATAAATAATAGTGATATTACATAAAGAAATAGAGAAACACGTATAGAGAAACAAATTTGAATGGTTACAGTCCATCCAGGCAGAAAATTAATAAGGACACACAGGCTTTAAATGACACAATAGAACACATAGATTTAATTGATATTTATAGGACATTCCATCCAAAAACAGCAGATTACACTTTCTTCTCAAGCACACATGGAACATTCTCCAGGATAGATCACATCTTGGGTCACAAATCAAGCCTCAGTAAATTTAAAAAATTGAAATCATGTCAAGCATTTTTTCCGACCACAATGCTATGAGATTAGAAATCAATTACAGGGAAAAAACGTAAAAAACACAAACACATGGAGGCTAAACAATACGTTACTAAAAACAAAGAGATCACTGAAGAAATCAAAGAGGAAATCAAAAAATACCTAGAGAAAAATGACAACAAAAACACGATGATGCAAAACCTATGGGATGCAGCAAAAGCAGTTCTAAGAGGAAAGTTTATAGCAATACAAGCCTACCTCCAGAAAAAAGAAAAATCTCAAATAAACAATCTAACATTACACCTAAGGGAAGTAGAGGAAGAAGAACAAACAAAACGCAAAACTTAGTAGAAGGAAATAAATCATAAGGATCAGAGCAGAAATAAATGAAATAGAAACAAAGAAAACAATAGCAGCGATCAATAAAACTAAAAACTGGTTCTTTGAGAAGATAAACAAAACTGATAAACCTTTAGCCAGACTCATCAAGAAAAAAGGGAGAGGACTCAAGTCAATAAAATTAGAAATGAAAAAGGAGAAGTTACAAAAGACACCACAGAAATACAAAGCATCCTAAGAGACTATTACAAGCAACTCTATGCCAATAAAATGGACAACCTGGAAGAAATGGACAAATTCTTAAAAAAGTATAACCTCCCAAGACTGAATGAGGAAGAAATAGAAAATATAAAGAGACCAATCACAAGTAATAAAATTGAAACTGTGATTTAAAATATTCCAAAGAAAAGAAGTCCAGGACCAGATGGCTTCACAGGTGAATTCTATCTAACATTTAGAGAACAACTAAGACCCATCCTTCCCAAATGCTTCCAAAAAGTAGCAGAGGAAGGAACACTCCTAAACTCATTCTATGAAGCCACCATCACCCTGATACCAAAACCAGAAAAGGTACTACAAAAAAAGAAAATTACAGACCAATATCACTGATGAATACAGATGCAAAAGTCCTCAACAAAATACTAGCAAACAGAATCCAACAACACATTAAAAGGATCATACACCATGATCAAGCGGGATTTATCCCAGGGATGCAAGGATTCTTCAATATATGCAAATCAATCAATGTGATACACCATATTAACAAAATGAAGAAGAAAAACCATATGATCTTCTCAATAGATGCAGGAAAAGCTTTTGACAAAATTCAACACCCATTTATGATAAAAACTCTCCAGAAAGTGGATATAGAAGGAACCTACCTCAACATAATAAAGGCCATATATGACAAACCCACAGCAAACATCATTCTCAATGGTGAAAAACTGAAACCATTTCCACTAAGATCAGGAACAAGACAAGGATATCCACTCTCACCACTATTATTCAACATAGGATTGGAAGTCCTAGCCACAGCAATCAGAGAAGAAAAAGAAATAAAAATTAGAAAAGAGGAAGTAAAACTGTCACTGTTTGCAGATGACATAGTACTATACATAGAGAATCTTAAAGATGCCAGCAGAAAACTACTAGAGCTAATCAATGAATTTGGTAAAGTACAAGGATACAAAATTAACGCACAGAAATCTCCTGCATTCCTATACACTAACAACAAAAGCTCAGAAAGAGAAATTAAGGAAACACTCCCATTCACCATTGCAACAAAAAGAATAAAATACCTACGAATAAACCTACCTAAGGAGGTAAAAGACCTGTACTCAGAAAACTATAAGACACTGATGAAATAAATCAAAAATGATACAAACAGATGGAGAGATATACCATGTTTTTGGATTGGAAGAATCAATATCGTGAAAATGACTATACTACCCAAAGCAATCTACAGATTCAATGCAATCCCTATCAAATTACCAGTGGCATTTTTTTTACAGAACTAGAATTAAAAATCTTAAAATTTGTATGGAGACACAAAAGACCCCAAATAGCCAAAACAGTCTGAGGGAAAAAAAAACAGAGTTGGAGGAATCAGACTCCCTGACTTCAGACTATACTACAAAGCCACAGTAATCAAGACAATATAGGGCTGACACAAAAACAGATATATAGATCAATGGAACAGGATAGAAAGCCCAAAGATAAACCCACACACATATGGTCACCTTATTTTTGATAAAGGAGGCAAGAATATACAATGGAGAAAACACAGCCTCTTCAATAATTAGTGCTGGGAAAACTGGACAGTTACATGTAAAGGAATGAAATTAGAACACTCCCTAACACCATATACAAAAATAAACTCAAAATGGATTAGAGACCTCAATGTAAGATGAGACACTAAAAAACTCTTAGAGGAAAACATAGGAAGAACACTCTTTGACATTAATCACAACAAACCTTTTTTGATCCACCTCCTAGAGTAATGGAAATAAAAACAAAAATAAACAAATGGGACCTAATGAAACTTCAAAGCTTTTGCAAAGCAAAGGAAACTACAAACAAGATGAAAAGACAACCCTCAGAATGGGAGAAAATATTTGAAAATGAATCAACAAAGGATTAATTTCCAAAATATATAAACAGCTCATGCAGCTCAATATTAAAAAAACAAACAACCCAGTCCAAAAATGGGCAGAAGTCTTAAATAGACATTTCTCCAAAGAAGACATACAGATGGCCAAGAAGCACATGAAAAGCTGCTCAACATCACTAATCATTAGAGAAATGCAAATCAAAACTACAATGAGGTACCACCTCACACCAGTTAGAATGGGCAACATCAGAAAATCTACAAACAACAAATGCTGGAGAGGGTGTGGAGGAAAGGGAACCCTCTTGCACTGTTGGTGAGAATGTAAATTGACACAGCTACTATGGAGAACAGTATGGAGTTTCCTTAAAAACTAAAAATAGAATTACCATATGACCCAGCAATCCCACTACTGAGCATATACCCAGAGAAATCCATAGTTCAAAAAGACACATGCACCCCAATGTTCATTGCAGCACTATTTACAATAGCCAGGTCATGGAAGCAACCATAATGCCCATCGACAGACAAATGGATGAAGATGTGATACATATATACAATGGAATACTACTCAGACATAAAAAGGAGCGAAATTGGGTCATTTGTTGAGACGTGGATGGACCTAGAGACTGTCATACAGAGTGAAGTAAGTCAGAAAGCGTAAAACAAATAGCCTATATTAACGCATATATGTGGAACCTAGAAAAATGGTACAGATGAACCAGTTTGTAGGGCAGAAATAGAGACACAGATGTAGAGAACAAATGTATGGACACAAAGGGGGGAAAATGGCAGTGGGTGGGCTGGTGGTGGTGGGATGAATTGGGAGGTTGGGATTGACATATATACCCTAATATGTATAAAGTGGATAACTAATAAGAACCTGCTGTATAAAATAATAAATAAAATGAAATTCAAATATTAAAAAAAAATTTTAATGGTTACTTGAAACTTGTGTTGTTTACTTATATGCACCAATAAAATGAATGAGTCAAAGAGAATTTACCTTAACCTCAGGAAAGCTCCCTTTGTTACATTCTGAAAATAATTTTCTGCAATTGAGTTCATGTTTCTATAAACTACTTATGAAGCAAGGCAATTTATATGAAAAAAATAATGACCTTGGGTATTACATAAAAAGTATTTGATTTAGAATTAAATAAAATAAAGCCAAATTATATGTCCAGTTTTTCATTCTGCTACTAATAACTAAGAGTTTTTGTACTACTTGTATGTTTCATAGCAAGGGAATAGTTTAACAGGAGAGAGAAAACTTTCCAAGCACAAGAATCAAGCACTGAAAGATTTTACACACATAAACACACACCAATATCCACACACAAAATATTATCTTGGGATTTAGGTATTAAGCTAATCTGCTATTTGCATTGTTAAGATCATCTTAACATAATATCTAAAATAGATATTCTTTAAAGTTATGCATAAGAAATTAGCTATATTTAATATTTTTCTCATAGTAACATGTGCCTCTCCATAGCACTTTTCACAACTGTAATTTTAAATTACTTTTTTGTGACTACTTGCCTAATATCCCTTTATCCATAAAATTTTGATGAGATAGATCATATTCATTTTTGTTGGTCGTTATAAGTTCATTGTGTGTCCCAGTGCCTAGATGACAGACACTTAATAGATACCTACTGAATAAATGTGAATGTTTAAAGAAATAAAAGGATGTGTTCTTAAATGTGTCATGGTTTGATAGAAATATAAGTAACTTTACTTAGTATAAGATCAGTACTGAGCTTTGAGGTAAAATTCCAGATATTCAACAGCTATTTCTATTGGAATATCTCATAACTCAAAACAAGGAAACAAATAATGCCTGTAGATTATGACTTAAGAAAAATGAGAAAGTATTTTCTGCCTATACAGTGTAAAACCAAATATTGCTATCAAACAAACATGAGATTTTTTATTTTTTAAGTATTGGACACCATTCCCCTTTAAGGAACTCAGTACAGTCACCAGTGACCCTCTAGGCAGTATCCCAATATTGCACAGGAGTTATGAGCAGGGTTCAAAGTCTTGTCCTGCCAAATGTCCCCAGGGAAGTTACTGAAGCCCTCCCTTCAACTGCAAAGTAAGTTATGTGATATACCTAACACATATTTGTTTTGAGGAATAAGTGTTGCTTGCTAACCTCTTAAATGAATGCCTGGCACATATAAAAGTATTCAATATATGTTAGCTTTATGTTAGCTTTTACAATTTTAATGAGAGTTCAAAGCTATGTATAGGCTTGTATTATAGACACAAACAGGGTTTCAAAAGACAAAATTTGTTCAACTAAGAAAGGACAACAGTCAAGTTAATCATGAGCTGAATAATTTCTTCAGTCACTATTCGACATATATACATTGTATCTACCATGTACTTAAAGCAGCTTAAGAGTCAGTGACCAAAACTCAAAGATCTTCAAGAATGAAGTTTGAATTCTGACAGATGAGGCAGACAATGGCCAGTAAACAGAATTAATAAGATAGGTTGTATGTCAAAAGTTAAAAGGTGCCAAGTTCTACGGAAAAAAAAAAAAAGAAGAGTAGGGTATGAGGGCTCAGTACTGAGACAGAGGGTAGGCTGCAATTTTTAAAAAGATAGTCAATGTAGACACCTCCGAGAAGGTTCATTTGAGCAAAGACTTGTAAGTAGTAGGGTGTTAGCCATGTGGGTGTCTAGGACAATATACCAAACATAGGGAGAAGACAGTGCAAAGGCCCTGTGGCAAGAGCAAGCATGATATAATCAAGTGACTGGAGTTGCGTGAGAGAGGTAGGATCATGTAGGGCCTTCTCTGACTTTCTTAATCTTCGGTTATCTTTTTCTTAGTCGTTTAGCTCCTTAGTAACCATTTCTGCAAAAATACATATTGCAGAAAATGTATTTTAGTTTAAATAAATCAAAGCCATATATTTTCTTTAAAATTATTTGATATTCAATTCAGTTTGTATGCCCATATAGCTTAAAACACCTACCATTCTTTTAAAAGAACATATTTTTGATTTTTTCCTTAAATGATTAGGGTTTACTATGATTTTCTTTCATACCACCATGTCTCCCGATTAATATACCTTAAACTTATGTTCTACTCTTCCAAACCAAGTTTGCCTTGGAGTTTGCTCTTTGGTGATGGCTTTCTAGTTCTCCCTGGTCCCATAAGAAAAGAACAGCATAGTTTCTTTCGCTCTTCTGTCTCACTAGTTCCTCTTATCTATGTAACCATCAAATCTTACTTATTTTTTCCTCTAAAAACAGTCTTTCAATTCTCATTTCTAATTCTTTGACTCATGTTCTTATCCCATATAACCTTATTGTAACAGCCTTCATGCAGCCTCCCAGTTTAAGGTACCTAATCTATTTTACGCCACTTTCACATTAATTGTGGTGAATGTAAGTTACTCCATTAAAATGTTCTAGCAGATAAATCAATAAGTGGTGGATGGGGTTAGAGCTGCTCTTGAATCTCATCATGCATCAGGCCCTCCTTGTCTGTCCCATACTAATTAGGTAGTAATTTAGCTCTGCTCCATGTGAGGCTAATTGCATGTTAACATGCAACAGCATGGTATTTTATCTCAATATTATTAAGCCAAAATATCCACTTTTAGTGCTGACTGAAGCAGCAGCAAAAGGAATGAGAAACCTGATTTATGACCTTATTTATGAGATGATACTGTAAAGATGAGGATACTCTCAGTGTGGGAAGTTTACAGGGTGAATGGAGTTAGAGAATGAAGGTTGATGAGATGCCCCAAAGGGGATAAGATGATGTTCCAGGGAAACCAAAGAAAAGGAATGTGCCCAGGTTCAGAGTAATAGATAGTATATTCTTCCAACAAAGGTTGGATTACATTTGTTTGCAATGAATTTAGGAATAAAATATGTAAAACATCCCATTGCTTGAAATGTCAGAGAGATAAAAATGTCAGTTCTATGAAAAGGAAGGTCAAGGATGGAAATGGTAGAGTTGTGTCATCACCTCATTCCATGTAAACTTAACTGAACTTGGATTAAATGTCCAAAGGAAAAGTAGAAATGAACTAGGGAATACAACTTAGACATAAACAGATTTGTTTCCCATTCTTGTGAAAGAGAAATAAGGTTAAAACAAGTGGATGGTTTTTCCTAACATGACATTATTTTGCCCCAAATATTAACCCATTTAGTATCCTAGAATTTAATACATGATATTTATATATAACCTCTAATTTGTGCTATATAACTGAATGACTTGGTGACCTAGCATAATGTCACAGAAGACCAGGCTGAGCCATATGGCCTGAATTTGGGACTCAGCTCAATGCAATTTTAATCAGATAAGTCATTTTACCTTCATAGGTTTCACTGATTTCATATTTGAAATGATTATGTTACCTTGTTGACCTCTAGGGCACAGGTCTATAGAAAGAAAGGCCTTGAGAACAAAGAAAAAAAGCAGATAAAAAAGAATATGGTATATTCCTTTTTATTTTTGAATTATATACATAATTCAATTGAAAAACCACACAATTCAATTGGAAAGTAAGCCACAGCTCACTTATTTCAATTATTTCTATTAAATCAAGGATTTGGGATACATGGTTCATGGTCAGGGCAATTCTCCCAAGGTCACTTTTGCAATGCAATGTTCACTTTATGTAAAATCAAAACAACAGTGTAAGATCCCCAGGAGATAACGCAGGTCCATTACAACAATCCACTTGACTGCATTTGTTCCCAATTAAAAATGAGAAAAGCCTAAAGCTTTTTGCAGAACCTGAATTCTGAGAATGTTAAATACAAACATGTATCTGTCCTATCTTTTTCCTGTCCTATCAATGTGGTCATAATTGAGTTACTACCTTAAATTCAGTATGGCATGTATATTCAATAAAAGAGATCTAAAGTTTTTTCAACAGAAGTTAAGGATGTAGTATGTATCTTTTATTCTTTGTTAATTATTAAGTTAAATGCATTAAAAATAGACATGTATATATGGGAGTTTTTAATTTAATTAGTATAAAAAATACAGAAATATTGCATTTTATTCGACTATATTAAAATCTAAAATAAGAATTTTATAAAGATTATTATTTATTTATTTATTTATTGGCTGCGTTGGGTCTCAGTTGCAGCACATGGGATCTTCGTTGAGTCATGCGGGATTTTTTGTTGTGGTGTGCGGGTTTCTCTCTAGTTGTGATGTGTGGATTTTCTCTCTCTAGTTGTGGTGCCGGGGCTCCAGGGCACATGGGCTCTCTAGTTTGTGGCACATGGGCTCTCTAGTTGAAGCACGTGGGCTCAGTAGTTGTGGCTCATGGGCTTTGCTGCACCGCGGCATGTAGGATCTTAGCTCCCCAACCAGGGATCGAACCTGCATCCCCTGCATTGGAAGGTGGATTCTTTACTACTGTACCACCAGGGAAGTCCCTAAAAAGATTATTTTAATTCCGTTTTAAATGATTTTAGGAAGTAAGTGGCTTAAGCCTATCTCTTTCTCTCTCACCTGTCTAAGGAAAAGATTCAAACAGAAGGCATGTAGGAAATCTCAAATAATTGAGTAGCAAACCCATACCAAATACCTCTGTGGCAAGCAGAATTCTAAGATAACCCCATGACCCCCACTGTCTGTTGCTGCATCAATGATTAGGGTTGACCATACAATCAGCAGATTTTCCAGGTAGACTAAGCCTAATCAAACCTAATTGTCCTTTCTCTTCTCTGGTTGATAATAAAAGAGTAAGCCAGAGAGATTGAAGTACAAGAAGGATATTATGAGAGAGAGAAAGAGAGATTCCATTGCTGGTCTAGAGATGGAACAGGTCATATGGAAAGGACCTGACTAGTTTCTAGAAGCTAGGTTGACATCCAACAAGAAACCAAGGACCTAGCCCTACAACTGAGTGTACTGGATTCTGCCAATAACCTGAAGGAGCTTGAAAGAAGATTCTGCCCCGGAGCTTCTAAGTAAGAGCTTTACTCCAGGGACACTTGATCTCAACCTTGTGAGACATGAGACAGCCCAGCTACGCCCACTCAGACTTCTGACCTACAGAACTGGGAGATACTAAATGGGTGATATTTTAAGCTGCTAAGTTTGTGGTAACTTATGCAAAAATAGAAAACTAACACCACTCCTAAGGCCTCAGGTTCATACCACATATGAAAAAAGAAAACTCTAAAAAGATTAAAAACCTAAGGTGAAAAACAAAGCTCCAGAATTCTCAGAAAGCAGTATGGGAAAATATGATCTCAGATCAAAAAAGGATATTTTAAAGAGAAAGATTAGAAAACACAAAGAAAAAAAAACACTAATAAATGTGGCTACATTAAAAATCTCACAAAAATAACTTTTATATTCAACACGGAAAAACAAATTACACACTCAAGAAAATAATTTAAATCTACATTAATTAAAAGGATTATTCAATAATCACTATACAACAAATATAGAGAACTATTTACAAATCAGTAAGAAAAAGTAAATCCAACAGAAGAAAATTAATTAAAAAGAGAATTACGTATGAAAAAATGCTCAATCTCAAAAATAAATAGAGAAAGGTAACTTTTTAAAAAAGTGATATCCTATTTCATGCCTATCATGTTCACCAAAATTGAGGGCTGCTGATATAAAACAGACTGGATATCAAACAAAGGAAAATTTAATACAATATTTTGGAAACTAAATTGTTACAATTATGTTGGAATCTAATTTGAGAATATATAACAATATTGAAGATGTTGTTTCCTGTTAGTCAACAATCTTATTTCTAGGTTGCTCCCAAGAGAAATTTTTCACATATGCTCACATAGAGAAATGAAGAAGGTGCCTATTGCAACTTTATTTCTACTAGTGAAAAACTGTAGCCTGCTTAAATTGTGTTCTTCCAGCAAGATGTGTAATATTGGAGTGATATTAAGGTATAGGAATTAGATACTATTTAAGTTACATAAAGCTCAAGATCCTGAATTTCCAAATACATTATTTTCTAGCATTATACGGAATTTCTTTTCTCATTTCCCCTTTAACTACAACTCCTCTGTCATTAAATCACACACACGCATGCACACGTGGGCGCACACACACACACACAAATATATATTATCCTTTGTGAATTTCTCATTTTTTCGGCGAATAAAAATACCTCCATGACACTAAATAAATGATTAAAAACGTATTTTGGAGAAGCCCTCCTCTGATGATTAGTTAAGGCACCACAAATTCATCATAGAGCTTTCTTCTCCCCAATTATTCCCAAAGGGTGAAGTATGGCATACGATATGAGTTATATTGGTCTTTACTTGGATGATCTGAATTAGAAATGTTGTAGACCACGGTGCATGAGAGTAGTGGCAATTTTGGTTTAACAACATCTGGTCTTTAAAAACTCCAATATTGTCAGCAAAATATTGTCATCGAGACAGAACCTTATTAAAGGAAGGCAAAGAAAGCTTTGGAAAGAAATTTTGAAAAATAATAAGACCTTATAAAATATAGTTAAATGCAAACAATTATCTATACTCATCCTTACAGTACTTTATTAGCCAGACCACCACCAAATTATTTAAGTTATCCTAACTAAAGTTAAAAACTTTATATATTTTGCCCGCGGGGTGCTCTTTAGTAAGGTAGTTATGATCTATGCTAAAATCCTAGAGATTATTTGTACTTTTCTGGGTTTACATGAATTTTAAATATAAAGCAAACACAAGAAGAATTTGAAGTGTGGGGAGAAAGCAGAAAGGGTAAGGATCCTGACTTCTGAAAAATGATATGTGATAATTTCCCTGGGCTTTCATTATGACATATATAAACCAGACTGGGTATTAGAGAAGTTGGAAACATGGGAGAAAAAAAAAACACACACAAAAGCACAGACAAAACAAACCCCATCCTGTCACTTGAGTCACATGAGGAGCCTGAACCCTAGCCTCACCCAGCAGAAACAAGGCATCATCTTCTTCCCAGCTGGTGTGAAATCAAGGAGGCTGAGTGAACATCTGAGACTTTCCCCACCTTCAGCAGTAATGATCCCAACTCACACAGCATCAGTGGAGGCAATATCAGGAACAATGACAAAGGACATCTCCCCTTCATAGCCAAGGTGGTCTCCAGAGAGGGGTGGGGAGGGTGGCTGAACAATTCCTCCTACCCAGTAATGATGACCCTTCTGAACCCCATCCCAGAATATCAATGGAGGCTGAGTGGGAAACCTAAACTTCCATTCACACCTAAAACTAGTAGACACAGTTTTATCCTTCTTGGAACAAGTTTTTTTTTTAATTAGAATATCTCATAAAAGGAGTAGAAAGCCTCAGTAAAGAAATAGGAGATATAAAGAAGAACCAAGTGGAAATTTAAGAACAGAAGAATGAATGGAACAGAGGAAAGAATCTTTGAACCAGAAGAAAGAACAATATAAATGACCCAATCTGAACAACAGAGAGAAAATACCCTGGGAAAAAAAAAACAAAAAACAACAGGGCCTGAGGGACCTGCGGAACTATAACAAAAGATTTAAAATCCCAGAAGGAGACCTGAAAGAAAATGAGCTCAAAAAGCAGTTCAATAAAATAAGGGCTGAAAACTTCTTAAATTTGGCAAAGGACATAATCTACATATTTAAGAAGCAGAGCAAACTCCAAAAAAAGGTACCCATGTCAAGACAAATCATAATTAAACTTCTGAAAATTAAAGATTAAAAACAAAACTTGAAAGCAGACAGAGGTTAAAGAACATGTTACCTAGAGAGGGGAAAATCGATTCTAGTGACAATAAGTTATTAGAAGAAAGAATTGTAGGACAAAACAAAAGAGGAACATAATTTTTAAATTACGAGAAAAAAAAGCTATCAACTCAGAATCCTATATTCAGTGAAAATATCTTTGAGTAATGACGGGGAAATCAAGGTATTATCAGATGAGGGAAAACCAGAAGAATGTGTCACTTAATAAATTAATATATACTTTGAGTGGCTAAACAAAAGTTCTCTAAACAGAAAGGAAGTGATAAATAAAAGGAAACTTGTAACATCAAAAAGGAAGAAAAAGATTAAAAAACAGGTAAAGAAACATATGGACAAATGCTATAGACTTTCTACCTCTTATTGATATTTCTAAATTATTTTTATATATAAAAATGGAAAGAGAGGAACCAAGATGGTGAAGTAGAAGGACGTGCTCTCACTCCCTCTTGCGAGAATACCAGAATCACAACTAGCTGCTGGACAATCATCGAAAGGAAGACACTGGAACTCACCAAAAAAGATACCCCACATCCAAAGACAAAGGAGAAGCCACAATGAGAAGATAGGAAGGGCGCAATCACAGTAAAATCAAATCCCATAACTGCTGGGTGGGTGACTCACAGACTGGAGAACACTTATACCATAGAAGTCCACCCACTGGAGTGAAGGTACTGAGCCCCACATCAGGTTCCAAACCTGGGGGTCCGGCAATGGGAGGAGAAATTCCTAGAGAATCAGACTTTGAAGGCTAGTGGGATTTGAGTACAGGACTTCGACAGGACTGGGGGAAAGAGAGACTCCACTCTTGGAGGGCACACACAAAGTAGTGTGAATATTGGGACCCAGGGGAAGGAGCAGTGACCTGAGGGGAGACTGAACCAAACCTACCTATTAGTGTTGGAGCGTCTCCTGCAGAGGCAGGAGGTGGCTGTAGCTCACCATGGGGACAAGGACACTGGCAGCAGAAGTTCTGGGAAGTACTCCTTGGCGTGAGCCCTGCCAGAGTACACCATTAGCCCCACCAAAGAGCCCAGTTTGTCTCCAGTGTTGGGTTGCCTCAGGCCAAATGACCAACAGGAAGAGAACCCAGCCCCACCAATCAGCAATCAAGCAAATTAAAGGTTTACTGATCTCTGCCCACCAGAGCAACAGTCAGCTCTACCCACAACCAGTCCCTACCATCAGGGAACTTGCACAAGCCTCTTAGATAGACTCATCCACCAGAGGGCAGACAGCAGAAGCAAGAAGAATTACAATCCTGCAGCCTGTGGAACCAAAACCACATTCACAGAAAGATAGACAAGATGAAAAGGCAGAGGCCTATGTACCAGATGAAGGAACAAGATAAAACTCCAGAAAAACAACTAAATGAAGTGGAGATAGGCAATCTTCCAGAAAAAGAATTCAGAATAATGATACTAAAGATGATCCAGGACCTCAGAAAAAGAATGGAGGCAAAGATTGAGAAGTTGCAAGAAATGTTTAACAAAGAGTTTGAAAAATTAAAGAACAAACAAACAGAGATGAATAATACAATAACTGAAATGAAAAATAAACTAGAAGGAATCAATAGCAGAATAACAGAGGCAGAAGAACAGATAAGTTACGGGGAAGAAGAATGGTGGCATTCACTGCCGTGGAATGGGAAAGAAAAAAAGAATGAAAAGAAATGAAGGTAGCCTAAGAGACTTCTGGGCCAACATTAAACACAACAACATTCCCATTATAGGGGTCCCAGAAGAAGAAGAGGGAGAGAAAGGACCTGAGAAAATACTTGAAGAGATTATAGTCGAAAACTTCCCTAACATGGGAAAGGAAGTAGCCACCCAAGTCCAGGAAGTGCAGAGAGTCCCATACAGGATAAACTCAAGGAGAAACACGCCGAGACACACAGTAATCAAACTGGCAAAAATTAAAGACAAAGAAAAATTATTGAAAGCTGCAAGGGAAAAATGACAAATAACATACAAGGGAACTCCCATAAGGTTAACAGCTGACTTCTCGGCAGAAACACTAAAAGACAGAAGGGAGTGGCATGATATAATTAAAGTGATGAAAGGGAAGAACCAACAACCAAGATTACTCTACCCAGCAAGGATCTCATTCAGATTCGATGGAGAAATCAAAAGCTTTACAGACAAGCAAAAGCTAAGAGAATTCAACACCACCAAGCCAGCTCTACAACAAATGCTAAAGGAACTTCTCGAAGTGGGAAACACAAGAGAAGGAAAGGACCTACAAAAACAAACCCAAAACAATTAAGAAAATGGTCATAGGAACATACATATTGATAATTACCTTAAATGTAAATAGATTAAATGCTCCAACAAAAAGACAGAGACTGGCTGAATGGATCCAAAAACAAGATCCATATATATGCTGTCTACAAGAGAACCACATCAGATCTAGGGACACATACAGGCTGAAAGTGAGGGGATGGAAAACGATATTCCATGCAAATGGAAATCAAAAGAAAGCTGGAGTAGCAATACTCATATCAGATAAAAAAGACTTTAAAATAAAGAATGTTCCAAGAGACAAGGAAGGACACTACATAATGATCAAGGGATCAACCCAAGAAGAAGGTATAACAATTATAAATAAATATGCACCCAACATAGGAGCACCTCAATACATAAGGCAACTGCTAACATCTATAAAAGAGGAAATCGACAGTAACACAACACTGGGGGACTTTAACACCTCACTAACACCAATGGACAGATCATCCATAATGAAAATAAATAAGGAAACAGAAGCTTTAAATGACACCATAGACCAGACATATTTAATTAATATTTATAGGACATTCCATCCAGAAAGTGCAGATTACACTTTCTTCTCAAGTACGCATGGAACATTCTCCAGGGTAGATCACATCTTAGGTCACCAATCAAGCCACAGTAAATTTAAGAATATTGAAATCATATCAAGCATCTTTTCCAACCACAACGCTAAGAGATTAGAAATCAATTACAGGGGGCTTCCCTGGTGGCGCAATGGTTGAGAGTCCACCTGCCGATGCAGGGGACCCGGGTTCGTGCCCCAGTCTGGGAAGACCCCACATGCCATGGAGCGGCTGTGCCCATGAGCCATGGCTGCCAAGCCTGCACGTCCAGAGCCTGTGCTCTGTAATGGGAGAGGCCACAACAGTGAGAGGCCTGTGTACCACAAAAAAAAAAAAAAAAAAAAAAAAAAAAAAATTGATGACTAATAAAGACTTGCTGTATAAAAAAATATAATAAAATTCAAAAACTAAAAAAAATGGAAAAATAGGTATAACTGTATATGTAAAATATGTATGTGTAATACCTAGACCAACCGCCAAAAAAGCTATACAAAGAAATACACTCAAAAACAGCATTGATAAGTAAAAATACAATTCTAAATTTGTTCAAGGAACCCACAGGAAGGCAGGAATTAGAAAACAGAGAAAGAAAAAACAGAGAGAAGAAACAAAACAGATAATAAAATAGTAGACCACTCCTAAAATTATCAGCAATTACATTAAATGTAGATGGTTTAAATACACAGGCTGAAAGAGAGAATGCAGAGTGGTTAATAACATGACCCAACTAAATGTTGTCTATATCACACGTTCACTTCAAATACAATTATACAGGAGATTGCATGTAAAAAATATGGGAAAAGATAGATCACGAAAATATTAACAAAAGGAAGGAGGGATGGCTCTATTATCACATTAAGTACACTTCAGAGCAAAGAAAATTTCTAGAGACAGAGAGGGACATTACATAATGAAAAAATAATCAATTCACCAAGAAGATATAGCAACCCTAAACATGTATGCATCAAACAAAGGTGTTGCAAAATATGTGACACATTAGCTGATAAACAGAAATGAGAAATAGAAAATCTACAATTATAGCTGGAGATTTCAACACTCCTCTCACAAGAACTGTTAGAAGAATCAGTAAGGATATGGAAGAACTCAACAATATCATCAACCAACAGGATATAATGAACATTATAGAAAACTCCACCCAACAACATCAGAATGTACATTATTTACTAGTTTCTGTGCAACAAATACCAAAATATATCATATCCTGGATCATAAACAAATCTTAATATATCCAAAATAATTAAATAATTCAGAGTATGTTTAATTACAACAAAATCAGACTAGAAATCAATAAAAGAAATGTAACAGGAAAACCCTCAAACACTTGGAAATTAACACACTTCTAAATAACTCATTGGACAAAGAGGAAATCTCCAAGGAAACTTTTTAAATGTGTTCAACTGAATGAAATTGAAAATACAGCTATCAAAATATGCAGAACACAAGAAAAACAGTACTTCAATGGAAACATAGCACCAAATGTAAACTGTTCTTGTTATAAAAAAAAGAAGTCTCTAATTCATAATCTGAACTTTTGTCTAAAAAACCAAATAAAAGAAGAGCAGCATAAACCTCAAACAATAGGAAGTAAGGGAATAATAATGATAAAAGCCTAAATCAATGAAATTGAAAACCAAAAAGTAATAAAATCAATGAAAAAAAGAGTTTGTTCTTTGTAAAGATCAATAAAATATACCTCTAGCAAGACTGACAAATTAAAAAAGAAGATAGAAATGAACAATACCAAGAATGAAATAGCAGATATCACTATACAACTTGCATATATCAGAAACATAATACAGAATTAATACAAAAAACCCTACACACATATATTTGACAAATTAGATGAAATTAACTCCTAAAAAATAAAACTGTATCAAGTAACCCAATATGAAACATATTTTGAACTACTGCATAACTATTAAAGAAATTGAATTAATAATTTAAAAATTTCTGAAAAGTAAACTTCCAGGTCCAGGTAGTTTCCCTAGAGAATTCTATCAATATATTTAAACAAGAATTAATACTTCTATACAATTTTTTCCAAATAATAAAATGGAGAACACTTCCCAACTCATTTATGAAAGAAAACTACCGACCACTATTCCTCTTGAATATAGATGCAAAAGTCTTCAACAAAATATTATCAAATAGATTTCAGCAATCTCTAAAAATAATTATATACAATATCAAGTGAGGCTTATTCCAGGGATCCAGAGATGCAAGAATAGTTCAATATTTGGAAAATAATTATTGTAATACACTGTATTATCAGTGTAAAGAGGAAAAGATCATGTTAATTGATGCAGATAAAGTATTTGACAATATTCAATATCTATTCATAAATTTTTTAAAACCTAGAAAATGAGAATAGGAGGAATTTCTTCAACTTGATTAAAAAGATCTACAATAAACCTACAGTTAACAGCATACTTAATGGAAAGAATAAGTGCCAGTAATATAAGAAAAAAAAAGGAAATAAAAGGCAAAGAGATCAGAAAGGAAGAAATAAGACTACACCTACTTGCAGATAACTATACCTACTTCTAGAAAAGTCCAAGAAATCTACAAGAAACCCTTCTGAAATTATATATGCATTAAGCGAGTTTACAAGATACAAATCAATATGCAAAAAATCAATTTTATTTATATATAATAGCAAATACCATTTACAATCATCCAAAGATGAAATACTTAGATGCAATCTAAAAAAAACTTTACATGACTTTTATACTGAAAACTAGAGAATGTTCAGGAAAGAATTCAAAGAAGACATAAGTACTGGAGACATATGGCACTCATAGATTTGAAACTCAGGGCAGTAAAGATATTAATTTTCTCCAAATTCATATACAGGTACAAAGCAATTCCTACAAAAAATATTACGGATTTTGGTAAGTATAGCCAAAATTAGTGTAAAATTTATATGGAAATGCAAAGGAATTAGAATGGCTAAAACAATTTTAAAGCAGAATAAAACAGGAAGAATCAGTCTACCTGATTCCATAACTTATGTATTACATAACTACAGTAGTCAAGACTATTTGGTTATCCTGGAGGGATAGACACATAGATCAAAGTAACAGATTAGAGACCCCAGAAATAGGTTCACATAAATATAGGCAACTGATATTTGACAAAGGTTCAAAAGCAAATCAAAATGAGAAACAATACTTCTTTCACCAAATAATTCTGAATATCCTTAGGCCAAAAAACCCACAATTTTTCTTAAACCTCATAACTTATACAATAACTCAAAATGGATCATAAATTTAATATAAAACTTTTAGAACAAAATATAGAACTCTGAATTGATATTTTAGTGTTATTTCATATGAGAATATTTTAAGTTGCTCTATCAGTATTTAGACACATTTAAACCACCCAAAAGAAAATTCCTGGTAAAAATAGTTGCTGTAGACGAATGGTAAAATACCTGTAAGAGTCTTCACTTGCAAACTGAGCCCTAAAGCAATTTACTCTTGCAGCTGAGGACTAAGAAGGTTTTTCCTAACATGAACTTGCTTTGATGAAGAATTTTTTAGTGTGTAAATGAAAAGACTGAAATACAGTTGACCCTTCAACAACAAAGGGGTTGGGGGAGACAACCCTCCACGCAGTGGCAAATCCACGTATAATTTATAGTCAGTATCCGCAGTTCTTCCACTTTCATGATTATATATCCCTGTGTTGTACTATACCATCTACTATTGAAAAACTCCAAGTAGAGGTGGATCTGGGTCAAGGGTCAACATAACCCATCTTCAGAATCACATCAGGTTAATTCCACCACATGTGAGATTGTTAAAACTACACTTACACCAACATTCCAGTGGCAGTATCAATTTAATCAATTCAATTCCCCTATCCCCTCTTACTAATTTCAAACAGACTTTTACTTCATTCATCTGGGTAGGTCACATTTGCCTCTCCACTGTTTTCATCATGAACAAATCCAATCTTATCCATATCAGCTCAAAACTTCAAAGTCTAAACTTCATCCTTGCCCATTGTGAATTTTTCTATTTTTACTTCATATATGACTCTGTTTATTTGAAATAGTCTCTAGATATATTCACTTAAGACACACAAATTGAAAGTATTTTCCCAAAAATCTATTTAGTCTATTAGGCAGGCCATAATTGAAAGTCTTTTCCCAAAAATCTATTTAATCTATTAGGCAGGCCATACTCTTGAAACCAGTGAGAGCAAGCACTTTACACAAAGCTGCCCAAGGCTGAAACTCAGTATTGAAGATTCTTCTAGGCCTTTCTTCCTTACTTCTGCTCTGTTCACCTTCCTATGCTTTGGCAGCTCAAAGTTCTAGACTGAATGTCTTTATATCTCCTCCTGTTTATCTCAACTTGACTCAGTTTATGCTTGGTAAACTGACCCTAAATTGTTACTCTCTGTATGGTGGAACTTCCAGAGTATGGTTCTATGCACTGCTTGGGAGACTAATCAGAAAACTTGTGGACCTTTTACAATGTATATTTCCAAGAAACCAATTCTGAGTGTTGAAAATTAGAAATTCTGGTGTCTATAACTAAATAAATCCTGGATAATTTTCAGAATCAGTTACATAGGGTGCCCAGAATTGCTCCAGTCTCCATGCCTTGCCTCCACGACCATACTAACTCTTATGTGCTTTTTCTTATTCCTCTCCCTTTTCCAGCCAATATTATATTTATATTTCAAGTAGCATCTCAAATGTAAAACCTGTGGGATTTTTCTTAAACCTTACTGGACAAACATATGTCCTGTTGCTATGTGCTGGGAGAATCCCTATACTTACTCAATGATAGCATCTGTCACATTCTTATTTATGTACTTATTTAGTTTGGAATTTGCTTATTTATATCTGGTTTTTAGTATAGTTAACAATTTTATGCCTCTAAGTAACACGTCACTTATGTTAAATAAATGAACTAATCAATAAAATAATCAGAGAATATCCTCACTTCCAGTGAAATTAGAATTTCCTTACCTACCTTCTTTGCTCCCAATTTGACCTTTAATCTCCTAGTTTTCCCTGTACTCTCAGTATTTAATTACGTTCTAGCATCAATTTTTACCCTGCCCGGTCTGGTTCTATTTTAATGAGATTTTTATTATTTCCTCAAATTTCTCTGTTGGGAAAAGCCAAGGGGAAACGTCTAAAACTTCATCCCCAACCCCCATCTCCCATCCCTAAGACACATGTTGAAAATTATTTTTATATGTAAAGACTACTGATTTTTTGAAACAACAATAATAATGTATTATAGGTCTTAAATGTAAAGATAAAATATATAATGACTACATGCAGATGGTGTTAAATAGAATTATAATGTGATGTTTTATAGCTTGTTTGATGTCATAGAACAGTAACTCAGAATGGATTGTAATGTTAAGAATGCAAATTGTAAACACTGAAGAGAATACTAAGTGCTATAGTAAAAATTGGTAAAACAACAATACATTATCCACTGAAAGTCATGAAAAAAGAAGCAAAGGATAAAGAAAAGATGGAATAGGAAAAAATTTTTAAACAGGAATTAAAAACCATAGTATCATGATAATAGATTTTAAAAACAGGATTTAAAAATAGCTCATCCATTCTTGTTAAATAATTTCTGGAAATTAGAAATAGAAGGAAAATTCCTATTCTTATAAGAGGTTTACAAAAAACACCTCAGCAATAAATTATGCAGAAAATATTCAATATAATTCCTGATAAACAACTCTCAGCCAATTAGAAATAGAAGGAAAGTCCTTTCATCTTAAAAATACTATCCATAGGGCTTCCCTGGTGGTGCAGTGGTTGAGAGTCCACCTGCCGATGCAGGGGACACGGGTTCATGCCCCGGTCCAGGAAGATCCCACATGCCGAGGAGCGGCTGGGCCCGTGAGCCATGGCCGCTGAGCCTGCGCGTCCGAAGCCTGTGCTCCACAACGGGAGAGGCCACAATAGTGAGAGGCCCGCGTACCGCAAAAAAAAAAAAAAGAAAGAAAATACTATCCATAGAACTGAATATATAAAACACTATAATTAATGATGAAATATTAAAATCTTTGTCCTTGGTGACTAAAAATGACACAAAGATTCTCACCACCATTTCTATTCAGCATTGAACTGGACATCTTAGAAAGTAACATAATTGAAAAAAAACCAAAAATATTGGAAAGAAATAAAAGCATTCTTATTTCCAAATAAAAATATAATGTACATAGACAAAACAAAGACTCTACAAACTATTACAATTAATAAGAAAATTTATCAAGGCCACTGGATACAAATCATCATACACATAACACACAAAATTAGACTCTATGCCAGCAACAAACAGTAAATTAAAATGTTAAAAACAGACTCCAGGTAGCTTTAAAAGCATGAAATATATTTTTTTAAAAAAGAAAGATGTGTCCAACCTCAATACAGAAAAAATTTAGAAGGAAAAATTAAATAAACCCTAAATACATTGAGAGATATAAAATCTTCATAGATTGAAAGGCTCAGTGTTGTGTTAGTTCTTCCCCAACTGATCTATAGATGTAAAGCAATTCCCCCCCAAAATCTAGTAAATACTTTATCTAAAATGCGAACCTAATTTTAAAGGTTTTTTGGAAATGTAAAATATGAAAAATCACCAAGACAAACCTAAATAGAAAAATAAAGCTGGTGGATTTATTCTACCATAAATCATGATTTATTATTTACCTGTAGAAACTCAAATGGTGTGGTATTGATGCAGGGACAAACAAATCTACCAGGGAATTGAAGAGAATCTAGAAATGGATTTATAAATATATGGCCACCTGATTTATGACAAGATGATACTGTAGTACAGGGGATAAAATATGGATTGTTAATAAATAATCCAGATCATTTGGCTAACCATGTGGAATAAAAAAATAATAATTGACCCTGTATCAGTTTCCTATGACTCCTGTAATGAATTCCTAGGTACTCGGTAGGTACAGACAATGCAAATTTATTCTCTTACAATTCTGGAGGCCAGAAGTCTAAAATTAGTTTAACTAAGCTGAAGTCAAAGTGTTGACAGAGCTACTTCCTTCTGGAGATTCTAGGGGACACTCTGTTTACTTGCCTTTTTTTTTAACTCCTGGAGGCCGCCTGAATTCCTTGGTTCATGACCCTTTCCCCACATTACACCTACCGTCTGTGTCTGTGGTCACATCTACTTTCATCAAATCTACCTCTGCCTAACTCTTACAAGGACACTTGTGATTACATTTAGGGCCCAGTCTAATCTCCCTGTGTCAAGATACTCATTCATATCAGCAATGAACATTACTGAACAAGTATTTGTTTGAATACATGTTATCAGTTCTTTGGGGTTTATACCCAGAAGTGGAATTGCTGGGTCATATGGCAATTCTCTGTTTAAGTTTTTGAAGAACCACCAAAATGTTTTCCATGTTTGTGGTTCTCACAAACAACGTATGAGCGTTTGAATTTCCCTGCCTCCTCACCAACACTTGTTATTTTCCATATTTTTTATTATAACCATCCTAGTGGGTATAAAATACTGCCTTGTGGTTTTGATTTCCATTTCCCTAATGACTAATATGACCTAATATTCTTGTTTGCCCTTTGTATATCTTCTTTGGAGAAATGTCTGTTCAAGTTTTTGGCTATTTTTAATTGAGTTTTTTGTGTTGAGTTGTAAGATACACACACACACACACACACACACACATACATACAATGGAATATTATTTAGCTGTAAAAAGGAACGAAGTACTGACACATACTCCAACATGGTTGGACCTCAAAAATTTCATGCTAAGTGACAGAAGACATACACAAAAGGCCATGTATTGTATAATTACATTTATAAGAAACATCCAGAAGAGGTAAATCCATAGGGACAGAAAGGCATTTGGTGGTTACCAGGAGCTCAAGGGAAGGGAGAATGAGAAGTGATTACTTAATGTGTATGGGGTTTCCCATACACATTATCATCGGGGAGATGATAACGTCTTGGCATTTGATAAAAGTGATGGTTGCAAAATATTGTGAATGTACTAGTTGCCACTGAATGATATATTTTGCGATGGTTAATTTTATGTAATACAAATTTCACCTCAATTTTTTAAAGTGGAAAAACTTAATAGTAGCTAAACTTGGGAGGCAGTAGAGACTGGAAGGGAGCATAAGAAGGAATTCTCAGGTGTGAATCCTCTGTTCCTTGAATTGGGTATGGGTTTTAAGAGTCAATTCGTGAAATGCTTCCAGCTGTATACTAATGATAGGTCTACTTTTGCATAAATATTATACTTTAATTAGAAGTCCTTAAAAAGAAAATATTCCAAAGTAGGTATGACTATTTCCATTTTTTTAAATATTGAAATAGCATTGTACAGCATCGCATGACCAGGTTATCTTTGGGCTCTGAAATTCCTAAACTCTTTCCATTTCATCATGCTCGAGAGCTCGAAACACATTTCTGTGGCTTTGTTATCATCTAGAAATTTTATACTGACCATTCTTCTCAGGCTGGCAGTCAAAACCTAAACTAGTCTGCAGTTTTCAAATTACTAACAAGGCTTTCTCATGAAAAATATTGAATTAATTATACATATCTAAATATAGGTGGACTCTGAATACTATGTATGTTAAAAAGAAGCAGCAGAATATCAATTGATCCTAAGACAATGTAAAATAAACTAGAATATTGACTGGTATATTTCATTGCTAGTTGATCTTTTATCAACTTTTTCAACAGAGCTAGAGAACGTTAAATTTCTTTCCATAATGGATTATCATCTGGCCTCAAATTCCTTAAACACTTCTTTTTGATAGTTCAATTAGTCTATTATTTTTGTTTTATTTTTAGGGAATGGAACTGAACACTTTAGCTACTTAAAAATCTAAATGCAAAAATTATCTCCCAAAAAATGCACTGCCACGCTATTAACTGAGCACGCTATTTTCTTGCTAATGCAGTTGTTTAGATGAGAGTGATATTGTAGTAGCAGGATCCTCTCTGTTTCCTTTGTGTTGATTCCCACAACCCTATCTTAATTGGTAATGTCTCCTTTTCCCCCCCAGGCGGCTCAGCAAAAAGTAAAAAAAGCTGACAACCTTCTTGAAGTATTTGTATTGAATCCATTTTTTTTCATTGCATCTGTCATATATCTGCCCTGAAGGAATGGAATTACAGCTCTCTTGAAATGCTCTGCTTTAGGACAGCATTCTTGTGTGGAGATGAGTGGTCCCCAAAAACAGTGATAGTTACTTACTCTCTAATTTCTGCACCTATACAATCAGCTTGTGGGACACATACAGCACATACACACACAGATGTACATACGCACTTGTGTCTATGTGTCTGTGACTATGGAATCTATTATATGTTTCCTTGAACATCTTGGGATTTTTATATGGTGTAGATGCTCTTATGGAGTGCTACAGTATTCTTGACTATGTACAAAAGTTCTTACCTGTGTTACCCACAAATACTAGGCATGAGGTAAAGACAGCAATTATTAGCAGGTGGATTTTAAACTATTAAACATGTCTACATGATGATAAATAATTCACACATAAGACTGACGAGGTTTTAGCAGTCTAACAAGTTTGCTCAGACAGGTAAATTTCACCTGGAATTATAACATAAAAACTGCTCATCATATATGCAAGAGTCTGAAACAATTTAGATTCTCAAGAACTCAGCAAATGAAGTCCTTGGAAACAGAGATTTACTTTCTTCTTTACCTCCTTATTCCAAGAGTTTGGAACAATAACTGAAATATATTGAGAACTTAATATTTGTTTAATGAATATATGAATATACATAGAGTAAAAGCATGTATGGAATGAAAATTGTTTTTTTATTAAGTTATATCTGTATTATACATCTTCTACACACAAATAAAATATACAAAACATAATGTTGAAGAGAATGCTAAACAACACTGACTCTTAATTATATAAAAGTATGTATATAATTATATATTTTTCATTTGAATCATATATTATAAATATATCATTGAGTGACTTTGGAAAAGTACCTCTAGTCTTAAATTCCCCTGTGTCTATTAACTCTTGAAACAATCTCAAAAGTTTTTAAGAGGGGCTTCCCTGGTGGCACAGTGGTTGGGAGTCTGCCTGCCGATGCAGGGGACGCGGGTTTGTGCCCCGGTCCGGGAAGATCCCACATGCCGCGGAGCGGCTGGGCCCGTGAGCCATGGCCGCTGAGCCTGCGCATCCGGAGCCTGTGCTCCGCAACGAGAGAGGCCACAGCAGTGAGAGGCGCGCGTACCGCAAAAAAAAAAAAAAAAAAAAAAAAAAAAGTTTTTAAGACCCATTAAGTAGATTCTGCAAAGGTAGGATGCAACCATATAAATTAGGCCCATCTTTATTTCACTTAAGGCCACACAAATAAGCCTTGCTTCTTCAGTCTGACAGAAAAGAAGCCAAGGTGGCAGTGCAGGACATTCTGTTTACATCACCAGTGGAATTTAGAGAGGTGAAGGAAGAGAGACCAAGGACAAAGAAGCGAATCATATCTGAGTTAAAGAAAACTACACATTGTAATATTTTCTCACATGTGGCTACAACTAAATCCCATACTATAAGAGGAAATACTATAAGAGAAAATAAATATGTTTTCCTTGATTATTTAGTCTTCAGATTCCTCAACCAGTGATTCTCATAGATACTGAATTTTATTCGTGGAAAACATGTACCTCTGAAATTCACTATCCATGAACGGCTCACTCCATTCACTGAGCCACATTAACTGAAGATAACACTAAGCACAGTATTATCCACAGGAGACTTACTGTCAGTTCCATTCAATAAAAGATTTATTAAACTTTAAATATTCTCATGGGGCTTCCCTGGTGGCGCAGTGGTTGAGAGTCCGCCTGCCGATGCAGGGGACAAGGGTTCGTGCCCCGATTCGGGAAGATCCCACATGCCGCGGAGCGGCTGCGCCCGTGAGCCATGGCCGCTGAGCCTGCTGCTCCGCAACGGGAGAGGCCACAACAGCGGGAGGCCCGCGTACCGCAAAAAAAAAAAAAAAAAAGACTTCCTCATTCTCAATTTCAAAAAAAAAAAAAATATTCTCATGGATGTTTAAATAGATGACATGGTTCACCCCTAATAGAAGTTGGAATACTGTGGGGAAAAAATGGATACCAAACAAATACTTGACATAGTTCATCCCTAAAAGTGATAGTATTGGGGGAAAAAGTGACATATTAGGTACTTTCAAAAGTAGGGGATAATCTAAGAATATAGAAATACAAGAAAGTGCTAAGTTGAATATAATCAAATGCTAAAATATGTCATATAAATAATAACACCTAAGAATAGCTAGGAGACAGGTAGATAAATGCTACCCAGTGTCCTAGGAGGAAGCTTCTTGAAACAGGAAACTATGGTTATCATTACAGAACTTAAAAACTTGAGACAGAGTTGTAAATCTTACATGCCAAGAAAAGAGAAGATAAATATGGCTAGCTGTGGGAAGAAACAATCTCTCCAACAGCCCAAACTTTTTGAAACCTTATTTAAAGCATCAAGTTTCTATCCCTTCCTGGTATGACTCCTCTGTACTGATATTATGGAATTCAGACTACAGGAAAGTAGAACAGTGGTAGTGTTTGTAGGGCATAACCCCAGCATCTAAACAGGGACTCTCTTCAACTCCCTCAAAACAAAAGAAAGGAAGAGCTTTATGTTAGCAATGTTTTGATAAGGATATATGTGCATCTCAAATATTATTACATGTATTTGAACATCTCTGAAAATGCTATATCTAAAGGCCAAATTCTGGTCCATATTAAACAGGGCAATCCACAATTACATTAACTAACATCATGTATATAGTTCAATTATAATACTGTAGAGGTAGATATCAATTTAACTTCTGAATTTGGTTTCTTTTGACTAAAATAAAGATCATTAAATTCAAATATGCTTGTGTAGTTAAAATGTAGTTCCAAAGTAATAGTTGTGACTGAGCAAAAGTAGAGCAAAACTATAAGCAAAAATTTTTTAGGTTTTTTTTTTAAATTTTAAAAATCAGAGTATTTGACAAGTATTCTTCCCTGCTAATAACAGTCATCATTCCTGAAACATACTAACGAACTTGTCTACTTTTCCACTGATATTAAGATATTAACTTACTTTTCTCCAAAAGAGCATTTACTTAGGGAAAAAAAAAAAGCAATTAACAACATGAAAGTAATTTTTAACAATGGTCTCGCCATCATAGCAGTCATTATTTGATACCAAATTGTTCAGTCAGTATGTACCTGTTTTTACTTTGAAGAATTTTCTTCTCTTTTCTACTCTTACAGAAAGCATTTCAAAGATGCTTAAAATAATCCATAGTAAATCGCTTTAACTACGAAGCTTTAAGCCAATTTATTTTAGTAGATAAAAAGTCTGGCACTATTTGGTTTAACTTTATGTCTCTGCTTTGTCTCTGTCTCCTTTTGTCTCTGATTTCTAACATGACTCTATATTATATTTAAAAACTTCCCTGGCATAAGTCCAGTTCTCTGGGCAGTAGATGCCGAGATGGAGATAGGTGTGGAAAAGGTTTATCAGGGAGGAACACTTGTGAACCATCACGGGGAGAAGCAGGATTGGGCAGGGGACTGATCAGACCATGATGAAGACCTGTCATTAGAGTCTCTCTCAAACCAAAGGTGAGATTCAGAGTAAATCCTGCCAGATAAGGGAGTCCCACAGGGGGTGCAAATGTCTAGGACCTTTCACAATGGCTTTGCTCAGACAGTGGCCACCATCCACCCCGAAAAGCACATCCTCAACTACCCCTGCCTTGCTTAGGTACTGGGAGTGTCCTAAGCAAAACGAGATCTCTGTTTGTACAGCTGAGACAAAACCTAAGTTAACAGCTGGAGGATGTCACCTACCCTCTCCCTTCTCACAGCTGTCTTAATATAAATATAAAATATTTCCATAAATTTTCATCTTTTATTTGTAAACAAAGAATCTATTAAGTACATTTTTCAATAACATTCATAAAATTTTCTCTTTTATGAAGCAGTTCAGAATAGCTCATCCTTCCTTTAGATGTCTTTAGTCTCCTCTACTCATCCTTTGAAAGATAAATGTTCTATTATTTTTTTCAAAATGCAACTATTTTAAATTAATATCAACAAGGAAAAGGTGAAAGACTGAGGAAAAAATAGCTAATCATTTGTACTGTACTGATCGTTTGAGCAGTACCTTGCCTTTAATTGCAGGGGAAAAAAATGTGAAACTATTTTTAAGAGTAATTACCTGAATCAGCAGGGAAGAAAGCGAGCTCAAACTTGACATGTATGTTAGTGATGGTTGTAATAGAGTTTTCAGTTTTTTCCTATTGGGAATATGCCATCCCAAACCGGCATGATCTTTTCAAGGAAGCTCAAAAGCAGAACAGTATCTTCAAAGGTACGCATGTTGTTATCACTGGCTCTTGCTGTTTTCTATGAATGGGCAATAATATTCTCTATAAAACTAGCCCTTGGAAATTAAATGTTCTTCATTGAAAACACACAAGTCTGTCACAACACGATGTTTTTCATTGGGAACAATGCTGATCAGATGAAACGGCCTTCCCCTCCCACCCAACCACCACAATTATGTCTCTAAATTTAAAGAGAGATGCTAAATTTAATCTCTGATAAAGTATCACAGTAACTTCTAAAAGGGAATTAATTTGCTCACAGGAGAGTAGAGGAAATATAAGGTAATTTGGAAATTGACATGCTAAATACTATCTTGAAATAATTTAAGAAATAAAACATAAGAAAATTTCTGTGGAAATAAACATTATACGGTAGACTTCCAAGGGAAATCCCTTGCTGTGTGCCAGAGATATATGCAAAGAAGTATTCAAAACTTTCCTCATGAATCCTATTTAGGGAAAATTAAAGAGGAAGTAATATAAGATGCCAATACAGTATAGGATTTGGAAGAAACCTGGAGAGCAAATATTTTGATATAAATAGAGGCCAAAGACTTGCAAATCAATCATCGCTAGACACCATGCACACAACTCTGAGGAAAAGAGTGCTGGTTCTGTTACTAAACTGTTGTTTTTCATTGCTTTATATATATATAAATACAAATATACGCATGTTTGTGCCATATTCACACTATAAATTAGTGATGCTTTAGAGCAGGTCTTGATATCTGGTAGAGTAAATCTTCAAGCTTGTCATGTTTCCGTATGAATTTTGCAATCAGTTTTTCCAATTTCCAATCAGACTAGCTTAGATTTTGCTTGAGGATTTTTTGATTTTATAGATAGGACTGGTAGAATCCTTATCTCTATATTTTATAGGTTTACAATCCATAAACCTAGCACATCTTGTGTAGATCATATTATTTCTTCAACTTACAGTTTTACAGTGGTGTCTTGTAAATTTACTTTAAGATTTATTCTTTAGCATTTACATGTTCTTATTATTCTAAACGGTATCTCCATAGACTGAAAAAAAGTATTTGCAATACATGCAACTAATAAAAGTTTTGTTTTATGGAATATATCAAGAACTCCTATAAATCAATAAGTAAAAAGTAGCTGAGCCAATGGAAAAAATGGGCAAGATATCCAAACAGGAAATGGTTAAAAGGATATTCACATGGACAGTAAGCATATGAAAAGGTACTCAACCTCATTAATCCTAATAAAAAATAATTAAAACCATAAATGGATAGCACTACACAGTTGCCAATATGGCTAAAGCCAAGAAGATACACATGGCAAGTATTCACAGGGATATAAAGTAACGGGAGCTCAAATACACTGTTGGTCAAAGTGTAAATGTGTACAGCCGTTTTGGAGAATTACCTGGCCTAACATTTAGTCAGATGCATTCATATGGTTTATTAGCATCTCACTTCCCATTGGCAAGGAGCCCAGCACTATGCTAGGACCACAAACATGATTAAACTAATTCCACAATACCATCTTTTAGGATTTACCTCCTTGGACCTTTCACATACCTATCCTGTAACAGTTAGAATTCAGTTAGGACGCATAAACCATACCGGTAGTTTGAATACTTAAAAAGTAATATTAAAAACATATTAATAGGGACTTTCCTGGCGGTCCGGTGGTTAAGAATTCGCCTTCCAATGCAGGGGGTGCATGTTCGATCCCTGGTTGGGGAGCTAAGATCCCACATGCCTTGTGGCCAAAAAACCAAAACAGAAGCAATATTGTAACAAATTCAATAAAGACTTTAAAAAAAGTATTAATTACAAACAGGGGAAAACCTCCCAAGGGAAAATAAAATCGAATTTTATAGAATAGCCTAGGGCTGAGAGAACTAGGCAAGGAAGCAACCAACTAGAGAAGAGGCTTCCTCCCCAAGGCTGAGATTCAAGCCTTCTTGGAGAGGGTGTGGCCATAACCCACTGATGCTTCACCAAGTTCCTGAGTTGCAAGGACATTAAGTCCCACTGTGGAGACAAGGCTGAGAAGTAAGAAACCAACTAAATGGTGAAGATGGTGCCAACATTGTCCCCTGGTAGAGCCGGCCCACAGCTAGCCGATAAATCCTGATGAGCAGGAAGCTTCCTGCCAGACTGCTGGGAGGCTGAGGCTGGTGGGCAAAACACCATGTGACAGGATGGGCAAGCAAACCTGCTGAGGGGCAAACACTGTCTTGGTGTGTACAATGCTGGCAGCCAGAGCAAGAGAGAGAAAAGTGCACCAGAACAAGGAGGAGAATCCACTTCCTCCACAGTATCTCTCCAGCATCCTTTACTGACAAACTTAACATCAGCTGACCAAAAAGAAATATTCATAAGTCATAAAGCAAGGTAAATACGGGTAGACTGGGAGTTGAGAGGTCACAAATCAATACCTGGCATAAGGAAGAATTAGGTGACTAACCATAAGAACTTCAGGAATAAACTAATACAATTAGAAGAAATTGAGTAAATGTGTAAGGATGTAGATCTTGAGAAGCCCAATCTACAGATCACATGGGACAGGCTTAGTAACACTTGGCGACTGACAGAGTCATCTCCTTATTAGTAGCAGAATCACACAAAAAGAAAGGGTCAAAGAGAATGGTAAGATTCTAGTAAGATGATGCAACAAGTCAGGGAGCAATAAATTTTTAAATCAAAGGGGCAGTAAAAGTGTCAAAAACTCTAAAGACAACAAGGGGAATTAGGACGAAGGAAATGCTTCTGCTTTTGGACAGAAACGAATCACTGATGTGTCCGAAGAGAATATTTCAGTGTTAGCTGTGAATTCTGGCCAGATTTCAGGGGATTAGATGGTAGTGATTGGAGGTTAGGCACAATGAAAAATGTGAGGTGACATGAAATTAGCGTTTGGTATGCATTTCTTAACTCAGGTACTATATAGGCACTTTATGTAAAATATATTTTAAAATCTTCTCCATGTCTTATTCTAATAGTTATTATTATTCCCATTTCATAGTTGAGAAAAACTGAGACTAAGAGGAATTTTTTTAATTGCTAAAGGTTTTGAAGTTCACTTGGAACAGAACGAGGATTTATACCCAGGTTGATTGAGTACCTGCCAGAGGGGATAAACATATCACATGAAAGTAAGCCTCATGTGTAACATCGAGCTGACTGTGACAATTTGGATTTGCAAGGGATGGATTTCATGGAAAAGATAATAATGAAGCTTCTAAGAGATTAAATGTATATTCTTATGATAAAATATTAGTCATCTAAATAGTTAAAGATGAATCTAGAGTTTGTGCCAGATGACAACAGAAAAAAAGTAGTTTATGTTCGTTAAAATCAAAAAGTTTGGTGTCCACTGAGTGTGTATTGGTCTGTCTCTTACCATCTCTATAATCCTAGGCAATTACTTTACCATCTGCGTCTCAACTTCATCATTTATATAAATATTATTATTTATTTAGTTTTATGGCAATTAAACTAATATGCAGAAAGCATTTAGAACAGTAACTGTCACATAGGTAGTGCTATATACATATATATTTGCTATTGTTATAGCATGGAAATACAGCAAGAACATATCATAAAATATTTTAATTTTTTGCAAAGTTAATACAATGAAGCTACTTCAGGAATATGTTCAAAGAGACAATTTATGATTATTATGGATGTGTAAATTAGTGAATAGAAGAGTTGTGATATCCTCTAGGCTAATATAAAAGAAGAACAGAGAAGCTTAAACTTCTGTGTATATCCTAATCCACTTTAGCATTCTTACCAATTAATTAAAACATAGTACAAACCCTACTTTCTTCCTCAATACCTCCTGGGTCTTCATTCAAACCTGGGTTAGCACTTCTCTCCTTTCACTTTTATCAAAACTACCTTATTTTAGCTAGCTATCGCTGCATAACAAATGGCCCTGAAACCTAACAGCAATAAACACACATTTATTATTCGGTGGGAATTAGGGAGAAGATTAGATCATTCCTCTGGTTCTCGGTCATTCACAAGTAGGGTTGCTGGTTTTAGCAGATAATATATAGGAAGACCAATTAAATTTTTATTTCAGATAAACAACAATCTTAGCTTCTGTCCAAAGTATTGTATACTTACACACACAACAAATTTTACTGTTTATCCAAACTTCAGATTTAACTGAGCATACATTTATGTGGCAACTCTGAGAGACTTCAACCACCTCAAGGTTCAACAGGGAAGGTACTGTTTTCTAAATCACTCACGAGATTGGTAGTAGAATTTAAGGACTCCAGTTCTTGTGAGCTGTTGGTCAGAGGTGTCTTTCAATTCCTTACCATGTAGACCTCTCCCCAGAGCATCTCACAACAAAGCAGCTGGTTTTTTTTCAGAATGAGTAAGGAAGAGAGCAAGAAAGAGTTCCAGGAAGAAAGAGAGTACCAGCAAGATGAAAGTCACTATCTTTTGTAACCTAATCATGGACGTGATACTCTATCACTTTTGCCATATTCTACTGGCTAGAAAAAATTAACTATGTTCATCCCACACTCAAGGGTAGAGGATGACAGAGGTTATGACCACCAGGAGGTGGGGAATCATTGGGCCAGGTTAGAAGCTACCTACCACATCATTTATAATCTCTCGACCTATCCCTTTCTTTCCTCATCTCCTATTCTATCCCCACTGGTACTCTGCCCCAGTCACTGTGGCCCCCCACTAATTCCTTAAACACACCAAGCATGTCCCTATAGGGTTTTTTCTCTGCTCTCCTTCTGTTTGTAATACTTTTCTTCCAAGGCTAACTCCATCATTTCATTCAAATATTTTCTTATCTTTCCTTCTCAATGAGGACTCAGTATAAAACAGCATCCTTCCCCCACCTCTAAAGCCTAAATAACTCCTTTTCATGTTCTTATGCTCTATATAGCAATATCACATTTTGGCATATCATTTAATTTACTTATTTAATTCCTGTACTGTTTATTGTCTCTCTGATGGCTCCAATACAAGCTTCATGAAGGCAAAAATGTTTTAATCAATGTATCCCAAATGCCTAGATGTGTCTGGCACATGGAATTTATTTTGTCAATATTTGTTAAATAAATGATGAAAGAATAAATGAATATTACATTTATTTTCTACCTTATGAGATTTCGAACACACTAAGGGTAAGCTCTGAAACTTTAATTATTTGTATCCTTCTTAATACTTAGCACCTTGACATGAAAATGTCTGCATCCAACTACAAAATCGTCTTTAAGAAGATCTCTATATATTGACCTAAATTTGCAAGCATTGCATTTCTTTTTGCCTGTAATGATCCAAGTGACTTCAACGTTAGTTTATCAAAGTAGTTCTATAATGGGAAAATTTGGGCTATCAAGTGTTTTCGGCGTATCAGCTGGAGAAAGCCAACTTAGAAAGCCATTATAAAATGAGTGAGTAAAATCTGAAATTCAAAGACATGGGTTATGAATTCAATTATTTAGGAAAGGAGCTCTTTTGATTTATACTTCATTTCTGTTATATTATCTAATGTCAGTTTTGGGTTTTATCACACCACTTAGTCCAGGCACTGCCTTGATTCAAATATATAATATTTCTCCATAAGAAAAAGAATACGCTTTAGCTTGGAAAAGAAAAATCACCCACCAGAAGTAAGCCTAAACGAAATGAATATATGGTATATAGGTTCCCCCACCGCCTTCCCTCTCTCCATCCCTCCTGGAAATCTGTCCATATTGAAGTGCCAACATGTTGGATCCTGCGGGTGCAAATATCTTTGTTTTAGCTCCCTCCCCGCAAAGTTAATTATATCCGAAGAACACCCTGTTTGCTAGCAGGATTGTAGTTCAATACGATTCTTCTTTCTTCCCAATCTTTTTCCCCCATTTACCTCTTCCTCTTGTCGTTATATACATTCTAGTGATTTTATCTTTACCATGTCCTGCAGTCATATAATTTCAATCATTTTTATCTAAGTCTTTCAAGGCTAACATTGATTGTGCACGTAACTAATTTTTAAATCGCATGAATGTGGGAAGGATAGCAAAAAATAAAAATCCAATATAGATTGAAAGAAGATGACATTTAATGGGGACATGAATGTAAATGTCAAGGGCAAGATGGTAAAGCCTGACTAACAGCATGATGTATGGGAAACAAAAGGTAGGGAATTTAGTTCTCTGCATATGAAATGAAGAATCAAAATATTAGGGAAATGATAAACATAGAGCTTAGACCACTTTAAAGATTATAATGTACATAAGAAGGGAAATAATAGTCACTCTCCTTTGGACTTGGAATTGTATTTTAGATAGTTCACTTAGGCTTGTAGGCCATACCTGTTAGGAGCTGTTGGCAAATACAAAAGATCTAGAAGAGAATAGGTGAGACTGCTTGAAATGATACAATTAAAAATTAGCTGAAGAAATGGAAAATACTTATCTTGAAAACAGAAGACTTGAAGGAAACAAAAAAGCCCTAAAAATACTTAAATCTTTTTAATATGAGGAAAAGAGCAATGTAGAAAATTGTCTAGGTTGTCCCAGAAGATAAAATTGGATTCCACGAATGCAAGTTATAGGAAAAGAAATATCGCTTAATATAAGAAGGAACTAGGTCCTTAAAATTAGGATTAAATACCTGTGAGATAACCTTTCCTATCAGTTGTTCCCATCCATTGATGTGTTAATAAAAGTTTAGATGGTCATTTGTTTAGAGACAATTTTCTAAAACATTGTTAAGGGACTAGAAGTTAAGGGCATTTCTACTGGAATATACCCTGATGCCATGGTCTCATTCTGAAAACTTAACTTCAGTGAAAATCCCATGCATTGAAAATTTTCTGCTTCTCTGAGGTGATAACATGATTCCTTCCCATTCATTGTGGCTTCATTTTTCTTGACACCACCTCCAACTTCTTCCTCCATCAGCTTTTTCCAAGACTCACATGCTTCTCTACCCAGCCTGACCTGGATGATCAGAAACATCACCTCTACTCTAACGAGGCCAAAATGTTTTCCTCTTTTAATTGTATTCTCTTTTATGCTTTCCAATACCAATTATCTATATTCTAACTCCAACAAAGATGATAAAAAATTGGGTGTGTGCATAATTAAGATAGAATTTATGAAAACAGCATTGGGAGATTTTTAAAGACCACATGGTTTCCTTTGACACTACAGAATACAAATCTTGTCTCACACAAAGCTGAGTCAGCAAAAACAAAGATGTCTTTACTCCAAAAATAAAAATAACTTTCGGGCTTCCCTGGTGGTGCAGTGGTTGAGAGTCCGCCTGCCGATGCAGGGGACACGGGTTCGTGCCCCGGTCCGGGAAGATCCCACATGCCGCGGAGCGGCTGGGCCCGTGGGCCATGGCCGCTGAGCCTGCGCATCCGGAGCCTGTGCTCCGCAACGGGAGAGGCCACAGCAGTGAGGGGCCCGCGTAACGCAAAAAAAAAAAAAAAAAAAAAAAAAAAAAAATTACTTTCTAAGCAGCCTTATAACAAGTCCAATCCCTTCCAACGTAACACATGTGCCTCTGTTATCTGTGGTGGAAGATAAGCAGAAGGAACTTGAGTAGATGAGACAGATTGATGCTGCCAGCTAAGTCTCCATGCTCCAAAGTGTCTGGTCCACTCTGGTCTATATTCCATTTAGACCACAACTACACTTTTTCTTGAACCATGCTGAATCCCAAAACTCCTAAATATATTTATTGGCCAGGGTAAAAACAATACACAGATAGAATTCGCATTTTCGAAATTGCGTGAAAGTGGTCCAATTATATATGTATTCCTTAGATTCATTGCTTTGGTTGGGCTTTTAATCACCAGATGTTTTCCATAATTCACATAAAATAATGGCATGTGCAGATGTGTGATAATTTGAAGCTGTTCCATCATCAAATACTCTCTGGCAGTAAATAAGAGGAAAACGATTTTACAATTTCTGGCCCTACACAATTTATTACTTAGATCTCTTTGAGGATGGACTTTTAAATGATTAAAGCCTTGCATCTTCTCTTTTCTGCATCAGTCTTTCCAATCCTTAAACCCTGGTTAATCTACTTGCTCCTGTTTCTTGCCTGCTTTGGTCTCCTGAGCTCTGAAAAATGTGCTATTATAATGAATCCAATGGCTCCAAGCACTCCAACATGTTTATACCAACTAATATCTAACTTATCTCTCTGCTCTCCTTCAATATATTAGTTTGCATACCTTACAGTGTTATTGGTTTCTTGCTAATTTTGCATTGCTGCCACTCACAGAAGCTCTGTATCTTCCCTATCAGTCCCCCTCACTCAAACTTACTTTAAGGTAACAAGGTGTATTCAAATATGGCTTACGTCAGCTGCTCTTTTTCCTCAGAATCATGCGCCTGTAACTCCATCCTCCTTCTAAGCTCTCATTAGCTCTCCTCCTTCTAAGCACAACACTTTCATTTTTGGTTCTTCAGACTTAAGGACATCTTCGTTGCATTGTTCTATGATTCTGTTCTACTGTAAGGGCCTGAATTGTGTCACTGAATTTTAAAAATAGGTCAAGTTGTACTATATTCAAATACACCTTCTCTTGGTCCCATTCATTTTCTCCATCATTTTTCTCTTCTGTCCAGTTTCAGGGTAGGGCAATGTGTAATTTTTGACTCTTTGTGTAATGGTATAAGAAGCACAGGCTATGTTGTTAAATCACCTGCTTCACTTCTAACACTACCACATTCTACGTGTTCCTCATTATTTTAATTCACTAAGATGTCCTTTTCTCACTTGCAAACAGAAATAATAGTATTTCAAGGATTAAATCAATTAATATATGTAAGAATCTTCAAAATATTTGGAACATATTAGGGCTAAGGTTGTGTTAGCCATTTCTAACTTTATTAGTACTTTTTCTTTAAATATGGGTTTTTATTCACTCTTCTAAAAGAAGCTGATATGTATAATTGTAAATATTCTTTCTAAAATCTAAATTCTATGAAGAAATGCAGACAATGAGAAGTTTGGCTTTTTTATACTACTCACTTTGCTCTTAAAAATTTTAATACTTGGATATATAAAAGAAATATGTTAATTAGCAGAATTCTATTTTGAGAGTCTACAGTAATGAATATTATTTGAACATTGCTGAAGAATTTCCAAATATGAACTAGCAGAAAAATATCAGAGCTGTTCACATTCTAGGCATGTATCTCCTCACAGTTTTAATGTTTTTCTATATCTCAAAATCTAAATTAAGCTATTGCTGGGTAAATACATAGAAAGCAGAAAGTGGGTTGTCTAAGTAAAGTGTTTAAACTTCATACAATAAAGTAAAACATTTTTCATAACGTGCAAAGTAAAAATTCCAAAACTAAATGCATGTACACAGGTATAGGCACATGTAGATACACACTTTTATTTTCTCACACATCTTTTATACAATACCTGAATTGTACTTTAAAAATTTTTAAATGCATCATAAACTAAGGAACATATATAACATAATTATTAATAATAAATGAATGTTCATATTTTCATATTATTTACATTCAGTTTTAGTAATTCTATAAGGCCATTTTAATCTTTGAAACTTAGGTAATTAAGCTACACTCTAAAAATGTTCTTCCATGTATTTATGTCTTGTTGATATTACCATCTCTAACTTTATGTTTCTAATCCACTTACTTTTTTTTCCAGAAACACTGATTTGAATGATACCCAGTTTTTGAAATGTGTTCACCTATGTATTATTATTTCCTTATATTTCAATTAGATATTGTCATTGTTATTTTATATAGTCACTTTTTAGGTTTATCCACCATTTTCTTTTTCCTTATCTTGTCATATTTTACTTCACATTTCTTTTTGAAATCTTTTTTTCTTCTTCTCAAAGTACTTTTATTTTGGAATTTTAATTAGTAAGTCTCTAAATGTAAAACTATAAGTTTTGTTGTATACAGTATTTTAGAATATTATTTCATACTTATTCTGTCAATACACTGTGTAGAAAACATTTCATTTCTTTGCAGCTTCGTTTGCTTCCACTGAAAAATCTGCTGTCTGTCTATAATCGTCAGTTCTCCGTAGTAAATCTAGATTTCTCCCTAGGCACTTGGACCTTCTTTTTGTTTTTGGTTATCTAAAGTTTCACTGTGAAGTATCTAGGTATGTGTAACTTCATATGATCCTTTTTCAGATTTATTTTATTCTCAACCTGAGAATTCATGATTTTATAAATTCTAGAATGTTCTGAGCGATACTATTCTTGAGCTTCCTTCATTTTAATCCTCATTTTTCTTTCTTTTTTAAACTTTTATTTGCTCAATTATTAGATGCTTTACTTTATGCTCTTTACACTCTTAGACATTCTGCCACATTTTCAATCTCACGTTTCTCTGTGATTCACTTTAAGTAATTTCTTGACATCTACTAGCCACAGCAATCATTCTTTCCCAGATGGCTTTAAACTGATGTTTTATCCACTCACTGAAATTTTAATATCAAACATTTGATCTTGCTTTAAGTACTGTTTGAATCTTTTAAAATATTGACTTGCCTGTCATGCCTTGTTCATCTAATATGTCTCTTTTGTTTACTTACACATAATTAAAATACTGGTTTTGCATTTTTCATCTGAATATTCTGGTATCTGATATATTTTAGGACTAATTTAGCTCTTTGTTAGGTCTACTTACTCTTGTTTATAGAGACTTATTTTCTCATTTGTTGTGATTGTTAAGTGTGTGTGTGTGTGCGTGTGCGTGCACACATGCATTGTGTTACAAGTTAACCATACAAGGACCAGAAATGCATATGACTAAATTTCTTTAAAACATGGGAGTAAGGTCTTTCTAGCTAACTTAGAAATATAATTTCTCAAACTATGTACAATATTTCTTGACAAAATATACCATATAGGAAATCAAACTGAAAAAATATTTGCAACTTACATAGCAGACAAAGCATTAACATCCTTAAATATAAAGAACTATTGAAAATCAAGAAGTAAAAAACAGCAACTTGTTAAAAATAAGGATATGAATAGATAGTCTCAGAAGAAGGGTGTATGTGAAATGCCCTTAAACACATCAAATATGCTCACTTTTACTACAATAAAAAATGCACATTACATAGTATTTTTCACCAGCTTGAGTAAAATTCAAAAGTTTGATGATACATTTTGTTGACAAGTCTGGGTAAAAACACTAACTCTTTTACTTTGCTTCTGGTAGTAAAAGTGGTATTTTCTTATTGGGATGGAAATTTGGCAATATGTAGCAGGATTACTTATGCAAATACTCTGATCTACGCATCAGTCAGCTATTATCACAACAATACTGCATAAGAAAAGAATGCAAAATTTAGCAACTGAAATGAGAATATTGTTATTATTTTTTACCGCAGCATTGGCTGTGGCTGTTCTTTTTTAAGTTGTTTATATCCAGGCTGTGGATTGAGTTTAGTTCTGCTCTGTGGATGCCTCATTCTCCTTTACCTAGAACCTATCCAAGGCATATTCTCATGGTGAATCAACAGATCATGATAGACAAAACAACTAAGTACATTTAAAGCTTCTGCTTTCATATCGACTCACATTCTATTGACCACAGCAAATCATAGGGTTAGCCCCAAAGTAACAGAGCAAGGGAAGTATCCTCTGCCCCAAGGCAAAAGAAGGAGAGAGGGAGGGGGAGGGGGAGGGGGAGGGGGAGAGAGAGAGAGAGAGAGAGAGATGAATGGATATTTACTGAGTAGTACTTCAGTTTATCAAAATATGCCCTCTTGCTCACAAATTTTCACATTCTTCCCACTTGAGAAGTTCTAGATCTGGGGCAGATCAAATCGGGCCCTCTGGTAGTGGCTAGAAGCAAGGAACTGTGTAAAGCCTAACTGGGTTATGTTATAGGAAACAGAGGTCAGCATGAAGGAGTTCTTACTGGGCCTGCAGATATGATGCAACATCATTTGTAAATTGTTCTTGCCCAAGATATAATCTGAATCTAATCAAGCCTGTAGACTCAACTTCCAGTTGACAGGAAATACAGGGGATAACAGAACAAGTTCAATGAGAAAAATAAAGAAACAAGCAGATACATTCAACATTTGTTATGAGAAAACTGAACCACACTCTTCAGAAACATCAATGTTATTCAAAAAATTGTTTAAGCATAGGAATGCTCTTAGATTTGAAATTTGCAGCAACCAAATGCAATGTGAATCCTTGCTGGGGATGATGACAATAAAAGTCATTGGGGGTTATTTGAGAAGTTTGAAAATTGATTGACTATCAGATAATATTGTTAAATTACTGTCCCTTTACCACTATTTTTTACTTATACAGATACAGATGAGGAGAAAGTGTTCTAATTTTGTCAGAGGATATAATATTTGTAGTAAATGCATGCCGAAGCATTAAGAGAGAAAGTTTCATAATGTCTGCAAATTATTTTTAAAATGGTTCTCTACATATTTATAGAGAGAATGTGAGAGAGATGAAAAGTAAATGTAGAAAAATGTTAATACTTCTTAAACCTAGATGGGAAGGGATACAGGTTTTTAGTGTACTAGCCTTTTCTTTTTTTCTCCATTTTTGAAAGATTTCAAATATAAAATTGAGGAAAGAGTAAATAATATATAGTCAGTCTGTTCCATAACATTGTTCTAAGCATTTCTAAGTATCTTCCCTGAATGCTCATAAAGAATCAAGACTTAGAAAAACTTGGGCCTTGGTTAGACTGCACTGCTCTCAAAATGTTCCCTCCTACTTAAAATATGTTTGTAAACACGTGGTTTATTTGCACCGTGACAATGTTAGCACTTTTCCTTAGGGTATACCTGTTATATCTTATTTCAGGCTTAGAAAGGAACCTCAATAGATTTTGAATCTTTTTCTTCCGTATTTCACGCCTCTACCATCACGATTATCCATAGGAATACTGATTTACTTAGTGTTCTCGATATTTTAATTAACGTATCATTTCATTTTATTTATTCATTCTTTTTTGAGGGGAGGAATTCTCCATCATGAAGAAAGTGAACTTTTAATTCTCTAGGGAGATAGCAATCTCTCATTTTCAATTCCTCTTGGTAATTTTTCAGGGTTTTCTTTGTGTATGTGTTGTTTCCTCAATATTTTTTGTCTCAAAAATATTATAAGAATGTGCAGAGATAATAGCTTTTTATGCTTCACCTTCTTTCTTAGAATTTCCTTTCTTTTCAAAAGAAAGTCAAAGACTGAACATGATCTCTGTTCCTGCCACATATATTTGTAATAGATCATGTAAAAACATACACCTCAAAACATAGATTTATCATTCCTAAATACACAAGTATCAAAAAAAGAAGTGTGCGTGCACACACGCACACGAATCCTTAACACTTCTTATTAAAACTATTTTACTTACTGTAAAAAACATTCACTGAAATCAACGGGGACGGTTCTATCCAAAAATTTCCTATAAGTCATCTTTAGTCACTGAAAACAGACATTTCATTTATCTCAACATCATCACTAGGATTAATATTTAGAACACAATAAATTAACAAAATTTAGAAAGAATATTCTCAAAAATAAAACTTTTCTTGAATATGGGAATGAGTAACACACATAAGTATGAGTAACATACATAAGTAAATGTCAAAATATAAAAAATTATTTAATAACTTCAATATATTGCAATTTCTGGCCACAATTTACCTAGTGAAATTCTTGGAACCACTGTAGCCCAACTAAACTAATATAAAATGAAATAAAAATTTATCTTTAAAGACAAGCAGGTACTATATAATACCAATAGAGAGAGATATAGTTACTTCAAATAAGTCCCTGAAAATTATTCTACGCATCACTTGAAAACATATTTGTGAAAAGAAGAAGGAGGATGAGGAGTGGAAAGGAAGAAAATCCGTGCACACAGCTTTGTGTCTGATGAACAGACTTGATGTTATTGAGGACAGACTCTCCCTGTGTGCTACCTCATGCTGGGTAACTCTATGCTGAAAGAACCTTATAAAAAATATGATATTGCTTTACCTCAATTTCTTTACAATTCGCAGAGCATAAATACTACAAAAGAGCTGACCCATCTGTTGCAATTCCATAGCTGGATTGAAAGATTAATAAAATTATATTTAGAAAATAATCTGAGCTCCTTGAAAGACTGTTTCATACATAGAATATATGAAATATTGCCAGTGATCTGTCCCAGATTTCAGTAACAAGCAGTTTTAAAATCTTTTCTAACTTCAGTTCTAACGAAAAATCATGTACTATTCTTTAAACTGTGTCTTCTTAATAAACAAAAGCAAATGCTTCCAAATGAAGCAGATGTGTTAATATTCACCTAGGCTGATGCATCTATCCTTTAGTAATTACAATTTTAGAAATCTGTCTGTATAGAATAAACAACAAATATTACCAAAGATCAAAGAAACAACTCAGAAAAATCAGCTAGTTGAAAGAACATTAAAATCTAATCAAACCTCCTTACTTGACAGCCACAAACACTGAAGCTCGAAGAAACTGAGACTTGAACACGGTCATGTGATAAGAGACAAAAACGGAATGAGTGTCTTGGCTTTCAATCAGCCTCTCTTTATGAATTAATAGACCATAAGTAGCTACTAGAAGGTGAGCGCTATGCTAGGGATACCAAAATGATCCTGCACACAAAATGCCCACAGTTTAGAGGGTGAGCTTATTTACAGATGAGTAGGGTAAAGCGTGATCCTTGTTTTATGTATGTATATTGTTTTATGCTTGAAGCACCACTTTAAACAGGTGTTAGTTTCATCTGGAGAATGGAGGTGGTATCTTAGATAACTTCACAGAGCCTTTATCAATACAGTGGTGCCGAAAGGGAGGAAGAGTCAGTAACTGATGATAAGCAGATTTTAATAGGAGCAGCAGAATGTGAAAGGCCATGCCCATGCCTGCACCAGCCACGCCCTGGAAATGCTAGTTTATAAGGTAATATGAGGGAGACTAAGATTCAGATTGAACGGGAGCAAAACATGAAGGTTCTTGAGTGTTATGAAGAAGAGTTTGTCCTTTATTTTGTACACAGTGGACAGTCACAAGATCTAGGTACAGGAGAATAAGGTGATAGGTCTTGTAATTAAAAAAAAACAAAACTTCAGTAACAGAAATGGGGATGGGTTTAAAGACACATTAGAACATGTTATGTAGTTATGAATAAATACCCGAATGTAGTCCTTTATCAAAGGGATAATAATGCTATTTGAGAAATAAATTGGAGGAAGAAAACTAATCAATTATTTAGTATAAGTTAGAGGGAAGGAGAGTCACAGTTTTATACTAGTTGACTGGTGAACAACAGATAGAAAGAGAGTAGGAGGGGATGTTTGAAAAGAAAATGTATATGTTTAATGTTGTATATGTTGTGTTTGAAATTTCTTGGCCACATTCATTTAGGATTGCCTGGCAGAAAGTTAAGTATAGATGCTTAGAACACAGGGGAGAGGTCTGAGCTCCAGGCATATATTTGGAAGCAGTTAGAATATAAATAGAGATGAAAATCTCTTGAAGAAAGGAAAATGGGAAGGAGAGAGGAAAGACAAAAAGAGACAGAAAAGGGACTTGAGCTACATATTAAAGATTTTAAAAATTATTCTCTATCACAGAGTATGGGAAACTTCAATTTAATTGAAATTCAGTTTTATTAAAATCCACAACATGTTTCCCAGGTTAAAACATATGGTTAAATATGTCATCCTGCCTTTCACTAAATTCTACACCTAACACAGGGGAAAATTACGGTATCATGATAAGTATCTGGAAAACATGGAAATTAAATGAGTATCATATTTTAAAATGGCGGCTTACATTTTTTAATTACGCTTATTAAGGACAATGCTCACTTCCTATTTCTTTCAAGAAACACCTTTCCAGAACGTCAGGAAATACTTTTTATTAAAATGAAAAAAAGACTTGTTAGAAACGGAAGACAGTATTTGAATGCCTTAAGCAGTCTGATTCACCACCTAACAAAAATAACAAATTTATCTGCATCAAAGTACAGTCTTTTATTACTTGTCATTTACTACAGTTATCTTTTTTTGGTAGGGTTTATGTCAAAAACTCATTAAAATGCAGTAACAAACATAACAAGCTTGTCATATCAGATATTCTCTCCTCTGTTAGTACCCTAAATGAATAACTTCAAGGAGAATAAGTTTGTGTCATAGCTTGCATTATATGTCCATAAATATTCCCAGGTTAAAAGAAACTTTTCTATCTCTAGAACATAACATAATTGAAGTCACATATAAAATCCAGTGTGTTATCTACGTCTAATGGAAACAGTTGCTTAACTTCCCTCTGTAAATTTCTCTCTCAGGGTACAAATAATCCCCTCCATTCTTATCTTCTGAGGAATGATTACAAAATTAATCTGAAAATTACAGACAAAAAGTCTAATGAAATTAGAGTGATTGCCTAATGCTCAGTATGATTAGTAGTGGTTAAAATAAAATGATAAATCAGCAACATTTACTTCTTTGAAAGCACTGAAATTCATATTGTGGGAAGATGGGGTAGGACCCCTGATACTGAACTTAACTGTTGTCACATCTTAGAGCATCTATCACCACATTCCTCCTACTTTTAAGATCAACTCAAGCAGAATCTGTGGTGGAGCCCAGGGATGTGATTTTATATATCTGAATGCCCTACTTTTCCACTAGATTTTAAGCAAAACAAGAGAAGAAAATGTAGTTTTCTCTCCATGCCCTGCAGTCTTCCTATCACCTGGCACATCACTACTACTGCTGATACTGCTGAGACCACACTCCCTGGCACAAGGAATTCAGGGATCCATGAACTGCTACTCAATTTGGGGCTCTAGGGGGATCAAAGTCATCTCTCTGGGTCACAATTACTACAGTGTCAAGCAAGGAGGCTGGATTTTTTAAAATGGGAAAGCATTTCCCTACACTCAGAAATATATGACTCTAGTTATGAATTCTTGGTTAGCCAAACTTTTAATAGACAAATTTAAAGAAAATTAGAGTCTAAATTTCTTTCTGTGTAGGAAACAAAGTCTGTGAAGAATTAGTTAGAAGAAAAATGTCTTATTAATAAAGGAAAATAAGCATATCATTTATTCCACAATTCTTGATTTTGCCTATTTTCAAAACGTGGAAAGTTCAGAAATATAGAGGTAGACTGTAAATAGCACACTTCACGCTATTATTTAAACAAAATCACTGTTTAAAAGTTTTGTCTATTTGCAACTTTCATCACTGAAAACGTTAATATTCCTAATACAGAAAGGAATTTTCTTTGCTCCTAAAAATATCAAAGAAAAAAAGTAAATCAATACTCTAACCCAAATAAGCGGGAGATAAATTCATTACACAAGTACATACGTTCAAAATAAATCCAAATGGCCATTACATTTATGATAAAATAGTTAACCTCGTTACAATTAGAGAAATGTAAATCAAAACACCCTGAGGCCATTATCACCTGTCAGATTAGCATAAAGGCGTACATTTGACAAAACACACAATTGCATAAAGCTGTGACTAGGCCTCATTCTCAGAGTGCTGGCGGGGTTGCAAAGTAATACAGTCTCTAAGCAGAGGAGTTTGGCAATATTAGCAAAATTAAATACATATTGACCCTTTGATCCAGAACTCCTACTTCAAGACATCTACCCTAAAGATACAGTGGTAAAACCATAAAATGTCACAGGCACAGACTATTCGTTGTGGCGCTGTTTGTACTAGCAAAACTGAGAGGCAACCCAATGTCTATCAATAGGAAATTAATTGAATATATTTGTAAACTGTAGAATTAATAAAATATAGAACAACCGTTACCATGAGGATTTCAAAATGAATAAAATATACCTCTATATACAGTTAAGGAGATCACTCTACCTTGGATTGTTTATTCAAAAAACAAAGAGGAGAGATTTCCAGATTGTGATCCAGTATCAAAGAAGCTTAGAAGTCACCACTCTGTACTAAGAAGTAAATGCTAAACAAACTGAAAAATCATCAGCTCTTCTTAGAACTGTAAGAGGAATGAGATTTCCGGGTATAACGCTTCCACCCAAAATTGGAGAGACAGGCAAATACAGAGAAGAATAACTTACCAGAACAGACACCCAGGGACCTGAAACATCTGCAGGAAGCAGTGCCAACGTAGGAAAACAGGCTTTTGAAACGACAAGATGCTTGTGGCTCAGTGTAGACAAGTCTGAGTGATAAAAACTCCAGGGGAATCCAGTCATCTGAGATGGGGGACGAGGGCCTCCAGACTTTTGAGTTTTTCAGTCTCCTGGGGTTCTACCAGGTTCTCACAGTGACTGAGAAAAATCCCCTTGTGCTTCAAGCAGGAGGAAGGGAAAATGAACCACTCTGAAATACGCCAGAGTATTTTGTCCTTCTTAACACAGCCTGCCCTCTAGAAAAACTAACCAGAGCTTAACCGGTGGGGCTTTTATCAGAGCCTAAATGAGTGGGAGGAAGGGAAACACCCAATCTCAGCTGCCAAGGCTTCCACTAGAAGGAAGGAAAATAACAAATTACAGCCCAGATTGCCAACCTGACCCACCTGAGCAGGGAGAACAAAATGAGAAACACTTGTGAAGTTCACACACCAGGGCACAAGCTACTGAAAGACTGAAACATAATCATAGGACAATAGGAGGCTTCTCTTCCCCCAGCCCCACCTCATCATATTATTGAAGGCCTATTTACAGCAGTTTGTTTTTCTTACCCAGTATATCAGGCCTGGCTACCAAAAATATATATTACATGCAAAAAAGCAAAGGATAGAGCTTGAATAGGCAGAGTAAGCGTCAGAACCAGACACAGGTATGGCAAGGAAGTTGGAATATAAATCAACTATGATTAAGATGCTAATGGCATTAATGGAAAAAAAGTAGATAGCATGATAGAATAGATGGAAGTAAATGTAAATGTAAGAGTTGAAATCTTAAGGAAAAAACCAAAACAAAAAGAAATACTACATGGGACTTCCCGTTTGGCTCAGTGGTTAAGAATCCGCCTGCCAATGCAAGGGACACAGTTTTGATCCCTGGCCTGGGAAGATGCCACATGCTGAGGAGCAACTAAGCCCGTGCACCACAACTACTGAGCCTGCGCTCTAGAGCCTGCGAGCCACAACTACTGAGCCCAGGCACCTAGAGCCCGTGCTCCACAAGAGAAGCCACCACGGTGAGAAGCCCACACACCACAATCAAGAGTAGCCCCTGCTCACTGCAACTAGAGAAAGCCCACACGCAGCAACGAAGACCCAATGCAGCCAAAAATAAATAAAATTTAAATAAAATAAAATAAAATACTTGCAAAAAATTATTACAAATCAAAAATACTGTTAACAGTAATCAAGAATGTCTTTATTGGGCTTATTATTACATGGGATACAACTAAGGAAAGAATCTGAGTCTGAGGATATCTCAATAGAAATCTCCAAAGCTCAAAAAAAAAAAAAAAACCTGAAAAAAGACTGAAAAAAAATTCCCAGAACATCCCCAAACTGTGGGACAAATACAAAAGGTATAACATATGTTTAATGGGAATACCAAGAGAAGAAAGAGAAAAAGGAACAGAAGAAATATTTGAAACAACAATGACTGAGAATTTCCCCAAATTAATATCAGACACCAAAGTACAGATCCAGAAAAGGACAGGAGGAAGCCAAAAAATAGACAAATAGATCAATGGAACAGAATAGAGAGCCCCAAAATAGACCCCCATAAATATAATCAACTGATCTTTGACAAAGAAGCAAAGGGTATATAATAGAGCAAAGATAGTTTCTTCAACAAGTTTCAGAACAACTGGACATCCACATGCAAAGAAATGAGTCTAGATACAGATATTATATACTGCATAAAATAACTCAAAATTGACTACAGACCTAAATGTAAAATGCAGAATTATAAAACTTCTAGAAGATACCATAGGAGAAAAGCTAGAAGACCTTGGGTGTGGCAGTGGCTTTTTAGAAATGACACCAAAACACAATCCATGAAGGAAAGAAAGGATATGTTGGGCTTCATTAAAATCAAGTGAAAATCAATTACAGAACACTGTCAAGAGAATGAAAAAACAAGCCATAGACTGGGAGAAAAGACTGGCAAAAGACACATCCGTAAATGACTGTAATCCAAAAAATTCTTAAAATTCAATAATAAGCAAACAAACAACCCAATTAAAAAGTGCACCAAAGAGTTTACTAGACACCTCACCAGAGACATACAGAAGGCAAATAGGCATATGAAAAGATGCTCCACATCATATGTCATCAGGGAGATGCAAACTATAACAACAAGGCTATACCGCTACACACATCTCACCGTGGCTAAAATCCAGAACACTGACAACAGAAAAACCTGGCAAGGATGTGGGGCAACATGAACTCTTCAAACATTGTGCTAAGAATGAAAAATGGTACAATGACTTTGGAAAACAGTTTGGCTGTTTCTGACCTAACTAAACATATTCTTACCATATGATCCAGCAATTGCATTCCTTGGTATTTAGCGTAAGGAGTTGAATGTCCACATAAAAGCCTGCACAAGGATGTTTATAGCAGCTTGATTTATAACTGTCAAAACTTGGAAGTAACCAAGATGTCTTTCAGTAGGTGAATGGGTACATAAACTGTGGTACAACCAGACAATTAAATATTATTTTGCACTAAAAAGAAATGAGCTATCAAATCATGAAAAGATATGGAGGAAATTTTAAATGAATATTACTAAGTGAAAGAAGCCAATGAAAACACTACATAATGTATGATTTCAACTACATGATGTTCTGGAAAAGAAAAAAATCTATGGAGGCAGCAAAAAGATCAGTGGTTGCTAGCAGTTGGGGGGAGGGATGGATGAATCCTAATGTAAAGTAGGGACTTTGAATAACACTGATGTGACATGTAGGTTCATCAACTGTAGCGCCTTTACCACTCAGGTGGGGTATGGTGAGAAGGATGAGGCTGTGCATGTGTTAGGGTAGGGGCTATACAGGAAATCTGTGTCTTCTGCTCAATATTGTTTTGGATATAAAACTTCTCTAAAAAAATTAAGGCTATTAAAAACATGAACAAAGCAAGAGGAGAACATTTTCATTGTGTTAAAATAAAACAATGGTAGTTTAAAACAAAATTAATTTTAGATAATGATTGTTTATGGAGAGGTGGGAGAAAACAAGGTGGCATATACAGGGATAGAAGTTACGCTTCTTTTAATATATTATTTCCATCAACCTGAGTTTAAGACCACGTAAATTTTAGGTAAAAATCAAACTCTAATTAAATAAGCAATCCCTAAAAACATCAGAGTAACGTGAAGCAAATGAATTGACTTGTATAATGAATTGCTGGTATAATCAAAGATAGAAAAATATTTCAAGTGAATTTAAAACATAATTATCTTTACATCGCTAGTGGGATACCAACTAAAAAGAATAGGAACCCTAAATCACATTAAAATTATTTGGTTAGAAACCTAATTTTTGTTGATATTGGTATTGTTAGTCTATAACTGTTGTCTGTATCTCATGAAGTGAAAAAAATGGGTAATTATGGAATTTGTTCCTAGGAGAATCTAAGATTCCATCCTTGGAGAAAAGAAAGTTGATATAATTTAATATGATAAAACAAGTACGGTAAATTGTTAATAGTGTAACTTAGGGTATGTATATACAGGTACTTACAACAACTGTCTTTCAAATTTTTCATAATAAAGTGTGGGGGAAAAAAAGAAATTTTTCCTACCCAAGGTCATGAAAATATTTCCCTGTTTTCATCTGGAAACTTTTTTGTTTTCTTTTTGCCTCTAGGTTCCTAATACAGCTTGAATTCATTTCTGTGTAAGTTATAAAGGTTCAAGTTTCAGGGGGTTTTGTTTGTTTGTTTGTTTGTTTTTACCATACAGATATCCGTTAATCTGCCACCATTTATTGAAATGCCATTCTCACCAAATTGCCATGGCGTCTTTGTACTAAATCAGGTCTTCGTATATGAGGTCTACTTTTGGAATGTTTATTCTATGCCATTGTGTTCCATTATACTGCATGACTGTACTTGTCCCAATATCATACTGTCTTGATTACTTTCACGTTATAACTCTTGAAATCTGATAATGTAAGTTTGCTTGTTTTTAAGTTTTTTCAGGATTGCCTTGATTTTCCTAGGTCTTTTGCATTTCCAAATTAATTATAAGATTGGCCTGCCAACTCCACCAAAAAAATTGCTGGGATTATGAGTGGAATTGCATTGACTCTATAAATTGTATTGTTTTACAATAATAGCCACTGTTAGGTTATATCATAGTAAGCATATTGAATACATATTTAATATCTATTTTCTATTTTTATCCTTGTGCCCCTAAGAGCTACTTTTAGATTCAAAAAGTAAGGTACTTTGATATTAATCACCTTGTCCAACATTATACAACTGACAACATAAAATAATAATGGTGTCCCAGATATTTTCTTCATCCCCCAAAATATTACAACAAATTCTACAGTAAAACAATAAATTATTCTTTACCATATATTTACATTATTGGTTAGGGGAGAGAAGGGATCTCAATTTAACTTCATAGTGTAAATAAATATATAGATTTGAGTGTTAACACTCTCTTAGTTGAGCTGGAGAAACTCTGAAATTAATGTCTATGGTTTTAGCAACTTCAAAGAATTAGCCGAAGGTAATTTCCCCAGTTGCCAGCACTTGAATTTAGGCCTTCTCATTTTGGACCCTAAATGTGGATATGTTTCTGGTTTCGATGAGGAGCAATAAAGTAGGATATCTACGTGGTGTATTGATAACAGTTATGCTACAGATTTGGAAAAAAGAAATTGGTTCTAATGGCTAGGAAGGAGCAACATACTTTTTTTCTGTTAATTTCTCTTCTTGAATCACATTTAATTTTAGCATAATATTTTTTCATTTGTTTTCTTGTTTCCTCATCTTGCCTAATTTTTTTTTTTTTTTTTTTTTTTTTTTTTGCGGTACGCGGGCCTCTCACTGTTGTGGCCTCTCCCGTTGTGGAGCACAGGCTCCGGATGTGCAGGCTCAGCGGCCATGGCTCACGGGCCCAGCCGCCCCGCGGCATGTAGGATCTTCCTGGACCGGGGCACGAACCCGTGTCCCCTGCATCGGCAGGTGGACTCTCAACCACTACGCCACCAGGGAAGCCCTTGCCTAATTTTTATATTAACTTTTTTCTTCATTTTTGTTTCCTAATTTCTTAATTTTTGTACCTATTTATATTTGAGCTCAGCCAAATTTTTAGTTTTTATTCTTACCTGTATTATTTTTCACTTTAATTTCCCCCTTATAATTTCCCTATTTTCCTTCTCATTATTTGATTTCATTTATTTATAAGCAATATCCACTTAAAATAATCCCATAGTGAAAGCCACACAGAAAATAAATGTACATAAACATTCGTTTTTCCAGGGGAAAAAAACCCAGAAAAATGTAAAAGGCAACATATAAGACAATATTGTCTTAATAAAAAGAGCTCTTATAAATAAAAAGTAACCTTAATTTTGTATAATATGATAATCAACTTATTGTAAGATGTTAATTTTTTTAAAATGCAAAGAAGAAAAATTTCATGCCAGGCTTTGACCTGCGCTTGTGTACCACGCACCATTTCAAACCTTTGCCTGTATTAGCTCATCCAGTCCTCACAACTCAGTGTAACAGAGACATGTGTTTTTAAATGTGCTATAAACAAGAAATGGTAACAGTCAATATACTTGAAATTGTGAGGAAAAGAGATGGGATTGTATTAAATGAGAACCTAAAGCAGATGGATTGAAAGAAAAAAAGAGGCAGAATATACAACAAACACAAAAGTAATTTCAGAGCAAGAGTAATGCCTGGGATCTTTAGGATAAAAATGAAGAACAGATAAGGCAGATGCCTTTCTCCACTTAAAAATAACCAATAACATATGAGACCATGCCAGATTTCAGTCATAATTGGAGAAATCTTAAGTAGAACTAGATGCCACTTCTCACTTCTTAAATTGTTGATACTGAAAGTATATATTTAGCAGTGTTAGAAAAACATGGGGACCAGGAACACGCATTCATTCTTAGAGCTAATGTTGATCAGCATCGACTTCAGAGAGCAGTTTCATGATATGGATCTAAATTAAAGTGTCTCACGTGCTTTAGCTTATCAAGTCTACTTCTTGGTTTTAACCTTACAGATACACTTAAAGAAGTTTGCAAAGAAATAGACACAAGTTCATTACTGTGAGTTGTATATAACAGCAAAAAAATGTATTTAAAAACATAATGTCTACCACAGGGGAATAAACAAATCATGGTGAAGCCATTCAAAAATACATGTTTCCTCAAAGATGGCTCAAGTTTAATTGAGGAATGAAGTCACTTCCAGATATCTAACCAATTGTATTTTTGAGAAATTTTCCTGCTAAAATTTATATAGTTTACAGCATACACAGATACCACACATTGAAAAAGTAAGGTAAGTAATTTGAAGCAATTCTATTTTCTCTTTTTTTCTGAAATGACAGAACATGTAATAATAACAAAAATACCAAGAGCATATGTTGAGCTATGCCAGGCTTATGTAATGATTACCATTATTAATTCATATAATCCTTATACCAATCCTCTGTTGTGGGTACCTTGTATCCTTAACTCTCCTGTAAAGTAAGAAAATGAGCCATTCAATACAACATCATTTTTGCATCAATCAGATGGACGTGTATAGCTAGAGAAACAAAAGCAGATGGAAGTGCAGGAAAAAAGTTCAAAATCAGTAGAGATAAGAACAAACCTAGACATTCCCCAGGCTCGGAACCTACAAAAGGAATGGGCAGCAGGGGCCCTTCAGCCATCTTCTAGAAAGTAAATAAGTAAAAGACAGCTGAGGCATAAAGGAAACAAGGCTAAATTGTTGGAATCCCACAGAAAAATACTGAATAATTACTGATGTCAGTAAAAGAACAATCTTATTAGAGATCTACAGTGTAAAGTTCGCCACACGATTTTAGGCTCAGTTTTTCACAAGCTTGAAATAAATAAATAATAAGAATTATAGAGAACTGCTGAAATTATGGTTATGTACTCAGAACAATCTTCTGTTACTTCTAAACCAAAAGTATCGAGTTACTCTCTTCATTTTTCTTTTCTTTTTCCGCTTGAATGCACTGTATAGTTTTATTCATTTCTGACTGGCAGAAAGAAATTTCAATAAATTATGATTGCCACTTTATGAATTTTCAGAACATCTGAGTAATGTAAAATGATATAGTTCAACAGAGAAAATGTTTCAGGTACTGTGGAGACATTTTCAATAGGTTTAGTGGGCAGATGAAAAACAGTATTTCAAAGACTTTTCAGTATGAAATACCCTTCAGAAAATGACTGCTCAAGTGAAAATTTCCCTATATAACTAAGATAACCTTCTTTGGGGGTCATCTAGAGAAAGAAACTGGAGAAAAAAAAACTTGTGTGAGATGTAAATGTTAACTACACTCTTTTTTAAATAGTTTTCAATCTCAGTAGAAGTCATAGAAAAGAAAACTGGTTTTCCTTTTCTCTTCACGGTAATGTGTGCTGGCTACAATTATTTATTTCCATGTTTGTCCAAAAGGGAAACGGAGGAGATGGAATCTCAATCTTTCTTCCCTACGTTATGGTGCCAATTTTGCTACTGCAAGTGAGAACTCAGTAGCTTATGGGACCACATTTAGAGATAAAGTTAAGATCAGATGCAGTATCACACTGTACTTCCTGAGCTAAGTGGATGCTGGAAGCTGCCATAGGCTCCTCCCAGACAAGCCCAGGGCTGCACATCACAATCGGTACTAAGAAAGAATATAGGAAAAGCAGCAGTGGAAGATATTGGCCACTGCCTGACTCTGTTATTAACTTTGGGAACATATAAATAGGAGTCTATTGCAATTAGAGTAGATTTATTAAAAAACCTTTCAAAGATGAGTTTATATACATAGAAAAAAATCTGTATCAATGATAGAGAACTTATCTTCAAATGAACATAAATATGATAAATATGTCACAAATATGATAACAAAAATGTGCCCTTGAGTTTTCAGAATAATTTCTCCTTGAATAAGGAGTTCTCAAAATAAAAATTTAATACTTCTTCTAGGCTCTTCAAAATCCTGCTAGAAATTATTGTACTATATTTTTATTACAAAGACCAACTTCTTATAAGAGGGCAGGAAGCTAGAATTTTAACAAGAATTTTTGAAAATAAGACAAGTTAAATCCAAGAAAAATAAGTGAAGAAATATGGCTACTATTATTTAGCTATTTGTATATTGAATTATTCCATAGTTTAACAAATCAACTGACAAACCAGCAACACGTGTCGGAGAAAGTGTGCAGGGTATGAAAAGAGCAAATAATACATATGTATAGTAGCATTAAGTTTGCTGGCCCCCTCCTGTTAACACTTCTGCTGCCTACCGATATGCCTTTTTCAATATGAGTTTCAAGAAATATGCCCTGCTGGGTTTCTAAAATACTATACGTGTTCATAAAATGGACAATTCTTGAGAAACAGATGGATTCGTCCTGTTATATTTTCTAAGTTTTTACCTTGTAAATTCTCCCCAAATTAAGACTCGTCTATTTCTTTGCAGCAGGATAAAATAAGAAAATGTCTGTTGTGACTTTTTTTTCATATTATCAGTGAAAAATCTATCATACTGATTTTTTTCTTAGTTTTAAAGCAATATAACTATTTAAAAGAGAATGGCTTCTCATGAAGCTGATTAAATCTCATTTGATCTATTCTTAAAGACTAAATATTTAAGGTCAATTAATAGTATAAAGGCTGAAAGTATCTAGAGTGAAACCGAATTAAAAACTGAGTAATAAGATTCCCAGACTCTTAAGCCATAGCATATGGTTCATTAAACATCAGAGAATATTTTAAAAGGAACAGTGTTAGATATTTTGAGGATGGAGAAAAACTATTTGATGTGCTTCCACGACAAGCTAAACGATATAAATATATTTCGAGAAATAAAAATTGGTGGGAATGTCTCACATTGTCATTTTGAGAAATCATTTCCTTTTATTCATTTAGATAAATAAACATACTAAGTTAAAGAGAATACTAGACCAGAACTTGAAAAATAATTGTAATACTAGGCATTTAGAATATAAATAAGGCTTTCTCTTCAACTTTTGTGAGGTTGAAAAAGCATCTCATAAGAACAAAAAACTGTCCAGGTGAGGGAATGAAAACACTGAATCAAAGAATATGACCAGTGGGAGTGATCTCCCACTTTTACTGTTAAAGGGAAAAGAAGGTAAATTCTCTTCCTGAGAGAAGCTAATGCTGAAAAAATTCATTTTAATCAGGTGATTATGTGGTGTGATGGTTTACAGACAATTAATTTTAAAAAGTCAGGGCTTCCCTGGTGGCGCAGTGGTTGGGAGTCCGCCTGCCGATGCAGGGGACACGGGTTCGTGCCCCGGTCCGGGAGGATCCCACGTGCCGCGGAGCGCCTGGGCCCATGAGCCATGGCCACTGAGCCTGCGCGTCCAGAGCCTGTGCTCCGCAACGGGAGAGGCCACAACAGTGAGAGGCCCGCGTACCGCAAAAAATAAAAATAAAAATAAATAAATAATTCAAAAGAGAGAGAACATCTCCCACATGTCGAATTCTGGGAAGGTAACAAACACAGTTGCATCCCATCCTCCCTATCTATCTGGAGTAGCACAAGAACCAAAACAGGTGAAGTCTACTAGTAGAATAAGTGTTGGTCCAGGGGGAGAGCCGAGGTTATCAGTGATAAAAGAGAGGGTCTGCGTTTCCTGGAGCCCTTAAGTCTGTGTTGGTTACTTGTTAGAATCAAGTGAGGAACTATGAAAAGTACTGATGCTGGGGTTTCAATCCTAGAAATTCTAACTGAGTAGGTCTTGGATGTGACCTGAGCACTGTGAATAACCCAGAATCCCTGGTTTTTTAAAAAATCTTCACCCAATTTAGAGAACCACTGCTTGAGGCAGAGTTTATGCTTTCCAGGTTCCCTGCAGAGTCAGGTGGCAGAATCTTGTAAATGCCCTGAGGACAGACTTTCAACAGTCACTTCAATGCTGGTGCTTCTAAACTGACTCTCCAATTCCACCACCCATGGAATAGGGAACTACCCTGGATGTCTAGATTTCTTTCAATTTCTGACGATGGCAGGAAAACTCAATTCAGCAAAGCCCATCTATTACTGATAACCCTCAAGAAAAAAAAAATATTGTGTCCTTACCAAACTAGCCAGACTCCGGTCAAGAGGCTCTAGTAAAATGATACAAGATGGCAAAAGAAACAAACTAACTAAACTAAACTAAAACCCCACATCTAAGGGAATCAAAGCCTAAAGGATGAAAATCAAGCTGAACATCTAGAAGAAGGGGTTGCCTTTTCATTAGAACTGAAGGAAAAGAGTCCAAACAAAATTTAAAATATAATAATTCTTGGGGTTATGTAATTAGAGCCCAGAAGAAAGACTTTACAGAATTTTTTTGTTTAAAATAAAGTTTCTATAGATGAACTGTAAGAAGAGTTATCATTGAGAATATAATTAGTGGTGGATTGGAAAGAGAGACAGAGACAGACAGGAATCATAAGGGAAAAATTATGAAACCTGATAAAAATCTCAAACAGATCAAGATAGATATAAAAAGAATTTTCAATGGGGCATTCTTTAAAATTCTGCAAAAGGGAACAAAAGAAAATGAAGAGAGCTTATAGGGTAATGATTAACACAATAGATGAATACTCCCCTCAGCTGTGGAATGGTTTGCCTTATAAGACTGAAAGAGATCCCTGAGTCACAAACAGAATTCATAACAAAGCTTACACACGTGTCAACATACTCTGGTTGGAAGAGTATGGAAGAATTCCAGACGTGGAAGAATAAAGAAAAAAAATCTTACAGATTTCTAGACTAAATGTGGAGATGAATCAAACTCGGTTGAGATTTTTCATACGTAACACAGGGAACTGGGAAGCAATGGAAAAGTTTGAGAGAGAATAGTTCATAGAATGGCTCATGAGACAGTGTTCAAAATCTAAGAATCCCAAGAAATAATCCATCTCTCTGGGTGATTAGAAAGATACTTGTGCCTATGCACGAATCTGGAAAATGTGTCTACCCACGTTCCGTATTTCCATACTTGAGAAAGGACTTGAGTAAAACAATAAATGGATCCAAAGAGACACCTGAAGACAAAGAAAGACCGAAAGTAAAAAGCATTGAGGGATGAATATAACTGGGAACTTGTATTAATTTAATTAAGGACAAGAGAAAACATGATGATAACATATTTTGAAAATAATTAAATGAGCTCATCAAATCCCAGGAGTTGGAAGGAAGCATCTGAAGAGACTAAAGCCATTTCTAAGTTCTCAAGTGGTTGCCAGAGGGTTGAAAGAATTTGGTGGTTATAGTAAGGTGGAGACTATAGCCATTTCTCTTGAAACAATATTTTTAATCACTTTAAATATCAAAGTGTAGTGTATCATTTAGTAGGACTTTTAAAGTCTATTGATTGGTTAAAAAACAAACAAAAAAAAGAAATATGGGCTTCCCTGGTGGCGCAGTGGTTGAGAGTCTGCCTGCCGATGCAGGGGACATGGGTTCGTGCCCCGGTCCGGGAAGATCCCACATGCCGCGGAGCGGCTGGGCCTGTGAGCCATGGCCGCTGAGCCTGCGCGTCTGGAGCCTGTGCTCTGCAACGGGAGAGGCCACAGCAGTGAGAGGCCCACGTACCACAAAAAAAAAAAAAAAAAAAAAGAAATATAATGGGGACTGTTCTGGAAAAAAAGGAAACTATTCTTTTAAGCAACACAATTTTCAAGTATTTGAAAATTTATTTTCAATATCACACAAATCTGTGAGACACAGTTATTGTTTTTTGTGTTTTTGTTTTGCAGAAGAGTACTGTAAATACCATTAAGTAAAATAGCTTTTGCAATATTTAGAAAGCTAATATTTAGCCACTCGGTGTATACCCAATTCCATAAGACATTTAAACACTTGCTCTTAGGAGGCCCTAGAACACCAAATACTGCATTTCCTGAGAAAGAAGGAAATTAGGAACAGCCTGAATTATATAATCCTTTAAAACCGGATCCCTCAGAATAGGGACATGTCAGATAAACATGACACAATTTTAGCCTGAAAAGAAACTTTGACAAATGCTACTGACCTGCCTTTTTTGGTTCCGCTTTAATCTATAATAATTAAATGTTTTAGCTATTTGAATATTTGGGAAACATTTAGCTCAGTCCCATTTGCTCCCTGAATCAAGGTTAGAGGCGCTGTATGCACTGAATTTTGTTCCCTCAAAATTTGAATGCCAAAACCCTAACCCCCAATGTCACTGCATTTGCAGACAGGGTAACTTCAATTAAATGAGGTCATAAGGGTGAGGCCCTAGTCTGATAAGAAGGACAGACCAGAGCTCTTGCTCTCTATCTGTAACACACAGAGGAAAGGCCCTGTGCGGCTACAGCAAGAAGGTGACCATCTAAAAGCCAAGAAGAAATGCATGCCCAACCACCAAACCTGAGGGCACTTAGATCTTAGATTTCCAGTCTCCAAAACTGTGAGAAATGCTCTCTTGCTTAAGTCACCTAGACTGTGGTACTTTGTTATGGCAGCCCTAGCCGACAAATATAACCACCAACCTACTACTAGAACAAGTATCTACAAGGTTTTTCTACAAAGAGATAAATAGTAAATGTTTTCAGCTTTGTGGGTCATAAGAAAATGTGTCAGCTACTCAACTCTGCTGTTACACTGTGAAGGCAGTCGTAGATAATATGTAAATAAACAGGTATAGCTGTGTTTCAATAAAACTTTATTTAGAGGAACAGGCTGAAGCTGTAGTCTGCCAACTCCTGCTCAAAAAGCTTCTCTTGGTAACAATACCATGTATCAAAAAAATCCCAAGAATTTGCTTCTGGCAGACACCCGAAATCTCCAGTTCTTAATATTACCAATGGAACTTAAACATTTCTTACCAGTAAACTGCTCATGACACTGGAGAACTGAGAACACTTCACTGCAGCCCTCCTGCATTCTTGTCTGAAATGGCTTATTCACACATTCTCCTAATTGTCCTTCTAAAAATGCCCAAACAGTGGCTTCTAATCCATCGTATAGTTTTTCTCTTTTTTGAGAAACATCCTTAATCAATTATGTCCAAAACAAGCTACGCTTTGCTTGCTTCCCTACTTTTAAAGCCCTGTAAAATACTACCTGCCTTCCCAAGTTAGAATGTTCCTTCAGAGGCTTCTCAGGCCAGAAATCCTCAAAAAACAAACAAACAAACAAACCTTTTAAAAGCATACGCTGGCTATGCACTGGTGACTGGTGACTGGGACCTTCCACAGACATTTCTGCAAACAAACACCCTCAAGCACATTTTTTAAGTTGACTTAATTTTCTTCCAAAGAATTTCTTGTCATAGACTCCTAGCTCCTAGTGTCAAAATTCTACCCCTTCTTCATTTCTCTCAAACCCTTGTACCAATAAACTGGGCTAGGACTTTGGCAGAGGCAGCCAAGTAAGAAAAACCAGGATTGAGAGATACTGAATTTCGTTCTCTGCAGGGTTAATTATGCCTTTCCTACAACCCTAATCCATCAGACTTCTTCAGTATAAGTCAGCCTGAACCATACCAGGCCCTCCATAAATATTTATTGAATGAATGAATTGGAAGCACAAGTTCATGTTTTAAATGATGTAAGATCTGTAGTCCAGGAAAGATCACTTTGCACCTTGAAAACAACTCAAGCACAATGGCTGCTGGAAATAGGAATTTTTAACACAGAGAGCATTACTGTCAACCATACACTTTTCTAAGAGAAAGGATAGATGTACTGAGAGAGACAGTCTGTCTGATACCTCTCCATAAATGTTTACAAATCAATGCTCTTATTATTACTAACAATGTAGCAATGAATAACCTTGTACGCATTTCTTATCTTCCATGGACAGGCAGGCAGGGCTTCCAGCTCCTTGCTTCCTGTCTGTAATAGGATTCGGCATTCACAGTCCTCCCCATGAGCCTTTGCAATGCTTCCCCATAGGTGGAGTATATTTCATTGTCCCGATGACTTTAGACTTAGTCATGTGACATCTTTGCCCAATAGAATGTGGGCAGAAGTAAGAGAGTGCTAATTTCAAGCAGAGACTCGAAGTCCACTGTGTTTCCACTAAGCCCCTTTAGTTTCTGCCCCTGCATTAAGAACAGCATGAACCCGATAGCAGGAGATACTTCAGCCCCGGTCCAGGAATGAGAAGGTCCCAGACAGACCAGAAGCTGACCTGCTGCCCTCATGTAATTCAAGCAGTAATTAAATGCTTTTGTTGCAAGCCACCGAGATTTCCGTGCTGCTTATTGCTGCCACAAAAACTGAACTAGCAGAGTGAGGCTAAATTTCCAGAACTGAGACTTCTGGGTCAAAGGGTAAATGCAAATTTTTATTTTGATAAGTATTGCCAAATTTCACTCCATAGCAATAGTACCATTTTGCACTGCAACAACTTATCAGTATATCTATTTCTCAACAGACTCTGCAACTGATCATGTTAAACTTTTGGATTTTTCCCAATCTGAGAAAGAAGAAATTATATCTTAGTGTCCTTTATATTTGCCTTTCTCCAGTTAAGTCTGAGATTATTCCTCTTTATAGTTTAAGGCTCCTGTGTTTCAGAGGATTCTCTGTTAATACCTTTGTACATTTTTCCTTTGGTTTGATAGTGGTTTCTTCTCAGTTTCTAGATGTTGTATGTGCAGTAAGTTTGGTCCTTTACGGTATGATTGACAAATATTTTCTCTATTTGTCCCTTGTCATTTGACTTAGCTTATCATTTTGTGTTTTTTTTAACCTTAAATTCAGGTATGTTTTGTTTTACTTTAAATACCTAAATCTGTGTAATCTTATGGTTCAAATAGAACAGAAATCAATCGGATCTCTCCTAGCTAGATGTCACCAAGTGGTAGAAGAAGCAAATGTGGTAAATAAAGTATGTTTGATAGAGCTGTTTGCTGGGTGTATTCTACTAGGGTTAGCCCTTTCATATATGAGTTACATATTTCACAATATAGAGATACCTGGGTTTGATAAGTCCTGCTTTACTATTATAAACAAGATTCTTTTCTTAGGATAGTCAAACCCAGGTTTTAAAAAAATCACATTTTTTTTTTGTAGAATTAAGTGCTACGAAAACATGGTCCTAGCCAAATCTGAAAAGAATTAAAAGGAATAGGAATCATTTTATATGGATGAATAAGAACAAAAATAATAAAAAAGTCACAAAACTTGCTCCAAGAAACACACTGTAGCAGAATAATCTGATTAATAAAATATATATACCTTATTTTTTGCTATAGGTTCATCACAAAAGAATGAAAAGTATATTAGTCAATTTCCCGGCACCTCTTTCCTGCTCCACACTCACAGCCATAGACAATAACCCAGTCTCTATTTTCCAGAATAGTGAATTTTTGAAATATTTTAATTAGTTTGTACTTTAAAAATTGCATTGTATGCTCTCTCACACATTATTTTAGGTTGGAATCTGAAATTATTCATCACCAGTTTAAACACTTACACTATATTTTTAGCTATTAATAAAAATAAATGGTTTAAATAGACCTGTCCATATAAGTGTCCATTTAAGGTTAAATTATGTTGGACATAATTTGTGAATACTGCAGATGAATGTATTACTCTGTCGACTCATTCAGTTCTCAATTTCTTGAGACTATGGGAAAATGAAAAAGAAAAAACCCACAAACAAAAAATCTTACTGAGCCTTATCAAATGCCTTTTAATTATACTGTTAGTCTTTGACCTCAACACACCTTGATTAACTCAATATGTTCAGAAAGGTTTGGGAAGATTGAAATACTGTTCATTTCAATATGTCTTTGCCAATAAATGTTTTGGATAAATGTTTTAATCTCATCACAGTCTTTATGATATATGTTTGTCAAAACCTGGACATACGGATTTACCTCATCCAGTTTGGAAAATGTCAGCCATATAAGCTAATTGGAAAAAAACAGTCAATATTTTCCAACTGATCAGCCAGATCAGAATTCTTTCTGTCAGAGAAAGTCTGACTTCATTTTTCAATTCAAATAAACATATTAATATGCATTCCCATGACAACCAGCTTGTTTCTGAATTCTAGTTCTAAGATAGATAAGACAGACTCTTCCCATGAATACCTTGGATGGGTGAAACAGTGTGCTTCTGCCACCTTCAATATTTCTTACAGAAGCTCCCTTGCTGCTTCTTTCGCAGGACTCTCTCAGGAGTAATTAATTCTTTCACGATAGTTGGTGAATGAGAGAGAGAAGTTCTCCAAATGAAAACTGTCATTGTTTCTCTACTGTCCTGCTCTAAAATATATATATATATATATATATATATATATATATATATATATATATATATATATAAATCCCAACAAACTATCTGTTTCTAAGGCCACTTTAGAAACAGAAATGTACATGAGACAGGGACAGATAAGGCTGCCTTAATTAAAGGGTGTCTTTCTGGAAAATAATTCTTATTTCAAACTGTCGCTTTGTTTTACACCCTAGCAAATCCTCTTTCGATGGCACAATCTCAGGCTGATAAATCTTAGGAAAGAACAGGTATGGAATTTGAATTTCTAGGATATGATTTACTGAAAATACTCTTTGCCCTTCGAGCAGTATGGGTTTGAACTGCCGGGGTCCATGTATATGTGGATTTCTTTCACTAAGTATGTACTACAGTGTTATATCTTCTGTAGTTGATCCTCAAATGTGGAACCTTGGATATGAAGAAACCAGGAATACAAAGGCTAACTATAAAACTATACACAGATTTTTGACTGTGTGGAGGGTCAGTGGCTCTAACACCCATGTTATCCTTGGACCAACTGTGTACTCCTTGGAATGTTTCTGTGTACTGCAAAAAAATCGCCTCTGCCCAGTTTTTAAGTCTATTATCCCAAAAGGTAATATTTCTTCTTCCTAGGGGAAACTTGACAGAAATTTAAAAAAAAAAAAATCAACTTTTCAGACAAACCAGATTACCTGAGAAGGGGGAAATTTCCTATTTCAGTCTCTGATTTTCTAAAATAAACTAAATCTCTCCTTGTAGAGAAAAGAATACATTGCAGCTAATATAATCCCATCTGACTCAGTCTGATTACGTGACGTAAGACTTGGTCTATAATATTGAGGCAGGCTCTGGGGAAGGTTGTGTGCCTTCCAAAAAGTGAAACAAATAATTGTCATATACGGAAGATTCTTTCCAAAATTTAGATACTCAAGTCATAGGCGTTTGAGCAGCAGCTAAGACACTATACCAAGCTGCCTCAGTAATAGTATTGTTTTGATGTTGAGAAGATTAAAACTTGAAGAAATGGCCGACTGTCCTCCTTGAGTTCTCGCATTCATTCTAGCTGAATTACATCTCAAAGAAAAGACTTCAGGAAGAATAAAAAAAAAATCAAAGAGAAAGATTTATAGATTAGCCTTGTGAATTTCTTCCAGGGGGATTGAATTTTTATCTATTCTGGAAAACTGGTACAGAACGTACCAATATCCCCTGGCTAGGGGATATTGAAATCCAAGAAGCATGGACCTGAACTAGTACAGTAGGTACGTGGAATGTAAACACTGAATGGTACTCCAATTCAAGCTCATTCTAACCACACTTGATTTTGTTTTCACTTTTTCCAACTACTGAAGATGATGAAGACAGAGGAGTAAGAACAAATGACAAAGAGTCTCTGTGAGTCAAAGGAGCCAGCCACAAGGATAGTTCCAGCCTGGACCTAAAACAAATTGGGAATTAATCTAGTAGACCAGAATCTGATTTTTACTTTGTTGGATTTCAACAGGATTAGTTTAGGCATCTATGCTCAGGGCATGTGGTGAATGGATACTCTTAATAGCAATAATACTACAGATGGTAATAGGAAAGGCCTATATGGAACTTATACTGTGCCAGACACTTTCTAATCATTTTTACATTCATCACCTCATTTAATCCATGCAACAACCCTATGAAGTAGGTAAAAACATGGGCAAAACAGGTATCCTTCCAAGTCTGCTGAGGATGTGATGGCCAAGACACGTGCAGAGAAACTGTGACATGAATCTCTATCAAAATTTGGAATACCCTTATCAAGTGATTGAGAAGGAACATTTCAGAAATAATCACACTCACTTGAGGGAGGTACAAATGCTTCTTTTTCCTCTTTTCTTGTGAGAAAGATGAACATTTTATGGGCGCCAATAACCACCAAGGGAAGCTACTACTTGTCAGGCAAAAGGAAGGGCTGTTTTGGAGCTCTTGATGAAATGGAAGGGAGTGAAGGCTATCCTGTTTCCACAAGAAACTAGGTTTAGGAGGAATTTTAAAAACCTTTTTCTGGGGGTACACTGAACTGGATCTTGGAGGTGAAAGAGATTAAGGTCAGAAAGATCACCCAATAGTGTGTAACTGGAAGAGTAGAGATTGGCAATCCTCATGGCAACCCTTGCTGTGCCACCTGACATGGCTGCCGAGCAGATGCCATTCGATCCCATCTTAGGAGAGGAAGCCCACAAGATGAGCAGGCACGTCCTCCAACCCAAATAGCAGAGCCCAGAGAATCAGGAAAAGGTGATGACTATGGACTGAGAAATCAGCTCACACTATCAAAACTGAATCCATTTGTTATTATATCAAACCAAATAAAGCGGCTCTCCTTCAGGAGTCATGTATGCCTTGTTCTTGCACAGTGCCCTGGCACGTGGCAGAATTCTCCATACATTTATTTACTAGGTGTGGTTAAACCTTCAGTGTCACAGAATTTCGAGCCTCGCAATGGTCCTGTAAAGGAGTGGATTTCAAATGGACAACCTTGGCTTGAGCACTCAACACCTCACTGACAAGCAGATTGAGCTAAGAATCAGATGCAAATTTGCAATATTTTAGCCAGTTCAGCCTCTCCAGGACTCTTTAAGAGTCAAAGGCTAATACGATATTTAATTACTCACGGGAAATTGGCAAAATTTAATCAGATACTAGTCTGGGAAATTTTTAATTGTAAAAAATTTAAATCATTCAGACCATAATCTTTGATGAAAATGCAAAAAAAAAAAAAGATGACATATGACAAAAGTTGAAACACAAAAATGTCAAACCTTTAGAAAGAAAAAGAATAAAACCTTTAAAAAATTCAATATCGATGAGCTCACAGTGAGATTACCAAACCCAAGCAAAAACAACAAACACTTTAAAATCACAAAGAAATTCAAATATTAAGGGTTTTTTTTTTTTTTAGTGTTTGAAGAAATAGAAGACTGCAGTTTTGCTATTACAGGGGAAGAGCTCTATGATTTCTGAGAAATATCCTTCCCCAAGGCCCAGACTCATGGACTGCTTAATGCCAAGGGTAGGACAAGAAAACAGAAGAACATCTCTGGTTCTATCATGAGCCTTGTGCCAAAAACATTAGTCCAGTCTCAATCCACCACTAAATGAAGAACAAGAGTGTGGTGCAAGCGTTCCTCTAGTCTGATGTGAACAGGCAAAACTGACCTGTGTTATTCCGATCCCAAGTTTATGTCACTCGACTCACTAAATAGTTGCTCAGCAGAAGCCTTCTAGAAATCCTTCAGATCCAGGAACATCTTAATATAAACACTTGCTAGAAAAAGTGGTTATATTTTGGTAAAAATGTGGGGTGCAGGTCCCTTAAAGACATATGTGCAATGTGAAATGGGTCTCCAGTGAGGGGACGGTCAGTATTTAGGGATATTGTTAATAATTTCAGAGAAGAAGTGATATCTGAATTCTGCTCTTGAGACATTTTCCTGTGAACAATTCCTTGGAAAGTGGCTCTGCAAAGGATCAAGGGGAGGATGCTGAGGTCCTAAAAGTAGCAGAACCATCTGCTGGGCTAAGAGTTTGTGGAAGATCACCCTGCCCACACTGCCCAGCTCCATCCTGGAAATGCATTAGACTGACTTGAGAGAAAAACAAAACTTGATTGTGCTAAGAGACCGATTTGGGGGTTGTTATTACAGTCAGTGTCAGCTTTGCCTACTTGTACTTTTCTTAAATTTGATTGATAAGGTTTTCTTTACTCCATATTTCTCCTTTTACTATTTTAAATGCTATTCTCTATATCCATTCTGCAAATGGTTATTGATATATCATTTTTAACAATACCCAAAATAATTGTTACTAGGCTTAAGCATATCTAAAGTTAATCAACTTCAATAACACCCCTGCATACACACCTCTGGGCTCCAAAGAGTACAAGGCTTAGCTCCATTAATTCCTTCTATTGTATATCATATTTCTCCCCTATTTTAGCTTGCTTTTATTATACCCCTTAAATGGCATTTTGTAGGTTATAATATACAGCCAAGCCTTGCTTACATTGGTCTAGATGTTTACCAATATCTTTTCTATTACTTTCTGAATTTTATGCCTTCTTTCAATGGGAAATTTTCCAAGGCCCTGATTAACTTTGAGTTCCTGTTGAAAGGATTTATGTTTGCCTGTCACCTGTGGGTGCTTTCAATTCCAGACTTCTTTGTATTAATTTTTCTCTTTGAGGTCTTCGTGGGCCACACAGGTAGGACAAATATGTACTACAAAACTATGCAAGGGATCACTGGTGCTTATAAATTCTCAGATGGAATGTTTTTTCTTGTCCCCATCTAGTTTAAGGGTTAAGAAAACAAGTTTCTGTTTTTTTTTTTTTTAACATCTTTATTGGAGTATAATTGCTTTACAATGGTGTGTTAGTTTCTGCTTTATAATAAAGTGAATCAGTTATACATATACAGATGTCCCCATATCTCTTTCCTCTTGCGTCTCCCTCCCTCCCACCCTCACTATCCCACCCCTCTAGGTGGTCACAAAGCACCCAGCTGATCTCCCGCGGCTGTTTCTTCTACCTTTTTGTGTGAAAGTATTATTTTGTTTTCACTCTTATACTGCAGGTGTAGCCTTGGGGTAGCAGCTTTGTAGAGAGACATTTTGTCAGATTCCCTATTTTCTGTGAGCTCTGGGGTTTATTTTTTGCCCCCTTTATTCCACAAAGTCTTCAAAGTAATTATTGAATTGCTTCAAGTTTTGACAGAATTGCCCATTGAGAGAAGGCCTTTGAATACTCTTAATTTCAAGTTCCTGATTTAGTTCCATTTCTGGGCCCTTTTCCTTACATTTATGCCTGCTTGCCATTGGGTTTAAAAAGAAAAAAAATTTAACATGACATCGTAGATCAACTATACTTCAATAAAAATTTTAATTCAAAATTTTGGTTGATTTTACAAGAACTGTTCTACCCAGTTTTCTTTCTGAAAGTATAGTTTCTTCTACTTTTCTATAGATTTAGTTGTAATAGATTAAGGATTTCTAAAAGTGTTATAGAATGATAATTTTCAGGTTATTAATATAATTATATCTGTCCCCAAATGACTTAATTGTATCATTTTTTCCACTTTTTTCTTGCTAAAGATATCAAAATAAATCCAATGCATAATATAGCCACCCTTCTAAGAATATTCACCCATTTCCCCCCACCCCTAACTTCCCATACCCCTCACAAAACCTCAAAACTTAAGTGGTTTTTTTTTGGATCCAATTTTTCTCTCTCTTATTACTCTCTCTCAACACCAGCAGGCCACTGTAGCCTTTCTAAATTTTCTTAGTGTTCCCTTAACACTACCTGAGAATACATTTTCCCAGCATCCCATGCACCTAAGCAACAAGCATGTAATCCCAATCAGCCAACAAAATGCAGAATGAGAATTACTTAAATGCAGTTCAGTCATGAGCTATTCACAAAGGTAGATGGTGAAATCAAGTCTTAAGAAGGTGGCAGCATAAAAATATAACACTGGGGGCAGAAGTGGCAGGAGTCTCTATCATAACCATGGTGTCTTAGCCCTGGAGTAGTCAGGTGGTGACACAGGGTCAATGTTATGCCTCTTCTGCTCCCAAACTTGATTCTTTGGCTCTTCTGGATGAAGAGCCTTTAATATTTTCTTTCCCTGTCTAAATATCCTTTAATATTTTAATATTAAATATCCTTTAATATTTTCTTTCCCTGTTTAAATCATGTAGAATGGGTTTCTCTTGAAATCTAAACTCATGACTAATTCTAGTATTGTTTTTCAATCCTGGCTACATACTGTTATCAACTGGAGTATCAGCAGTAGTATTGCTCCTAAAAATACCAATGCCTAGGATTCATTAGGATTAATGAAATCAGAATTTCTGTGGAAGGGCAAAGGCATTCCTATGGTATGAAATTTTCCTAGGTGAATCCAAGAGACACTCAGAGTTGGGAAAGACTGTTCCAGTGGATATGTACAATATAAAGAACGCCAGAGTTATATTAGCAAGAGGGAAAGCATGATGAGTACTGGGTAGGTAGTTTACCAAAAAATCCTTTCAATTACACCCCACCTGAAAACCAGTAAAGAGAAAGTCATTACTTTGTTCATAAAAGATCTTTCCCTAAATATTAAAATAAAATGCATGTTACTGCCCTTATTTTCAGGCTCTGAATATTCATTCTAATTCTTACGTCCTTCAGAGGTCATTTCTTCAACAAGTTTAACCACAAGTGATATGAAAGAAAGTGAAATTGACCTTGAGACATTTATGAATAATAATGAACTTAGCTACAACTCATGCCAATTTCACAGGGAAGAAGGCTTAAGCCATCAATCAGGAAGATACTTTTTACACTTACTTTGCATTTAATTCTTAAAAAGGAAATTTGGTCAGCTTGCTTGCTTTTTATTTGTTTTTTAACTACATCAGAAATGAACCGATGACTTAGAAAACAGAGAAGGAAATATCACTAATAGTTGTAAACTAAAGTATAACATCACCACAGAGATTTTCTAATATGTACCTGATCAATTCAATTTTCTACACAGTTTTTAAAACACACTGTATACATGTTTATTGTTTTAGTAAAATTCTACCAAAACTCATTCATTTATGTAATAAGTATCTATTTATAAAGCATAGAAAATAATTTGTTTCTGTTATTCTTTTGTAAATATATTAATAATTACTTTTAATCTGTTGATTCATTATTGGTTTGCTTTTACATATATAAAAATATTTCCAGTTTAAGCTACTTTTGGAAAAGAAGTTCTATTTGGAAAAATTAAGTGTAAAACATCTAAAATGCTTTTTATATTTCAATGCAGCCTTACAAAAAATGTTTATTATAGCTTTGAACTGTAGAGTAAAATACCTTCTAAGAAAAAATTTTAAGTGATTGGGGTATAGCCTCCACCTGACTAAAGATTAATGAAAATGCAAAACAGGTTTCAAGTATCTTAAGGCTTGCGTTAATCGTTGCTGAGATTAAAATAAGATCTGGAAATAAAATGGATTCTTCTGGGAAGAAGGCTGATAACTTAAAAAAAAGTTGGAAAACTCTACTGAGTGAATGATGAAAGGGTTTGGGTAATATAAGTTTGTGAATTATTGAAATATAAAGTCCTTTTGGACTTTATTTTTTAAATGTGTATCTGTTTTAAAAAATCAAATATTACCAAATATTTTAATGCTAAAATCCCTTCCCCACATCCTCTTAATATAAGTATATTCTAACATATAGATAAAACACTGATCAATATTTACATTATTTTGACTGTCTAAACATGGTTTCTTGTGATACTAGTTTATTATGTTAAAAATTATTTTCTTGTTTAATGTTCCCCCAGGAGTTAATAATTTAATCATAGCTCCATAAATAAATTTCTATAAACTTATTGTTCAAACTAGCCATATACCAGTCACCAGTGTTTTCAGTATTCTTTATTTTTTTCCAAATGTTCAAAGGCTTGGTATCATTGCTTTATTTCTCACAGCCCTTTCTAGTAGAGCCTTTTTTCTTACTATAATAGGCTGATCATTGATAATGTTTTCCTGAGCCAGATCCCCTTTTCTCCAGAACTCATATCTTCCTTTTCCTCAGATTTCTTCCTAACGTGGGTGGTGAATAAGCTCCATTCGTATCCTAAACTAAATCATATAGGAGATAAATTTTCTGTGATTTTGTATGTCTAAAACTGTCTTTTTATTTGGCTATCACAATTTATTAGGATTTGACTACCTAGAAATCTAAGGTAAAATTACTTTCAGTAAAAATGTCAAAGACATTTTTCCACCGCTCTCCAATGCTCAAAATATTTTGATTATCATTTATTCATTTGCAACTTGTTTTGCTTTTCTGCAAGATTTTAGTAGGCATGTTTTATGCCTCATATTCTATTACTTCTATTGTTTAAGTTTTTGTTAACATCTGAGTTCTTTTTCATTCATTATTTGATCTTTTCTAATCCAGAGACTCACTAAAGGAGATTTACCCAGAAAGAAAATTCAGGAAACATCAGAAATTTGAAGGCAAAAAGGTGTTAGAAAAAACAAAAAGACAAAATGCTTTGAGCATGAAAATACTCGCTGCTTAGCAGAGATGGATCTCAAAATACCACAGAGTAGATCTCAAGAAAGAATCTAATATTCTGGAGGAGGGGATTGAAGAGATTTGTTCAAAGATCAGAAAGATAAAATCGTTAAAGCTGAATCATATGGTAAGTTGTGACTGGCTGATGTTCACAGAGTTATACACTTGTTATTATAAAGAATCTCTAAGGTGAACATCAGTTACTAGAATATTCTGTCATCGCTTTAAATTCACTGACATTAAAATCACTCAATTAACCATTTTACTTTTTGTTTTCCCTTGACAATTGCAAAATATTTAAAGAAAACCAAATAAATTTTCCTGGGTTGATTTAAGCTTACAATTTATAGGAAAAGTAAATTATTAAAGTATAAATTCTTTAAAGGACTATGTCATCATCACATTTGTATCCTATAAAACATAAATGTATTGTCAGATCTCTAGTAGGTAGATATATACACCAGTATTTGTATTTACCCCAATTATAAACAATTAAAAAAAGGTGTGTTCAGTTCAACCACCTGATACTTTGTGGTACACAGCAAATCATTTATTTAGAGTTTAAGAAGGGTTACATATCAGTCACTGAGGCAATACCTTCATAGATGATATATAACTGGGATTTTACTCTGATATAATTTTATAAGTAACAAGTAAATAAATATCCTATTGAATATTCTTCAACTTTAATTTTCAAAATATTTCAAGCATAGGATGTCATTTCTAAGAACTCTGTACACAATTTAATAAAAAATATATTCAGTACACAATTTTTTTTGCAATGCACTTAAACTACTATTAAAGATATTACAGCTGAAAGAAGTTCAACTGCAAACTATCAAAGAACAATATTTCTTTCTAAATTGCAAATACTGAATCCTCTCAAATTGAACAGATAGAATGTTAAAATAAATTACTTTAACAGATTCATATTCATATGTGATAAATTTATACCCCACATTTAGTGAATAAAATCCACTGGGGCATGCAGTGGACACAATGTGAAACTAAGCAAAAAGGCATTTTGACAATAACATGGGAGAGTACAAGAGTACTCAGAGAGTGTTCCACTAAAAATGAAAGAAATAAAACTCTTTTCTTATTATACACCCTTCAACATAGACATCAATGTTTCAATAGGCATCAATATTTCAACCAGTATGAATTCCATTACCACTATTTTATAGTCAATTTGAGATATATGGAGTCTCCCATAAACCATAGAGGAAGACAGCAACAGTCCTAAGGCTCGAATTCTGTTTCCACTCTGTTGATTAAATACTATATCTCTACAGTTCCCTAACTGGACACTATCAGTTTTAACATGCCTAAATAATTATCAGTAAAGGAATAAAGCCAACATTACAGATATTCAATAGGCAGAAAATACAAGATACTCTGAGGAGTCTAAAAAGTATATGAGTAGTGGGAAATATACAAGGAAAAATAGGGAGTTTCATTTCACTGGTTTAGTGGATGATTCCTAGTTTCATGATAATCTTCAAAAGAGCCCAAGAACTCCCCAAAGCATTTTAACTTCCTTATTAAAAACTGAAGATCCCTGTTTTCTTCGCTCCAGACTACTAAAGCAAAATAAAACCAACAGCATTGGGAAGAAATTAACTACCATATAAAAGAATAAATATTGCAAATACTTCATTGAAAGTGAACTGATTCTTCCCCACCAAATGTTTCAGTGAGCTTTTTATCTTGGTGATGGAGTTTTTCCAAATCAAGATTTCCTACTTTGTATTTAAGTAATGTGATTTTCATTTTATTTTTAAGCACCTTCCTAAGGGTCATGACTGCAACTATGAAAACCTTTATGTATAATATTTATTATTATTTATTGTTACTAAACTACATAGTAAAATCAAAATCTAAGATAAGATTCAATCTATTTTTAAAGCATATAACAAAGTTTTTACTTTTACAGCTACTTCATTTTAGTGTTTTGATCTTTACAAACTCTGTCATTGAACAAAATAAAGGCTTTGCTTTAACAGGGTATGACTGTTACTCTTATTAGCTCTTTGCAACATTTAAACTATTCCATCCATATTTCATGTTTATTATTTTCTTTAAAAAACTTTAAACTATGCCAGTAATGGTTCATTTGGTCATTTAATGAAACTATGTCTAGTGTTACAATTATGGAACATTATCAGCGCCATTGTCTACTCTTTACTTTCCTTCTCTAGCCAGCATCATATATTTTTTAAATGTTTTCACACTGCATGATCAACAATATCCAATTTCAATTTCTTCTCAACCATTCTGTTTGGACTATTTCCATAAAACTGAAAATTCATATCTTCATGCATATCAACATCTAAGAATTTTTAACAAAACATAGAGGAATTGTTATGCTCTGACTCCTCTGTGCTGTATCTCCATCCTCCCCCCTCCCTCTCAAAAAATTACAGGCATGCTTAATTGAAACCTAGGATAGGTATAAAGCCCTTATTCTTAAATACACTCACCTGAGATTGTTCTGAAAGGGTCTCATTATAATTCACTATTAATAGATAGTATTGGAAAACAAACCTTTGAACAGTTCTTTCTAAAATCTGATTGGTAGTAACTGTGGAAGTCCTGGAACCAATCCCCGTCGGATACCAAGTGATGATTGTCCTTCTCTCCCAGTAGCAAGGCCCCATGCCATCCCCACAATTCCATGAAACAGCCAGTACCTTTTGTTCTGGGCTCCCTCAACAGGGAGACGACCCCCATGTCGGTGTTGATCCACTTGACTCTTAACTGGTTGCTGATCCATGGGGAGATAGAATAGGGCACTTCTAAACCTCCTCTGGTTTTAGGCACCAGTGCAGTAAGTGATTAAATGCTTGACTCTCTAATTTTTGGCTGTTGCTTTGACTGACAGCTCTGACACCTGATGGCTGGGCTCCCTCTCACAGCTCAGCTGAACTGACGTCATCTAACTGACTTGACCACTTGTATTTCTTAGCACCATAATATGTTCATTCTTGAGACGGTTTCATCTTCACTGAGCCTCTAACCCACTGTTTCTGAGCCTTTTCTGAGTGATTATCTGTTGAGTGTCATTCCCCTCCTAACAGAAGAAGCACACCTTTGAGCAAAATTATGCACACAATGTCAGGGATTTTAGGATTTGTAAATTCAAGTTGCCTTTATATTGCATATTCTTTTAATTGCAATAAGTAAACATTTCAAGATACCAGTAGAAAGAAATTAATCCAAAACATTTAATTGTCCCTCACTAAACAACATTTACAGATGACCTGGAATTCTTCCAGCTCTTTATTAAAAGTAAATCTGTGACCCAAAATTCCATGGTCCTAGGCTGCCATGATGTTCAAAACAGACACAACCAAGACTTTGAGACAAGAACCTCAGACAGAACCAAAGGGGGAAAATGTATCACCCCCTCCAGTCATATGCCAATTATTATTTTCTTAATATTATTTGAGGGTGATTCATTGATTGCAACTGATTATAAGTGCCTTATTTCAGTTAAAGAAATATGAGTGAGATCCTTGTTTTCTCTAGTAAAAAATTGTTTTTTGACAAAGGGAATTCTCAAAGAAATTTTGTCCACTTCATCTTTTCTCTTTCCTCTGTGCAATGTGTACATTTTATGTCCTGCTTGCTATGTATGGTTCAATAGCCATAATGTGTTACCGAATATCCAAGAGAAAATAAAAGAACAAAAATTGCATGGTAATACCACAGTAAGGAGGATTATGGATCTCTGAAAGCCCATCCATGGATGGAGTTCACTAAATCAAAGTCAAAATCACTGTTCAAAGTTTTTTAGCTTAAGTTTTCCAAAATACAGTTTTTTGAACATTAGTCATTTCAAGGTATATACACATATAAATGTAAATAAAAAGAGTAATATGAAAAGCTGTGTGTTTGGAAAATGTCATTATAGCTCTATCTTGGAGATTCACGACACATATGAGTACGATAAAGGCTCTTCAATCGTATGTTTTAATGCCGAATTGGTCGACCACCACCGCCAATCAATTTGAGAACAATTCCATCACTCTAGAAGGAAACCATTGATCTACTTTCTGTTTGTATAGATTTGCCCATTCTGTACATTTCATATAAATAGAATCATATAATATGTTGTATCCTATAATTGCCGTCTTTCTTTAGTGTAATATTTTCAAGATTCATCCTGTTGTACCATGTACCAATATTGCACCACTGTTCCAGAGCGGGGATGGGGAAGTGTGAGAGCCTGTGTCCTCTCGTTTTGTCTCTCTTGGATCGGCACATCCACCCTATAAGTGAAGTAGGGCAAAGGTAAATAGAGCCCAATATTCTTGGCCTTGCCCTCTCCCCAAAATTGGGGCTGGGTGAAGGAAATGATCCTCAGACCTCTCAGTTGCACTCACTTGATAATTAGCCTCTATAACATGGAACTAAGGGGAAGAGAATTTAAAATGTTGGCCACCTGTGCCTCCCAAGATGAAACCATAACACTTGTTGGGGAGATTTGGGGGGAAGGAGCCCTATCTTCTTGACCACACTCACTCAGACTAGAACTTCTGTCACGCTGAGGTGGGTGGGTTTGGAAGGAGTGTCTTGGTTCAAGTGCCATAGACTCGCACTGTTCTTACAGAGATTTAGCCGATTTTCTTGAATAAATGTTTTGTTGTTTGCTATATGTTCTTTGGGGAAATTCCACAGACGTTAAATAGTTGCCTTTTTAAAATCAGTTTCACCAATTATGGTTGCTTACTGGGGATAAGGTCCATGAAGTTCCTTCCTCAGACTACCATTCTGGAAATTGTCCCTATGTCTACATTTTTGACCACTGGAAAAATGTGGTTCACAATATTTTTGATGTAATCTAAAAATGATCAATCTTTGGATATAGTGAAATTCTTCACTGAACGCCTTCGTATGAGGGCTTCATTGATTAATGCCTTATTGTCGTTTCTCTCACATTGACTTACAGTATTACTAAACAAAATCAGTTGCTTTATGATAGAAAAAATGTAAAAACAGCTCAATCTTCTGAAGTTTTAACAATTACATTTTTCTAGGTTTCAAATGGTAGTCATCATAACAGCCACAGATTGTAAGAATTCCAAATCTATCATTTTATATTCAAAAAAATTCTTTTGGCTTAATAGTATATTTCTGGTACAGGTTCTTTCCTTAATGAATATATAATACTGATATACATATGTATATAAAATATGTATGTAATCTGTATCTATATATAGGATTTTAAGTCCATACCAAAAAACAGCAATTCATAATGAATCAGTTTATTAGAAAATCAACAAGTATCTATCATTATCTGTCATGTACTCAGCAACATGCTATAGGAAACACAAGATTTATTAAGTATAAGTTTACCATTAGGGAGATAACCTAACTGAAGAGAAAATACAAATGTGTATATTTCAGGGAAAAAAAATCTTGCCAGTCATTTCTGTTATGTTCTTCCGTACAACTCAGTTTTCCCTTTCCAGACCAACTATCTCAAGCCTCTGACTACAGCACACATTCTCATGTACAGAAAAGGATCAGAAAAAATCTTCTGGTTACCAAAGGGGAAACGTGGAGGGGAAGGATAAATCAGGAGCTCGGGATTAACATACACACACTACCCTACATAAGATAGACAACCAACAAGGACCTACTGTATAGCACAGGGAACTCTACTCAATATTCTGTGATAATCTATATGAGAAAAGAATCTGAAAAAGAATGAATATGTGTATAACTGAATCACTTTGCTGTACACCAATGAAACTAATACAATATTGTAAATTATTACACTCTAACAAACTTTTTTAAAAAAGGAACTTGCTCACTGCCTCAGCCTGAAGCAAACTTCTAAGCCAAGGCACATGTGCACATAGTCCATTTAGAGATAACAGAGGGGGAACAGAAAAAATGAGGAAACGAAGAAAAACCCAAATAGGAGTACATTATAGAGTTCACTGCCATGGGCAACTGAGACTTGATCCTGCCTACAACCTTCTCAAAATTGTCCACCCTATGATTGAATAAGGTAATATTTATTCTTTGTTTCCCAACCCACAGTGGCTAAGGATTTCCCTTGAGCTTTTTAATGACCCCACATTTCAAGACTGATCGATGTGAAGGTGCTGTCCAGCAGGCTCTAGCCTGTGCCCATAGCTGTCAGAGGGTCCAAGTGGAAAGTGAAGAGTGATCATCTGAGACAATGTCAGTATGAATGGAACCCAAGCCCGCACATAACTCTGCCAAATCTACGGCCAGATTGGAGGTAATGGCTACACGGTGAGAGCTGAGGGCAGCAAAGGCATATGTTATACATTCTATAATACTTAATAAATACTAGTTAAGCATTATTAGATGAGAACGCCCTCTACAGAGTTACAGCAAGATTTCCTCTTTTTATATCCACTCTCTCCTTATTTTCTCCTGAGTAAATACAGGCACTGTCCTTCTTGCTATCGAACACTTAGCATTCCAACCTCACCCTCGTTCCCATTCCCTTCTGTCATTACTTAGGCAACTAAATACAGTCACTCATGAACTTATGAAGTACAAAGAAACCATAAAAGTTTAGATGTTAAGCTATATGCTTGTAATGTATAAATAAACTAGTATTTTAAGAAGGTCAGATACCTGTTTTAGTTTGAGGAGTCAGGGAAAGTTTACAGGAGCACAACCTAATTAAATTGGGCGCTGATACTATATTCACATAGGCAAACAAATGAAAGAAAATTATTGCATGTTTGTAATGAGTAGAATAGCAAATATAGAGATTCAGAAATGAATATGCCATATATAAAATATATGAGGTAATAAAGCCTGGAAATAAAGATATATACATATTGATTAATAGTAAAATTGGATAAGGTAGAACCATATCATTAAAAAAAAAAACTCAAAAGTTTGGAAATTCTTAGAATATCTAGCTGTATGAATGAGATCAAGGATCCTGATCAAGAGACGGGGACAATTAAAGTAGCCGTGGATTAGGATGTATAATCAAATAAAATAGGTAAAATGGAGAGAAACTAGTAAAAGGAAAGCCAGATGTAAGGGTCTTGTGTTATGGACATACAGTTGTAATGGTTGGTCAGGCAACTGGATTAAAACATTTATTTCAAATAGGTTTTGCCATATTAGATATAGAAAATGAAGGATAAAGAAAATACAGGATGAATTAAATATGATTTCAAGAATGTTTACTCTGGGAAATAAACTAAAATTGTTAATTTTAGGGATCATTAAAATGAAAGGAAATTTGGAAAAGTAAGAAGAAAAAATAAGTTGGTACAAAACAGATTGAGAGCACCTGAGAGAACTTAATACCAACTCTATCCAGAATGTGGGTGTTCCTTATGAACTCACAACCCTATGAATCCTGGGAAACTGAGATCTGAGAATAAAATCACCTAATGTAAATGGGACATAGGTAGATTAAAAATGACCACAAATCATTTATAGCTCATCTCTTTCAGAGGGGTTGTTTGTCCCTATAACTTGAATGTTCACCTGGCTTTGTGACTAATTTTGAATAATTGAATGAGATAAAATTGTACAACTTCCAAGCCTAGACCTTAAGAGGTTTGTGTCTTGCACCATTACCATGACTGAATATTGCCACAATATAGTTCAGCCAACAGCCAACACCCACTGCTACACATGTGAATGAGGCCATCACAGACTACCCAGCCCCAGTGGGTAAGCTCCGTACCTGCAACTCCATGAGTGAAATAAGGTAAGACCAGCAGGAGGACAAGCAAAAAATAAAACAGTTTTATAATAAGGCACTAAATTTTGCTGGAGTTATTACACACTGATAGAAAACTGAGTAAGCATCCCCAAAAGTGGAGTGACACTTAAATAAAAACCAAAAACATGTGGCATTGGCTTTGGGTCCAAGGAGCAGAGGCTAGGAAGGTGGCAAACAAACGTCTGGTAGAGGCTGAAAATCAGAAAGGAAATTAAAATCTTGGCTTAGCTGTTAGGTTTGTTCACTCTGGCCTAGTTTTCAGAGACATCACAAAATTGTTACATTAATAATCAGAGGCAATGTAATTCATTTAAGGGTTTTTAAAAGAGATTGAACTTTATTTTCCAACTAGCATTGTTCCCTATGTTCTCTAGGGAAAATGAAAAATGGAGGACTGTCCAGGTAGCATGGAAGAAATGTCTTACATATGAGAAACAGTCATCATAATCTGACCATCTTTTGAAGTCTGGTGATTTCCACTTTTGGAGTTGCCCTCGGTATTTGATTATGAAATGTGCCATGATTGGTAAATAGAATTTTAAAATGTCAATATGTATGAAGAAATATACTGGTTAACTTATGGAACTTTGGTATTTTATTCCACGTGTTTCTGGATAGAAAGTTCTTGAAATGGTAGCTCACAGCAGAGGTGAAGATAGGAAATAATGAATCATCAGGAAAAAGCTGGTGGCTCCCTCCTGTGACAGTGATTAAGTGATTATTTCTGCTTGGAAATAATCTTTGTACAAAGAGGACTGTTCATACTATGAGGCTTGCAGTTTACCACAGACCTTATTTATTTTTATGGTGGGATTAATATGGCATTAAGGGCAAAGGGTGATTCTGAAAACAAATTTATGAGAGAACAGTGTTTTACAGACCACCACAGCTCCCCAGAATTTGCAAAGACTAAAAGTAAATGAACCATTTTGATGATGGAAGATTATCCATACAGCAGACCCACTGGCCCTCCTCCCTTTGAGGGCAAATAGAAGAGCTGAACAAAATGTGAAATGAATTCATTTGAAGATCATTACAGAGGTAAACTGATGATGAGGGCTTAACAGCTTCCCATTAGAAAAGGAAAATGTTAGATAACTAACTCTACTCTACTCAATACTCCATAATGACCTGTATGGGGAAAGAATCTAAAACGGAGCGGATATATGTATATGTATAACTGAATCACTTTGCTGTACAACAGAAGCTAACACAACAGTGTAAATCAACTCTACTCCAATAAAGATTCATTTAAAAAATAGAGAAGGGGCTTCCCTGGTGGCACAGTGGTTGAGAGTCCGCCTGTCGATGCAGGGGACGCGGGTTCGTGCCCCGGTCCGGGAAGATCCCACATGCCGCGGAGCGGCTGAGCCCGTGAGCCATGGCCGCTGAGCCTGCGCGTCCAGAGCCTGTGCTCTGCTGCGGGAGAGGCCACAACAGTGAGAGGCCCGCATACCGCAAAAAATAAAATAAATAAAAAAATTAAAAATAGAGAAGGAAAATGACTCAATCTGGTGAGATGGGGGGATACATTTTTATAGGTGCATTTTCTGTTTGTGTTTTGGGGGGGTTGCTTTTTAACTTTATTTTACTGTGATAAGAACACTTAACATGCGATATCTCCTCTTAATCTGGTACATGTACACCACAGCATAATTGTAAGCACAATGCCATACAGCAGATCTCTAGAACGTATTCATCTTGCTTAACTGAAACTTTATGCACGTTGATTAGCAAGTCTTCACTCCTCCTCCCCTAGGCCCTGGCAACCACCATTCCAGTCTTTGATTCTATAAATCTATTTTACATACTTCATATAAGTGAAATCATGCAGTATTTATCCTTTCGTGTGACTGGATTATTTCACTGAGCATAATGTCTTCCAGGTTCATCCATGCTGCTACACAATGTGGAACTTTTAAAAAGTTGAATCATTTTCCATTGTATGTGCATACCATTTTCTTTATCCATTCATCACTCAGTGGATGTTTAGGTTGCTTTCATGTCTTGGCTACTGGGATAGTGCTGTAATGAATACAGGAGGATATCTCTTCAAAATCCTGCTTTCAATTCTTCTGACACATCCCCAGAAGTGGGATTGCTGGATCATAAGGTAGCCCTATTTTTAGTTTTTTAGGAACTCCCACACCGTTTTCCATAGCAGTTACTCCAGTTTGCATTCCCACCAGCTGTGCACAAAGGTTCCAGCTTCTCCACATCCTCCCCAGCACGTCTTTTGATATTTTTGGTAATTGTCATACTGAAAGATGTGAGGTGATATCTCATTCTGGTTTTCATCTGCATTTCCCTGATGATCAGTGACAATGAGAATCTTTTCTCATACCTGATGGCCATATGTATATCTTCTTCGGAGAATTATCTATTCAAGTCTTTAGTCCATTTTTGAACCCAGTTACTAGGATTTTCATTGCTACTGAGTTGTAGGAGTTTCTTAAATATTTTGGAAATTGACACCTTACCAGATATATGGTTTGCAGATATTTTCTGCCACTCCTTAAGGTTGACATTTCACTCTGCCAATTGTTTCTCTTGTGGTGCAAGATTTTTTAGTTTGATGTGGTCTCTCTTTTCTAATTTTGCTTTTGCTACCTGTGCTTTTGTTGCCATATCCATGAAATCGTTATGAAGACCAATGACATGAAGCTGTTCACCTATGTTTTCTTCTAGGAGTTTTACAATTTCAGTCTTAAAACGAAGTTTTTAATCCATTTTGACTTGATTTTTGTGTGTGAAGTAAAATAAGGGTCCAATTTCATTATTTTGCATATGGATATCCCCTTTTCCCAACACCATTTGTTAAAAAGACTTTCCTTTTCTTATTGTGAATCCTTGGCACCCTTGTCAAAGAGTAATTGGCCATATATGTGTAGATTTATTTCTAGGTTCTCCATTCTGTTCCATTGATCTATATGCCTGTCATTATGCCAGTACTGTAGTGTTTTAATTACTGTAGTTTTGGGATACATTTTTAAATCAGGAATTGCGATGCCTCTAGCTTTGTTCTTTCTGAAGATTTATTTGGCTATGTGTGGTCTTTTGTGGTCCCATATGAAGTTATTTTTTCTATTCAAATAAAAATACCATTAAAATTTTGAGAGTTGACACTAAATTTGCAGATTGATTTCAGTAGTATAGGCATTTAAATATTGTCTTCCAATCAGTGAACATAGGATGTCTTTCCATTTGGTTGTATCTTCTTTCTTTCATCAATGTTTTGTACTTTTCAGTGTAAAAGTCTTTTGTCTGTTTATTAAAGTTTTTTCCTAAGTGTATTATTTTTAGCACTATTGTAAACGGCAGAAGGGTCATTCACCAGGAAGATAAAATGATTACAAACATACACATACACCCATGTTTTTCTCATTATGTGAATACCAAGCAACACAGTGAATATAGATTTATAAAGGAAATTATTTCTTTTTAAAAATGAGGTGACACTGCTTTTATTTAATATACCCTGATCTTCCTTCCTGCGTTGGATCCTGGATCCCACTGTATTAAATCAGTCCTCTATCTTCTTCCAACCCCAAGAGGCTCAGTCATTACACATTGTTAGCAACTTTATGTTGCAAAATTCTTAGAGGCCTGGGAACCTGTGGCTTTAAACAAAGTCATGATTAAGAAGTGTCTTCCAAGGATTAAATATGGAATTTCCACCTTGGACAGTTAATACATTGACTAGTTTACTGAGAACATGAAAAGGCATAAGAAGGGACAGTAAGGAGCTCTCTAAAAACATACTTAAGATAAATTAACAGTAGGATGTGAGGATTTGGAGAAAGCAGGTAAGAGTAAATTTCAAACAAGAGGACAAATTGAATGGATTCAAGGATTTAACGAACGCCTGCGATTTAGGATAAGAAGTGACAAATAGATGATAGATATAAGAAAGAACTCTGTGAATCATACAGCCTGGCTTCTAATTCTGTAGTCTCTAACCTGAGCTATCTTTAAAGTCACTTTTGCTGTTAGCCCAGTTGATCACATGGGAGCCAACATTAAGGCAGCTATTTTCAATGTATTTGATTTAAACACATGAGACTCCAGAAGGTTACTGCACTCTGTAATATAATGATATGGACACATTTTAAAGTGCCTCCCAGCCTTTCACACTTCTGTTTTCTTATTTCTTTGTTTTTATCAATCCATCAATTTATCTATCTCTGTATCTATCATGTAATCTTGTTTCAACCCAATGAATTATTTTGAGCCAGGAAAATTAATTGATTTGAACATGTTTACTCAAGTGCAAAGCCAAAAAAAGGAGAGAGAAGGTGCAAGACACCCTATTAGCTACCAGAGGTGAAAAGAGAAGAGGAGAGAAAGAGGAAAAAAGGAAGGGGAGACACAGAGGAGGAAGTAGACAAGAAAGAAAGGAGGAAAACCAAGAGCAAGTAAAAACTAACATGTCGTTTAAAAAAACAAAAGTTAAATTTTCTAATAGCTATTTGTAAGACTTAGGTTTAAATCTCAAAGTTGTAGACCCTAATCAGATTCTATAATACTCCAACACAAGGTTTTCATCTTTTCACCTAATACAGTGTTTGCAACTATTAAAACATGAATGTTTGTAGACTAATTAACTGTGCACATCTAGTCTTCTTTGGAATAAACATTGGCATAATTCTAGTTAGTGCTGGTTTGCATTTATGTCTGAGTTGGATACATTTTATAAAGGGTAAATTTTTTGAAATGACTCTCAGTGTGGTCTTCTCTGTGGTGGAGATGAAACTTGTAAAAGGTAAACTGGATTTTGTTGCAACTAGCTGTTGGTTTCTGTAATTTATTTTTCCTTTTTAAATTTCTTGACCCAAAGCTTGTTTCCAGAAGCATTCTCTTGGTTCTGGGCCTTTCCTCACAGGATTCCACTTATCTGTCATATCACACACACAAAAAGGTTATGCCCCAGGAAATGAAAAATTTATGAAAGAGATAAACTGCAGTGGGGCTGGACACCTCCCTCCTTTTAGATCATCCCTCCACACAAACCTGTTTTTCTGGGTACTTTGTGCTCTATTAACAGTCAAACTAACCCTTATTCTTAGTGCTGTTTCATAACCATGACAGTAATTTCTGTTGCCGTGCTGTCTATAGGCCAATACTTATCTGCTAGGCCTGAAAGGTGTTTGAAGAAAGGAGCAAAGATGTGTTGCTAAAACCAGAAAAAAAAAATTGGCCAAACTCTCTGCAAGTGTTCTCTGCAAGTGTTCTTTGATAACCATGGCCTGCTGTTTCTTTTCATTGGTCTCTGGTTGTTTCTGGGCTGAACTCTATTTAATTTTGAAAACTGCATATTAGGAATAAATGGAAATGAAATTTCTCTCCTCAAGGATGGACTGGTTTCCCTAAAATTCTTAGATTTGAACCTCCTCAAAGAACTATAAACAATGTTGAAATTCTTAAGATAAATCTTTCAATCGTTACTACTTACAAATACAGTTGATCCTTGAACAACACTGATTTGAACTGTGCTGGTCCACTTACACCCATTTTTTTGTTTTGGGGGGGTTTTTTTGCACTAAATACTTACTATAGAATTCACGGTTGGTTGGATTCATATGTTCAGAACTGCCATATTGAAGGCAACTGTAAAGTCATACTCAGATTTTTGACTCTAAGGAGGGCTGGCACCCCAACCCCTGTGCTGTTCAAGGGAAATAGGTGATGTCAGGGGACTCGTACTTTATTCTATCAGGCCAATTCAGTGTCTCTGCGGTTGTTGCCTGTGCCTGAGGCTGCGCTCCAACTGCTATACAGGGGAAGCATCCTCTGGTCTCCAGTGAAGACACTACGTATTCATTCTCATTTAGAGAATACCTCTCGCTTGATTCACTCAGATGCCACAGAGTCCAGTAGAATGTAAAGGGGACAGAGTAATGCCGTGACTTTCTCTCTCTCTCTCTCTCTCTCACGATCCTAAATTTAGTGAGCTAGCTTTGGACTTCCCTGATCCCGAGGCACTCAATTCTTGCTCAGTCTCTCCAAAGAAGATAACCAAATAGAGGGTCCAACTAGAAATCACTTTTCTGCTAGTCAATCTTTGTTGCTTTTATTTCCCAGAAATTTATCAATATGGAGAATAAAATGGATGCTAAGAAGTTCTCAAACTTTCTCCCGAGTGCCTCTCTCTCACAGGCAACATTGGATATAGCTAGCCTTCCAATCATGTCATCTACACTCCAGATTTTTCTGGGAAAATGTAGATGCTGTATTGTGTAATATAGGATGTGGACTAAGTATAAGGGATCAAAAGAAAGTTCATGGTAGGGAAAGTTTTCATGAAAGAGGTGGAATTTGAACTAAGCAATGTATATTTTAAATTATACTGGATTATAGGTACTGCTGAAGGCAGAGAAAATGAGTGGTTCTCAATGGAAGATGATAATTTTAGATTTTGACATATTATTTTAGGTAAGCGGTAATATTTTTTTTGCAGAGATAGCCAAGTCATTGGAAATAAGGAACTAGACTGCTAGTATGTGGATCTCAGAATTTTGAATCCTAATCATTCAGTGAAACAAATCAACAAACCATAGAAAGGTGAAATACCAGAATGTGGTCACATAAAATGTTACAGTATACTGGATACTGGATTTAAACAAACATTAGTAAACCGAGGAATTTAGGAACTCAAAATAAATAAATACTCTTATCTGGGTACAAACACCTCCATAGAATAATAGATTCTGTTCCTTTCCTGCCTTCAGAATCTCTGGCAAGTTCCTCTCCTTGGCAAATTTTAACACTAGGGAAAAGGGATTCTGGGAAAAAGAGTTTCCAGCTTCCCCTCAGCATTGTCCCTGTGTGTCCTTATGGAGAACATTTCTTAAGGAACAAAGTCCTCTGGACCATCAGAGACCAAAGTTGTATTTCATTAGGTTTAATAATAAGAGGATAACTCTTGAAGACTATACTGTCAGGAATCATTTCTATCATTTGTTATTAGAAATGTTTCTATGTACATGAAGAGGAATGACTCGTTTCTATCCCTTAGATCCTGGACTCAGATCCTAGCTATGGGAGAAATAGAAGCACATATTGGTATGTAAGATTGAGAAATAAACTTCTACGTATGGGATATAACCTGAGATACTTGCAAAGACTGAGGCATCAGAAGCCCATTCTACCATTCTACAAGACAGGATATGGGATCTATGGTAGGAACGATGAATTCATTCCATGGGCCAACTGTTATACTTCATTTGCTCCACTATCATTTCCTTGTTCAGAAGAAACAACTACAGAGAATTTGTTGACAGTGAGTAAAGCAATCCTTAAAATCATGAAGGGTGTTTTTATCAGGGTCATTACATGACAGTGAAAGCAAATGTATCTCCAGAATCAGTGTCTATTCCAAAAAGAACAAATTGTCTTCCTTTTGATGATGGAAGTGATCAAATGCAATCAAATTGTTACCAGGTGGCTGGCTTGTTCATTTGGGAGACATTACCATATTGGTGGCTCAATGACACTCTCTGTTGTTGACATGTTGTTGTTGACATCATTAATAGTTACAATCACATCATAGTAAGTAGAAGTCCATGTTGTTGAGTCCACAGATAATCGCCATGCCTGCTTCCATGGCCATTTGGTCCCTCGGGCCTTTTCAGCAACGACTGGAATGTCTGAGCACAGAAATTCACTGGCATCCACGTAATGGACCATCTTGTCCACATGAAATTTGAGAGCTTGGTCAGCTGTGGTTGCCTTGGTGAGCATTCATACAGTACAAAAACGTTTTCACACTTTGTGCCCATTCCATGAGGTCTGCCCCAAACATCTTTGTCACCAGTTTTCCAATATTTTTCTTCCCGAGTCTGTGGCCACTCAGCCAAAACATTAGCCACTGCTCAAAACTCAGAGTGAATCCGACATTTTTTCCAGGAAAAGTAAATAAGCAGGTACATTTCCTCCAAGTTCTACTCCTTGGAAGATTTCCCTTCAACTTTGTTCTTCTGTATCATGCCCGAGTAGGGATGATGCTATAGTCACTCATTTTAGGTGTTCCTAATGTATCATGTGGGACCACCTGCAACCCAAACATAGGTTTCTTCTTCAGACAGCTTGCCCTAGGAAATGCTTCATAAAGCCACAGTGTGCCTTTGTAGAGAGTAGGCAGTCCTTCAAAGTATTGAAATAGATGCATGAGTCTAAGCCCCCTGCTTCTGCAAATAATTGTGCCTTCAGAATCTGTTCAAGCCCAGTATCATATATACCTCTTCCACTTAATGATGGAATGCTGCTGAAACCAAATGTCACCAACATTTTAAGTGCCAATAAATTTCCTGTTTCATATGCAACTGGTGGGGCAACTTGCTTCAGAATTCTAGAGCCTTCTATTGTTCTGATCCCAGTCAAAAAAATAAATTTGAGGTTATTTGGTAAGTGTATTGCAGCGACATGCTGTTATGTATTTGTTACGTGTTGCCTCTAAAATCCAAAAGGCATTGTGCTGTTTTCTTGGTGGCAGGAGTTTCCAGATATAGCCTCTTGCCATTTGCCTTATTGCAGTTATCTTTTCATGGCCCAAAGCAAAGAAAACCTTGAAACTTAGAGGGTCAGAGCCTGAATTTTCAGGGGATTTTGTTTTCCATACTTAAGCAGGTATGTATCTCATTCAGATTTCTATGGCATTCAGTATATCAGGATGGTATCATTAATAGAGTGGACCAAGATAATGTCTTGTGAGATGATAAAATCAGGGAGATCCCCACTTATTACTTTTTGAAAGAGAGCAGGGGACTTGATATATCCCTGAGGAAAGCAAACACAACTCTTATTTTTCCTTTTCTAAGTGAACTCAAATGGGTCTTCTTGTCTATATTTACAGGTAATGAGTTAAAAGCATTCACTAGATGATTAGTTGATGACAAGATACCAGGGACTGTCTTTATATCCCCTAGAAAAGTCACAGCATCTAAGATAGCAGCTGATTGGAGTCTTCAGCTGGATGAGTTTATGATAATACACCATTATTTCAAAACCCATCCTAGATACCTTATGCTTAGTATGGGTTAGTTGCTACTTTTTAATCTGTGATATCATCATGCTTTGTATTCCTGTCATGTCACTTACTCCATTTATTAGTTTATCTCACCAGACCATGAACTCCTTGACATAAGAACATATGCCTTAACTGTATTTTCTATGTTCCTGAAACATAGTAAGTATTTAAAATCCTTGGTGGATTTTAATTTGACTAAAATTTTGTCAAGTGTGTTTTACTAGTGAAAATGTCTGTTCTAAGATTGCTCAGGGAATATAGCCAATATTTTATGACAAGTATGAATGGAGTATAAACTATAAAAATTTTGAATCACTATGTTGTACACGTGAAACTAATATAATACTGTAAACCAACTATACCTCAATTAAAAAGTATAATAAAGAAAATAATTTCTGTAAAATGTGTAAGTAAATTAAATGTTTTATAAAATATCTCCAATGTCAGAATTTTAACTATATTAAGACCTTTAAAAAGTCTATACCTTTATAGTATGAGTATATATAACAATGAGACAAAATGCTGACTGAATTATACTTGCTTTTGGGTTTTCCAAATAATTGGAATAATTCCATAAACAATGCATTTTTAAACATATTTGAAAACTGAGGGAAGAAATGTTTAGAAGTCTTTAGCAACCTCTAAGTGTCTGGGAGTCAAGTGATACATTACTATTCCTGTAATTTTAAACCTATTTTAGATATATTCAGGTACTAAAAACCCTTTTCATAGCATCTAAATTATATCTAGATAATTATATCTAGGTAATACTTTGAATTAGTAGCCTCTGGCCCACTAATGACTTCAACCATATATACAAGTCCTTAAAACACTAGTATAGGGCTTCCCTGGTGGCGCAGTGGTTGGGAGTCCGCCTGCCGATGCAGGGGACGCGGGTTCGTGCCCCGGTCTGGGAGGATCCCGCATGCCGCGGAGCGGCTGGGCCCGTGGGCCATGGCCGCTGGGCCTGCGCGTCCGGAGCCTGTCCTCCGCAACGGGAGAGGCCGCGACAGTGAGAGGCCCGCGTAACGCATAAAAAAAAAAAAAAAAAAAAAACACTAGTATAAGAAAATAAACTATATCTCAAAATATTCAAACAATGGTAGTCACCAAAATATGCATAATTTTATGATGTTTGTACATAAATGTCATTTTATATGTATATATATATATATATATATACACACACACACATACATACACAACCAAGGGTAATGATTATACTTCTCCTCCAAAAGATTTTTTACTTATAAAATGATGGATATGGCCACAGTTCATAGAAATCTAATTTTCAAGCATCAACACAAAATCTATTTTTAATATCAAGAAGACTGAAACTTATTAAGAATATTGACATAAGCATATGTTCGTGTTAATTTATTTGAATTATATATAAATATAATGCCACATTCTAGAAGTATGTTATTATATCATGTTTTAAAATAGATTCTATCTGTCTATCTGATCTATTTATCTATCAACTTTCAATCACTCTACTACACAAAAGATAACTTTTTACAAGCATAGTAAGTTTTAAACCTAATAGACTAATTTATCAAGCTGTCCAAGTTCACATGAGACTATGTGGTCTGAGATTATGCTCTCAATCTTTTCACTCCTCATTTATCAGCTGTACTGTCTTATTGATGGAATCTAGAATCATTTTGAAGTCAAATTTGAAGTCAAATTTGAAATTAAAAAATATGCTTCCCAGCAACCTATTAAAATAATAGCATCATATGAAGAACAGTTTGAGATTGTCCCAATTTGTTTTATAATTTTCATGCACATAGTCTTGTAAAGTCCATATTTACTGTATGGTCTAAAGGTTACTGTGTGATCTAATGGTCAAGCACAATGAACTTGATATTTGGATTGAGACAAAATTGAGTATAAAGTCTGGCTTTCTTTAAAAGCTGTAGGACTCTGGGCAACATATTCAATTTCTATGGATCTCGTATTTTAATTGTTAAAATTAAAATAAATATTATGCTGGCCAAAATTTGATCAAGTGAAGCTATACATGTCAAGCAGTTAGCACAATATCCAGCACATAATAAATGCTTAATAAATTTAGCTTTCATCATACTCTTTACTAGGCACTCTTTTAGGTACATTCATATACTTTCAAAACCTCTCATCATTATTAATATCAAAATGAGACATAAAATCCATAGTATATCATGCATCTTCTGTGCATATTACACTAAATGTGGCCAAATGAACATAAGGAGAAATGGAAGAGAAAAATAAGTTACTTTTAATCTAGAGAAGGGGGTAGAGGCCATTGCAGAGAATTGAGTGTGAATGGAAGGGAAATGGGCACCCTTTCAAATCCATGGCTGGTGATAACAGACAGCCATACAGATCAGTCTTGTTATTAGCACCAGGATGGGTGAACAACTCCTTCCCTTTTAAGAAGTCTCTCTGTGTTACAGGCCAACTACCTGATTCTTAGAATTCTCTAGTCAGTTGAAAGATTCGGAACCTGCACTAAGTACCCAATTTGTGTCATGTAAGTTTGACTGCTTACCCTTGATTGGGATCTATGATAGATTGTTCCATGCTGCAAACCTCTCTGCAAAGGAAGTTCCCATTGTGCCTGCACATTTAGATAATTATTCTTCCTGTTGTGTATACTTCTTACATTAAAGGATATAGTTTCTATAAGGAAATACATAGCTCTATCATTTAATTAAGGACAGGTAATATTATCCTCAGTTTATAGAGTAGACATGTGAGTCTTAGAACCATTAAGTACCTTTCAGAAAAAATAAGTAATAGATATATACAGAGGCTGGCACCAAAAATGCCTTTAATATGATCTACTTTAAATAGGGTGAACTTTAGCTACTTTAATTGTAGAAAATGTTTAAGAATACATGCATAAATGATACAAATATATCTTTTAAATCACTTTTTAAATAAATTTAAAGTTTAACAACTTCTTTTAATTCTCTGCTTAATACTTCTCAGTGAAAAATTGCTACATATATACTTATTTGAGTCTAGTTATCCTTTTACTGTCACACTAGAAATGGGTCTAGACATACAGCCAAAAATAAATCCAACTTTATAAACTTGTGAAAAAGGGCAGATCACTGCCTTGATTCTTTTTTTCCAAGACCAGGGTCCAGCTCTATCTCTTGAATTGTTCTGTAAGTTTATTTCAGTTCATAATTATTATCCTGTTCAGTGACTGGCCTTTGCTAATTTGATAAGAAAGGGGAGAACCCAAAGTAGACTTTCTCAAAGAGTTTCAGGAAAAAAATCATTTCCTCAATGGGTTAAACACACACACACACACACACACACACACACACACACACACACACACACACACAAGTCTGTGGTTAAATCAGTTTTGGAAACATTAGGTTAAAGTAAGTTCAAGAAATTTTGCCTACCCCAAGATAATGAAAATAAGTTCCCATGTTATTTTCTAGATCATTTATTTTTTTGCCTCTCATGGTTAGATGTACAATTGACCTGCAATTATGCAAAGTAGTTTGACATATGATACAAGTTCCATTTTTCCCCAAAATTTTGCCCACAGCTATATACTGCTATGTTTATTATAAATCAAGTGTCCATATGTGTTAGGTTCTGTCTGTAGACTCTCTATTCTGTTGCTTTTGTTTGTTCTTGTACTATTCTCACATTGTCTTGATTATTGTAACTTCATTATAATTAGAGCAAGGCCTCTCACCTTACAGATGGTTGTCCATTTACATTTCCACTTAAAATTTAGAATAGGCTTATCAATTTCTACAAATATTCAAATACATAGTCTTACATTATTGGGGGAGTTTTTACTGGGTTGAATTGAATTTACTAATCAGTTTAGGGAGAATTGCCATCTTTAAAATATTGTCTTCTAATCTCTAATTGAGACATAATATTTCCATTTACTTAATTCTTCTTTAAATTTGTTTTATAATTTTCAGTGAAGAGGTATTGAATAATTTTAGGATCATTTCTATATAGTCAGTGTATTTTATGGTTATTGATTTTAATATATTAATATATATTCAATGATGCTGTAGTTATTATAAAGTTTCACAACTTTAATTTCTTAACTTGAAGGTATTATATAGAAATTCAAATGATTACTTTTATATTGTCCTTTTACTCAGCAACTTTGTGAAAAAATGATTACTATATTTAATTAGATATCCTTTTAGATTTTTTTTCAAATCCAGCCATATAACTTGCTTTTTAAGTGGATTCATGTTGCATTTACTTTATCTGGATCACATCTCTCTCTTTCTTAACATTTCCCTTTTGCTTATATACATAATCATTACAATAAAGGAAAAGGGCATGGTAGATAATGTCACATTATATATATCATATAATGATTAACATTTCCACAATCACTGAATACCTTAAAACGTAATTTTTCTTCCTTCACCTTCTCCGTATTTTGGCTGAATATAAGTATACACAGAATTCTCAAAACTCTAAAATATTGGGTTGGCCAAAAAGTCCATTAAGTTTTAAGTAAAAATAAAACACACATTTTTCATTTTCACCAAGAACTTTATTGAACAACGTATTCATTAATCCAATAAACTTCTGGACAACCCAATAGTAACTTATTGAAGGTGATTTTCAGTAAAAGAAATCTGAATGAATATTGAATCAACTTTTACAAGGAACTTGGGCTCTTAAGGAATTCAAGGGATTTAGACTTTAACTTAGAATTTGAACGTTGATAAAGAAATAAGTTGGGGAAGACCAGAGTGGTTTTAATTAAGGTTGATCAGGGAAGGCAAAAAACAAACAAACAAAAAAATCCTAAATGAACATAATGGAAACTCAGTTCACAAAGAATGGAGAAATCTGGCCTTGTGAACTGGGATTCAGCAACTGGGTTTACAAATCTATGGGAGAGATGAAGACCTGACACAGGGTTTTTCCTACTCTGAAAGCCTTTCCAGAAATGGCAATCTTAACATGGCGTTTGTACTTTAAGAATAGCAGAACATATGAGGGGCTTCCCTTCCCTAGTGGCACAGTGGTTGAGAGTCCGCCTGCCGATGCAGGGGACACGGGTTCGTGCTCCGGTCCGGGAGGATCCCACATGCCGCGGAGCGGCTGGGCCCGTGAGCCATGGCCGCTGAGCCTGCGCGTCCAGAGCCTGTGCTCCGCAATGGGAGAGGCCACAACAGGGAGAGGCCACAACAGTGTGAGGCCCGCGTACAGAAAAAAAAAAAAAAAAAAATCGCAGAACATGTGGGACTCAACCCAAAGAGCTATAAGATCCTCAAAAAATAAAGTATATAGATGGCATTGTTGTAGAGTTGAAGACATTCCTTCAATGAGTTATCACTTCTTGGAATTATCTTTGTCCTTAAACAGGGGACACTCTCTTTAGGGGAAAAGCAATTTTTTTAGTGTACTGCTTTTAAAGTCATTGTTCTAAGACTGCTACCATCATGTCAGTTTAGACCACTCATACAATAATACATTTTTTAGTTTCAATCACACGATAAATTCCTGCTTGAGTTTAGTTTCAAGCAAAAGTTTATCCAGCTTTGTTTTTGTCTTACATTCTATTTATTGTTGAGCCAAACTCTGACCATAATTTTATAAATAAGTGCATTTCACATTCTTACTAATATCTATCCTCTCTTCTTCTATAAGATGAGCTTTGTGTTTTTCAATTTATTATAGTTAGCCATGTTTTCATTTTAGTTGTTCTGTTAGACTCCCTCAAATTCTTATGTTAATAAATTTAAACTAAATGAATAAGTGTAAATATAATCAAATAAAGTTGTAAAAAAATTTTATGACAAAGTAAAAACAATTAAAAGTTACTCCAAGAATACTGAGTATGCTTATAAAAGGCAGCTTAAAATTTTATGTGCCATATTTTATTGATAATCACCCTCTGTTAAATATGTAGGGCTTTTCCTTAATTTTAACTTTTATAACAACTCTCCACTGATCATCTTTGTAATTATATATCAGGACAAAAAGTTAATCTCTAACATAAATTGCTAAAATAAAATTGAAAATTCAAGAGACATTTGCAGTTTTAATTATCTTGATAAGTAACTTTCAAGTTCCCCTTCTGTACCAATTTATAGCAGAGAATAACATACTTTATAGTTTCAGAGAAATATGGTAGATTAAGCAAATGTATTGTATAAAGTGTAGACACTTTAGAGTGTCTCCATCCTCTAAAGACACTACGGATTTGCAAATGATTCAATTGAGGATAAACCCATAAATGTAGAAAGAACAAAATGGTGGAGGGTTAACATATTGGGGGTTCTATATTTTTTGTTAAAGTAAAAGCAGATGGAATCATACAGGTCATTCTGAAGGAGCACATAACTCCCAAATTCCAGATTATGGTAGATGAGAAATACAAAAATAAGGGAGTCTGAATTGTACAGATGAAGCTCAGAAAGTCTTTCTGCTTGGATTGAGCAGGTATAATAACAGGAGTGAAAAATGTGGTGAAATACAAGGTGAAGCCATTTAAGTTCATCCTACACAGACCCACACACACGAGAGAGAGAGAAAGAAATATTTTGAATTGTGGGTATATTTCCAAAACAGTTAAATGAACACCTTAGAAAAAAATAACCCTGTTAGAATGTAAGTTATTATTTCATAATAAAGTGCTTCTAATTCTGAATTTCTGGGCCTCCCATTTGAAATATAGCTTTCCACCATTTCAGTATGAAGGAAAGTTTGCCAGTCAACAAGCTCTGCTCCTGTACCACCTTATTAAACATCTTATTCAAAAGACAATGGGAGTGAAAAATTCTAGCCTGCATACCCAACAGCTGAGGAGAAAAGACATGTAGTTACTAACTGCACTAACTAATCTGATCATTTACTCCTTGATTAGAATGAAAAACTAAGGATTACTAGATTTACAAAGCAAATCAACAGCATGAAATGAGAAAAAAAGTCAAATACAAAAGAAAGGTGACCCCAGGAGGAAACAGATCATTCAAGGTAGAAGAAAATGTTTTAAAGTATAATATCTTTAGAAGAGTTCTAGATGATGCTTCTACAAAACAAGAGTCATGAATAGGATTGAATGAAAAATAACTCTCAAAAAAGAACCTTTGGAAATTAAAAATATATTGACAAAGTAAAAACAAAAATCAATAGGAGGATTAGAAGATAAACTTGAGGTATCCTTCAGCACATATATATGAAAACATAAAAAGAGAAAGCCTATAACAGAAAATAAATTGGTCAAGACTATTAATCTAGATAGCTTGTTATCTAATAAACAGGAGTTTCAAAACGGGAACATTAATGGAAAAATAGAGGTAAATAAGAAAAACTCCCAGAACAAGAGACCTGTATCCAGATTTAACAAAACCTGCTAACATCTGACCTCAATAAATAAATATTAATTCAAAGGCACATCACTGAGATGTTTCAGAAGACCAAGTATTAAAAGAGCGTCCCAAAAGTATCCAGCATACTTTTTTCTTAGTATTCACTGAAGCAATTAATGTCATAATTATTTCATACTTTTAAATTAGCAATTTTGGATACTAAAAATGGTAAAATTTATTTCAAAATTCTGAGGCAATAATATTTTGACTTAAAATGTTATGTCCAGCCAAGTTATAAATCGATAGAAATGGCAAAATAAAGCCTTTTGAGAAATTCAAATCAGAAAATGTACCTCCCATATACCATTTTGGAGAAGGTTATGTGGGGTTATATTTACACAAAACAAAGTTTACAACCACTGAAGATGAATGTGGGATAAAAGAAATACTGGACTTACGTAAGAAGTCCAAAGTAAATGAATCTTTTCTATCTGGCCTAAGGATAATCAGGACAAGTGTGAACAAAAAAATCATAAGATAAATCTTTTTCAGAAAGTAATGTACAAATTTAAGGCAAATTGAAATGTGCCATGAAGCTACTGATGGTGTATAAGAAGAGAGAATCTATTTGATATTGACAAAATACTGTTCTTTCCTGGGTAGCACAGGAATTGTGACACTAGACCCACATTGGAAGTATTATAATACCAGCATACTAATTAGTTTTTCAGTGAAAAGTAGCTACATGATTATAATAATGCAAACAGTGGATTTGGCTTTTAGAACAACCTGTAGACAGAAAACAGACTATGGTTTTCAGATACAAATAAAAGTAAATATATTCAATTTTGAAATATCATTTTAAATATAATTAGCAGATGTTAAGATATGGAAAGTCAAAAAGAATGAGTCAAGAGGAAGCTATGCGTTTTTATTTCTTTATTTCAATAATAGGAACTCAACATATTGGGAAGAGAGCAAGAAATATAAGTTGTATTATATTACTGAAAGTTTTAAGTAGGTACTCTAAATGTTTAGATAAATATAAACATCAAATTTAAGAGGAGAGATAATGGAGATGAAAGATTAGTGGAACTGGATTTAACTACTGAATATGCCAGGTAAATGGAGTGATGTAGAAAAGCATGAAAGCACAATATTTTAAGGAACAGTGAGAAAAATCGATATGAATATCATTATGAAAATAATAGAGACGCAGTTTGAGAACTAAAATGAGAACTTATAGGAATGAAATGCTTTCTTCTTTTAGACTAAACTATTATTGTATGAGAAGTGAAAATCTTTGATTTCCTTAATCGCATGCTTCCTACCAAAGGAAATGAAATTAAATACTCATAGGAACACATCATTTTTTAAAAAATATTTTTAAGCAGGAAATGAGTTCCCTCTTAAAATAATTCAAGCCAATTGAATGAAAAGGAACCTTAATGGATGTAAGATAAAAAGACATTAGTGAAGATAGGAGAATACAGAAAATTCCTTTATTTATAGACAGAGTACAGAATTCGGAAAGTCCATGAATAAGTGAAGGACCTGGAAAAGTATTGCTGACTCAAATGCAGAAGTGCTAGAGTGTGGAGGAGTAAGATGGGATTCTGTGATGAGCCATAGCAACAAATCCACCATTTAGAATGGAGGAATGACTCAAGGTCAGAGATAACGTTTCCAGACGTCAATTCAACTTGTCTTTAATCATTTTGCATACTTTGTGTGATGCGGAGTGAAAAACATCAATTTTTTTCCTCAATTAAATATTAGGTTGGAGTATTTCAATTAAACAGAGAATTCCTAAACCAACCTGATCAAGTTCTATATGGGAATATGCTACTTATTTTAATTAATGACTAATTTATGTTCAATGAGATTGATTATTTGAAAGTTACCTATAAGTTATTTAAACATAATAAATGTAGATGGGCAAGATAACATTGCTGGAGAGATCTTGAACTTTCAATTTCCTTACACTTACGTGCCTAATACTGCAAACTTAAAATAGCCATAATGTCCTTTTTTTACTATTATGAATAAGTGAAACTGATTTTAATAACTAACTAAATCATCTCAAATATTAAGTATCTAAAAAATGGCCTCTGCTAGATTATACTACTTATGTTGATTTGGTTAACTGCCAATACTGAAAGTATATTCTGCCCCATCTTTGTGTGACACTGGAAAGATCAGAATCTCTTTTGCTTTTCTTATTTGACTTGTAAGAGTGACACTGCCTTTTTAAAAATATGGTATACTGATTTTTATGTTGTTAATATTGAATTCTATAGAATTATAAAGTTTTAAAATTGAATGTTAATACATCATTTGCTCACAAACCTCAGTTCTCTGGCTCCCAAGAGAAAAACTGAACAATCTTAGGCCACTGCTTTATTTTTTACCAGTGGAAAAGAGATTGTTTCAACACCTTGGCATGCAGTAGACACAGACTATGTCTCTTAGTCACAGACTGGGAGAAAATATTTGTAAATTATTTATCTGATAAAGCACTTAAATCTATAATATATATTTTTAAAACTCTCAAAACTCAAAAGAAAATGATTCAGTTTAAAAATGGTCAAAAATTTGAACAGAGGCTTCACCATGAAAAATATATCAATGGCAAAAACAACCACCTAAAAAGATGCTCAACATCATTAGTCATCAGTGTAATGCAAATTAAAATCAAAGGAAATGCCACTACAAACCTAATTAGAATGACTAAAATGAAAAAGACTGAACACATCAAGTGTCTGGAAGAATGTGTACAAATGTGTATACATGGAACTCTCTTACACTGTAGTCATATAAATACTTTGGAAAATAGTTTGCGGTTTCTTGAAAATTTAAATATATACCACCATAGGATCCAGGCACTACATTACTAAGTATTTATACAAGAGAAAGAAGGCATATGCTCGTAGAAAGATTTGTAGAAAATCATTCATAGCATCTTTATTTGCAATAGCCAACTGGAAACAACCTAAAGCCCCATCAACATGTAAATGGATAAACTACAATATATCCATACAGAAATAGATGACTGATATGCCCTATAATACAATCTCAAAAATCACGCTGAATGAAAAAAAAAACAAGAAAAAAAAGTATATGCTGTAAGAATCATAATGTAAAATTTTAGGAAATTAATGTGCAGTGAGAGAAAGGAGATCAGTGTTTGCCTGGGGAAGGAGGGTAGCGGTGGGGTTCAGAGAGAGAGATTCCTTTGTGGTATTGTTATGTTCATTATCTAGATTACAGCGGTGACTTTATCCAAAACTTATTAAATTCTACATCTTAAATACATGCCAGTTATTACATGTCAATTATACCTCGATTATATTGTTAAAGATTATGAAGAGCAAAGCTTAACTGAATAAAATCCGAGACTTACTTTGAAATGCATTCAAGAAATAGCAGATACAGGAATAGGCGTGTGTGTCTGTGTGTGTGTGTGTTGAAGTAAGTATAGCACAATGTTAACTACAGAATTTTGGTGGTGGTGATATTTACTGATTCACTTCACATTTTTTAACTTTTCCATAAATTTGACATTTTTCATAATAATCTGGTGAAAAATTATATTTAACCATTTAAAAACATATAAAAGGAAAGATTGTTTTTGGACATTTTTAATTGAACATAACGATGATACCAAAAAATAGGAAAATATTGCTCACAAATAAAACCAGGCAAATCTCTCATCTGAATATTAAAACAACCTAACTAAATCAAGTATTAGCAATTGCAATCCAGAAAATTTTTAAAGTAACAGTTCATTACCAAATAGGGTTTATTCCAGAAATGAGAACAGAGTTTAATTTTTAGGAAATTGTTTGTTAAAAATTAAAGAAAAAGTCATACTACTATATACATGTATGCTGAAAGGCATTTAGCAAAATTCAACAACTCAAGATAAACCAGTGCTACAGAATCAAAACTTTCTTGACATGTTACGTTCCAGAAGCCAGTATTATATATGAGAAATAGTAATTTTAACCAAAAAGACAAAAAACAAACAACAATGAAGTATGCTCCCACCACATAAAATTTTTAGTATAAATACAATGCAACATTATTAAGAAGAGAAAATATAGTGATATTAATAAAAAATTCTAAAAATTTGGAAGAGAAAATGTAAAACTAGAAAAAAATTAATCTATATCACCGTAACTATACACAGTTTACACTAGGATAAATTCCAAATATATCAATGATTTAAGTGTAAATAATGAAAGATGAGAAATTATATCACTCTATAATTATGAAGAAATATCTCACCATGCCAAAAATTCCTGAAGCCATAAACATTTAAAAAAATTAAATATATCTTTAAAATATTTCTGCATGCAGGGCTTCCCTGGTGGTGCAGTGGTTGAGAGTCCGCCTACAGATGCAGGGGACACGGGTTCGTGCCCCGGTCCAGGAAGATCCCACACGCTGCGATGCGGCTGGGCCCGTGAGCCATGGCCGCTGAGCCTGCGTGTCCAGAGCCTGTGCTCCGCAATGGGAGAGGCCACAACAGTAAGAGTCCCATGTACCGCAAAATAAAAAAATATTTCTGCATGCAAAACACATACACTCAAAAGATGAAAGAGGAATTATAAAATGGGTAATAATATTTGCAATTCATAACACATAGTGAAAATGCCGATTTTCATGAATATCAGTGAGAAAGACAGAAACAGCCTAATTAAAAACTGGGCAAGTGATATAAAAATAGCCTTAACGATATTAAATTATCTTAAAATAAGATAAATGCAAATTTAAGCTGCAACGAAATATAACTTTCACTTACCACACTGGCAAATACATGAAATTTTATCACACATTACATTAGTGACATAGTTTAAAAAGGAACTTATTCATTTTCAAAGATGGTGTAAACTGTTCAACCCTTATTTCAATACTTTTCAAAACTGCAAATGAATATGCATCTTGTTCCAGGTATTCTGCTTCTAGGAATTTGTCTCACACATATCATCATGCATATGGAAAATGTTCCATATACACAATTAATTAATCAAGAGCTTTTGTAACAGCAAAAGTTTGAACACCAGTAATGAATTATTGAATTAATGAATAATTATGAAATTATACACCAGTAATGAATTGTTTATAAAACTAAGGCATATCCATATAATGGAATGTTACTCCAATGAAAATCAAGACAATTCTTTGAATAAATTGGTTTGGAATTAGTAACAAATATAACAAGAAAGAGAAAATATATTTTACAAGTACTTCTGTTTTTAAAAATGGAAAGTAATATACGTATGTAGTTGCACAAAATATCTGGAAGAGTAAAATAACAATAGTTACCTATTAGAAATTATACAAACTTAGACATGAGTAATAAAGAAATGAGGGATATCTTACATTGGATCTCTTTATGATGGTTTTAATGTTTGAACCATGTAAAAGTATTGATTAATCAAAACAACTCTTAATGTTCAAAACAGAAGTCATTACTCCTATTCTTACAACAAGAAAAAGCTAAACGTATGGACAATCAGTGACTTTTCTAGGACACATCAGAAAAGAGGTAACAAAGCAAACTGGCGCTAAATTTCAAAAAACAGGAAAATCCAGAGTTACAACCAAAATCTGACTTGCTGGAGCAGAAGCTGTAGGAGCCATAAACAGGTGGGGACACTTAAATGGTAATTTAGATGAATTGCTGAAGTCTGAGCATGGACCAGCATGATAGTGAGTAGCACCTAGGGATTGCAGTCCTAGGGACCTCCAAACCTTCTTGGGTTTTATCTATAGAATCTCCATCAGATTCTCATGGTGAAAAACCAAGAGAGACTCCTTGTGGCTTAGACAGAGGGAGGAAGAAGCAGTCATTCTGAAATATTCTCAGAACATTCTGCATAACAAAGGTTTACACTCAGGATAAAATAATGTACCAGAACATTATCCCACCAGAGGGAAGCACATTATTCCCACTCCATCCTCCTCTAGCTTCCTTGTTTTTACCTAAGGGGATGGGGAGCCAAAAATGAAATAAAATAACAGTTATGAAGAGTACATGCCAGAAACACAGACCCAAGAAAATTTCACTGTAGAATTAAATTATATTCAATTTAAGATTTCACTGTAAAATTTCACTGTAAAATTAAATTATATTCAATAGAATGCACCTGCTTTTCCAGACCTTACTACCACACCATTATATCAATAGTGGATTACAGATTAAAGAGTTGCAGATGCAGACTGTCTGAGGAGTACTTACAAAGACCCAATGGCAATAGTAGGGAAAGAAAGGGCACTAGAGGAATTTGAAGTCTCCAGCACCTACAGCTTCAGCAAACATTAAACACTGCCCAACTCCTAGCAGAATAACATAAAATCTCACACTGAACAAGAGTTTACCTCACTTTTTATTACCTGATACATAATGTCCAGCTTTTGACAATAATTGCAAGCCATGCTAAAAGACAACAGAAAAATACAATCTGAAGAGACAGATCAAACATTTTCCTAATTGAGGAAAGTAGTAAGATCTCAGAATGTCTCCACAAAAATTGCTGAAAAGGATAAGTAAAACATGATAGCTCCACAACAAGACAGATCATAATGAAATGACAGAATATCAAGAATCTTAGGTACAGGAAAGTACACATATCTTACAAGGGAAGAATAAGACTGATAGCCCACTTCTCAGCAGCTATAATAGTTGGAAGAAGATGACAAACTGGTATCTTTAAAGTGTTACAAGTAAACAACTGTCAAACTGATGTAATATAGCCAAATATATTTTTCAACACTGAGAATAAAATAATATTTTTATTATAAAGTGCTAAAAAAGTTTACCACTCAAAGACCTTCGGGGAAAGAAATATGAGTAATGGATATAAACCAGCAAGAAGAAAATAAAAGCCAAAGGAGTTGGAAAAATATATTCTTGGATCTAATTAACTACAGATTGTTAAAAGTAATACTCATATTTTCATGATGAAAAATTATGAACTCAACTTCAACAAAAATAATACAGGTGATGTGAGGGACCACAGTGAATAATGAACACCTTAATGGTAAGGTCTTATCCTTTCAGAAGTGAAAGAAACTTAATAACATCAAATTTTGTTAGAATTTTTAAAAGTTATATTCGTGGGTGAATTTAACAGGAACTGAAAATTCAAATTATACATCCAAGTTAAGAAAGGAGGGTTGAGAAAAAACAAGAACACCACCACCAAAGAGGAGCTATTAAATAAAAGTAACCTTGGAAGGAGGAAGAAAGCCAAGAAAGAAAAACAATTAATTGGAACACAAAACAGAATACTAATAATACATTAAAACACTAAGATTTAAATTGCATTTTTTTCAAAATTTTAGCTACATATGATTTAAAAGGGAGACATATATTTCAAACAAAGGACATAGAATGGTTAAATATTATCTGGAGATATAAGGAAATGACAGACATCTCAAGAGTTGGAAGCTGGCGTACCAATGAGTAAGGAACAAAAACGTTACCAGGTGTAAAGCATAAATAAGTATTAAGCATGTCACTACATACATGAGGAATAAAGAAATAATCCACCACACAGCCGGCGACCATCATCTTGGGTTGTGGTGGTGTGCACAGTGCTTCTCCACACAGGTGCCAAGGTGTGTCCCCACTGCAGTTCTGAGCTGGGAAAGCCAATCCGATGTGCCAGGTGCAAGGCCTCTGCACACGGCCCCCTACAGAACCAACACTCCAAAGCTCCTGGGGTGGCTACACGAACTGCTGAGGTGGAGCTATGGAGCCCTAATCCCAAGTCGGCCACCATCCAAGGGCCAGAAATCTGATTCCTTTCTGACTTGACCATCCTCCAGCTGTGTGGCTGAGACGGTCTTGGTGCTCTGGCCAGGTGTCAGGCCTGAGCCTCTGAGGTGGGAGAGCTGAGTTCAAGACAATGCACCACCAGAGACCTGCCAGTGCCATGTAATATCAATCAAAGAGAACTCTCCCAGAGATCTCTGTCTCAACGTTAAGACCCAGCTCCAATCAATGACTAGCAAACTCCAGTGCTGGACACCCCATGACAAACAACTAGCAAGACAGGAACACAACCCTACACATTAGCAGAGAGGCTGCCTAAATTCATAATTAATTCACAGAAACCCCAAAACACACCACCAGATGTGGTCCTGCTCACCAGAAAGACAAGATCCAGCCTCATCCAGCAGAACACAAGCACCAGTCCCCTCCACAAGGAAGCCTACACAACCCACTGAACCAAAAACATTACCCACTGGGGGCAGACACCAAAAACAATGGGAACTATGAACCTGCAGCTTAAGAAAAGGAGACTCCAAACACAGTAAGTTAAGCAAAATGAGAAGACAGAGAAATACACAGTGGATGAAGGAACAAAGTAAAAACACACCAGACCAAACAAATGAAGAGGAAATACGCAGTCTACCTGAAAAAAGAATTCAGAGTAATGATAGAAAAGATGATCCAAAATCTGGGGGAAAAATGTGGAGAAAATATAAGAAATGTTTAACAAGGACCTAGAAGAACTAAATAGCAAACAAACAATGATGAACAACACAATAAATTAAATTTAAAATTCTCTAGAAGGAATCAATAGCAGAATAACTGAGACAGAAGAAAGGATAAGTGACCTGGAAGATAAAAGAGTGGAAATACCTACCACAGAGCAGAAAAAAGAATGAAAAGAATTGAGGACAGTCTCAGAGATCTCTGGGACAACATTAAACACAACAACATTCGAATTATAGGGGTCCCAGAAGAAGAAGAGAAAAAGAAACGGACTGAGAAAATATTTGAAGAGATTATAGTTGAAAACGTCCCAACTATGGGAAAGGAAATAGTCAATCAAGTCCAGAAAGCACAGAGAGTCCCATACAGGATAAATCCAAGGAGAAACACGCCAAGACATATACTAATCAAATTACAAAAAATTAAATACAAAGAAAAAATATTAAAAGCAGCAAGTGAAAAGAAACAAATAACATACAAGGGAATCCCCATAAAGTTAACAGCTGATCTTTCAGGAGAAACTGCAAACCAGAAGGGAGTGGCAGGACATACTGAAAGTGATGAAAGGGAAAAACCTACAACAAAGATTACTCTAGCCATCAAGGATTTCATTCAGATTCGAAGGAGAAATTAAAACCTTTACAGAAAAGCAAAAGCTAAGAGAAATCAGCACCACCAAACCATCTTTACCACAAATGCTAAAGGAACTTCTCTAGACAGGAAACACAAGAGAAGGAAAAGACATACAAAACCAAACCCAAAACAACTAAGAAAATAGGTTATAGGAACATACACACATATCAATAATTACCTTAAATGTAAACAGATTAAATGCTCCAACCAAAAGACATAGACTAGCAGAATGGATACAAAAACAAGACCTGCATATACGCTGTCTACAAGAGATCCACTTCAGACCTAGGGACACATACAGACTGATAGTGAAGGGATGGAAAAAGATATCCCATGCAAATGGAAATCAAAAGAAATCTCGTGTAGCAATTCTCATATCAGACAAAATACACTTTAAAATAAAGACTATTACAAGAGACAAAGAAAGACACTATAAAATGATGAAGGGATCAATCCAAGAAGAAGATATAAAAATTGTAAATATTTATGCACCCGACATAGGAGCACCTCAATACATAAGGCAAATGCTAACAGCCATAAAAGGGGAAACTGACAGCAACACAATCAGAGTAGGGGACTTCAACACCCCATTTGAACCAATGGACAGCTCATCCAAAATGGAAATAAATAAGGAAACACAAGCTTTAAATGACACATTAAACAACACAGACTTAATTGATATTTATCAGACATTCCATCCAAAAACAACAGAATACACTTTCTTCTCAAGTGCTCTTGGAACATTCTCCAAGACAGATCATATCTTGGGTCACAAATGAAGCCTTGGTAAATTTAAGAAAATTGAAATTGTATCAAGTATCTTCTCCTACCACAACACTCTGAGACTGGATATCAATTATGAAAAAAAAACTATAAAAAATACAAACACATGGAGGTTAAACAACATGCTACTAAATAACCAAGAGATCACTGAAGAAATCAAAGAGGAAATCAAAAAATACCTAGAAATTAATGACAATGAAAACATGATGACCCAAACCTATGACATGTAGCAAAAGCAGTTCTAAGAGGAAATTTTATAGCAATAAAACCCTACCTCAAGAAACAAGAAACATCTCAAATAAATAACCTAACCATACACCTAAAGCAATTAGAGAAAGAAGAACAACAACAAAAATAAAACCTCAAAGTTAGCAGAAGGAAAGAAATCATAAAAATCAAATCAGAAATAAATGAAAAAGAAATAAAGGAAACAACAGCAAAGATCAATAAAACTAAAAGCTGGTTCTTTGAGAAGATAAACACAACTGATAAACCATTAGCCAGACTCATCAAGAAAAAAAGGGAAAATACTGAAATCTATAGAATTAAAAATGAAAAAGGAGAAGTAACAACTGACACGGCAGAAATAAAAAGGATCATGAGAGATAACAACAAGGAAATATATGCCAATAAAATGGACAACCTGGAAGAAATTCTTAGAAAAGCACAACCTTCTGAGACTGAACCAGGAAGAATTAGAAAATATAAACAGGTCAATCACAAGCACTGAAATTGACACCATTATTAAAACCTTCCAACAAACAAAAGCCCAGGACCAGATGGCTTCACAGGCAAATTCTATCAAATATTCGGAGAAGACCTAACAACCTAATACCCATCCTTCTCAAACTATTCCAAAATATAGCAGAGGGAAGAACACACCCAAACTCATTCTACAAGGCTACCATCACCATGATACCAAAATGAGACAAAGATGTCACAAAAAAACTACAGACCAATATCACTGATGAACATAGATGCAAAAATCCTCAACAAAATACTAGCAAACAGAATCCAGCAGCATATTAAAAAGATCATACACCATGATCAAGGGGGATTTATCCCAGGGATGCAAGGATTCTTCAATATATGCAAATCAATCAATGTGATACACCATATTAACAAATTGAAGGAGAAAAACCATATGATCATCTCAATAGATGAAGAAAAAGCTTGTGACAAAATTCAACACCCATTTATGAAAAAAACCTCCAGAAAGTAGGCATAGAGGGAACTTACCTCAACATAATAAAGGCCATATATGAAAAACCCACAGCCAACATCATACTCAATGGTGAAAAACTGAAACCATTTTCACTAAGATCAGGAAAAAGACAAGGTTGCTCACTATCACCATTATTATTCAACATAGTTTTGGAAGTTTTAGCCACAGCAATCAGAGAATAAAAAGAAATAAAAGGAATAAAAATCAGAAAAGAAGAAGTAAAGCTGTCACTGTTTGCAGATGACATGATACTATACATAGAGAATCCTATCGATGTTATCAGAAAACTACTAGAGGTAAACAATGAATCTGGTAAAGTAGCAGGATACAAAATTAATGCACAGAAATCTTTGGCATTCCTATACACTAATGATGAAAAATCTGAAAGAGAAATTAAGGAAACACTCCCATTTACCACTGCTACAAAAAGAATAAAATACCTAGGAATAATCCTAATGACACAGAAGACCTGTATGCAGAAAACTATAAGACACTGATGAAAGAAATTAAAGATGATACAAACAGATAGAGAGATATAACATGTTCTTGGATTGGAAGAATCCACATTGTGAAAATGACTATACTACCCAAAGCAACCTACGGATCCAATGCAGTCCCTATCAAACTACCAGTGGCATTTTTCACAGAACTAGAAGAAAAAATTTCACAATTTGTATGGAAACACAAAAAACACTGTATAGCCAAAGCAATCTTGAGAAAGAAAAATTGAGCTGGAGGAATCAGGCTCCCTGACTTCAGACTATACTACAAAGGTACAATAATCAAGACAGTATGGTACTGGCACAAAAACAGAAATATAGATCAATGGAACCAGATAGAAAGCCCAGATATAAACCCACGCACCTATGGTCACCTTATCTTTGATAAAGGAGGCAAGAATATACAATGGAGAAAAGACTGCCTCTTCAATAAGTGGTGCTAGGAAAACTGGACAGCTACATGTAGAAGAATGAAATTGTAACACTGCCTAACACCATACACAAAATAAACTCAAAATTGATTAAAGACCTAAAGGTTAGGCCGACACTATAAAACTCTTAGAGGAAAACATAGGCAGAACACTCTATGACATAAATCATAGCAAGATCCTTTTTGACCCACCTCCTAGAGAAATGGAAATAAAAACAAAAATAAACAAATGGGAACTAATGAAACTTAAAAGCATTTTCCCAGCAAAGAAAACCATAAACAAGATGAAAAGACAACCCTCAGAATGGGAGAAATTACTTGCAAATGAAGCAACTGACAAAGGATTAATCTCCAAAATATATAAACAGCTCATGCAGCTCAATATCAAAAAGTCAAACACCCGATCCAAAAATGGGCAGAAGACCTGAATAGACATTTCTCCAAAGAAGATATACAGATTGACAACAGACACATGAAAGGATGCTCAACAGCACAAATCATTAGAGAGATGCAAATCAAAACTACAATGACGTATCACTGCACACCAGTCAGAATGGCCATCATCACAAAATCTATAAACAATAATGCTGGAGAGGGTGTGGAGAGAAGGGAACCCTCTTGCACTGTTGGTGGGAATGTAACTTGATACAGCCACTATTGAGAACAGTAGGGAGGTTCCTTAAAAAATTAAAAATAGAACTACCATATAATCCAGCAATTCCACTACTAGGCATATTCCCTGAGAAAGCCATAATTCAAAAAGAGACCTGTACCACAATGTTCATTGCAGCACTATTTACAATAGCCAGGACATGGAAACAAACTAAGCATCCATCGACCAATGAATAGATAAAGAAGATGTGGCATATATATACAATGGAATATTACTGAGCCATAAAAGGAATGTTGTTATTTGTAGTGAAGTGGATGAACCTAGAGTCTGTCATACAGAGTTAAGTAAGTCAGAAAAAGAAAAACAAATACCATATGCTAACACATATATATGGAATCTAAAAAATAAAAATAAAAAAAGGTTCTGAAGAACCTAGGGGCAGGACAGGAATAAAGATGCAGACATAGAGAGTGGACTTGAGGACACAGGGAGGCATAAGGGTAAGCTGGGACGAAGTGAGAGAGTGACATTGACATATATGCACTACCAAATGTAAAATAGATAGCTGGTGGGAAGCAGTCGCATAGCACAGGGAGATCAGCTAGGTGCTTTGTGACCACCTAGAGGGGTGGATAAGGAGGGTGGGAGGAAAACGCAAGAGGGAACAGATATAGGGATATATGTAAATGTATAGCTGATTCACTTTGTTATACAGCAGAAACTAACACACAATTGTAAAGCAGTTACACTCCAATAAAGATGTTAAAAAAATATATAGGGCTTCCCTGGTGGCGCAGTGGTTGAGAGTCTGCCTGCTGATGCAGGGGACACGGGTTCGCGCCTTGGTCCGGGAAGATCCCACATGCCGTGGAGTGGCTGGGTCCGTGAGCCATGGCCGCTGAGCCTGCGCGTTCGCAGCCTGTGCTCCACAACGGGAGAGGCCACAGAAGTGAGAGGCCCACGTACCGCAAAAAAAAAAAAAAAAATATATATATATATATATATATATATATATAAAATGCACTAGAAGTACCAGCATCATGAATGCTTATATGCCCAAGAATGTAGTCTTCTAACATTAAGAAAAAATTGACAAAATCATGAAGAAAAATGTACTAAAAAATCATAGTGGACCCACATGAATATAGCCAACTGATTTTTTCAAAGGAGTAAAGACAATAAAATGGGAAAGGTAATCTTTTCAACAAAATGACTTGAACAACTGGACATCTGCATGCAAAAAAAAGAAAGAAAGAAAATCTGGACACAGATTTTATACCCCTCACAAAAATTAATTCAAAACAGATCACAGATCTACATGGAAAACACAAAACTATAAAATTCTTGGAAGATAACACAGGAGAAATCCTAGATGACCATCAGTATACCACTACCCATTTATATACAACACAAAAGGTATGGTACTTGAAATAAATAATTGTTAAGTGGGACTTCATTAAAATTGAAAACTGCTACTCTGTGAAATACAGTATCAACAGAATAAGAAGAGAAGCCACAGGCAGGGATAAACTATTTGCAAAAGACACAACTGAGAAAGGACTGTTATTCAAAATATTCCAAGAACTCTTAAAACTCAACAATATGAAAACAACCCAATTTAAAAATGGGGCAAACACTTAACAGACACCTCACCAAAGAAAATATACACATGACAAATAAGCATATGAAAATATACTCCAAATCATGTCATCAGGGAAATTCAAATTAAAATAATGAGATACCATTAAACACCCATTTGAATGGCCCAAATCCAGAACACTGACAATACCACATACTGCTGAAGATGTGGAGCAACAGGAAACTCTCATACTTTGCTGTTTGGAATGTCAAAGCGTAATAGCCATTTTGGAAGAAATGGGGAGAAAGCCAAAACCCAGAGAAATAAGAGGAACATTGAAATCACTTTTACCTTGAACCAGGCACAGCTGAACTTCAGTTTTAATGGATTTGTGAGGTAAACAGGACAGAAAATTTTTAAAGTACCTTTTCCTGAAGATAGAAGCTTATAAGAGGAGTCCTTCACTGTTCGGCTGAATCAGAAGTAAATGTTCCTCAGGCAAATACAAAGGAAGCTGAGCTGTTCCTGAGCCAGAAAACCAGTTTCCCTGAGACTTGTACTCATAAGTCGGCTTTTGTAAATTGGCTTCTTGATTTGAACCTAAATCCCCAACACCTGGATGGTCAAAAGAACCTCACCATACGTACCAAAATGCTAAGAGCCACAATCATGGTTAAATAGGTTAATATATCTCTCTAAGATAAACATACAAAAATTAGAAGAAACAGACAAAAGTCAGAAAAGGATTTAGATGGTTTGGAAAACAAACTTAATTAATTACATTTCTTCTCAGGAGGATGGCTTCTTCACCTATTTCTCAAAGAGGCTTATTGGATATGAAACAAAGACAATGAGCAACCCAAAGCAATGTAATTACAAGCACAGAAGGGTCACTGAATAGGTAGCAGCTGAAACAACACACCACAGAGAGAGTCCACAAAGATTTCTGATCACGATTGTAAGTCAATAATGCTTACCTTAAAAAAAATCAAAGTCAAGTCTGAAAATGTTTTCAGGGAACGTAAAAATAGAAAAAGTGACTTAATGGTTGAGAAAAAGCACCAAATAGAACACATAGTAAGTCATTCTTTACATCTGAAAGATTCTTTTTTCTTTTTTAAAAAATTTTCAGTAGTTTTACTATGATGCATCTGTCTAGGTATAGATTCTCTTGTAGTTATTCTGACCTAAGATTTGTAAAGTTTCCTGAATCAGGAAACTGTTTTTTGTTAATTGTGGAAATTGTTGGTCCTTATGTCTTCAAATATTGCATCTTTCACAACCTCTCTCTACTCCTTTCAGGGCTTTAGTAACATGCAATCTAGATTTTAGTATATGTGCTGCCAAAGCAAGCACTGCAATTTAGATTTTAAACCATATCCCATACAGCTCTTATTCTTTGTAAAATATCTATTTTTCTTTCCATGCTCTAATCTGCGTATTTTGTTCTAATCTTTTTTCTAGTTTACTCATCCTTTCTTCAGCTGTGCCTCATTTACTATTAAAACCATCATTGAACTATTAACTTCATTTTTCATTATAGAAATAATATCTGATATTTTGTATTTTTCATTTCCCTGGTGAAAGACTCCATAGTGCTATTTAATCCCTTGGATCTATTACAGTGATTTTTAAACTACTACTGATAAATCCAATATATGGGTCATCTGCATTTCTATTTCTATTAGGTATTTTTTTCCTGATGGATTTCCAACATATTTTAATGTCTGATTATGTTTAAGAGATATCGTTATTTGTGGAAAAAAATGAGCTCTTTTGGGGCTCAGGATGATGTTATTGTCTTCCACAGGGGTTATAATTTAATTCTTATAGATGATCTTGCTACGAACAGATAAATTTAGTTAATTCAGAAAATAAGCAGTTAAGAAACAGGGCTGAAATTTTTAGGGTATGGGTTTGTTTCAAGTACTCCCTATGAGGTAGCTCATTGGGTTCCAATCCCAAGTGTGGATTCTTTTTTTCTTATCAGACTACAAGTTTTTTCTTATTCAGTTTCTTATCAGGCTACAAACTCCTACCGTGGTTACCTTTTCCCTGTAAAATTTCCAAAAGCTCTGTTTAGGACCTCATATTCTCCCCCACTGCTTTCAGCTAGCCATTTAGCTGATGTTTTTAAATAGCAGAATACCTAGAGGTGAAAATTGACATCAAATGTAAGGTTCACCTCTCTGGAATTCTCTTTTACCCATACTCTTGGCCTTGATACTCCTCCAGTGCCTCCAAATAGATACTCTTAATTTCATATTTTATCCAGCTATTCTAATTATTCACAATGAACAGGTTTATCCTAAATTGACTAGTCTGACATTGCTACAAGCAAAACCCTTCAAGAGATTTCCTTTAGGGATTGGATGCAGATTTATACCAATATTTCACCTATAATTCATTGGCAAGAATTTGGGCACATGGCCTCATATTGCTGCCATTAATGCTGGAAAATAATGACTAGAACTGATAGATATATTCCCAGCCAAAATCTGAAGGGAGAAGTCTATTACAACGTGAAAGAAGAATGGAGTAAATATTGAGAGAATTAGAAGGCTCTGGTACATGTATTATACAATTTTCTTACTCGTTTTGTCCATTTTCTTTTGTTAGAATGTAATATTTGGGAGGTAGTATTTTTTCTTTTATGTATTTTGTTTTCATTTGTGTCGTGGTTGTAGTACAACATTGTATCCTATGTAACCAGAATATACTGGTACACCATAGATGCTCAATAAATATTTGTGATGTGTGGAAGGACTTTCCAAGCATATTGCTAAATGCCAAAACTGAAATTCTTCTGTTTTTTTTGGAGAATGAGCTTCCATAATTTTAATAATGTTATAATATTAACATAAATTTAAGATATAATAAAATACTTTAATACTAGAAGCATCAACATTCTCTAACAAAGCCAGTGGAATATAGGAAAATATGTGTCACTTAATATTTTCTTTTTGACAAAACAACTTTAACTTCATCAAACATTTTTTAAAATATAGTTGTCAGAACTACTAATTATATTTTTAATTACCCCTTGGACATACTCAAGAGTGTTAGTCTTCTTAAATGTAATACTCCAAATTAAAAGTTATACCAAAATAAAAATGATCTGATCAGTGTTTAAGTTTAATGAAGGAAAAAAAAGTCCCATTGGCTCATTTATTTACCATATTCTTGATTCATGTTGCTGTAGAAAACTTAAACCACTGAGGTAGCAGAAATTTCTTCCAAGGATATGAAGCAAAGTGAACAAAACTGTGAATAATTAACTATCCCTGAGATTGATGGTAGAGGGACATGACCAAAAAAAAATTTATAAATTAAATGTATAGGGATGAAAAACTGAGGTATCCAAAATAAAACTGAAGCCAAATCTGTATCTTCGAACATTCAGGAAGAAGTACAGTGGACAAGCTGGCACTTGGGACCCTTTGCTGCTGTGCTTGCACCTGGACAAATGTCTCCTCAGCAACAAAACAGAAAGAAAATATATGGGACTAAAAATAGCTGCGTACCTGCATAGCTGGGGCAATTTATGGACAACAAGATACAAAAAGACCAAAAGCCCAACGGCCACTTCTGAAGAGCCAGGAGAAAAGCAGGGTACTGAGCACGCCCCCTGCACTCAACACCACCAAAGGGGTGAGCAGACCACCTAAGCCATGCCTCCGGCCTGACTCCTGAACACACCCCTCCCCTCACGCCATATAAGGAACCAGCTTGCCCCACCTTGTGGAGCGAGCAAGGGAACCTGTTACTTGTTTTCACTCACTCCTGCTACAGCAGGGGCCCCAATAAAGCCTTGCCTGAATTTTCTTGTCTGGCCTCTTATCAATTTCTATTGATTAAGGAAGGCTAAGAACCCAGGTTGCTAACACTTCCACCTTTTCCGGCTTGGAAGATGGAGTGAGGGGAGGTCATAAGCCATGAAATATGTTGGCTCCTAGAAGCTGAGAATAGTCTTCAGCTGATAGCAAGAAAGCAAGGAGCTTTGTTCTATAGCCACAGGATCTAAATTCTACTAACAACACAAACGAGTAAAGAAACTAATTCATCCTTAGAATCTCCAGAAAGGAATACTACTGACACTTCATTTTAGCCCAGTGGGACCCACACCAAATTTCTGACCAGCAGAAATGAAGATAGAAAATTTGTGTTGTGTAAAATGCTCATTCTGTTGTAATTTGTTACAGTAGCAATGAGAACCAACACCAAAGCTTATGGACCCCATCTCAGAAAACAGTAAAACATATCTATTTCAAATAAGTTATTACAAATGTGCTAAAAACATACATGTGCAAACACACACCCACACACTTGAAACACTTATGATTACTAAGTCCACTTCATCCTAAATTTAAGGTCCCTCATGAAAATCTTAGGAGTAAAAGTAATTTAAATTTAGAATAGAAAATACCACTGGGGCTTTATATTTATGGAAATATAGTAAACACCACTATTCCCTCATTTCAATTTAATAGCAATCTTCAAGTGTATGCTTTATTAGTTTAACCATTATTAGATCATTTTCAAAGAGCTTGGGAAATGTATGTGTATGTAGAATTCAAACTCTAGGTATCTGCTCTGTTGTACTTATATAAAACCAACGCTAGGTTTTAAGGTTTTTATCCTCTAAAATAAAGCAAACTGTTATGGTAGGTTATAGTAGGCTTTATATAGCAGGCTTAATGTTCTCTGTATCTCTCCTGCCCTAGTTTTTAGGACAAAGCCAGCGAATTATAACTACCTGAGGGCTAGAAAGATTATTGTTGACACAAGACCAAAGAATAACTTAGTGTCATCATAAAATCACCCTATGCAGCTATCATTAGGAAAAAAGAAACTATGTCTATGGTAAAATTATTCCATTATACACTAAAATAATTTACATCAAAATAAAGTTAATGCCATCATTCTGGGTGTGAATTTTGGTCCTTACATTGCTCTCTAACAAATTATAACACTTTTAAGAGTGAAGAACCTCTGAAAGGATCTGTGAGGTGGATTAGATAAAGGGGTATCCTGAATAAAGCAGTATACAGCACCAAAATGGTACCTAATGATATTCATACAAGAAGGACCATATATAAAGGAGATGTACATTTCTTGACCGATTCCTTTCACAGCCATTTTCTAAATAATACTATAACAGAATGTGCTGTCTAGTTTTAGTGATAGTCTACATACTTATTCATAGAATTTATCAAGTTTTTGTTTTATTATGTATAAGAATCTGTTATTGGTGATGAGAAACATCCAATTAAGACTTAAAAGCTATTTCCACTGGGAATTCAAAGTCTATTTAGCAGTCTGGATTTTTACACTTATTATGGTATAATAAATGCTAAACCTTCATCATATGTATTTTATAGCAAGCATCAAGGATAAGTCTTAGTCAACAAATTCAAAAGTTGGCAAACAGTGGGCCATAGGCCAAATCCAGCTGACTGCCTGTTTTTGTAAATAAAATTTTTCCTGAAAACAGTCATGTATTTTTTTTGTTATTTTGTTTATTTGTTTGTTTTTGTTATCTTGTCAACTATCTTCTATGTCCATTGCATATTTTTTAATTGGGTCTTGTTTTCTTTTTTCTTTTTTTAAATTTTTATTTACATATTGTTTATGTTTATTGCTTATGGCATATTGTTTCACACTACAGTGACAGGGTTGAGTAGTTGTAACAGAGACTATGGCCCACAAAGTCTAAAATATTGGCCCTTTATAGAAAAGAAAAAGTTGACTACTGATGTAACTGAAGGTAACATTTGCATATAAACAAATAATATCAATAAAGTATTAATAGCATATAATATTTCCATCATATAAAATATGATAGAAAAGAGATGTTAAGGTTTACCTTTAAGATCAGGGAAATTTTCCTAGAGGAGATAATGTTTCAGTTAAATCTTAAAGCATAGACTGAAGTCTACCAGCTGGATAAGGGGGGATAAGGCAATCCAAGCAGCAGAGTTCACCACACAAGAAAGACATATTTATACATACACACACATACAAACACACACACACATAAACACACACACAAATATATATTCAGCCTTAAAAAAATGTTACAGACCCTGCCATTTGCAACAACATTGATGAACCCGGAGGACATTATGCTCAGTGAAATGACACAGAAAGAAAAAAAATACTGCATGATCAACTTATATGTGAAATCTAAGCAACATCGAATATATAGAAGCAGAAATGAGCATAGTGGTTACCAGGGGTGGGGAGGTGAGGGAAATGGGAACATGTTTGTCAAAAGGAACAAAGTGGCAGTTATATAGGATGAATAAGTCTGGAGACCTACTGCACAGCATCGTGACTACGGTTAATCATATTATATTGTATAGTGGGAATTTGTTAAAAGGGTAGATTTCAGATGCTCTCACCACACACACAAAAAATTGTAATTATGTGAGGAAATGATATAATTAGCTTGACTGTAGTAATCATTTCTTTATGTATATGTATATCCAATCATCATGGTGTATACCATAATATAAACTATTTTTACTTAAAAATAATAACATTTTAATTTATATTTTAATTATTTTTTATTGGAGTATAGTTGCTTTACAATGTTGTGTTAGTTTCTACTGTACAGCAAAGTGAATCAGCTATACGTACACATATATCCCCTCTTTTTTTGAATTTCCTTCCCATTTAGGTCACCACAGAGCATTGAGTAGAGTTCCCTGAGCTATACAGTAGGTTCTCATTAGTTATCTATTTTATACATAGTATCAATAGAGTATATACATCAATCCCAATCTCCCAATTCATCCCACCTTCCCTTTCCCTCCTTGGTGTCCATCTGTTTGTTCTCTACATCTGTGTCTCTATTTCTGCTTTGCAAATAGGATCATTCAGACCATTTTTCTGGATTCTACATATATTCATTAATATAAAGTATTTGTTTCTCTCAATAATAACATTTTAAAAAAGACAGAACCCTCATGTTCATAACAGCATTATTTACAATAGCAAGGACATGCAAACAACCTACACGTCCATCGATGGATGAATGGATAAAGAAATTGGGTTATATATGCACAATAAAATATTATACAGCATTAAAAAAAAGGAAACCCTGCCATTTGAAACAACATGGATGGACCTTGAGGACATTATGCCAAGTGAAATAAATCAGACAAAGACAAATACTACACTTATATGTGGAATGAAAGTGGTCAAAGTTACAAATTTCCAGTTATAAGATAAATAAGTACTGGGAATAGTTAGGAAAAGATAGTTAGGAATAGATAGGAAAAGAGAGTTAACACTGCTGTATAATATATTTGAAAGTTGTTGAGAGTAGATCCTAAGAGTATTCACCACAAGGAAAAACAATTTTTCCTTTTTTTATATCAATGTAAGATGATGGATTTAACTAAACCTATTGTGGTAATCATATCAAAATATAAGGAAATCAAATCATTATGCTGTCCACCTTAAACAGTGCTGAATGTCAATTATATCTCAATGAAACCAGGAAAAAAAGAATCCTACTAAAGTTAAAACAAAAGACATAGCAATGTTGAAGATAATGATTTATGCAACTAAATATAAGTATTCCATAAAACACATAAGAAGGAGTGGGAGAAGATGAGATGGAGAGACAGACTCAGGAAGAAAATGAAAGGTCATTGATGTCATGATTTGTTAAATAGTAGTTTTATGTTGTGTTTTATATCATTTCTCCATAGAATCAATTTGCAACATGAGCTGGGAATATATAACTGAAAATAGGAACACAAATGAGGAGCATAACTTAATAATACACATGATAGATGGTAAATTACAGGGAGGGTGGAGAAAAGGAAAATGATTGAATGGATCTTTAGGAGGAAGCATTTCCAGAACTTAGTAACTGACTAGAGACATGAGGCTGAATGAAGAGAAAATGAAGCTTTATAGTAACCAGTTCAGGCTAACAGATGCCACCAATCCCCATCTGAGATAGGAACAAAAGAAGAAGAGGAGGCTGTAAATGGAGGATAATATAAATCAGTCTTAGTTTGTGAAAGTCCTCAGAGAATCTTTGATCCATTTAAGTCATTCTGAAATAATAGGTTATAGTTTTGTTCTGTTTTGTATGGATGTCTTCTGCTTTCAGTACCTATTTTCTAAGGATATTATTTGGTTTTCATTCTCATTTAGTTCATAATCACGTTATCAAGAGTTTAACTACAATTTGCATGGCTTGTGTCTGTGTGTGAGTGGGAAATTTGTTTTCCTGAACTTTTAGAAGGACGTGTGGCTCAGGTAGCTTTTCTAATTTGAAGTAGCCCCCTTCACTATTTTTGTGTAAGAAGACATAGATAGATAGATAGATAGATAGATAGATAGATAGATAGATATAGATATAGATGTAGTCATAGCTTATTTTCTGAGATTTATTGAGTCGGTTCCATTCCCTCACTGTTATCACAATGTTCTCGTCCTTTCTATCCTCCTTCTACTTTTTAATTTTTGGCCATGCCTAAGAGTTTCTCCTCAACCTATAGACTTGTCCAAGAAGTTAGCCCTGGCTGATTAGCTTTGTAGGATCATAGGCACTCCATTGTACCAGCCTGTTCAGATCCTTCACACTCACCAACTTTTGGATTATACAAAATCCCTTTCAGTTGTAGCTGCTTTTCAGTAAATAACTATTGGATATTTTGAATGTTTCCTGATTCCAGATCTTTCATACTCCTTATTTCTTTCCTCTGCACAAAATTGATTCCATGCAGTCTTACAAATGTTGAAGGCTTTTCACTATATGTCTGTATTTTGGGGTTCATAGGGATACCTTGTCAATTAGCTTTGTTGTAATTATCTACAATACCTTTGAGTTGTTGCTTTTGCTAATTAGTTTCTATGTGTGCTTAATAAGAGGACTCTGGAACAATTCAAAACAATACCATTGCTGCCTTCTTCCCAGAATCTTCCACATATTGGTTTTGAATTCTTTGATATTAATGTTGCTAGAGATGAAATGAGAGCCATTCTACATTCATTGATCATTTAGATTTAAAAAGAATTTTTCCATGTCTTCTAAGCAACACATAGTAACATAAGGAATAATTTAAGAGACGGGTAACTGAGTCTGGTTGTTTATATAACTTGGAGTTTAATGGCACAAACTCTGAAATTATGGAGTGCTGAATTAAAAGGCCCTGATTTTATAACTCAGCTCAGAAGTCTACATGTGACTTAAAATTGTATATAAACCCACTATTGCATTTATTGAAGCTGTTATTCCTTGCAGAATAATTTAGGCTTGTCTTTTCCTTATGAGTACACACAATGCAACTGAATCTATGCTTTCCAACATATCTTGTTTCAGCAGTCCAATCAATATTAATAATCAGAACTTTGGGTTTATGTCTAATCAAGTGTACAGTAGGAGTTTTACAAAGTTCCTTCCTCTTCTCTGCCTACATTAGCTTCACCAGAGATAATTAAATTGTATCATGTAATTGAAGAGGCAGAAACTGGAAAGGCAGGAAAACAGCCATTTATCCAGTCTGTTCTAGCAGCTCATGACTTTTAACAATGGGTAAGTAATGGGAAATACAGGGAAATTGAAAGAATAAGCAAAAGGCAGTTTTCCAATAAAGTATTCATTAGTATAGAAGAATTTATAGATATAACCAACTGTTTTTATTTACTACCATTTTAAATACATAAAATTGGCTTTCAGATTAAGATATTGGATTATGAAAAAACATGTAATAACTCTCCTGTCTTGAGACCTCATTTTGATATAAGAAAAAAAAATGTTAAGGTGTATGTCGTATCAGAAAATGAATAAAACAAGAAATTTCAACAAATTTATGAAATATAAAGTAAATAAATAAAGCAGAAGTTCCTGCTTAAAGAGAAAGTAGAAGATGAACTCAGCCTATTTTACATAAACCTGGAGAGGCTCTGAACACAAAGACAGAAGGTGAAAGAAAAATAGGAATCAGTGGGATTCAGAATACAGTGGGAATTATAACATCAGTGAAAAGTTCTTCTTCTAGAAAGAGTTCATAAATGATCTAATGAGATAAAAAGAAAAAAGATGGTAGAACCCCAGGGTTATGTCCTCTTAACTCAAGTTTTGAGGGTCCCCATAAAAATGCCTCAGTTCCCAGCCATCCATCTAAACTAAAGCATACCGAGTTCTCCATGGGCCTTCCAAGGATCACCAAGCATGTTAGGAAAGCCTGAAATATGAAAAAGTAAGGATAAGATTAAACAGAAATGCTTAGCAGAAAGAAGAGAGATAAATCAGGCAAAGAAAAGGCCTTTAATAATTTTCATGAGACATATTTGAAGCCATGACATTTCTATGAAATAAAATTAGGGTGTTCTATAGAAAAAGAGACAGAAACCTATACCAAGAAGAGAGACAGAAACAGAAAGAATAGAATGGACATCAGTTTCATTAATGCTAAGATAGGGCAGTACCTCAAGCTTCTCCAGGAAAATAAAAATATAATTTATATATGTATAATTTTATTTCATTTTGAGGAATTGGCTCAAGCAATTGTAAGGGCTGGTGAGTCTGAACTATGTAAGGTAGGCTGGCCGACTGGAAACTCATGTGCGAGGTAATGTTTCATACTGTAGGCAGAATTTCTTCTTCTCTAGGGAAACCTCAGTTTTTGCTCTTAAGGCCTTCAAGGAATTACATGAGGTCCGCCTCATTATTGGCAGCAATCTCCTTTATTTAAAGTCCCTGATGATAGATATTAACCCATCTACAAAATGCCTTCACAGCAATTCCTAGATTAGTGTTTTATAAACTAGCTGAGTACTGTAGCCTAGCCAAGTTGATACCTAAGACACTTAGACCAAATATTCTGCTGAATACAATAGAATGTGTTGGTTCAAATAGGGATCCTCTTTTCTTAAACATATCACAATGATGACAGGATAATAAGAAATTACCAGACAAAATTCTAAGAGAAAATGGGTCATAAAATATGTACAAAAAACACCAGAGCAACAAAAACAATTTTGCTCTGAGGACTAGCTGCCCATCCTGGCAAACCTGGGATTTCCTTTGGGGGATCTTATATATGGGACTAACAGGAGCAAAGGCCAAATCCCTTCCTTATGTGGGCAACTCTTAGGAGAACCTGTCCATTTTAAGCTGGGTCTCGAACAAGATCTGCTCTCAGGGTTAAGATGAAACAGAAGTGAAATTGCTCCAACTTCATAGAAAGTGATAAGGACTCCTTGATGCTAGGTCGAGCAGAGTAGAAAAATAGGAAAGGAAAAATTCTTCCTGAAAAAATTATGGTTATAAAAGAGTCATCATATAGATGTGCAAGCCGGGATCACATGTAAACCTTTTGAGAATTGAAAAGGATTTATCAGAATTTGATCATAATTGCACATACAAAGTTAAAGCAATCTATAAAATTTCTGGAAGATAACATAGGAGAATAAGTTTATGATCTTGAGGGAGGGAAGGATTTCTTAATCAAGACACAAAATAACACTAATAAGAAAGAAAAATATCAATATGTTCATCTACTTAAAATTAAGAATATCTATGCATCAGAGGACGGCATGAAGTGAGTGAAAGACATGTACCAAATTTGGAGAAAGTATACATAATAATATAACAAAAAAGGATGTATATGGAGATATATGAAGAACTCCTTTAAATCAAAAGGTAAAACACAGATGCTCTAATAGAAACATGAACCCCCAAAAAACATGATTATGGTTTTCACACACACACACAAATCCAAATCGAAAAGGATGTATTCCTTCATACATTTTGTACTGGCAGATAAAAGTGTTCATCATAAGTCTAGCTACAAATGATGTATGTTTGGCATGTTGTAAGTATTGACATTTTTAAAGAGAACTATGACATCACTCTTTCAAATGGTTAAAATGTCATTTAAATTCTATAATGATTTGATACCACTGTCATCCATCTAAAAAATACATAAAGAAGCTCTTCTTTAACAATGGAGATAGATAGATAGATAGATAGATTGATAGATGATAGCTAGATAGATAGATAGATAATAAAGATATCTGTTAGTAGTCAGCAGTGGAATCCACATTTAAATAACATTTTCCCAGAATTTTGTGAGCAGGAATCAAAAAATTAATCACATAATATGTTGTGTGATTTTCTTGGGAGATTGATGGATTTATTGGAGTGTATTTAAATTAGTAGTTCAGGGCTCAAGGGGAAATCAGCTATTGTGTTATATCCAACTTTGCACATCTCTGGGCTTTATTTTATTATACATCCACCAGCTTAGCCAATTTTTTTTTAAAAAAATAACCTAACAATGTCAAGAGCTGGCAAAGATATGAATCAATGCTTATTCATATGTACTTCTGGTGGGAGTATATATTGAAACAGCCACTTGGAAAAAACAGTTGGGCTTAATATAGTAAAATTCCAGATATACATACTTTTGACTTAACAAATCCACCCTAGATATAAACCCTAAAGAAAATTATACGTATGAACATTGGGATAAATATATATGAGTTTATGAGAGCTTTGTCTACAATAGTTCCAAACAAGAAACAATCCATATGTCTATCAATAATAGAAAAGATACACCTATCATGCTATGTTCATACAATGGAATATAATAGAGCAGTGAAAATTGAATGTAGATACAGGTACTTTTAAAAAGAAATGAATCAAATATAAAAGAGTTTGAAAGTGTTAAGACATAAAGAATATGACTTAATTTTCATTTTTGAGGTTCTATACCAGATAAAACCTAATTATATTTTAAGGATGCAGAATTATATTTTTAGATGCCAAAACTATAAAGAAAAACAAGGACTTAACTAATTCAAAAATCTGGATAGTAATTACCTGGAGGTGGTAGCTGGAGAGGAATGGGTAAAAGAGAGAAACTGTGATTGAACAAAACAGCAATATTCTATAACTTGACCTGGGCCATGCATACATATATGCTTCCTTATAATTATTTATTAAACTATTTACTTCTGTCTTGCATTTTTTCTTTACTAATGACCCGAAGGGAAAATAAAAGGAATGTTGAATAAAAGAGGATATTAATATATGGTGCTTGTATAACACTAATTTAATCAAGATTCTGATGCAGAGCCTTGGTATTTTTAAAAAGATGTCCAGGTTATGCTAGTATGGATCCAGAGTAAAGAATCACATATCTGGGTGAGCAGTTTCTGGCTATAACATAAGAACTCTGTGGCATCAGAGATATTTCAGAAACACCATGAGTTAAGACACACTTTCTATAGACTGAGTTGAAGTATATATTTATGTAAATGACACACAAATACATTAAAATATTCAAAAATTAATTATACTGCTTACACAATTACCTTTAGCTAATTTTGGCTAGGTACTATCTCCACATATAAAATATTGAAACTTTTAATAAATATTTAAATAAAAATGTGTGATGTGAAAAGTAAGTCTTCTAACTCCTAAGCCTATCAGATTCCCTTTCCATAGGTCAATGATTCTCTGCACTCTTCCAGAGATAGTCTATGCATATATAAACACATACATCACTTTTGTTCACACAGAGTGATAAATATACACTACTCTGCAACTTGCTATTTTCACTTCACAGCCACCAATATATATGCAGCTGCCTTATGGCTTTTAGTGACCACAGTGTGTTGCTTTTATGTTTGTGTATTGTCATTTTTCAAATATGTAGGTGGTAAGATTATTAAAGGATCATCTCATTTTAAATAGAAAAACACAGAGAACAAGAGAGAATGCTAGGAAATATTTTAAAAGTCCTGCTGAAAAATCAATAGAAAGACTGCAGTGTAAAACAGAATATATATTTTGAAACGAAAACAAGACTACCAGCGATACATGGCAGAGCTTATTGATGAGAAGAGGGAAGAGCAGAAACCTGTGCCTCCCAAGCACTCAGAACGGAGCACAGACACTGATTAAAAAAAAAAAAAGCCTCTGGTTTCCCAGGCTTCACACTAAGCACGTGAAAGTTGTTGCCCAATGCTGAAAGAATTTGAAAACTAAGGAGCACTGAGGATAACTACAGCAACAACAAAACCCCAAACCAGCCAAACCAACGTCTACACTGACCCACCTCCTTGTATTGGCAGCTTGAGGAAGAAAGAAGTGTGTCCATTGCCAAGCAAAAATACTATACCTTAGGTTCAACTGTTCTTCTGCACACAATGTTCAGCATAGAGTTGAAAATGATAAGACACAAGAAAGTGAGAAAAAGAAGCAACAGATCTTTAAGTGTGGTTAAAGATAAGAGATCAACTAATTTATAGAACTAGAGCCAGAAATGGCCCTAATGATGGAACAGTTAAACTGGGATTGTAAATAACTATTATTTAAATGATATAGTATAAAAGATGGACACTGGCTGAGGACAGATGGGGTGATTGAAACTATTTTTAATAAGTCAGCTATATATGCTGCCAATAAAAAACAAAACAAAACAAAAAAGACACAATATCAGAGAGACATAAAGAATTCCTTTGATGGGTTTTCCAACAGACTGAACACCACTAGATGAAGAAATAGTGAACTTGAACAATGATAATTAGATATTATCCAAACTGAAACACAAAAAAGAAAAAAAGAGTAGAGGAAAACAAGCAAACTGAAAGCAGTAGAGCACCCATGAGCTATGACACAATTTTAAAGTATCTAATATAGATGCATTTGGAGTTCCAGAGGTAAAGAGAGAGGAAATATAAGAAGTATTTGAAGACCTTGCCGACAAGAATTTTCCAAAATTAATGAATGCCAAGAAGCCACAAATGCAAAAATCTTGGAAATCCCATGCAGGAAAAGTACAAAGAAAACAGAGCTAGGCACATATGCAAGAAAAACCCTACCTTGCACCATATATAAAAATTAATTTGAAATTGATCATAGAGTTAAATGTAGGCACTCAAACTATAATGTTTCTAGGAGAAAGTATAGGAAAAATCTTTATAAACTAAGGGAAGATTCTTTAATATGTGGTACAAAGAAAAACATGAAACATAAAAGACAACACTGAGGTGCTATATTGTAATTTTAAAGTTCTGTTGCTTGAAAAAACATTTAAGTTAATAAGAAGATGAGACTCAGACTGGGAGAAAATATTTGCAAATGACATTTCTTGCAAAGAACCTGTATCCAGGATATAACAGAGAAGCTTAAAATTTAATGAAACAAAGACAAGCAGCTCAATTTAAATAATGAGCAAAAGAAAAAAAAAATCAACAGACATTTCACCAAAATAAGGTACACAGAGATCAGGTAAGTACATGAAAAGCTGTTTAACATCATTAACTGCAACAGTAATACAAATTGCCGTGACAATAAGATTCTACTTTACACAAACTAGATTAGCTAAAATTAAGACTGTCAATTATATATAAATTCAGTTTCTGGGCCTCAGTCTAATCAAAACTGTAAGCTAGATTAAAGCTTCGTGCTTTTGGTTTCTTTGTTTTCATAAAAACTAATGCTCAATTTCTGAAATATTCTAAACTATCGTCAATCTAATATGGAATGTGTTTATTTTTTCTGTCTTCTCTAATATCTGCATATATATTCTGTATCTTAACAGAAATATGGTAACAAAGTCTATGATTTTTCCCTTGTGGAATGAATCACTCTAGGGAGGGCGGGAAGAATTCCATAACGGCTTACCTGGTAACTTTTTACAGTCACTTAAAAATTGTGTGACATCTAGAGCTATGAGTTAATTTGTTCTTCCATTAATCTTTTATTGAAGCATATTTTGTCTCAGATACTCTACTAAACATTGTCTTCAAGGATATTAATACCAGACTGTTTTGTGATCATAGTTTGACTTAATTGAATGCTTTTGAGATGCACTCATATGGTTGCATGTATCTGTTCTTTTTTATTTCTAAATATTATTCCATTGTATGACTATTACACAATTTTTTAATTCACTAACTGAAGAACATTTGGGTTGTTTTTACTTTTTCTGATGACGAATAAAATAGCTATGAACATTTACACCCAGGTCTTTGTGTGGATGTATGCTTTCACCCATTTAGATAAATTTCTAGGAATAAATTAGCTGTGGTAGCATGTGTGGTAGCATATGGTTCAATATATCTTAATATACAACAAATTGCCAAGTTAGTTTCCAAACTTGTACCATTTTGAATTCCTATTAGAAATGTATAAAAGTTTTGATTACTCTACATCCTTGTCAGCACATATAAACCACACAGGTTTGCAAATAAAATTAGTGCAGTCCTCCAAGTAGATTTTAATCTGCCAAAATATTTAGTGAAAATACTGCCAAATGCAATAATTCTACCAATGGGAATATTTTTAGAATCACAGTCTAATAATATTTGTAAAAATGAACCTAAATGCATTTAGGATTGATTTGTTTTACCTCACCTTGATTGTGAATTGTTTCTCTAATTTACTCTGTAGTCTTTGCAAATAACTTAACTCTATTTCTCAATTCTTCCAACTTAAAATGGTTACAATTTCAAGGAGTCTATGGGGAAAAATTGCAAAACTATGAGGTAAATATAAGTTTTCAAATCTACATCAATTGAAAGTCTCACTTTATGGATGAAATGTAAAAAAAAAAATCATAATACTATCTGTCTCAATTAGCACAAGTCCAGCAAGCAAATAGAAGAAAAAGAAGCAAATAAATAAAAAGATTTTTGCAGGAGGAAAAAAGCTACAGTCAACTAAATTCAACTGGATTAAAGCAGTGTAGCAGTGATTTATAATAGTCAGGGTACTGGGGAGTGTTGAAAGAGTTAAGCATCCTTAATTTTAGAGTGAATTTTCAAACGAAGAAAAGTTTAAACTTAAATTTTAAAAACAAATATAGTATTGCTTGCTATTTACGGAAGCCCACCTACTAAGCAGGGACATCTAATTGTATGATAATTCAGCAGTTACAGAGAGATAATCTCAAAAGTCTTGTAAAGTCTCTCCTGTCCTAAAATAATACAGCCATTTCTTAGCTAATATTCTACTAAGTAGAGTCCTGGCTAATTTTTTTTACATCCCAAGCTAGGTTAGAATACATAGGCTGTTTCAAATCCAAGTGTGGGTGAAAATGATGACTTAGACTTTGTCCAGAGATATTTTAACTTTGGAGTCTTGGAAGTCATCAAATAGACAAGGTAAAATACGCAAACCAGATCACACTGCTAGTGAATGGGAACATCTCCCCACTGCCTGTCTCATGTCTCAAAGAAGTACACCTGGAGTCTGATGGTCTTGGCAGGTTATTCAGAGTAAAACATCAACAAGTTTAGGGAATCAGAACCGTAGGCTCATTGCCCTTACACTGCAGTCATATTAGCACTCACAAAGCCACCCACGAAAATAGTTCTGCTACTCAGCGAATCATTTCTCCACGATGACCACATATGTGGCTTCCCGGTCTGGGAATTCTTGCTGTGAGAACCCTGGGGCCATCTCCTCTTTATCTACACTTGCACTTCAGGAATTAGGGGATTTGCACTGGGGTCCAATTAGTGTCATTCACGATGATCTATCACACTTCCATATTTCCCTTCACTCTTAACCTTCATTTTACAGATGTAGAAATTCAAGTTCAAAATGGTTAAATATATTTCTCAAGGCCAGAGAGCTGGTCAGAGCAGGATCCATTTTCCCCTAAATGTCACTCAGAACTTCAGCAACAAATTTTAACAACTCTGCAGCACTGTATTTTCCAACAGACAAAAAGATTACTTGCCCTGGATGGTCAAATTAGCCATAAGACACTTTTGGCCCATGGAAAGGATAACCAGCTAAATGAAGGAATTTTCCTGCATGACCTTGGGAATGTTCTGTAAACACTCTATACCTTGGGAATGTTCTGTAAACCCACTACACCCTCTATACCTCTTCCTCATCTGTAAAATAGGTACAATAACATAATGCCTACCTCATAAGGTTGCTATTGAATTAAATGAGTTAATAATTGACAAGTAGCTCAAAGAGGATCTGGTTCAACCTAAGTGTCTTATAAGTGTCTGTGACCTACAATTATGATGGTGATAGTGGTGATTTTTCCTTTTAGGGATGGAAAGAGAGAGTCATTTGTCTGCAGTGCCCAATCATGGAAAGCAAATACGTACCTCAGATATTCTGGGAATATTGTCTTTGGAGATCATGTTTAAGTTCACCAGCATCTCAGGTTTTAGCAGTGACTTAGAAATCCTGCTATCAGCAAAAGATATGATTTTGATTTTGTCCACAGCCACTACAAATGATTTGAGTTTTATTTACCCATAAGCAGTACCAACCATCCCTATAAAAGTCAAGTCTCCTACACAATTCTCTATGCTTACCTAATACTACGTTTCCCTTTTGTGATTTTCTTTTTCCTTCAAGTCAATTTCAAATATTCATTTAATTTGATTTCACTTTTATGAAAATATATGATGGAGAGAATAGAATATGCTATGATATGCCTAAGGCTTAAAAATCCCCCCTAGGGATTTTTCAGGTCTTAGTCTATTAACCATCCCCCTCCACTCCCTGCAATGGATTTGAACAAGAAGCATCTGAAGACAAACTTTGCATATTTCGAATTTTGGCCTAAAGCCAGCCTACTTTACTACTTAGAGAATGTTTTGAAGCCTGAAATTTACTTATTCAGGCATAGGCCCAAATCTAGCAGTTCCACTGGAGACTCACTACTAATAGTTAACAGACCGCTGTGCTTATTCATTTAACTTAGGATGTTCAAATTTCATGACAATTCAATTTCCTTTTTAACAAAATAAATGAACAAAATTCTATTAGACATGTCTAATTTTGTGTTTTTAACTGTACACCTTTACAGTAATGACTGTCAAATAGACATTTACATCCCTGGCTCTCTTCCAAGGTTCAGATTTTTATTTTCATTTTCCTATAGGATACTTATTTCTAAATTCACTGCAATAATAACAATGATAAAAGTAATAAATAATAACAACTACCGTTTATTCAATACCTACCACTTAACTGGCACTCATAGTTACTTTATGTCCACTATTTGATTTACTTTTCCTATGAGTTCCTATCCATCCTTTGAGATGGATATTCATTGCTATTTTACTTTCAACAAAACCCTGAGGCTCAGAAAGGTTAATTTCAGAAATCTATATTTAGCATGGAGAAATATGTACTCACCACCTTTCAATGAATTTTAGAGCCCCCATGTTTATTTGTATATTCTAATTTAGAAATTCCTATCAAGTCTGTCCTTTTCCTTTCATCAGCACTGCCCCATTTCAGGAAATCCATTATTATATCTAAACTTGGTATGTCATTCAGGACCCAAGTATTTCTTCACCTCAGTTAACCTTCAACTCTAACGATAGTGGGAGGTAACCTTAAAAAAAAAAAATAAGGCTATGGGGCATTCCCTGGTGGTCCAGTGGTAAGGACTCTGTGCTTCCACTGCAGGGGACACGGGCTCGACGCCTGGTCAGGGAACTAAGATCCCATATGCTGCGTGGCTTGGACAAAAAAAAAAGACTATGTTTTATCTTACTTAAAATCTTTTTTGTTTATTTCCTACAAAATAAAAATCCAAATTTCTTAGCTGATTTACAAAACAGCTTACAATCAGACCACTTATCCCTGTTGACACCTGTTGAACACTTCCACCAATCCATTCAATGTCTGAGCGACTTTGGGGCTTTTCATATTTTCAGTCACATCATGGTCTTTCATGGCTCACTGGCCTTCTCTACCCTATTCCTCCCATTAAAAAAAAAAATAAATAACTATTCTTAATAATAAGGTCAGAGAAATCCCTTCATGTAAAAACTTAACTGATTCTCGTCTAGAATTGAACCAGCTCCTTCCCAGTTTTCTCAGCACTTTGATGTACTTCGTTGGCCACATGGAATCATCAAGCTTCTGACTTACTTTTACATTGCCCCACCTACAATCTTAAATCCTTAAAAGTGAATTGAGTAGATAAATGAATAAAAATAAATGAATCACCGAATCTAACGTTACACAACATTATCAAGAAATTTTATCAAAAACTTACAAGCATTCATATATCAGGAGTGTAGAAACCTGGATCTAACCCTTTTTTCTATTTTGTAATCTTGAGAAATGCTATTAATCAAAGTATGAACTAGGGATATTAATGTCTCACCTGCGTGGGAGCTGAGGTTTGCAAAAGATTACTGTTTAACATGCCTTTTAGCTTTAGGACTTATGATTCTATGAAATAGTAATTAGAAATACTCTCTCTAATAGATCATTATCAGAGGACAAGAGTTATATTGAATATCTTTATCGGAAAAAATATCTCTCTGCACCCTGCCTCGTCATTTACTTTTTGCTTCATCTCTATCATAGTTCAACTCTTTCATTTTGCTCTGTGCATTCATTGTAAAATGCTAGGATAGTCACAAAAATGCTGAAGAGAAACACTTTTTGCCCCTGGATAGTAATAAGAATCTATTAGTGCTTCATTCTGGTAGACAAGTATACATAGGGAATGAGTGAAATGTTGAGCCAGTTCTGGTATTAATCATTGGAAACAGCCACGGAATTATTACATATTTAACCATATGCAGACTCCACAGTACAATAAATCAACAATCTGTGAATACCCAATATTATTCCAATTCACTGTTAGATCCAAACGATTATTTATAAAACGTGCAAACTCTGCTGATAAATAGAAAGTGTTATAAAATTTCTGGTTAGGAAACTATCATAGCTTACTCAGAAATATTTGATTTCTGACTTAGAAAAATTTCCAGTTCTATTTAGTTTTAATATTTCTTGCAGTCTTTGAGTATTATTAGAAAGTAGAGGCCGAAAAAGTATATTATTTGGATTATCAGCTCAACTGCATAACCAAGAGGCTCGAAATAACTAGTGAATTTAAAGAAGTAGAAATGTATGTCTCCTTTACCTAAAAAAGTCTGGGTAGTCAATCCAAGCCCGTTGGTGTTACTACAGTCATTAGAGATCCAGATCCTTCTATCTAATTGTTCTGTCAAACTCATCTTGAGCTTCCAATTAATAGTCTAAGATGTATGCTCTGGCTTTAGCTACAGTCTGTACTGAAACCAATGGAAAAAGAGAAAAAATGAAGTATTGAAAATAACTCTTAACTTTAAGGATGCAACCTAATGGTAGCATAAATCACTTCTGCCCGTATCCTATTAGCCAGAATTTGCAGGTATGTGACCATACCTTTCTTTAAAGAAAACATGAAAACGTAATAATTATGCAAGCAGTCCCTGGGCCCAAATAATATTCAGATATGCTATTTCTAAAGGAAGAAGGGGAGAATGGAGAAGCGCTGAGAGTTTCGGCCACAAGCAAGCTCCAACAAAGCACAAGTGTTCCACATTCCAAACAGAGATTGATTAATGCATATTTTATTCACCTTTCAGGAAAAAAATCAAATAATAATTTTCTTAATTAAATGTTTTTAAAAGATTTTCAAGCACCAGTTGTCAATGATGACAAAAAAAGTAATAAATATCACAAGGATAGGAGTGCGAAAACCTGCAGAGTTAGTCGTGCCTATATTGATATCAACCAGTTTCTCTACTACAGTAGAACCTGGGAAGATTTAATCAGGCATTGTAGATGCTGTAGAGGGAGCAGATGGCAGTACTAATGCAGTTCCTTGTGTAGTTCTGTGAGTGTCAAGGTGCTGTGTGAAGGTAAGGGTTGAGTCAAGTTTAATGACTCACAGAAGGCAAGTTCAAGAGATTATAAGACTAATAATGGCTCAAATGTGATACTGAGAAGAGAAGTATATCACTAGTGTTCAAAAAGATGAGGGAGATAGAACAGAACAAAATGAACAAGAATAAACAAAAAGATGGGGGGTGGAAAAAAGTGGTCGAGAGAATGGGTAAGGTATACTCATTAATACAGACGTCCATGGACTTTTCATCTACCCCATGGGTGTATTTCCTGAGCAATCCCTTACTTCAAGTGAATATGTTTTCGTTCTCTTCTTTTACTTCTATTGTTATGCTGCCTAAGATCCACAGCACAATAACGAACAGATAACTCCTAAATCATGAGATTCTCATGCTGTCTTTATTTTTATACACATATATCTTCCTGATGCTATTTCCCTTTCAGCTGCTGACCCATTCTTTGCTTCCCTGGACTCCCCAAAATTTGGCCTATAGTTTTTCTTTCTAATTCCTCTTCTCCCATTCTCATTTAAAACCATTCCAATCCAGCTTTTACATCAAACACCTTAGTGGAACTGTGTTCTTAAAGATTGCCAGTAAGCTCCAATTTGCTGCGTATAATATCAATTCTTAGTGCTCATATCATTAATTATTAGTATTTAACACATATGATTGACGACTCTCTCCCTCTTAATTCTCTTTCTTCACTTGTCTTTATTACTTCTCATTACTCTTCACTGGTTCCTTCTCTTTATGTCAGACTCTCAGTATTTGTTTGCCGCGGGCCTCAAGTTTTAGAGCCCTTTTCATCTCTATTAACACTTACTCCCTTGGAGATGTTATCCAGTCTAACGAGTTGAAATACCATCTTCCTGTTGTCCATGCCCAAAAGTGTACATCTACCTCCGGCTTCTCTCCCTTAACTCCAGTCTTACACTTCCAACTGATTATTCAATATCTCATCTTGGATATATAGTATGCATCTTAGACAAAATACATCCAATACTGAACTCCTGACCTTCCCCACCTGACCTACTCTAATTGCAGACTTTCACATCTTATTTGATGACAGCTCTTTATATCTAACTTCTCAAGCCAACAATGTGAGTCATCCTTTCTCTCACACCAGAAGTAATCATAATCTATTGTGAACACGTCTCCAGACAACCATTTTTTATTATTTCCACACGGACCCTCTTGTCTGAGCTACAATGATCACTTATCTGGATCATGTAATAACTTTCTAATAAGTCTCTCAAATAATACTCTTTTTCCTCCTATGGTCTCTCCACAGTGAAGAAATCAGAAGAGTGATCTTATCAAAGCATAATTCAAATTTTGCTACTTCTCTGTTAAAAACCCTGCCATGGTTCCCCATTTCACTTAGAGTAAAATCCAAAGTCTTTAAAAATGGCTAAAAAAAACCCTTCCAGATAGACATCCTGTTCACTTTCTAACTACTTCTTGCACATTCTATTCCAGACTGGCCTCCACATTTAAATAACAAAAGCCCTAGCTTCAGTTTTTCTATCTGCCTAGAACAGAGTTCTGCAAGATATCTACTTAACTTCCTCATTACATTCAAGTCTTTTCTCAATTATTAATTTCTTGAGGAATCTTATACCACAATCTGACTTAATATTTCATTTTCTCTCCTCTCTCTGGGAATTTTGATCCTCTAGTTATTTGTGTTTTTTTTTTTTTTGATAATTCATCACTAATTTAATTTATTGTTTACAGAAAGAATATTTTCTACATGATAACAAAGCTTTGAAATATCATGAGCTTTTCTTCACACCCCAGTATGTGGTCAACCTTCATAAGTGTTCTTTCAAGATTGAAATGCATTCTGCTGTTGTTGAGTGTAATGTACACTTATCCACAAGATCAAGTTAGTTAATTGCATTATTCAAATTTCTTGTATCCTTAGTGATTTTTTTCTGCTCAATTTATCAATTACCAAGAGAAGTGCATTTAAAATCTCCCATTCAAATAGTGCATTTTTCCCTGCAGTTCTGTGAAATCCTTAAATAATTTTGAGTCTATTAGTTGCATATAAGTTTATAGTTTTTGCGTCTTTTCTTTTATTTATTGAATTGCTCATCAGTATAAAGAGGTCTTCTTTATCTCTAGTAATGTTTTCTGCCCTCAGGCAGAGGCTAATCTTTATGGATATAAACTTAAGCTCCTTTGCCCTCTAGTTTCACTTTGGATCCAGACAAATGGAGGCACCAGAAATAATGTCTGCATTTGCCTGGGCAGGGTAGTCGTTCTCTACAACTACTGTGGGACAGCCTTCTTCTATACCTGCAAGTCTCACTTTTTTCCCTAACTTCTTCAGATATGGCATGAGTAATGCCTCCCTGCTATTGCTATCCTTGGAATGCTTTACGTTTCATTGTCAGTTTTCCTTAATATCTTTGTAAATTAATCCATTAATAAAGTGCCCCTTGATTACCTGGTTTGAGTATGCCATCTCTTTTATGCATCACATGACACAATAAGAAGGAACTTTTATTTCCTTTGCTTTAGGAGACATATCCAAAAAAATATTGCTATGATTTATGTCAAAGATATTCTGCCTATGTTTTCCTCTAGGAGCTTTATGATTTCCAGTCCCACATTTAGGTCTTTAATTAATTTTGAGTTTATTTTTGTACATGGTGTTAGACAATGTTCTTTTATTTTAACCTGGGTTATTTTTTTAATTTTGCATACACATTTTATTGACGTATAGTTGATTTACAATGTTCTGTTAGTTTCAGCTGTACAGCACAGTGACTCAGTAATATATATATATACACGCACATATATATATATTCTTTTTCAGATTATTTTCCCTTATAGGTTATTACAAAATATTGAGTATAGTTCCCTGTGCTGTACAGGAGGTTCTTGTTGGTTATCTACTTTATATATAGTAGTGTGTATATGTTAATTCAACCTCCTAATTTACCCCCCCACACACTTTTCTGCTTTAGTAACCATAAGTTTGTTTTCTATGTCTGTGGGTCTATTTCTGCTTTGTAAATAAATTCATTTGTATCTTTTTCTTTCATTATTTTACCTGTAGCTCTCCAGTTTTCCCAGCACCACTTATTGAAGAGACTGTCTTTTCTTTACTGCATATTCTTGCCTTCTTTGTCATAGATTAATTGACATAAGTGCATGGGTTTATTTTGGGTGTCTCTATTCTGTTCCGTTGACCTATGTGTCTGTTTTTGTGCCAGTACTATACTATTTTGATTACTATAGCTTTGTAGTATAGTCTGAAGTCAGGGAGTGCGATTCCTCCAGCTCTGTTCTTCTTTCTCAAGATTGTTTGGGCTATTCTGGGTCTTTGTGTTTCCATACAAATTGTAAAATTATTTATTCTAGTTCTGTGAAAAATGTCACTGGTATTTTAATAGGGATTGCACTGAATCAGTAGATTGCCTTGGGTAGTATGCTCATTTTAACAATAGTAATTCTTCCAACACAACAATAGGGAATATCTTTCCATCTGTTTGTGTCACCTTCAATTTCTTTCATCAGTGTCTTATAGTTTTCTGAGTAGAGGTCTTTCACCTCCTTAGGTAGGTTTATTCCTAGGTATTTTATTCTTTTTGATGTGATGGTAAATGGGATTATTTCGTTAATTTCTCTTTCTGATAGTATGTTGTTATTGTATAGAAATGCAACAGATTTCTGTATATAAATTTTTTATCCTGAAACTTTACCAAATGCATCGATGACCTCTAGTAGTTTTCTGGTGGCATCTTTAGGATTTCCTATGTATAGTTTCAGGTCATCTGCAAACAGTGACAGTTTTACTTCTTTCTTTGCAGTTTGGGTTTTTTGGTTTTTTTTTCTTCTCTGATTAGGACTTCCAAAACTATGTTGAATAAAAGTGGCAAGAGCGGGAATCCTTGCTTTTTGTCTTGTAACTGATCTTAGAGGAAATGCTTTCAGCTTTTCATCATTGAGTATGGTGTTAGCTACCATATGACTCAGCAATTCCACTTCTGGGTATATATCGGAAAAAAACAAGAAAGCTAATTCAAAAAAATACATGCACCCATTCTCATAGCAGCATTATGTTATACACACACACACCCATACATACATACAATGTAATACTGCTCAGTCATAAAAAAGAATGAAATTTTACCATTCGCAGTAATATGGATGAACTTGGAGGGCATTATGCTAAGTGAAATAAGTCAGAGAAAGACAAATACTGTGTGATATCATTTATATGTGGAATCTAAAAAAATACAACAAACTAGTGAATGAGACAAAAAAGAAGGCTCACACATATAGAGAACAAATTAGTGGTTACCAGTGGGGAGAGGGAAGGGGGGAGGGGCAATATAGGAGTGAGAGAAAAAAAGGGTTATCACGTGATTATATGAAATTGTGTGTGTGAAAATTTTGAGAACTGTAAAGCACTATAGAACTTAAAGAATCTTTTATTAAATAAAAAATAAAGAGCTTGATAAAATATTTCTCCACCTCATATCTAGGGCCACAGATTTACAGCTGGAAAACATTAATGGCCACCTTATCTCCTATATACAACTACTTCCAAATCTGAAAGGATATTACCTAAATCACACTGTTTATGTGTATCAATTTTGGAATTAGTTCAGATGTATTTACTTACAAGTGACAGCAAATTCAAATAACTGTTACTTAAACATATGACATTCACAAGTTTTAAACATAAATCATTCAAATAAATATATTTTTCTAGCAAACCTATATGTATTAATGTATACATATATCCGTAAACTGAAGCAAATGTTTCAAAACCATAGTTACACACAGTAGTACATGCACTTCATTCAGATATTTTCTATTCTATACTTTTAAAAAAATTCTGGTTTCCACCTAGTAAATTTATTTCATATCCTACTCACAACCTTGAGTTTGAAAAAATATTGACTAAAACCCTAAAGATATTTACACAAAGCCACCCCTAGATGCAAAGGAGCCTAGGAAAATGAATAGCTAATCACTGCAACCTCTGTAGTGGGAAAAGTGGGGAGGAGGGATGGAGAGATAACTTTTGTGAAAGCTATAAAAGAAAGCACAGGCAACAAAAGCAAATATAGACAAGTGGGACTACACCAAACTAAAAAGCTTCTGCCTGGCAAAGGAAACAATTAATAGACTGAAAAGGCAACCTACAGAATGGGAAAAAAAAATTGCAAACCATTTACCTGATAATGAGTTAATCTCCAAAGTATAACTCAACAGCAAAAAAAAAAAAAAAACTTGAATAAAAGATTTGATATGAAGAAAAAAAATGCTCAGCATCACTAGTCATCAGGGAAATACAAATTAAAGCCATAATATTATCTTATACCTGTCAAGACGGCTATTATAAAAAAAATCAACCAAACAAAAAGCAACAGTTGTTGGCAAGGATATAGAGAGTATAATCCAACTACTAGATACTTATAGAAAATAATTTAAATCAGGATCTCAAATATTATCACTTCCATGTTCATTGCACCTTTATTCATAATAGCTAAAATGTGGGAAAAACCTAAATGTCCATTGAAAGATGAATAGATAAAGAAAATGTGATATGTACACATGATGGAATATTATTCAGCCTAAAAACAGGAAATTCTGTAACATGCAATAGCATGGCTGAACCTTCAGTGCACTATGCTAGGTGAAACCTGAGATACCTAAAATAGTCATATTCTATGAATCGAAGAGTGGAATGGTGGTTGCTAGGGGCTGGGCGAGAAGGAAAAGGGGATTTATTGGTTAATCAGTGTAAAGTTTCAGATAAGCAAGATGAATAATTCTAAAGATCTGCTGTACATTTTACCTGTCAATAATACTGTATTGTACACTTATAAATTTGTTAAGACAGCTGTTCTCATGATAAGTATTCTTACCAAAAAAAAAAAGAGAGCAAACTTTAAAAAATCCAAAAAGAAAAAACCTTGGAAAGGTCATAATCTAGTATTTTATCAAAACCTTTTTTAAAATTAGTATATTTACAGAAAAATGCACAGATCTTACGTATACCGGTTGAGAAATTTTGATGAACGTATGCATCTGTGTAACTACCATCCCATTTAGTATTTAGAACAGTACCATTACCCCAGAAAAGTTTCTTATATTCTTCCTAGTCAATTTTCTATTTACTCTCAGAGAAAACCATAGTGCTTGCTTCTAGTTTTTGTATTTTAGTTTTCTATAAATCAGCTCCCACACTCTGTTCTGCCTGGCTGCTGTCCTCAACAAAATGCTTTTGAAATTGATGCACGTAAGAATCACTCATTGCTTTATTGTCACTAAGTCTTATTCTGTAGTGTAAGTATACCAGAAGTTGCTTAACCATTTTCCTCTCGATGCCACTTGTATTGTTTCCAGTTTGGGATACAAGTAAGGCTACTGTGACCGTTGTTTGACGTTGCTTTTTGTAGACGCTCATTTCTATTTTCATTTGGCAAGTACTTAAGAGTTGACTTGCCAGCTCTTTGAGTAGGTATATGTGTTAACTTACTAAGAAATTGCCTCTTGAAACAATTCTAGTTTGTGTGAAATGATTTCTCACTAAGGTGGTGGAGCAATTTTTCCTGTGCTTATTTGTTATACATCTACCTCATTTCATGAACTGTGTGATCAAGTATTTTGCTCTTACTTTATTTGATTACACTGTCTTCTAATCATGTAGTCTAGGAGTTCTTTATATGTGTTAGATACAAGTCATTTCTCAGATACCTGGATGAGTGAGTATTTTCGCGTTGTGTCATCTTTTCATTTTTGTAGTGGCATTTTGGTTCAGCATACATTTTAAATTATGAGTTGTCCACATTAACTTTACGTATGATATGTAGTAGGGAACAAGGGTGTTTGTTTGTTGTTTGTTTTTCTAATGGATGTTTTTCCATTATCATTTGTTGAAATGACTTTCCTTACCCACTGAATTGCCTTGGCACCTGTTTCAAAAATCAATTGACTATGTATGTGTGGGACTATTTCTGTGTTTTGTTGATTTGATCTATTTGTTCATTCATTAATTCATCCTGATTAGAATACCATACTCTCTAGAAAATTTCATTATCTATCTTACCTCATTTTTCATATTTACTGAATTTACATAGTAAAAATATGGCACAATTTATTCATTAGTTCCCATTTTAATAAAACTCTCAGTTGTGCTCATACTTTTAAAAATATTTTTGAACAGCATTATAAATGTTGTTTCAAATAATACAGATATATATCTTATAGTTACTTTATTGTATAGTAACATTATTGGAAAAGTTATTAGTCATACCAGTTTAATTTTAATAGATGGTCTAATAGGGAATTGACCATTTTATTTTCTATTTCTACTTTGATATTACTTGTTTAGTGAGAAACAATGGATTCTTGCCTATTTATTTTGTATCAAGCTAGCTTCCCAAAATTCCATATTAATACTATAAGTTCTACATTGTCTTTAATTTTTTTTGCAAAGAACAATTATATTATCTATCTCTTTTCCCCATTCTTTTTTTTTTTTATGGTACGCAGGCCCCTCACTGTTGTGGCCTCTCCCGTTGAGGAGCACAGGCTCTGGACGCGCAGGCTCAGCGGCCATGGCTCACGGGCCCAGCCGCTCCGCAGCATGCGGGATCTTCCCGGACCGGGGCACGAACCCGTGTCCCCTGCATCGGCAGGCGGACTCTCAACCACTGCGCCACCAGGGAAGCCCCCCTCCATTTTTTTAATTAAAAATTTTATTGAAATATATTTGACATGTAATATGTACATTTAAGGTGTACAGCATGCTGAATTAATATATTTATATATTGTAATATGATTGCAATTACAGTGATAGATAGATAGTGACCTCTATCACTTAACATAATTATCATTTGTTTTGGGGGGCAGCAATAACTAAGATCAACCCCACAGTATTTGAATTATTTAATTCTTTGTTTTAAACTTGGCCTGTTACAATTATTGTGTGGTTTCTGTCACGTGGTTGGCCCCCAGCTGGTTAGATTACATGATGTTTAAAATCCACTGTGACACTAAGAATTAATTATTCTTTCAGGGATATAAAAGCAAATCTCCTCTTTTTTTTTTTTTCTTTGGTGAACTGCATCACAGGATATATAAAGACACAGGACAGAGGATTTTAAAATAGTTTTTGATCCATGCCACATATATTAAATAATATATTAGACACCATTACTTTATATAAATTAGCTATAATGTGGAGTCAAATTTTTTTCTTAATCATGGAACAAATTAACATTGCTGTAAACCTATACCACTAGTATTCATTGTAATGTTCTCCTAATTTGCTTTCAAATATAAGGAATTTCCAGGCCCCTTAGGAAACAGTCATGCTTCCTAATTTTAGTTAAAATATTCTGTATTAGAGTGACATTTGCTCTTTAAGTGTCATGTAATGTATATGATATATGCTTGCCTTGTGGTAGTATTAAAATAGGCTATATGGGGCTTCCCTGGTGGCGCAGTGGTTGAGAGTCCGCCTGCCGATGCAGGGGACACGGGTTCGTGCCCTGGTCCAGGAAGATCCCACATGCCGCGGAGCGGCTGGGCCCGTGAGCCATGGCCGCTGAGTCTGCGCGTCCGGAGCCTGTGCTCCGCAATGGGAGAGGCCGCAACAGGGAGAGGCCCGCGTACCGCAAAAAAAAAAAAAAAAAAAAAGGCTGTATGTAATACTTCAATCAGTTGATTGTTAATTAAAATAAATTAAGAAAAATGGAAAGTGTTATGATGAACTCATTATAATTCACTTCAAAAGAAAAATATTCCACATTTTGAGGGAAAAAAGAACTAAGAAATATTCCAAGTGGTACAATATAGTGTTTAAGGAAGACTCCGTACCATTTATGTGATCTTTTGAGTTTTCCTTTAATATGAGAATGCAGGCATTCCTGAATGGCCATTAAGAACCACGATATTATTGCTATTTTATAACGCATGTCTTTATCTCCCTAAACAAATGCCAATGGCAGTCATCAAGTTCATATACTCCATGAAGTCCCTGAAAGTGTAATCTTTCGTACATGAAAATACGCATTAACATGAACATCCTGAAGACAAGAGAATACTTTCAGTCCAGAAAGAAAGATCAAAGCAAGATCACTTTGGAATTTTCAAATAATGAAGAGAAACACTGGAGATAAAAGTGAGACAAAAAGTAAGCTACAAGATGTCAATGGAAAATGATACAGATGAACCGGTTTGCAAGGCAGAAATAGAGACACAGATGTAGAGAACAAATGCGTGGACACCAAGGGGGAAAAGTGAGGGTGGGGTGGTGGTGGTGGGATGAATTGGGAGATTGGGATTGACATATATACACTAATATGTATGAAATAGATAACTAATAATAACCTGCTGTATAAAAAGTTTTTAAAAAGATGTCAACGGAAATAAAAAGTAGTAAATCGATGTCATGGGAAATCACAAAATTTCTGCAACTTCTTTCAAAGAAAATATTCCTCTGTATGTGTTGGGAGGGCATATTAAGATTCAGAGTTGTGCAAAGAGTGTATAATTAACTTGGAGAATTCAGGTTGAAGCATATCAAACTATATGATTCATCACCAAAACACAGCATATTTTCTCCTGAATTTTCTTCCAGCAAGCATGGTTTATAGTATTCAAAATTTTAATGAACGTTTTAAAAGTGGGGCAGTCGTCTATAATAGTACCCAGTGATCTCTGCCCCCTAATTTCATGCCCTTCTACAAACTTCTCCCCTGGGGTGTGGGCTGAAGTCCTTTGTGAGTAGGTATTGTCCCCATAAGTAATGGTGAGGAACAAGAATAAGCACAGAATTAGGAACAAACATCAGAGAGAGGTTGAAGTGTATGAGTGGAAATGCACCAGTGATAGCACAATGAAATAATGAGCATCTCATCACTTCAGGCTTTTTAAATTGTCAGAAAGTTGAAGAAGCGAGTTATATCTTTAGAGAGGTGTATGAAGAGAGGTATATAAACGGAGAGTACTCTTCTACGAATTTGTAAACAGTACTTCCCACGGCTTGCTCTTACTTTGTCATAACAAATTCCCTGCTATTAACAAGACTGGACCAATCTGTCAGTTTATGAATTAAGAGAATGGCCTAATTACAACCATATGAAATGAACCAATAAGCACATTATAAATAAATGGAATTATAGATAATTAGGTAGATCTATAGATAATAGAACAATGAAGATTTCTCTAATTGAACAAAGTCATAGAATATTAAGATTCCTAGCTGTAGAGAAAGCTAAAGGGTCAACAGAACAGCCTCTTCTTCCTTATGAGTATTCAGTTACCTTATTTCTCTTGCTTCCTTTGATATTAGAAGCACTCATGTGCTGAGCTCCAGCCAAAGACCTGTGTTACTTTTAGGCCATGCTGATGAAAATATGTTATCCTACATATTCTTCTCTGTTTCTTAGTACCTGGCATATAGACAAATCCTAGAGCGACTGTGACAGTTATAAATTGAAAATGGCCTGATCACAATATAGAAGAAGCCTTGTCATCTGATTTACTACTTAGATGAGTACCAGCCAGCCAGCAACATCACATCAGAGTGGGACTTGAGCAATAAATACAATTATTTAGTTATATCACTGTGTGTGTGTGTGTGTGTGTGTGTGTGTGTGTGTGTGTGTTTAGATTTGCCTGTTACAGCAACCAGCATTTATTTGTTCTGATCACTATGTTTCGCAGATAAAAGGTTCTTGTGTACTTTTTCAGGGGAAAAACAAATATCAGAGCAAGGATATTGAGAAGATGCTGCATGTAGAGAGAAAGCACTTAGTGGTTAAGAGCACAAATTTTTAGACTTGAGTTTGAACTCTGACCCCCACCACTTAATAGCTGTGTAGTCTTGGGCAATGCCTTTGAATTCTCTATGCCTCAGTTTCCTCTGGTATAAAATGGAGTTTTTAACTCCATAGTTGCTAACTTTTATACTGTTCTAGAGAATAAATGTGTGGAGATATTTGTAGCACATGACATAGCAACTGGCACATTTAAGCAATCTGCCATTCTCAGTGTTCCTTCTCCTGAACCACCTGCGTCTCCTTTTTCTTATACTTCCTACACTTATTCCTTGGTGAGCACGCTGTATTCACCATCTATCCCTTCTCATTATCCCCACACAGGCATTTTATTATTTTCACAGACTACCAGAAGGACTGAAAAAAAACAAAATATATCTAGCGATTTAGACATAAGCAGAAAGGATTTCAATCGTAGAAAATAGATGACTAAGTTTTTAGACTCCCAGTAAATTAGGAAGGATTTTATCCTTTTGGAATAAGGATAAAAGACTTCATAATGAGAATAAAAAGCTAAATAATAGAGTAAAAATGGAAATTGTGAATTATGTTTGCCTTAAAACATTATATTTAAATATAGTTTTAAAGACTGCCTATGTTATAATCTTATTATTCATTTTAGAATAAGACCTTTTGGGAAACATTGAGATTATAAATCCAGACAATTGGAACAGAGAGCCATTGTATCAATCTTCAAGTGATATAATTTTGATATTTGAAAAACATGATTAAGGTACCATTTTGTTCCTTGGTGTAGTAATAACAATAATGGCAAACATTTCTATAATGCTATGAGCTAGTCACTTTTGTAAGGGTGTTATATACACTAACTCATTTAATCCTTGCAACAATTCTATGCGGTAGGTACTACATTATCTCTATAAGAAACTTCATTTGTAAAGATAAGGTTAAATAAACTTCACATATTAATAAATGGCATATACTTCAGGATTCAAACAAAGGCAGTCTAGCTGAAAAGTGAGTGTTCTTAACAGATACACTTTACTGCTGAGGATTTATGTTTTATTACATTCAGGATTTTAATGTTTTAAGAAATGAATGAACCCTATGGTACAAATATATTTAATATTAATTTTTCATTTTAGGGGGTTATGATCACTTGGAACTAACTTTTTAAAAAAATGTCCCCAGCAGTTTATGTGTCCACATAGGAACATATTTACAACTGGAGAGAAAGGTACAACCTGTGACTGTGAAGCAGATTTGCTCCCTGAAAAGTTGACTGAGTCAAGAGGAAAATCGAGTCCAAGGATCAGCTTGGAACTGAGCACTGTAGCATGAAATGAAATGCAAAGGCTGATTCATATGCAAATTTAATGATGAATGGCAACACACTGCATTTTAAGGAAATCTCTAATAAGACGCGTAAGGATCAATGCTAGGTCAAGTCTTGTTCAACAGCATTTATAATTAGCTGGGACAGGAAGTAATGATTAGATTGATGGCTCTTACAGGTGGTGTTAATTTGAGAAGTAAAACAGGCATCTAGCTGTCAATATGCCAATGTTTTATAGAAACTAGGATGAAAGAAAGAAAGAAAGAAAGAAAGAGGGAGGGAGGGAGGGAAGAAGGAAGGAAGGAGAGAAAAAGAAAGACATGGATACATAGATATTGTCTTAAAATATGGAGAAACAATGTTCTATTTTGACACTGATAGCATTTTGTTTTCTAAATAAATTCAATACATTTAGTATACGTAATTTAATATGTGATGATTCAGTTTCTTTATAAACTTCAGTCATGGTAATGGTTGAGATAATTTAATGACACGTTTGAGACGCTGAATACAATCCTTGCCACTGATTCTGGAAAAGCTACACTTTGGAGTTAATTGACTACTCTTATGGTTTATAATTCCTTACCTTTAGGATCTTTGCTGTCACTTATTGTTCTTTTATCTCTTAACTGTCTCTCAAATCCATTATAACTTGTTATGGCTATGTACATTTCTATGTTCAAGCTTATGAGAATTGTTTACAAATAGTTTTGGAATGAGGATCTACTGATTCTTAGTCTTATGGGTGAGATGAAACACTATGACATGTATTTATTAAACTTCTCTGTTTTCCTTTGTTGTGGTTTCTAGATATGATTTCCAGATAGGTGAAGTGATCTCAGAATCCTTAAGGCTTCAAGTGTTATTCTCCCCCACTGGGATCAATGTCATAGATTAATTTGATAGAATCTATTTGCAAGACAAATGTTGTGGAAACCTACTTTGAAGATAGTGTAAGTATACAATTTCCTCCCTAAGTTTTTTTTCAATATATCATTTAAATTCATCTTCTATAAATCCTCATACCCTCAAGCAACTATTCTTATTAATAAATCTCTCTTGTTTTCCACATCCACATTGACAAGGGCCCATAATAAACATGATAAACTGGAGAGTTAAAAAGAAAACAGTAATTATCTGAGGCCTATTTACAAACTGCAGCTATCAACTCTGAAAAGGGAATATTAGTCATTGAAACATTCTGAAGCACCACATAAGTTTTCTTTAAAACTTTCTTCAAGCAGTACTTGATCCCGCTTCCATATTGCCTAATAATATTAACATGTTAATTCTGCTTTTCCTAAATTATCTTCCAACACAATGTACTCAAGATATAAGCGGTTTTACTATGTTAATAAAGGTATATAGTCTAGATCAATTTACATTAACTAACTGATACATTTCTGATAGATAAATACAAATAAATTGTTCACATAAAGTTAACACACAGGTGAAAATATAACAACAATAAAATAAAATTAACTAATAATCTGAGACCCAGTTACTTGCTCTCATTGAGGAAGATTAAATTTGTCCCAGTCATTTGTACTGAGGTTCAGAATAACCTGCTGTCATCTGAGTTAAATAATGCTTTCTGTACTTGGTGGAAAGGTACACATTTTAGAATTCTTTTGTTTGGAAATTATCTCATTATAATAAAAAAGACAGACTACTTAAGGATTTTATTCCTGTAATTATCCCTTCACCCTTCTGCATGACCTCTCTATTATCTCTGAATTTCCAAACTTGTGCTAATAGCCTCATCTTTAATCATTACGCATCAGAATCCTATCCTGCTCAGGCTACTACACTATTTGCTACAAGTACATACCATTTTACCTCTAATATTATTTATTTGTCCTCTATAACTCTCTGTTTCTTTTTTTTTTTTTTTTTTTTATGCGTTACGCGGGCCTCTCACTGTCGTGGCCTCTCCCGTTGCGGAGGACAGGCTCCGGACGCGCAGGCTCAGCGGCCATGGCTCACGGGCCCAGCCGCTCCGCGGCATGTGGGATCTTCCCAGACCGGGGCACGAACCCGTGTCCCCTGCATCGGCAGGCGGACTCTCAACCACTGCGCCACCAGGGAAGCCCCCTCTCTGTTTCTTTTTTAAGCAATGCCACCAGAGGTTTTACAATTTCATTAGTTTTTTCAAATAACCCATTTTGGGTGGGTTCGTCCTCCCTATTGCCTCTTTGTTTACTTATATTATTAAATATATTTCTGATTTTATCTGTATTATTTCCTCCTATTTTTGACTTTTTCTACTGCTTTATTTCTATCTAAAAACAGATATTTTTAGCCTTTCTTTTCTACTCTAAGAATTGGATGTTATCATTTTCCCGCTATAGATTTATTTCACAAGCTTTGATATTTAATATTTTTATCTCCCATTTCTTAGTGGTTCTAATTTCATAGAATTTCTTTTTGCTTTTCATACAATTACTATTATGATCTATAGTGTCCATATGTATAATGCTTTTAAGGGGGCTATTATTATTGTTACTATTATTACTTATTTCTAATTTATTTGTATTTTGGTCAGACAATGTGATTTTTAATGATAGCAATCAATAATAGGAATCTTTAGATGTTTTCTTTGACTTGTTTTCTGGTCAAGTGTATGGTCCACTTGTTTATTTATTTATTATTTTAGTAGTTCTTGGAACAGTTTTTTTCCTCCATTTGTGACACAAAGTACTATAAAATATGTATCCACTAGACCAAGGTTATTAATTATTTTGTTCTAATATTTTATGTTCTTACTATTCCTTTTCCTTTGTTCTACTACCGAAGCTGGTATTGAACTGTTACTATGTTGGGGTATTTTTTAATTTGTCGTTATAAGTCTGTCAATTTTTTTTTCATAATAGTTTGAGGTTATGTGATTATGTATATGCTATTTAAATTGTTGCAGCTTCTATTAAATTGAAATTCTTCCATTATGTAATGACCCTCTTAGTGTCTGGAAATGCATTTTGTCTCCAAATTTTTTTCTTTTTGTTTGTAATCTATACCAGCTTTCTTCCAGTTAGTAGTTGCCAAATATATCATTTTTCCATCTTTTTATTTCAAAATTTCTGTGTCCTTACTACTACAATTTTTTTTCTTGTTAAAAGCTGAGAGCTGGCTGTTTTGTTGGCTTGTTTCTAAATCTGTCCACTTCAACCTTTTAACTGGAGAGCTGAGTACATTTGCACTTATTATGACTAATCATGTATTGGGGGTTATTTCTACCATCTGCTTTCTTTGGCTTGAGTGTTTTGTTATCCAAAATTTCAGAAATGGAGACCTGATGGAAATAAAGCGGCATTTATTTGAGCTTTGTTAGGACTGCAGCCCGGGAGACACAGATTCAAGAAGCATTTGAATTGTGTTCTGCCGGACTGCAAACTGGAGGAGGCTTATGAAGGAAAAAGCCACAAGACTGCACCATAAACTGTCAAGAATTAGGATTGGAGTTGGCAAGAAGAAAGGGTGCTTGTTAATCAAGGATTGGTTAGGGTCTGAAATGATTACATAGTTGCAAAAGTAGGGGGGAGGGGGCTTTGAAACTACAAGGTTGCAGCTAACAGCTGCCAACAGATGCTGTTTTGAAAACCCCTGGTGGTGCCCTAGAGTTTGATACAGTTCAGAGAAAATTCAAGTTCCTCAGTGTTTCAGGAACCTGTCTGAAAGCACATCCTCCACGGCCACCTGGCTTCATTTTTGTTGCCTGAACCAGAGTTACTCCATTTTGATTTTTACATGATCTTTAAATATGTCATCAGTTTTTATTTTTCTCTATTTTCAAATTTTTCTCTTCTATTTTGGAAGTTACATCTATTCTTTTTGTGTTTAGCCTTCAAAATTTAATATGCAAACTTAGTAGTATCCAAAATTAATAACATTTCCCCTCTGTTTAACTGTTTACAACTGTTTTGTTTTTATTTTCTAAATTTTCTTAACAGTAGAGCATTTCACAGATAAAAAGTTTTTAAGTTGATGAAATCTGATTTATCAACCTTTCAACTTATGGATCCTGCTTTTGGTGTCAGGGCTTTGCTTTACCCTAGATTCTGATAAGTTTCTCTTGAGATTATTTTTTTCTAAAAGTTTTATGATTTTACATTTTATGTTTAAATTATGATCCACTTTGAGTTAACTTTTGCATTAGGTGTGAGACTTACGTTGAGGTTTTGAGGTTTTGGGGGTTTTTTTGTTTTGTTTTGTTTTGCCTATGGATAACCAATTACTCTAGCCCCATTTTTAAAAAAACACTATTTTTCCTCCATTTAATTATTTTTTCACCTTTGTCAAAAATCTAATATTCATATGCATCTATCTTTGGTTTCCCTATTCTGTTTCATTATCTATAGGTCTATCATTCCTACAATATTACATAGTCTTGAATATTGTAGTTATAAAAAAGTCTTGAAATTAGGTAGACTCATTTCTCCAAATTTATTCTCGTTTTTCAAAGTTATTTTAACTATTACAGTTATTTTCCATTTTCAAATAAATTTCAGAATATTTTAATCAACATCTACAAAATATCCTGCTGGAATTTTGACAGGAATTTATCAAACCTGCATATAAATTTGGGGAGAAATGACATCTTTACTATGTTGAGTCTTCCAGGCCATGAACACAATCTGTCTCTCCATCTATTTAGGTCAGCATTTTGCAGTTTTTTGCATATGAGACCTTGTACATGTTTTGTTAGACTGCTACCTAAGTATTTTATTTATACCTAAGTAATTTATTCTTTTTAAGCAGCTGTAAATGATATTGTATTTTTAATTATTTCTGTGTCCATGTGTTTAATAGTAATATATAAAAGTACAATGGATTTTCAAGACTTGTCTTGCATCTTGCAACACTGATAAATTCACTTATTAGTTCTAGGATTCTTTTTTTTTTGGTAGCTTCGTTGGGATTTTCTACATAGATGATCATGTTCTTCACAAACAAGGAGAGTTTTATTTCTTCTTTTCCTAACTGTATGCCTTTTATTTACTAATCCTGCCCTATTCTTGCTTTACTTCACTCAGCAAAACTTCCAACACTATAATGAATAAGAGTGGTGAGAACAGATATCTCTGCTTTATTCCCAGTCCTAGGGTTGGAAGAAATAGCCTTTTGTTGGAGCTGTTTTTCTTCTGCTTGTTTTTCCTGCCCCTCTTGGTGTTTCTGAATCGCTACCTTCTTCAGCTTCAAGTGTGGAATATACAAAACAAAATGAAAGCCCAGGGAACTGATGACTATGTCATTCCTATGGCAAATGAGATCCCTAACCTGGCTGCCTTCGTGTTCCCATTTTCAGAGCATCCTAATATTTGTTTTATAGGAAATGTCCAGGGATATTTAGCTGTACTTAGCTGGAGGGTTAGGGGGAAATATGTCATCCCAACTTCTCTGATTTTTATATTTTAACTCATAATACTTCCTTAAACTTCTCCATGCTATGATTTTGCCTGTCTTGCCCAACTTGAGAGGTGATGGTCAACTTTTTACAAGTAGAATATTCTACTATTTTGTATTGACAATAAGAGCTATTTCCAGTTAGCTTCATGGTGAAAGTGATCTCAGAGAGGCAGCAGGGAGTGGTGGCGTGAAGCGAGATCTTAATTCCCTGCCCAGGAATTGAAGCTGGGGAGCCTAGATGAAAACCAGGAATCCTAGCCACCACACACCCTGGCTCTTGTCCCCAGTGAAAAATGCGTGTCTCACAGAGGCAAAACTGTAAAAACAGGTACAAAGGTTATTATTAGAGACATAGCGCAACAACAAGTGGGAGAGCGCACAGAGAAACAGTTTATTTAGTCAAGACAGAAGCAAGGCAGAGATGCCCACCCAGAGAGCAAGGGTGTGGGCGTCCTCCCTAATGAAGACGAGCGCAGTGAAGAGGCCCTTAAATCATTTATATACAGGGCAGATCTTCCAGGTCTTTGTTTACCTTTGGCCAATTATCTGGTTTCTTTTTCTACATCTGACCTGCCCTAGGACCCTCCCCAACATGCGTGTGCAACTTTTTTCCAAGAAGTATTACAGCCCAGAGGCCTATGGGACAGCCTTAGCATCACATACTATGGGGTAGTGCTCCCTCCTTTTTGACCCCCAAGGAGCCTTTCTGCGCATGTGCAATGTCTCCCTTGCCCCAAGGATGGGAAATGTATGACCTCTTGATCTTCTAACAGGGTTTAGTCCCACTCTGTCCCTGCCATAAAAATGTCCAATGTCCTGTTATTTACCCTATTTCTGTTACTGGTTTTTATATCGAGGTGCAGACCTCAAAATATAGACAGGAGTCCCGTCATAACTATGTAGTCCTGGAGCCCATTTGTCTCTGGCTTCACGAAATGTAAACAGGAGGCTGGTAATGAATGACCGGCCTGCAGCCCATCTTCTTCTCACCCCAGAAAGTGTGAACCGGAAGCCAGTTGTAAATGTCTAGCCTGGAGCCCATCTATTTCCTGCCTCAAAAGGAGTTTTTAGGACTTGCCTGGTGGCGCAGTGGTTAAGAATCTGCCTGCCAATGCAGGGGACATGGGTTCGAGCCCTGGTCCAGGAAGATCCCGCATGCCGTGGAGCAACTAAGCCCGTGTGCCACAATTACTGAGCCTGTGCTCTGGAGACCGCGAGCCACAACTGCTGAGCCCGCGTGTCACAACTATTGCAGCCCGTGTGCCTAGAGACTGTGCTCTGCAGCAAAGAGAAGTCACTGAAATAAGAAGCCCGCACACCGCAACAAAGAGTAGCCCCTGCTCGCCGCAACTAGAGAAAGCCCGTGCACAGCAATGAAGACCCAACACAGCCAATAAATAAATAAATTTATTTAAAAAAAAAAAAGGAGTTTTTAAATTCCTATCCCCTACTCCTGGACAAACAGACACAATAACACTTCCTGCCATTAAGCAAATAATCCAATCCCTAGCTGCAGATATTCAAGGGGTTGTAGCTGCTTAAGCATTTTATATCTACATTATCATCTCTTTACAAAATAATGAAAACTTACACGTGTGTGTCAGGAACATAGATGCATAGAATATAAGTCAATTTGGAACAATATACTGTTTCCAAAGAATAGAGAAAAATTTGAAAATATCTCTTGTATTTGGAAAACTGGAATGGCAAATATACTACTCATTTATTTCAGTCTCCTTGTCACTGACAGGAAATCTGGAAAGAGAATTGTGCTTTGTGACTCCCTAGCAGCTGGGTTTATTGCAAAGCAAGCTTTACTTAATTCCTGGGATTAACAGGGCTAGTATTAGGGCATTATTTTTCCCCAATATTTTAATAACCACAGCTGTGCTTACTCATGGGCAGAGAAAGGAGAGAAGAAGAGAAATTCCTAGCATGTATGGGATCATCAAAAATATCATCCCTGAGGGTCACCACAATCCTAAAAGCCATCCATTTGTATTCTGAAGATAAACTGCATCATTAGCAAGATGTCTAGCTCCCATGGTTGAGAAATTCTATTCAGAGAAAATTAAATAGCTGGCTGATTTGCATACTGCACATATTCTTAGTATACATTTGTTTGAATTTTTTAAAGTACAACAGAAGCCTGCAGTATGCAATTAGAGATATAACAAAGAATTTCATGTACTTTTTAAAAGCCAAATTCACAATTGTTATGAATTTAGGTCCTTAATGTGCCATGCTTAATTAGACTAACAGAGAATAATAATTTAAAATGTAACTTTAAAACTGGAAAACAAACTTCAAATACTTTGTCATAGTGATTCTGTTCAAATATCTTATATTGAAACAGTATTCTAAAGCACTATGTATCTTCAGCATGATTTTATTCTTATGGACTATAACCCATCTTGGAATGAAAAGACTTTCACCTCTAAAAATATGGGTAACTTTATAGATTTTGTAATGTATTGTAAATAGGTAGTACAACCATTATATTTTGGGTTTATTTTGTTATTTAATTTGAGCTACACCCACTAAGCCATACACATCCTTCTCAATGCTACTAACTTAAGCTTAATATGTTATATGATACAAAAAATTCTAAATTTTATAGCAGATAATGTCTCCCCTTTAAAATTGCTCCCAGATTTTAATACAATCTTATTTTATACCTACATGTGGATAATGATAGCTCCCTAGTTACAATTAAAATGCCTTGTCTTCTCTTGAAGTAACTGAAGTAATAATAAAAATGGGAATAATTAAGCAGCAGATGTTCACAAAATGGAAAAAGTGCAATACATTATCTGATCAAAAGTGAATTTAAAAAAGCAAAAAATCTGAAAAAGACTAGCATCATGGGCTTGAGACAAAATACATCATGAAGTTACCTACAACCTGGTAGCCTGTTGACTTATGGACTGATATTAGTTTTCAACCAATTTTTTTTTTTTCACAGTACATGGGCCTCTCACTGTTGTGGCCTCTCCCTTTGCGGAGCACAGGCTCTGGACGCGCAGGCTCAGCGGCCATGGCTCACGGGCCCAGCCGCTTCGTGGCATGTGGGATCTTCCCGGACCGGGGCACGAACCCGTGACCCCTGCATCGGCAGGTGGACTCTCAACCACTGCGCCACCAGGGAAGCCCAGTTTTCAACAAATTTTTGTGCTCAAGTTTTTTTGAACCGAAAACTGCTCCAAATTTACTGCTGAGACATAAATGAGTGAGACATAAATTAAGAGCAGCTAGACTTACAAACTTCTCTCTCATCTTCACTCATATGAAAATGTATGTAAATGAAATTGCCATCCTCTTTTGTTGAAAAATGCAGTCAGACTACTGAACTGAGGTCATCATCATCAAATCACAGGAGTCCACAAGACTGGGCTCAGGGCAATTTCTTAACCTAACTTCATAAGTTATGAACAGGTTTAATGCTGGTATTTATAATACCCCTATGGCAGAAATAGGATGTTTTTCTTATGTACCCGCTGTAGACCAAATGTTTGTTTCCACACCAAATTCGTATATTGAAGCCCTGATCCCCAGTGTGATAGAGCTGGGGTCTTATGGAGGAAATTAGGTTTAGATGAGAAGATAAGGGTGGTACCCCCATGAAGGGATCTGTGTCCTTATAAGAAGAGGAAGAGATCAGAATCCCCTCTGTCTCCCCTATGTCAGGATACAGCAAGGAGGCTGTGCAAATTAGGAAAAGGGCTCTCACCTGACGCCAAGTCCACTAACACCTTGATCTTGGACTTCCTAGCCTCCAAAAATATAAGTAAATGTTTGTTGTTTAAGCCACCAAGTATATGTTTTTGTTTTTGCGGTACGCGGGCCTCTCACTGTTGTGGCCTCTCCCGTTGTGGAGCACAGGCTCCGGACACGCAGGTTCAGCGGCCACGGCTCACGGGCCCAGACGCTCCGCGGCACGTGGGATCTTCCTGGACTGGGTCACGAACTTGCGTCCCCTGCATCAGCAGGCGGACTCTCAGCCACTGCGCCACCAGGGAAGCCCAAGTATACGTCTTTTTGTTATAGCAGTCCAGATTGACTAAGACAGTAACTGTATCAATCATCATTTTCCAAAGAAACAGAACCAATAGGAGATAGATAGATGATATAGATAGATAGATAGATAGATGGATAGATGATATAGATAGATAGATGAGATAGATCGATAGATAGATAGATAGATGAGATAGATAGTTAGATGAGATAGATAGATAGATGAGATAGATAGATAGATGAGATAGATAGATAGATAGATGAGATAGATGAGATAGATAGATAGATGAGATACATAGATAGATGAGATAGATAGATAGATAGATGAGATAGATAGATAGATGAGATAGATAGATTGATAGATAGATGAGATAGATGAGATAGATAGATAGATGAGATAGATGAGATACATAGATAGATAGATGAGATAGATAGATGAGATAGATAGATAGAGAGATAGATAGATGAAATAGATAGATAGATAGATGAGATAGATAGATGAGATAGGTAGATAGATGATATAGATAGATGAGATAGATAGATGAGATAGATAGATAGATGATATAGATAGATAGATGAGATAGATAGATAGATGAGATAGATAGAGAGAGATAGATAGATGAGATAGATAGATGAGATAGATAGATGAGATAGATAGATAGATAGATGAGATAGATAGATAGATGAGATAGATAGATAGATAGATGGGATAGATAGATAGATAGATAGATAAGAGATATAGAGATATGGAGAGAGAGAGAATGAATGAGATTCATTGTAAGGAAATGGTCACTTGATTATGGAGGCTGAGAAGTCCCAGAGTCTTCCAATTGCAAGCTGGAGACCTAGGAAAGTCAGTGATGTCGTTTGAGTCTAAATCCAAAGACCTGAGGACTGGGAGAATCACGATGTAAGTTCTAGTCCAAGTCTGAAGTTGCGGTCTAAGGGCAGGAGAAGGCCAGCAGCCAGCTCAGCAGCCAGACAGAGAAAGCAAATTCTCCCTTCCTCAGTGTTTCTGTTTTATTCAAGCCCTCAACAGATTGGATGATACCCATAATGGGAAGGCAAAGCTACTTTACTCAGTTTACCAATTCAAATGCTAACCTCATCTGGAAACATCTTCACAGATATACCTAGAAACATTTAATTAAATATCTGGGCACCCTATGGCCTTGTCAAGTAGTACACGTAAAATTATCCATCACAGTAATCTGTTATTGTAACTGCTAGAAGCTCCTTCCCCTCTTTTTCCTCATAATTTTACATTTTTGTAAGGTCTTATGTTCATTCATTCATTCATTCATTCATTTGCTTCCCTATATTACGGTTCAGGCACCATGCTAAACCCTGAAAAACAAAATACTAAGTTGCACATGGAATGCTTGCAACTAATCCGAATAGTTTTCGTCTAGGGGCAAACAAAAATCATCAGACAACTATTATATAATGTGATAACTCCTGTATTTACCTTGTGGACCAGATTATAAGAAAAACAAGCAGACAGAAATTAAGTTTTCCTGAGAACAATAGAGGGTGTTTTCAAGAGGTGATACATTTTTACTGGGTCTTAAAGAATGAACACAATTTCACAAGAAATAGAAAGGACGTGGCGAGTAGAGGGAGTAGTCTATGATGAAGCACAGAGGCCTGAAGGGTCATGTTATGTGTGTTGAAATGAGAGGAATCAATGCATTGAGACTGATAGTGAGACGCTGGAATAGACGAGAACTTGATTGGATTGTGAATTCTCTGAGCAATTATTATCAATTACGATCTAGTAGCAACAATTATATCAACTTTCTTTTGAAACTCTCCCTATAAACGCCTCTCCTCTCCACCATTTTCAGAGATTTAGAAGGGTAAGTGTGGTTCATTCTGTGAAATGCTTTTGTTAGTCTTATCCTCCAATGATACTGTAATTCTTTGACGTTGACCATATGACTTGGGATTGGTATTATAGATAAATATGATTTCTCAGAAGGGCAGTAAAATGGACCATTAAAAACTTAGCACAAATTAGCTTCTTCAGTGTAACTGACTGCACACAGAGGGACCATAAGGGATTTGGGACATGAAGCAGACCCATTTCAATGCAAATGAAAAGGAACAAAAGTGTACAGATATGGGAGGCTATTCAGTTAGGGCAGATCTCAGCAGAAAACCAAAATAGATTTTTTGGATAATCTAAGAGGCAGCATGAGACTTTTAATTATCAAACACAGGAAGTCACCAAGGCAGGGATTGACAGGTCCTGAAACCAAATATGATATAGGTATTCCAGTTCAGTCTCAGGCTCTTCCAGGTTTAAGGACTAGAAAGAAAAACAAACTGTCTTCATTTCGGTTTATTGTCAGCGTAGCAGACAAGAAGTGCAAAAGATTTGCATAATATTAAGTTTAACAGAAGTGGATGTGGCTCACTGCTGTTTTCCTTCATTCTTCATAAAAGCATATTCAGTCTTCTCTGGTCTAAGCAGCCCTCATGGAAGTCTTATTCACAGATGAGGGAGCTCAGAAGTACAGACTCTTACCTTTCACTTTTTAGACCACACTTGGCTAGACGGTTGCAGGGATATGTCAATACTCAAGGGTCTACACTATTTCTCATGTATGGAAATATTTACAGGGGCACAATCGTATAATCACACATTTTATATTTTATTGAGTCATTGTATCAGTTAAAGGTGTCACTGTGGTTAGCCTGCCTATGATCTACCATACTTATCTGTCTTCATTTTTGTTTCTACTTAAGGCTGTTCAGTCTAGAGACAGAGAATAAATATTTCAAAGAGATTCTTTTAAACAGTAAAGATTATTCTATTTAATTTCATTTTTTATATGGAATTTTTATATGGAAAGAAATTCCATATTTTTATATGGAAAGAAATCATTGTCCAATTTCTTATTCTATAGGAAGTCATATAAAAACTCTTCTTTGAACTTTTCAGTTTGTTTCTCCATATAATCCGAATTAGTGGCTTTCAATAATAAATACACAGGTGACCTCCTATTATTCAAATTATGCTTAAGTTAAGATGACATATTTCAGTATTCTTCATTATTTTAAGAGGTAACCTGTTCAAAACCTATGAACTTGAAATTTAGAGTTCCTGAGTTTAAATTCTGACTCCAAGTTAAAAACTCCATATATAGACAGTTAACTCAGCTTCTCTGAGCCTCTTATATAAGGAATAAAATTAATAAAGCTTATATTATAGAGAATTTTAAGAGACAAATAAGCTGAGACAAAATATTTTATATACATATACCAATAAATACATACTTATTGAATCTGAATCAGTCATCTTTCTGACATGCCTGATTTTCTATCTATTTCTTCTACTTTATTATTTTATTGTCATATTTAATAATTAATTTATAACATACCTTTTTGTCATAGAGGTATGGTCAAAAGCATTTTGAATACCATATCAGGATTCCATTTATATAACATTTAGTATTAAAATGTTAAGCAAGTACATGAGTCAATTAGTATGTGAGAAAGATAACTTTATAAATGCGCAATAACTTTTATTCATATTGTTTTCGGACATGTGGGACATCATGATAGCAAACTAAAAGGAAATCTGGACAAAATGTTGAAGCAGTTGATAAATAGGAATCTGAAATTGACCTATTATATAATGGAGATGGTTTTTAAAAACCCAGCTGATAGCTTAACATTGAAAAAACAAATAATGTGGAATCCTAAAGAGACACAGAGACAGAGAGGTTTGTCTGACCTGTGCTTAAGTGTCAATGGCCTATTTATTCTTAAGAAAGAATAAAACCAACATTTTGAGAACAGAGAATGACTTTAAAAACTGTTTTAAGTGTATATTTTTCTTTTAATCCTTATCTCCAATCCCATCCCCTTACTCCTATATGCAACTACTCTCAAATGTGTAAAGCAAGTCTTTTAAAATCCACCTTCATTATATTTATTTAGATATGAATTCTTGAATGGTATTCTCTTCTTTTGCATATATGCTTTAATTTACATAAGTGCTATTGTATTACAAAGACCATCAAGTTTCTCACTTTTTGTTAAACTTTTTGCATTTTTAGATCTGCACATGTTGCTTTACAAATATATAAACATTAACTGTTTTCTCCATAAAATTGTATGTGTTTATTTTAGGTAATTTCTAAGATACTGTATAGATTTTATAGTTATTTGAAATGGTTTCCTATTTTCTCTTTATATTCTTGTTAATTATTACTGGCAGAAAGGAATGCTATTGATTTTTATGTGCTGAATCTATGTGATTAAAAAAAATAATGTCTCTTGCCTTCTAAACCTTTTTTTCTCATTTATTTCACTCCACTTTCCATTATTTAACCAAGGATCTCTCATACTTTATTAAGCACTAATGCTTAATAAATGCACTAATGCAGACAAACTTGTCTTCTTTTAGTACTTAACAGGAATTCATCAACATCTCTACATTTAAAATGATCCTTGCAGTAGTTTTTTTTTTATATTCCAACTTTATCAAACTAAAAATGTTCCTTCTATTCTGATTTTTCTGTTTTTGTTTCTTTAGTCACAGTCATTGTTGGAGGCTCATAATCTCCCAACTTGGGTTCTTTGCAATTGGATCTCTATACTACCCTCCACATACCATCCACTATACAGCTATCCTTAGGTGGGTCTGCTGTTTTGTTCCTTTTTATTAACCAGTGGGGGTAATGATCTGACCAGGACTGTGTATGATAGATGAAAAGTAACAATTTGAATAGCCCATTCATCCTATTTCCAATCCATCGTCCCTGGCCCTTTCCACCTCCAAACCAATGTTCTTCCCAACATCTAAAAATCTTCTCTCTCACTGGTCAGTGCTCAAGTGAAGGAATGACTGTGTTCACATGGCACATTAGTCATGCAATGCGACTAGAAAATACAATCCATCCAGGAGGTTTATGAGGACCTAATTAATCCTTCCTTAATAGATTTATAATACAGTACAGTGCTCTTTTTGCATTGTTTCTAATACATGTTTTTTTCTTTAGTACCAGCCACAGGATCACATTTGCATTTTAAAGATTACTCTTCCTGCTTGTAAAGAATGGCTTTAAAGTGTGGTCCTGTTAACATAAGAGCTCAGTAGTGAGATCATTATGGTGTTCAATAAGATGTTGATAGTCTAGAAACCATGATGAAGAATATGGAAAAGAATACAAGGAGGAGGATCTGATAGACAGAATAAAGGGAACCTAGGCAGTTTACTGTTTTATTATTTGCTTGGCTGTTTGTTTCAGAGAGAGTAAAGCACTGAAGATGACTGCTATGGACTGAATGTGTGTCTCCCCACCACCACCCAAATTCATTTGTGAAGCTCTAATCTCCAATGTATTTGGTTAATCAGACTTTCAGAGGTAATTAGGTCATGAGGGTGAAGCCTTCAGGAATGGGATTAGTGCCCTTATAAAAGAGACAGGAGAAAGATGACCTTTCTTTCTGCCATGGGAGGATACAACAAAATGGCCATCTGCAAACCAGGAAGAACCAGGAAGTGGGCTCTCACCAGACAGTTAATCTGCCAGCACCTTGATTGCACACTTCCCAGTTTCCAGAACTCTGAGAGATAAATGTTTGTTGTTTAAACCACCCAGTCTGTGGTAGAGAAGTGACTAAGACAATGAATTTTACATATTTGTTTGACATGCTAAATTGATTGTGGTCCTACTTACTGAGCCAAGAAACATTTGAAAAGGACCTTTTTTTTTTTTAAGTATAAAAAAATCAGTTTGTTGGACATGTTGAGTTTGAGATTATTGTGAGATATCCAATGAGACTAGTAAATAGAATTATTAACAGAGAAAGAATATGTGAAGCTAAGGCTTAGATAAGATTTTGTAGGAAACAATTAAAGAATAAAATGAAGCGGGCCTAAGAACTGTACTTAAATTCTAAAGAAAGAAAGAAGAGGTATCAAGAGAGTATAGACACTACTATTTTTAAAACAGACTACCAACAAGGACCTACTGTACAGCACAGGGAACTCTGCTCAATATTCTGTAATAACCTAAATGGGAAAAGAATTTGAAAAATAGATATGTGTATAACACATATGTGTATATGTGTATAACACATATGTGTATATGTGTATAACACATATGTGTATATGTGTATAACACATATGTGTATATGTGTATATCACATATGTGTATATCACATATGTGTATAACACATATGTGTATAACACATATGTGTATATGTGTATAACACATATGTATATATGTGTATAACACATATGTGTATATGTGTATAACACATATGTGTATATGTGTATAACACATATGTGTATATGTGTATAACACATATGTGTATAACTGAATCACTTTGCTGCATGCTTGAAATTAACACAGCACTGTAAATCAACTATAGTCCAATACAAATAAAATTTTTTTTAAAAAGAGAGAAGAAAAAAAGAGTATAATAAGTGATGAAGTAAATAAGTAAATAAGTGAAGTAAAAAAAGTAAATAAGTGATGAAGTAAGTAAAGAAGTAAAATGAGTGTCTGATACCACAAAAAAATAAGGGAGCATTGCTTGAAGAAATAGGAAGTGGTGACTAATGTTGAATGCCTCTGAGTGGCCAGGTAAGATGAGCACTTCAGTATTTTTAGAAAGAACTATTTTAATGAAATGTTTCAGATGCAAAGAAGATTGGACTATATAAAGGAATAGTTTGGAAACATCGTGCAAAAGAGAGCAGGAAATCCACATTTCTAGAGTATGGACTTGGATAGCAAGGGGGAAGATACGGTAGCAGTTGTCTAGAGAGCTGGAGGGGTATGTCAGCGCTCAAGTATCTATGCTATTCCCATTAAGGAAATACTTACAAGACCATGGTTACATAATCACACATTTTATATTTCATTTCGTCGTCACTGCTACTAGAGGCTCCCATATGATTAGGCTGGCCTTGCCCCACCATGGTTACATAACTACCCTTTTTTTGAGGAACCTGCAGTAGTACTTGAAAATACATACAGTCGTCCCTCAGTATCCACACAGGGTATTGGTCCCCCCAGATACCAAAATCCTCAGATGCTCTAGTCCCTTATATAATAAAATGGCTAATACAATGAACACAGTCAGCCCTCGTGTCCACATATTTCCACATCCACTGATATGAATAGCAGACTGTATTGTAAATTATTTAACATATGATTAAAATATATCATCTTGAATATATTCATAGTCAACACAAATTATCCTAGATTTCGGAGAATAACCTAAGATTCATTCTCATAAATTGATGTCCCATCAATATCACATTCCTTAGTTCCACATAACTCTACATCCTATCAAAATCGGTCCTTTATTTTAATCAATTTAAATTCTAAATTTTTACATAGTTGGTCTAATTCACAGCTACAACAACTCTTCAGATTACTCAATTTTTTTTCAGTTTCTGCAGGTCTTGGAAGAAGCACATTTGAGACAATCGCTTTAACCAATTTAGTGAGTAACACAAAAAGCTGTCAGCTTTGAGTCCGGTACTGAGCAAGACAGGGCTCCGAAGGTATTCAGGCCGTGGTTCAAGTTGCCATAGTAGTGGTGGGAAAAGATCCAGTGTAGAGTTTACGGAAGCCCAAATGTAGAATCACAACGTAAACTCACAGCATTTTAAGCTACGGCACGTTATTCTCAGTGTGGGATTAGACATCGACAGAAATAATTCCTCACTTACCACTAGGTCCTGGAAGAAGGAGAGCGCCTGATCCTGGGACTTCACGTGACCATAAGTTCACCCACGAACATTCCTCCTGTTAATTTTCCCAGGAAAAGAGACCAACTGAATCCTGAAAGAACTTTTCCCAGAATGTATTGTTTGAAGCGAGTGGATCACAAGAACGTCGTCGTATACCACCAGGATCCTGGTTTCGGAACAAGGCACTCATTCCTCCAAGTGTGGAGTGTTTGTGACCAAGAGCTCCCAGCTGAATCTCTCTCCAGGGATTGCTATCAGCCTCAGTATCACCTTGCCTAAGATCACGCAGCCCCCTCTGAGGCTCCTCTAATAACAGTCACTGCTAACTATGGAAAGTGTAAACGCCTGGGACTCTTGCCTGAAGTTGGGACAACTATGAAAATATCACAGCTCCAGGGATCCCTGAAGTATCAACTGAAATCTTTTCTGTGATTGAATAGCAGTTCAATTCCACCTGATCTCAATTTTTTACTCCTTCACAGGTCTTGACTCCAAGGGCTGTCTTTAATAAACTTCCTGCATGGGAATCTCTATCTCAGAGTCAGTGTACTGGGGATGTAACCTAAGACAGGGTATGATTTAAGCGTGAGATGATGATGGTTTGGACCAAGCTGGTAAAGGTAGAGGTTTGGTTATCTTTTCGGAGTATTATAAGAGTAGATCCCAAGAGATTTCCTCATAGATTATACTGTAGCGAAAAAGAGTTTTCCCCAAAGTGTTGTGAAAAGGAAAGGAAAAGCTGATGCTTTCAAAAATGTCCAAGAGGTAAAATAATGTTAACACATACATTGCTAGTACTTCCCATTGTTACTATAGTAGCACTTATTGTTTTACTGAAGACCGTGACCCTACCAGGTCTCTATTGCCATTCTGGCCTCTTTCATGTGGGCCTGTGACTTCTAATTGTTATTTCTTTGGGCTAGAATCCCCTTTCAGACAGGTGGCTCTTTTTCATCTTTCATGAATCAATTTAAATGTCAGTGTCCCTACACCTGACCTGGCAAGTGGGTTTTATATCTTCAGTGCTGTGGTGTAACAATTATGAGTACTTTCTCAAACAGTATCTGTCACATTACTCTGTTTTACCCTTAAACATTCACAATACATGACATTATTTTTATTTGTGTATTTATTGTATAACTTTACTCATTAAAAATAGGCACTCTATCGGCAGTAGTATCCTAAAGTTCAGTAGGCACTCAGATATTTGTTGAATGGATAAATGCTGCATTTTTATTCATTTAATCTTATAGTATCTTAGATGTATCTGTATTTGGGGTGATAAAAGAAGAACAAAAGCTAACCCTTGAATGCTCATGTTTAGGATAACATGTACCTGGTGAATGTCCGTGTATATGGGTATGAATATGGATTGGGGTATCTTGAGGCATTTCAAAAGCATCAGCATCTCAGCATGACCAAACTGTGAGTTAGAAGTTCTGTATCAAATCATTCAAATCTTAATACTGCAGATGACAATGAAAACTTAACCTTATCTCATTTAAATATGTAGATTCCTTTTCTTTATTCCTCTTTACCAATGTGGAAATGGACAGGGAGTTCAATGAACTCACAAAAGAGGAAAAAGGCAAAAGTGGACTTAAATCCATGTCTGAGCTCAAAACTCAAAATTTTAGCATCTGAATAAGTAAGATTTTCAAAGGTGGCCATGGAGTCTTCCCATGAAGAATGACAATGTACTTGGCCAAAGATCACCTCCAAACTGTCGTCTGTGTTCTAGCCAATATTTTAACGTCCCATAATTCTGGTTTCATAAAGTAGAGTATCAAAGACAAAACCCATTTCCTAAATCGGGTACGTTCCATCTCTAAGCCATCTGACCTACTCTGAGTCTGATCTGACTGGCTCTTTTATGCCTTCTAAGATAGTGTTTGGGGACCCATTGCTGACCAATCTCACGTGATCTGACTGTAGAAATGTGCATGCCATTAAAGTACTTGCTACATCAGAGGATAAGTGAAGCTATGGCATAGTGTGCCAAATATGTATCCTACAACAGGCAGGGAAAGGAATAATAGCTTGTCCCATGTTGTTCCATTTGTAACCTTTATCAGAAATAATAAAGTCTTGTTTTAAGAGTATGGATATCAAAGCATATCCTAGAACAACCCATGTGATAGGTTGGGGGAGGAAGTGAAGCTGCACCACTGGAAAGACAAGTATGCCTCCATTTTCCTCTCTGGAAGGATCTGTCTTTGAATCTATTGTCAGAAGTTCAGGAAAGCCACAGTGAGAAAGCTCACTTGAGAGTTAGTGGCTATGAGAAATGCCCAGGGTCCTCAGAGGCACTGGTACTAACAATAATGTTTGGAAATCAGACAGGGGCTCTTTCTGAATGTCTCTTACACATGAACTCAGCTTCTTCAAAGTGGCCAATATGGCTCCTACCCTTGACAACATACCCACTCCAGTACATAGCACCCCTCGCCAAACACACATACTTAGCTGCCAAACCCAGGATTCCTTCTAGAACAGATACTACACGCTTGAACTAAAGAACTAAGTAGTTATGAAAAAATTACTTTAAACTTTTTGAGGAACCTTGTTCATTCATTTCCCCCACTCTCATTTTATGAAAATTAGGCAAGGCAAGATGTCTTTCTTACAAAAATTAACATCAGATCCTTAGTGAAATGCATGTATATATATAAGCTGAACATATAAATTACATATAAGTGTATATGTTTAAGTGAAATCTTAATACTTTGTGCAAAAGTGGGTGTTTATATTTGAAATGAAGCACAGAATAGCATATCTGAAGCACTGATCTATAATAAGGATGGAACTGAGCCAAGGTACCTAAAGTATAAATTTTTCTTCTACTAAATATTTTTCTCATATAGCATTAAGATGAATAATTTGGACTTTGTGACCTTGGGATCTTTTTCTAGTTGGTTTTTATAATTATTAGATAGTAAAGCAGACAGAAGAAATGATAGAAGTAGTGAATAGCTTCATATGGGATTTCTTGTCTACTGCATAAAGCCCAGTAGCTTTTCTATTGATCAGAATAAAGTCTGAAGGCCACATAAAAGTAGGTTCATTGGGCTTCCCTGGTGGCGCAGTGGTTGGGAGTCCACCTGCCGATGGAAGAGACACGAGTTCGTGCCCCGGTCCGGGAAGATCCCACATGCCGCGGATCAGCTGAGCCCGTGAGCCATGGCCGCTGAGCCTGTGCTCCGCAACGGGAGAGGCCACAACAGTGAGAGGCCCGCGTACCGCAAAAAAAATAAAAATAAAAAAATAAAGTAGGTTCATTGAAAATAAAGCCATAGTTTTATTTTACTCATAAAATGCATAAACATTTAAAGTAACGCTGAGGTGACCTTGAAATCATCAAAAGTTTAAAGTTTCCTTCCCCACAGAGATGTTGGAAAAGTTAATTCCAATTTTTGAGAACTGGGACTTCTAAAAGTGGAAAAATTCAGTAGAGCACAGACAATTTTGATAAAACTCTAGGCTGTTTCTTTTTTTACCACCTGGAAGTCATTAAGAAGTTTAAGGAAGATGGCAGAATTCACCTTCTTACACCCTTCTTTTAAGTGATTTAAGGGGAAACAGGTGTTTGTATCTTATCAGATGTAAATGACCCTTAGCAAACACCTGCCAACTGAAACCCTGAGTGATCCCTGAGCTTTGCTTTGCTACCAAAACTTATCCAAAAAGTTAGTTTATATTTAGTGTTTTCCAGTTCATCTAACTCTCTATAGATTTTCATCACGTGTATGTGAGAAGAATGGCTAAACATCCGTGAACGCATCCAGTAGACTCTGGAGTCATTGAACATGTCTGGAAAAATCATCCTGTTGTCGCCAGAAGCCCACAAACAGGAATTCTGTACATATGGATAAATCATTTTTAAAATGCATACTTGATGGTAAAAACTATTAAAGTGATGAATAGGCCACATATTTAAGTCTGTCCACATACAATCAATACTGAAAAACCAATTAATCAAGAAATAGTCACTGAACTACTATAGGTAGATTGCTGTACTCAAAGCCAAAATGTGTTAAGAATAGAAAACATATTAATTTGAACAATGCCAAAGAAATTTATAAGGAACTTTTATCTTTGCTCTGCAATTTTATTCTCATGATTATCTAAATCATGGAAAGTTACATATAGATAAAGATATGGATATGGACATAGATATAAATATATAAACTAATGTATACAGAAAGAGACTAAATATATCACTTTTCTACAGTCTGTTTTACCATGCTCTACAAATATTATAATATTTTGGGTCAGCCTAGGTTACAAGGGTTTTCAACTTAGTAAGAGGATTTAAAGGTCATTTTTTGGCTATATGATAAATCAAAATCATTCTGCCATAAAATGCCCCCAGGAGTAAATAGAGAAGTTGTCACATTTGAAATTTTAAACTTCACATACTCAACCCCAGTTCATTGCTAATTTTATTTAAATTTTAATGTATTAACCAAAATGATTTAATTATATGTTTTAAATTTTAACACTAGATGTTTACATGTTAGGGCTGACGTATTTCCATACCCCTCAGTGCCCCTTCTAGTCAAAAGCTCTGCCACTGCCTTGACGACAACTATTCAAATTTCTGTTCCCATTAAAAAATATTTGCATATTCTTGAACTTTACATATGTGGAGACACATAATACATACTCCCTTGTGTCTGGCTTCTTTCATAAAAGAAACATATAAAAGAAACACAATAATAGTGGGGGACTTTAACACCTCACACCAATGGACAGATGATCCAAACAGAAAATTAATAAGGAAACACAAGCTTTAAGTAACAGAATAGACCAGATAGATTTAATTGATATTTATAGGACATTCCATCCAAACACAGCAGATTACACTTTCTTCTCAAGTGCACAAGGAACGTTCTCCAGGATAGATCACATCTTAGGTGACAAATCAAGCCTCAGTAAATTTAAGAAAATTGAAATCATATCAAGCATCTTTTCTGACCACAACGCTATGAGATTAGAAAGCAATTACAGGGAAAAAACCCACAAAATACACAAACACATGGAGGCTAAACAATACGTTACTAAATAACCAAGAGATCACTGAAGAAATCAAAGACGAAATAAAAAAATACCTAGAGACAAATGACAATGAAAACATGACGATCCAAAACCTATGGGATGTAGCAAAAGCAGTTCTAAGAGGGAAGTTTATAGCTATCCAAGCCTACCTCAAGAAACAAGAAAAATCTCAAATAAACGATCTAACCTTACACCTAAAGGAACTAGAGAAAGAACAAGTAAAACCCAAAGTTAGCAGAAGGAAAGGAATCAAAAAGTTCAGAGCAGAAATAAATGAAGTAGAAACAAAGAAAACAATAGCAAAGATCAAAAAAAACTAAAAGCTGGTTCTTTGAGAAGATAAAAAATAATTGATAAACCATTAGCCAGACTCATCAGGAAAAAGAGGGAGAGGACTCATATCAATAAAATTAGAAATGAAAAAGTAGAAGTTACAACAGACACCGCAGAAATACAAAGCATCCTGAGACTACTACAAGCAACTCTATGCCAATAAAATGGACAACCTGGAAGAAATGGACAAATTCTTAGAAAGGTATAACCTTCCAAGACTGAACCAGGAAGGAATAGAAAATACGAACAGACCAATCACAAGTAATGATATCAAAAGTGTGATTAAAAATCTTCCAACAAACAAAAGTCCAGGACCAGATGGCTTCACAGGTAAATTCTATCAAACATTTAGAGAAGAGCTAACACCAATCCTTCTCAAACTCTTCCAAAAATTTGCCATGGAAGGTACACTCCCAAACTCATTCTATGAGGCCTGCATCACCCTGATACCAAAACCAGACAAAGATACTACAAAAAGAGAAAATTACAGACCCATATCATTGATGAATATAGGTGCAACAATCCTCAACAAAATACTAGCAAACAGAATCCAACAACACATTAAAAGGATCCTACACCATGATCAAGTGGAATTTATCCCAGGGATGCAAGGATTCTTCAATATATGCAAATCAATCAACGTGCTACACCATATTAAAAAATTGAAGAATAAAAACCAATAGATCATCTCAATAGATGCAGGAAAATCTTTTGACAAAATTCAACACCAATTTATGATAAAAACTCTCAAGAAAGTGGGCATAGAGGGAACCTACCTCAACATAATAAAGGCCATATATGACAAACCCACAGCAAATATCATTCTCAATGGTGAAAAACTGAAAGCATTTCCTCTAAGATCTGGAACAAGACAAGGATGTCCTCTCTTGCCACTATAATTCAACAGAGTTTTGGAAGTCCTAGCCACAGCAATCAGAGGAGAAAAAGAAATAAAAGGAATACAGATTGGAAAAGAAGAAGTAAAACTCTCACTGTTTGCATATGACATGATACTATACATAGAGAATCCTAAAGATGCCACCAGAAGACTACTAGAGCTAATCAGTGAATTTGGTAAAGTTGCAGGATACAAAATTAATGCACAGAAATCTCTTGCATTCGTATACACTAATGATGAAAAATCTGAAAGAGAAATTAAGGAAACACTCCCATTTACCACTGCAACAAAAGAATAAAACACCTAGGAATAATCCTACCAAAGGAGACAAAAGATCTGTATGTAGCAAACTATAAGACACTGATGAAAGAAATTAAAGATGATACCAACAGATGGAGAGATATACCATGTTTTTGGATTAGAAAAATCAATATTGTGAAAATGACTATACTATCCAAAGCAATCTACAGATTCAATGCAATCCTTATGAAATTACCAATGGCATTTTCTACAGAACTAGAACAAAAAATCTTAAAATTTGTATGGAGACAAAAAGACCCCAAGTAGCCAAAGCAGTCTTGAGGGAAAAAAACGGAGCTGGAGGAATCAGACTCCCTGACTTCAGACTATACTACAAAGCTACATAATCAAGACAATATGGTACTGGCACAAAAACGGAAATACAGATCAATGGAACAGGATAGAAAGCCCAGAGATAAACCCGGGCACCTATGGTCAACTAATCTATGACAAAGGAGGCAAGGATATGCAATTGAGAAAAGACAGTCTCTTCAATAAGTGGTGCTGGGACAACTGGACAAATTTTTAGAAAGGTATAGTAAAAAGTAAACTCAAAATGGATTAGAGACCTAAATGTAAGACTAGGCACTATAAAACTCTTAGAGGAAAACGTAGAAAGAACACTCTTTGACATAAATCACAGCAAGATCTTTTTTGACCCACCTCCTAGAGTAATGGAAATAAAAATAAACAAAAGAGACCTAATGAAACTTAAAAGCTTTTGCACAGCAAAGGGTACCATAAACAAGACGAAAAGATGGCCAAGAAGCACATGAAAAGCTGCTCAGCATCATTAATCATGAGAGAAATGCAAATCAAAACTACAATGAGGTATCACCTCACACCAGTTAGAATGGGCATCATCAGAAAATCTACAAACGACAAATGCTGGAGAGGGTGTGGAGAAAAGGGAACCCTCTTGCACTGTTGATGGGAATGTAAATTGATACAGCCACTATGGAGAACAATGTGGAGGTTCCCTAAAAAAGTAAAAATAGAAGTACCATATGACCCAGCAATCCCACTACTGGGCATATACCCAGAGAAAAGCATAATTCAAAAAAGATAGATGCACCCCAATGTTCATTGGAGCACTATTTACAATAGCCAGGTCATGGAAGCATTCCATTGAGAAACGAATGGATTAAGAAGAGGTGGTACTTATATAAAATGGAATATCACTCAGCCATAAAAAAAAAAAGAGAATGAAATTGGGTCATTTGTAGATACGTGGATGGATCTAGAGACTGTCATACAGAGTGAAGTGAGTCAGAAAGAGAAAAACAAATAGCGTATATTAACGCATATATGTGGAACCTAGAAAAATGGTACAGATGAACCAGTTTGCAAGGCAGAAATAGAGACACAGATGTAGAGAACAAACCTATGGACACAAAGACAGGAAAGCAGGGCGTGATGCGGGTGGTGATGGGATGAAATGGGAGATTGGGATGACATATATACACTAATATGTTTAAAATAGATAATTAATAAGAACCTGCTGTATAAAAATATAAAATAAAATAAAATTCAAAAAAGAAAAAGAAAAGATGACAGCGATAACATCAAAAGAACTCTGGGACCAACTTGAAGCTCCTAATACTCAATGCTGGATCAGTTTGAGCATCATTAGAAATGAGAACTACAATTTACTAAAAATTATCAAAATGGTTAAACACATGAATTCGCAATTATTATATGTATATTATATAAATAATGGTTCATAAATTCCATAGAATATTTTGCAGCATTAGTAATGACGTTTGGAAGGTTAGTCAACAAATTGGAAATGCTTATGGTTTTACCCTAAGTAAGATAATAAGCATTCTGACTACTACATGATTGTACATAAAAGATAATGTACATGTATATATGTACATGTACAAGAATACAAATGTGGAGAAAGAGGAGAGAGAACCAAAGATGCATTTTATAAAATGATGAAATTATGAATGTTTTTTCTTCCTTGTGATTTCTACTTCATGGTTTCAATGCATTTTATTCTATGAAAATATTTTAGTGCAATAAAATCAAATTATAATTAATTGACATTTAAAATCTTTTGCACCCTGATTGACCCCCTTTTCCCTTCATTGAGGACAGTATGATATGAAGAGAATAAAGTTCTTAAAGTCAGTCATACCTGGGTACAGATCTTAGATCTGCCATTATTTTAAACCCTGGTGTCACATCCTAATATAATTTAACCATTTAATCACAATGAATTTCTTTAGGAATTCTTTGGCAGGTCATGTGGTTATCAAATTGTAGATCAATACATTTTTAATTCTCTTTCTATTCCCTTGTTTGATCCTCAAATTTGAGAAACTTCTTTCTTATTTTCTACCAGTTACCAAAAATCTGTTAAGATCAAACCAAGTTATATTTGAGATTCAAGTGAAAATGTTTGCATCGATTCAATTTTCTTTCACGAATCACTTATTGATACTTTATTATTTTCTATACACAGACTTCTGCATGGTCTATAATTCATTTTCACCAGATGCCCCTTGCAGTCTTTCTGATATTAGGAAACATATTAAGAACATTTACATTCTTGGTATTCATTTTCTGCAGGGAAAATCCAATTTGGTGTCTAAATATGGTCTTTTTGTTCTTTATCATTTCAGTGCTGAGTAAATTACAGCTGTCCTCATCATTTTACCACATTAAAATCCCTCAGCCTGTCTCTTTTAAAGGACAAATGATATTTTGCAACATAGATTTTGCTTTGGCTACAATTTAATCAGCCCCCTAAATCCTGCCGGTCACCTTCGGACTAAAACACCTCTTCTGTTCAGATCAAAATATCAGCTTTAGTGCCTGTCTATCATTTCAAGTGCAAGCTATTGAAGTCAAGACGGTGTCCTTTGTCGCTCTCCACCCTGAGAGGATTTTAAGGAGTTCTCGATTGTATTCTGCTGCTTGCATTTCAGACAACTTCAGACTACTTCAAATGACCTCTCATTCTGAACTCAGTACCGACTTACTCTTCTCGAGGCCCTATGATTGGCTCTCTGTAAGCAGTCCAGGACACTTAGAACTCATCCTTTTCATCCCACTATCTTCCTCTTCATATTTCAAGGGCTTCCTTCAGATCTGCCTCAGAATGCCATTTTGCAAAAACCCTGTACTGTATACATTGCCTTTAGTCATATATTACAGATCTGGGCTCCTGGCTGAAAAACTGGCTAAGTATTGATCACTGTTACTTAAACTAGATGGTCAGAGCTTAATTCCTTACTTAGCTTACTTCCTACAATTTCCTGGAAATACTGCATTTCTAACTAAATTTGAGTGTTTCAATTCATAGGAATATGTGTTCACAAATTAATTACTGATCACCCTTTCCGTGGAATCTGTGTATTTCCCCTTTGACCTGTACTCCCAGTCCTTCTATCCTGCCCTACTTTTTCTTTTTTCCATAGCATTGTAACATCCTAGATAATGCTTTTTGATTAGGCTAATTTTACATTGTCTTCTCTCTGCTAGAAATTATGCTTCACTAGGGTAAGGGTCTTTATCTCTTTTATTCACTGGTACATGTCACGTGTCTAGAGCTGCGCCTGGCACATGGTAGATACTCAACACTTCCTATCATGGAATCAATGCATATTTTTTTCTTTGTTTTGTTTTGTTTGATAGGAAAGAGGCTACAGAACGTTGTATGTGTACACTGTATTTTCTTTCATTCAGATTATTTGGAATCTGTCTTTCCATCCACTAACACATTTGTAGGAATGGTACACCCACAGGTACACTAGGACCTGATCAGATGATCCCTCACATGAGTTCCGTGATTTGTAGTTATGGAACGGAACAGGATGGAATAGCCAAGGTGATGCACAGTACACCATGCTCGTGGATAAAGGTATCATACTTCATATAAAGGAGATAATTCACTCAAATAAAGTCTTGAGCAAAATTTTAATGGAAGGGTACATTGTCTTGGGCTTTCTTATCGTTCCTCTCTCTGGCTCTTTGCCCCTTTGGCTCTTCTTTCACTCACATACATTCAATTATTCTTCACTATACAGGCTCTTAGAAAATGCTTTTAGATGCCCATGCAACACAAGGCTGCAAACACTGATAAAACTTTATCTGTAACTTCTGAAGAAGAAATAGAATTTTCACACAGAACAAAGCATTCAACTGAAGAGGTGGAATGGAAAAGTTTATTGATGAAATTTAAAATACATAGATGGGAAAATCAAAAACATTCTGGCACAGGGCTTCCCTGGTGGCGCAGTTGTTGAGAGTCCGCCTGTCGATGCAGGGGACGCGGGTTCATGCCCCGGTCTGGGAAAATGCCACATGCCACAGAGCGGCTGGGCCCGCGAGCCATGGCCGCTGAGCCTGCGCGTCCGGAGCCTGTGCTCCGCAATGGGAGAGGCCACAACAGTGAGAGGCCCGCATACTGCAAAAAAACAAAAACAACAACAACAACAACAAAAAACATTCTGGCACGATGACCATTCCTTTGACCTGACATCATTTAAGTTAGAAATCAACTATTGAGATTTTGACCCTACCAAGCCCCTCCCCCAATCCCCAATACGACTTGTAAGAAGTATTATGCTCCTGTACTTACTAAGAATCTTATTTAACTGTACTCGGCAGGATCACTTTCTTCATATACACATGAAAAGCCAATCTCTGGCAAAACCCTAAAGGAGAAGAAGCATGTTTCTTCAACCCTTACATTAGCCCTTTTACGATCTACTAGGAAGAGGGAATGAGGAAATTCAAAGTGCTCTGTATTGTACTTAGCATCCCTGCTTCTTTTAAATCAACCTATTTGCTCTAAGCAGACGGTCCAGTAGTCCATTATTAGTTAAAGTCACTAAACCTTCCAGATAGTTACAAATTTAGAGAGCACTCCCTAACAAGTTCATTTTTAATAGTGAATTTTTCAGAAATGAGTAAGAATTTTGGGTCAGGGTGTCTACAGAAGTCAAAAGGGCTATTAAAATTTAATTTGTTCTGTGAACCCAGAGAAAAGAATTAATTCAATGTATAGGAATTCTTTTTCATTTTAAATCAAGAATTGCCTTCCCTGTAAAATGTAAAGCACTATATACATGTTGGCTAATATTACTAACAATAATAACAGTGTATCTGTAACTCCGCATCATGTAGTATTTTCTCAGCCTCTGATATCTACCAGACCTCTTTTTAGCCATTTAAAGAGCTCCCTTTAAATGATGGTATTGGCATTTATTTAGCTACTAAAATTATTTACAGCATTTTTAATTGATAAACTTTATTTCTTAGAGCAGCTCTAGGCTCACGGCAAAACTGAGCAGAAAGCACAGAGTTCTCTACTGTTAATAAAAAGGTTGCTTTCTTTTAATTTGGGTTTTTCTTTTCAATGTATCAGAATTTTATGAAAATAGGGTCCCGATGGCCCTTGCTAAAGAGGCACCAGCTTCTGCTTTTCTACCATGTATCCTGTTGGTATTTATTCCAGAAGCATAAAGTGGGGCAGATTAAGGCCGCATACATTTAGGTGCTTCCGTAGGCTGGAAGTATTTTTACGTAATGAAATACTGGAGATGTTTCTTTCATAAAAATTTCCCAGGAAAGGTTCCGTAAGTTAACCACTCATAATGCTGGTGGGAGTGGCCTTTAGTCCAGCCCTCCATAGGTTCATTTGAAGAAGCACACCTCCATAAGGAAGCTTCCTTCTTCCCTCCAAGATGATGTTTTTTTCATTGTCTAGGGGCTATTCTTTGTAGACCTGTAGTGGAATCAGTTTACCACTACCTAGAAAAAACTCCTTACGTTCACAAACAGCTGGGTTAAGGCAGGAGGAGTAAATTTAAGTTATTCAAAATAGAGAATTCTCTAAGGAAACATTAGGGTTAATTTAATAAAAGAATAAAATACAGGGGCTTCCCTGGTGGTGCAGCAGTGAAGAATACACCTACCAATGCAGGGGACACGGGTTTGAGCTGAGTCCTGGCCCGGGAAGATCCCACATGCCGCAGAACAACTAAGCCTGTGAGCCACAACTACTGAGCCTGCTCTCTAGAGCCTGCGACCTACAACTACTGAGCCTGTGCATTACAACTACTGAAGCCCACGTGCCTAGAGCCGGTGCTCCGCAACAAGAGAAGCCACAACAATAAGAAGCCCGCACACCACAACGAAGAGTAGCCCCCGCTTGCCGCAACTAGAGAAAGCCCACGAGCAGCAACGAAGACCCAACACAGCCAAAAAATAAATAAATAAAATAAATAAATTTATTTTTTTAAAAAGAATAAAATAAAAGTGCCAGTCGATATTGCATTATAATGCTGTTTCTGACAGTGGATATTGACTTACTGACATTAATCCCAGGATTGTCCATTCTTATTTTTAATATAAGATTCTGTACTTCATAAACAACCATATATTAACCAACTTTCTTCATATTTTTGACACATTTCTGTGATCCGGCAAATGTCATTTTTCCTCCTGATTTAAACCTTGGTTATTGAGTTTTTATCAATACCTTAAAAATGGGATTGGGAAATACTTTAGCCAGTCAAATGTGATAACTTAATTAGGGTTTCACACTTAGAGCTATATCATCAAAAAACCTGCTTTAAACTGTGAGGAAAATGGCAGTTTACAGTTGCATTAAAAATACTAAAATGGGGCTTCCCTGGTGGCGCGGTGGTTGAGAGTCCGCCTGCCGATGTGGGGGGCGCGGGTTCATGCCCTTGTCTGGGAGGATCCCGCCTACCACGGAGCGGCTGGGCCCGTGGGCCGTGGCCACTGGGTCTGTGCATCCAGAGCCTGTGCTCCACGGCAGGAGGAGCCACAGCGGCGAGAGGCCCACGTACCACAAGAAAAAATGCACACACACACACAAAAAAATACTAAAATGAATGAATCCATTACTCAAGACACAGCCATGACAGGTCTGTAGTTGTTATTTTCCCAAGTGCCTAGCAATGTTATCTGTCCTGGATTTAGATTCTACTGTTGGCTGCCTGAATTAACTCCTTCAGTTCCAGCTCCAGATAAAACACCATTTCAATTTTAATGTGCTCAAAATTACAACTTTCTTGTTTTTAATTTATAGTTGAAGGGGAATGGTTATTCTTTAAAGAAAGAATTTCCCCTGATCCTGTTTTTCACCTTCACATTTATATACTCTGAAGTATACAACAGACAAGTTAATAGGTTAATAAAAGATCTGAAAAATGACATTTGAAATTTGTCTTTTGAATTTCATAATGGACAACAAAAACACAGCTCTCTCTGGAAGACCCATGAAGATGTGCTTTTAAATAAATTTTTTGTTAATAAATATAAACAGGTTTCTTAATGCACCTTTAAAAAAAGTTTATTCTGGAGTTAGGCTGCTGTGTGTTGAATCCTAGCCCAGTTCTTTTTAGTTGTATGATTACTTGCTACCTACTTAATCCACAGTGGCTCATAATCATGATCTGTAATTAGTAGTAATATCATAGGGTTTTGTTTCAAATATTAATATAAATTAATATACCTAGAAGAAACATTCGAAGCCTCAATGTGTATTTTTTTAAATGGTGCATCCTACTTTAGGGTTTACCAGCCACAATGTTTGCAAATGCCTGTATTGATTTTTTTGATATGTTTTGTCTTATCCTAATAACCCATTTCAAAATCTAATATTGGTAGAGCTTTTATAGTTTACACACTGTTTCACATAATTTATGTTCCTCTTAATGTCCTGATCATGACCACTCTGGGGGATAGGTGTTATTATAATCCTATATTACAGAAGAGAAAGCTGAACAAGGGATGCTCTAGCATGAAAGTATCAATATATCAAAAAACATCTTGCCCCATTTCCCTCTGGTTGTCTACAATAGGCCTCTGCTTTATAAGAAAATGCAATGAGTAACATTAATAGTAATTACCATTGACTAAGTTAGGTATTATCACGCATAATCCTTTCGTCTTTGCAGCAACTCAGTAATATTATTTATTATTATGACTACCTTCATAAAGATGAGGAGCCTGAGGATTTACAGAGAGTAATGGATATACCCCATGAGTGACTGGACTACAATGAAAACCCAGACACCTTGATTTCAGTGCAGTGATCTCTACCTTCATCCTCTACTGCACCTAGATGCTTTCTGGTAAAGAAGATGAAAGATTCATGTAAAACCAATTTAGTGGTTCGATTGCTATTGCAGCTTATTAAGTATGTAGCTTATTATGCCATGGCGTAATAAGCATAATTCTTAGTAACTAAATACATTTATCATATATAGATGAAAGATTTCCAATATTCTTAGACATTTATTTCCTGCAATTCTTTTATGAATTGGGGGATTTGGGACCATGACCTTTTCTAATGTTTTCCCTCAAACGTGTGGATATCAACAACTGTCTAATATATGCATGAATAAAATGCTATCAACTAAATATAAATATGCATAATTGTATGACATTTACCATATTATAATATACTTGCCATGTTTGCATTGGGAATTCTGTGATACCTTGTAGTTGTAATTCTAGTTCTATGTACATGTAGGCAATAACATATATAGGAATTAACTATTAACACAGCATATCATATTATCCTCAAGTATTCATTTTAAAGTACTTTCCACATATGAACACTTTTAAACATTTTAAACTTTTAAAATAAGATAGTTATAAAGAATTCTTTTGAGGAAAAAAAGAAATTGATGTTGAAGACAACAAGTATACTGAAAATTTTAATTCAGTTGATCAGTATTAAACATTGATTGAGAGAGGATTCACAGCACCTTTAGTTTTAAATAGACCTATATTTCCAATGTGAATTGTTTATCAAAGCAACCCCCAGAATGCAAGGAACTCTAAGACTGAAAGTAAAATTTTTTTAACTTGACATAATTTAAATATTTTAAATACAGTGGTGGACGAGAGAACATTTTTGCCAATCTTTTCAGTAACGGAGATGTCTCAGTTATGTGTTTAGTCAAAAGATTAGTTTCCCATGAATAATATTCATGTAACTATAATACCGTATTGACTGGCCTTACATTTTTAGACTCATAAAGACACAGAAAAGATCCAATTATGGTTACAAAATAAAATGTAAATGCTACAAACCTTGACATTTTAAAGACCTTAAAATTGCCAACATTTAGAAAAGAAGATGTTAGAAATAGAGACTAATTTCCTCAGCTGTTTGACTTGGAAAAAACACAATATCTGAAGTTGATGACTCATAAAACATATTAAAAAATCATGAAGTATAACAATGGAATAAAATGATTTAAATGAAAAAAAAGAAGAGGATTGAGTTGAAGATAAAATTGTATTTATTCCTATTCTTTAAAATGAGGAGTCAACCAAATTCAACACAGTTGATAAATTAAGAAATTGACAGATAAATTATTTAAATTTATAAAGATAGCCACTAGAAGAACCCAACCCTAAGCACTATTAAAAATGGTTACTTTTGATGAAGAAGATTGGAGGAGGGGACAAAAGTCAGAGTATTCAATTTTGACAATTCTGCATAAATTTGTTTTGTTCTTGTTTTAGACGATGGTAGGTAACTTTTAAATTAATAATAACATTTTCTCCTCCCAAATGACTTTCTCTACATGAGTTAAACCACATTAAAAAAGATTACTTTTTTAAAAATTCTCCAACTATCCCTCTTTTTTGGCTCTATAGAGAAAAGCACAATAAAACATTGGTTTGAAGTAGCTCACTTATAAATATCAGAGTTCTAAAAATTTATGAATTGAAAGAAAATGCTTTGTTATTATGTTTCAATTATCACAACAACTTTATGTGATATGTTTCTTTCCTTAAAGCATACATGGTAGACATATGTAAATTTGTAGTTATCTATTAAAGATCATTTGAACCCCCTGTGGGCTACTTAAGAAGGATGCTCATTAGCTTCTGCAAGAAATAACTACTTAACAATAGTTTTTTGTTTAATCGAGGTCAAGTTCATGTAACATAAAATTAACTATTTTACAGCATCCCATTGAATGGCATTTAGTATATTCAAAGTGTAGTTCAACCACCTCTATCTAGTTCCAAAAACTTTTATTCATCCCCCACAAAATTCCCATACCCATTAAGCATTAACTTCTCATTCGTCCCCTCCTCCCAGCCTCAGGCAACAGCCAATCTGTTTTTTATGTCTATGGATTTACTTATTCTGGACATTTCATGTAAATGGATTCATACAATATGTGATGTTTTGTGTGTGGCTTATTTCATTTAGCATTACATTTTTGAGGTCCATCCATGTTGTAACATGTACCACAGTACTTTATTTCTTTTCATTGCTGAATTGTATTCCATTATACATATATGCCGTATTTGTTTATCCATTCATACACTGATGAACATTTGGGTCATTTCCACATTTTGGCTCTTTTCAGTAATGCTGCAATGACCATTTTTGTACAAATATTTGTTTGAGTACCTGTTTTCATTTGTTTGGGATATATACCCAGAAGAAAAATGGCTGGGTCAAATTTGGGAGTTTTTCAGCCATTATTTATTTAAATATTCTTTATGCCTCTTTTTCTCTTCTCTTTGGGAACTCAGATAATGCATGTGTTGGTATATTGGATTCTTCTCCATAGGTCTCATTGACTCTGTTCATTTTTCTTCATTATTTTTTCTGTCCTCACATTGAAAAATTTTAATTGTCTAATCTCTCAGTTCACTGACACTTTCTTATACCTGCTTAAATATGCTGTTGAATACTTCTAGTGAATGTGTCATTTCTATTGATGCACTTTTAAGTTCCAGAATTAATATTAGGTTCATTTTTTTATCTCTTTATTGATATTCTATGTTCGTTCATAGATAGTTCTGGCTTCCTTTAGTTATTTGCTTAAAGTTTCCTTTTGCTCTTTGAGTATATACAAAACAGTTGATTTAAAGATTTTATCTAGTATATCCAATGCCTGGGCTTCCTCAGAGAGGCTTTCTGTCAATTAATTTTTTTACCAGTGAATGGGACATTCTTTCCTGTTTCTTTTTATGCCTTGTTTTGTCTTGCCTTGTTTTTTGCTGAAAACTAGACATTTTGAATATTTTAATACAGTGACTCTGGAAATGAGGATTCTCTCCCCCTCTCCAGTGATTTTTGTTGTTGATTGTTGAGGTTTGGAGTCATCTTTTTATTTTCTAAAGTGACTTTTCCACACTATTTTCACAGAGACTCTACTCCTTTTCCTGTGTGATCACTGAAGTCTCTGTTGCATTATCTTAGCAGTTACTCAGTGACTTGACAGGGATGTTTTCTAAGAGCACAATTTAGCAGTCACTTTCTTCATTAAGCACTCCCCTGATGCTTTAAATTCTTGATTAGATTTTAGAGTTCTGATAATGTTTATTCCTTCAGGTTTTTTATTTGCTTGCTTGCTTTGGGTTTTTTGTTTTGTCAATTTAACAGTTGCTTCAGTGGAGGTTCTATTCTTTCTCTTCTACAGTTTCCATGATGCCACTCCCCATACAACAGTTTGGGATAGAATATTGGTGGTGGTGGTGGGCTTGGTTATGAGAAAACTTAAAAATTGCATTTATTTTTTTCCTTGCTATCTTTGTAACCAACTCTTCTTTTAGGCGTCTTAGTTTAATTATTCAGAGAAGTAGAAACAGAGAGAGAGCGATATAACATAGTTTTGTATCAAAAATAAAAGATTTGATAAATAACATAATGAAAAAGTTTTCTTGGGAATTTTTTTGTGAACAATTAATTTATGCATTTGTTCCTCAAATATTTATCCAATACCTGTTATGTATCAGGCAACTTCTAGGGTACAGTAATAGAAAAAAAATATTCCCTTCATTTTATTTATACTCTAGTGGTAGAAGATAAATCATAATCAAATATAAAAGTAAAATATAGAGTATATCAAATTATTTTAAGTGGAAATGAAAAATAAACCAGTGAAGGAAGATAGAATGTGTAAGGATAAGAGAAATGCAACTTTAAATCATTAAGAAGGTGATTTTCAACAAAAATCTAAATAAGACAGGTGACAGACCGAGTCATGTATAAATCTGAGGAAAGGGCATTTCAGGGAAATCACAAGTGCAGAGCGCTTGAGGCAGGAACTTTCCTGGAGAGAGTGGAGTAGCACCAAGGAGCTGAGTGCCTAGAGTGTGCTGAGTAAAATGGGGGTGGTGGGGGTGCTTAATTTTCAGACACAAAGTTAGATGGAAAGGGGTTAGATCCTATGGCAACATGTAAACCATTAAAACATTGCATGCAACTTGGTTTTAATACAGGTGAAATGAGAATCCATTGGAGAGCCAAAAGCCTTAGAATCATAAATTATGATCAGACTTTTGGTATTAAAAAATCACTCTAAATGAATGAGTTGACTATAGAGTTCAAAAGCACAAGTACAAATAGAGAGCATATTTTAGAAACTATTGCAAAAATCCTGGGGAAAACTGATAGTGCTTTGTTCCAGTAGAATTGGGGATGAGGAGAGGTGATCAGAATCTGGATACATTTTTGAGAGCAGAAGTACAATTTATCCTGGCACAGTAATCCCATTTAAGGAATCTCCAGTCACACCTTGTTTTATTGCACTTCATTTCATCACTATTCACAGATAATGCATTTTTTTTACAAACTGAAGTTTTGTGGCAACCCTGTGACTAGCAAGTCTATCGGCGCCATTTTTCCAACAGCCTTTGCTCCCTTCACGTCTCTATATCATTTCGGTAATTCTCACAAAATTTCAAACTTCTTTATTATTTTTTTTGTTATGGTGATCTGTGATCAGTGACCTTTGATGTTACTATTATAATTATTTTGGGGCACCATGAACTGTGCCCATATAAGATGGTGAACTTAATTGAGAAATGTTTTGTGTGTTCTGACTGCTCCACCTACCAGCCGTTCCCCCACCTCTCTCCCTTTCCTTGGGCCCCCCATTCCCTGATACACACAATACTGAAATCAAGCCAATTAACAATACTACAATGGTCTCTAAGTGTTCGAGTGAAAGGACCAGTCAATCAATGTGGGACACTTCATTGTTGTTTTAGTTTAAGAAATGGCCACAGATACCCCAACCTTTAGTAACTACCTGATCAATCAGCAGCCATCAACACTGCGGCAAGACTCTCCACCAGCAACAAGATTATGACTCATTAGTGGCTCAGATGATAGTTAGCATTTTTCAGCAGTAAAGTATTTTTTTAGTTAGATATTGGGTTTTTAGACAAAATGCTATTGCACCCTGAATAGACGATAGTATAGTGCAAACCTAAGTTTTATATGCACTGGGAAATCAATAAATTCATGTGACTCGCTTTACTGTGGTGGTCCGGAACGGAACCTACAATATCTCCGAGATATGTCGCTATTATATGGAAATAATCTTATGTCATCAAGTAGCTTAACAGTAAGTTTTTTCCAGGATGTTTACTGACTCATTACTTTTACTAGTACAAATGGTAACAACCTAAATAAAAAATGCACATTCATTAAACATTAATTAGACATTTCTACCCAATAACTGAATAACTTCTCACACATGGATTATCTCTGATCTGTTGTCCTCTTAGTGTTAGGTTTATAATGACTTTTATTAAAAGAAAAATCTACCCATGGATCCACTGCATTAAAATATCCATTCCAGTACCAGACTTTCTTAATATAAAATCAGTTCCTCGTTTGATTGTACAAATGGTCAAAGAGAACACGAGCTTCTGGAAACAAACTTTTGTTATTGCCATAGATTATTCTTTATATGTAAATCCAAGAAAAACCTGCTAAAAGTTGATGACATTTCTGGAGTTTCCCAGTGGGATGCTGGAACCAACTGGCATCTGCTGTAGAGGGCCGATTGTTAGATATCCAGGAATTTTGCAAGCCAGTCGCGGCACTTTGGTAGCTTGAAATCAACCATGGTGGGAGCATTTACACCACAGAAACTGGTAAGCATGACAAGTCAGCACCCACACAGAGCCAGTTTTTAAACATTCACCAGCACACTACTGAGTTTAGGTTCTTAATTCTAAGCGTTAAAAAGACTGAGAAAATAGATTTAGCACAGAAGGAGCCCTGGATTAAAATATAGCTCAAAATAAATGCATTTTTAGAGAGTTTATGTCTTAAAATGAGTTTATATTCTAAGAATGCAGTAACGATATATCATGTTTTTGAGAGACATGTTATTTGCTGCCACATATCACACACTTCTGAATACGCCTCCTAATGAAAAGTAAAACTTGTGCAAAATCTAAATGTTTAGTGACATGAGAAATTAGCCAACCAAACTTTAGAATTTGCAACACACTTTGTCTTCAAAATATTTTACAAAGCAGCATGCAATTATCAAATACTACAGAAATGTTCTTATTTACCTGGATATCTGTGGTGATCTTTTAAGATCATGGGGCAAAACTGCTTATCAACAGGACTTGTAGCAACCAAGTCTGCAGACACTGAAAGAGAGAATATACAACAGTTCTTTTGAAAATATCCATCACTTGTTGGTTTTCCCTGGTGGCACAGTGGTTAAGAATACGTCTGCCAGTGCAGGAGACATGGGTTCGAGCCTTGGTCCAGGAAGATCCCACATGCCACAGAGCAACTAAACCCATGCGCCGCAACTACTGAGCCTGCGCGCTAGAGCCTGTGAGCCACAACTACTGAGCCCGTGTGCCACAACTACTGAAGCCTGTGCACCTAGAGCCCATGCTCTGCAACAAGAGAAGCCACCTTAATGAGTAGCCCACGCGCCACAACAAAGAGTAGCCCCCGCTCGCCGCGACTAGAGAAAGCCCACGAGCAGCAACGAAGACGCAGCGCAGCCAATAAATTAATCAATCAACTAAAAATATATATACATATCCATCACTTGTCACCTGCTTGCCCTTGTTACAACTTTCCTTTTCAGATTTCTCTTTCAGCACATATATCTGGTGTCTCTCTCATTCAGTTGTAAATTGTCTTTGTTCTACGAAATTTATGAGATTTTCACCACATAAAATAGTCTCTGACAAAATCATTTTTGATCTGTCCACTAGGATTTGGCCAGATAGATCTGCTGTGATGCCTCAACCAGCCATGCTCAGCCTGGCAGATCACACTTTCACCACAAGGGGCATAAAAGACCAAATCATCCAACAGTTTTAGTGCAGGGATTTAAAATATGAATCATGGCTGTTTCATAAACCACTTCAGAAAAAAAAGCCATACTTGAATGTTTTGAGGTGCTTAGCCTTGCAAATAAGCAATTACCCGTTATATTTAAACTATATGTCAAAATGCTTACATGTAGCTTGACAACTAAATTTATAGTAGCATCTCTGAGACAGACACGACTCTTACAGATTGTAGTCTTTGGGGCTTCCCTGGTGGCGCAGTGGTTGAGAGTCCGCCTACTGATGCAGGGGACGCGGGTTCGTGCCCCGGTCCGGGAAGATCCCACATGCCGCAGAGCGGCTGTGCCCGTGAGCCATGGCCTCTGAGCCTGCGCGTCCGAAACCTGTGCTCCACAATGGTAGAGGCCACAACAGTGAGAGGCCCGCGTACCGCAAAAAAAAAAAAAAAAAATGTAGTCTTTGTATCCGTGCGGAGTTGTATGCATTCCTTCAATCTTCACATAGGGACCGTTTCTACTCCCTCAAGGCATCATGCTTCCAGTTAAGGTAGAAAGCCGCCTGGCTTTGACTTGAGAGTTCTTCCTTATAGGTAAGGGATGCTATAGTGTTGTGGATAGGACCAACATTGGTAGAGGTGGACCCAATGTTCAAATACCAGCTTTACTTCACTTTAGCTATGTGAACATGGGTGAGTTACACCACTGTAGTCTCAGTTTCCTCATGTAGAAAATCCAAGTAAAAGTAAGATCTACCCCAAAGGATTTTGTTGTTGCTGGGTTTTTTTTGTATGGCAGGGGGGCAGGGCTGAGAGGATGAAAAGACATCATACATATAAACTAAATATGCTATATGCATTTGCTATCATTGTTACTGTTATTAAGATATTGGAAAAATTGATTTTTCCTCTGTCTGAATGACTACATTATTGTCCTTTCCTTCCAAAAGTTATGTTTTTCACCACCCTCTTATACTACTCACTGAATATTCACTTTCTTGGGGACATAAATGATTTCTTATAGTTCCCTTTTATGATATGGCATGATATCTCAGAACTTCACAGAGTAGTTGTTTGTCCATCATAAGAAATGTGACTGGAACCAGGATCATGGATCCCTGAAACCCAGAGCATCTTGTTTGTACCAAGTTCCCGAGGGAATATTGCAGGGAAAATCACACCCTGATTAAAAGAACTTAGAACTTAAATCTTGAAATTCGTGTTTCTTGGTGATCTCTGGGCTACCTGCCTCATTTTGACTTGGGATTATTGTTAAAATCAGATTATCTGTGCTCCACCTCAGACACACTAAATCAAGAGTCTTGAAACGAGAGGCCTGGGATTGTGCATGTTATTCCAATCGCCCAGGTTATTACTATTCCCTTTAAGATTTGGAAATTTGTTTTCTTACCTCCTACCTTTTCAACTAGGCAACTGGGTCCCGCTATTGGGTCCCACGGGATTTACTTGCTTATTTAGAAAAACAAAAACACTAAACAATTGGCCCTTTTGGTATTCCCTGAGCTCCATTCTTTGGAGTTTACTATATTAGTAAACTATATTCTTGTATTTACTGATTTTGTATGCCATAATAACGATGCATAACAAACAGCCACAAAAACCTTAGCAAGGCATAATAACAGACATTTATTTAAGCCAAGGAAATGAGGTCAACTGAGGCTTGGCTGGTTTAGGCTGGATTTGGCTGGGTGGTCTGGCTCGGCTAGGTTTGTCTCCTCTTTCTGACAAAAGTGTGCTAGCTCAAAGAAAATGATTCTCTCAGCAATAGCAGAGATGCCAGAAAACAATCCCCAAAGTGTAGACAGATTTCAAGGCTTTGCTGAGTCATGTCTGCTAATATTCCACTGGCCAAAGCAATCAATGTATCCACATCCAACAGGAACAGAGCAAGGAAGTATATGTTTCCAGGGCAACAATGAGTGGGTGTGGTCTCTCTGGAGAATAGTCTTACTGACCACATTGACCTAAGGCACTTTCCATTGCTTTATTTTCCTAGTTACTCCTTTGGCCTTCTGGTTTCTCCCAGGTAAGGAGAAATTAAGACAGTCTCAAGAAATAAATCTCAAACTAAGACAGTCTCACCATCACTACTGCATTCAACATTCGAGAAAGAAACAAGGAAGAAATATACAAACGCTGTTGGTGCTATCAAGTTCTAGAAAAACATTTCCTTTTTGCTTTTTCCTATTAGAATTCTTATTCCCTATGTAGTAGTCTAAGACCTCCATCCTTCTTTCTGAGTAAGGCATAGAGAATTGAGATTATATGAATGAGATAGTGCTTAATTATAACTTTCAGTTACATTGCTCTATTCTCCATAGTTCACATACTATTGCTACAGCATTCAATACGAGAAATGATTCAGGGAAAACCTTTTTAATATTGTTAAAATCCAACATTAACTTGAGCATTTATAATGATCCTGCTGAAACAATTTGATAAATAGGACAATAGTAAATACTTTCTTTTTATTTAAACATAAATGTTTATTTTTAAATGTTCATATTGATCAGAAATCTTGTGTTCCTTAATCTGGTTTAAAACGCACTCACGATTTTAAAGCAAATCTTTTGAACTCTTTTGAGCATTAAAATACTATTTGGGATGTGACATATTAAGCTGTTATATTTACACTAGCTTATATTGTATATGTTTTTCCATTTAGAGGAAAAATTCTGGCTCTGGTTTCAATAATTTAATTCAATACAATAATTACAGATCTCTCAGACACCTGCAGAGGTCTGGATAAATAAATGATATTATTTCAACAGATTCTTTTTTAATATTCTGGGAAGATAAAAATGATTTCCAGATCACCTTATTCATTGTTATATCCCCAATACCTAAGTCCTAGCAAAGGAGATGCTTTGTAAATATTTGTTGAATGGCTGTTGACTTTAATGTAATAAAAACTATACTAGTAGTATGAACACGTCATACAATCAAAAAGAAAAGAAGTTTTGCTGAAAATCTGAAATAGATCATGCAGATTCTAGATAATTAATTTTCCATAAGCAATTTATCCCTGAGAAGAATGTAAATTCCAAGGATAATTTTATGATACTTGTCACTTTTAGGTTCCTTTAAAAAATACTCAGAAAAACAGAGTATGTAGTCTTTTGTGATTTGGGGGTCATCACCTTTGATAATATAACAGCCTCTGGACCATTTCGTAAAATATCAATTTTCCTAAAAAACCATTTGCTAAAAGTCAATGTACATGCAATTTTCATGAAATTTCAGGGTTCCCTGAACCCCTAAAGCCCATCCACATGTCATAGGGACCCTAGTTTAAGAAATTCTGAGTCACAATATTACCAAGGAAAGCTCCTAATGGTGTGGAAAATATCTCATAGTCATCTTCAGATTACTGGCACACTTCAGATTCCCCTGGGAAGTGGAACCGTACAGACAGTTGGACTTAAGACTTTTTGACTTTACAGTGTTGCAGAAGCTACATGCATTCAATAGAAACCATATTGCAAATTTTGATCTTTTCCAGGTCTAGAGACAGGCAGTACAAGACATACTCTCTCGTGATGCTGGGGAGCGGCAATGCCGAAGCTCCCAGGCAGCCTCAAGATCAAGAGGGTAAATGACCAATGCACTTACGACCATTCTGTACCCAGACAACAATGCAATTTCTCACTTTACTTTAGTAGAGCATTCAATATATTGGATGAGACTTTGAACACTTTATAATAAAATAGGCTTTGTGTCAGATGATTTTGCCCAACTAAGGACTTGTGTAAGTGTTCTGAGCATTTTTAAGGTAGGCTGGGCTAAGCTGTGATGTGCAGTAGGTTAGGTGTATTAAATGCATTTTTAACTTACAATATTTTTATGGACGTAACCCCATCATGAGCCGAGGGAGATCTAGACTAAGCTACATGAAATCCTAGGAGTCTCCATTGGACAAAGTTTAGACCAGATAACACTAGGTGTTATTCAGTGCTTTCCTCAGAAGGATGTACTCTATGTGGACATTCATATACTTCAATTACTAGGTGAGAGGCTTGTTTAGTAAGTGGGACATGAGAAAAGGAAGAGCACATGAAACGGGGAAATTACTAAGACCGCAGACAGTTCTGTCCCCTCAACAAGAAAACTAGAGTGGCTGAGAATTGAACTATTTAGCTTTGGCCTAGTTAAGAAACTATAAAATGACACTGCCTTGCACAAATGAGAAAAACATAGATGCTCTATAAACTGAAAATCCAACAAGAATTTGTAGTTCCTGAAGCTTCTGAAATGGTGTGGTTCTTTATTCCAGCTAGTGTTTGAAACCCAGAGCAAATCAAAGCCATCAGCAGACGTCCCTCGGTGACCCACGACACACCTGCTTGCACTCACCATACCCTTCCTCTTTCCTATTGCAGGGGAAGAAATGTCCCTTCACCATCTAAAGCGGACCTTTCTTATTTTTCTTCAAACTGTCCTCCATTGATCCAGTCTCCTTACATCAACACGATTCCATCACCCTCAAATCTTTCTTTCTTTTTACAGAGAAATTTTAAAGGAAAAAGAAATGCATTTGCACGTATATACTCTGTATATCCTCCCATCTGTCCCACTCTCTCCTCAGTATATCCTGGCCCAAATTTTGCCTCAACCCTGAACTCCAAGGCATGAAGGCCAATGGAGCCTGTCAGTCCTCCTTTTGCTGGAGTTCTTATGTGTTTTAACCATGTTGAATATCCCCTCTTTCTTGAAACATGCTCACCTCTAGATAAAGTACTATGTTTTTCTCCCACTTTTTTTCCTAGTCACTATCTCCTTTGGAGGATCATACTCTCTCCCTAAGCATGAGAATCTGGTTTTACTCACTTCATTCTTTGCCCTCTCCTGGTTCAAAACCTTCTGGTTTTCTAATCTCTCTTTTTTTTCCTTGAAGCAACCTATGTGTTTAAATGATTTAAAATACAATTATAGATTAATGTCTCTCAAATGTTTCTCTACCTAGATCCCTCCTCTATGTTCAAGCCCATGTATACAACTCTTTACAGAATACCTACAATTGGATGACACACAGATACTACAAATTAAAATGTCCAAAACAATAGCTTCTCCTCATGTCATTAAATGTTGTCAAGAGTGATATAACTTTACTTTCAATAGTCATTCATTATAAAAAATACTATAAGCAAATATGACATAATGTGAAAATAATAAATATATAAAATTCTGGAATTATATCGAGCTTAAAAATTGGCTCTATCAAAAAAAGAAATTTCAGACGGCAGACAGCAAAAGCAAGAAGAACAAAAATCCTGCAACCTGTGGAACTAAAACCACGTTCATAGGAAGAGAGATAAGATGAAAAGGGGGAGGGCTATGTACCAGATGAAGGAACAAGATAAAACCCCAGAAAAACAACTATATGAAGTGGAGATAGGCAACCTTCCAGAAAAAGAATTCAGAATAATGATAGTGAAGATGATCCAGGACCTCAGGAAAAGAATGGAGGCAAAGATTGAGAAGCTGCAAGAAATGTTTAACAAAGATCTAGAAGAATTAAAGAACAAACAAACAGAGATGAACAATACAATAACTGAAATGAAAAATAAACTAGAAGGAATCAATAGCAGAATAATTGAGGCAGAAGACTGGATAAGTGACCTGGAAGACAGAATGATGTAATTCACATCTCAGAACAGAATAAAGAAAAAAGAATGAAAAGAAATGAAGACAGCCTAAGAGACCTCTGGGACAGCATTAAAAGCAACAACAGTCACATTATAGGGATCCCAGAAGCAGAAGAGAGACAGAAAGGACCAGAGAAAATATTTGAAGAGATTATAGTCGAAAACTTCCCTAACATGAGAAAGGAAATAGCGACCCAAGTCCAGGAAACGCAGAGAGTACCATACAGGATAAACCCAAGGAGAAAGATGCTGAGACACATAGCAATCAAATTGGTCAAAATTAAAGACAAAGAAAAATTATTGAAAGCAGCAAGGGAAAAATGACAAGTAACATACAAGGGAACTCTCATAAGGTTAACAGCTGATTTCTCAGCAGAAACTCTACAAGTCAGAAGGGAGTGGCATTACATATTTTTTAAGTGATGAAAGGGAAGAACCTACAACCAGGATTACTCTACACAGCAAGGATCTCATTCAGATTCGATGGAGAAATCAAAAGTTTCACAGACAAGCAAAAGCTAAGAGAATTTAGCACCACAAAACCAGCTCTACAACAAATGCTAAAGGAACTTCTCTAAGTGGGAAACAGAAGAGAAGAAAAGGACCTACAAAAACAAACCCAAAACAATTAATAAAATGTTCATAGGAACATACATATCAATAATTACCTTAAACGTGAATGGATTAAATGCTCCAACCAAAAGACACAGGCTTGCTGAATGGATACAGAAACAAGACTCATCTATATGCTGTCTACAAGAGACCCACTTCAGACCTAGGGACACATACAGGCTGCAAGTGAGGGGATGGAAAAAGATAATCCATGCAAATGGAAATCAAAAGAAAGCTGGAGTAGCAATTCTCAAATCAGATAAAATAGACTTTAAGATAAAGAATGTTACAAGAGAGACAAGGAAGGGCACTACATAATGATCCAGGGATCAATCCAAGAAGAAGATATAACAATTATAAATATACATGCACTGAACATAGGAGCACCTCAATACATAAGGCAACTGCTACCAGCTCTAAAAGAGGAAGTCGACAGTAACACAATAATAGTGGGGGACTTTAACACCTCACTAACACCAATGGACAGATCATCCAAACAGAAAATTAATAAGGAAACACAATCTTTAAATGACACAATAGACCAGATAGATTTAATTGATATTTATAGGACATTCCATCCAAAAACAGCTGAGTACACTTTCTTCTCCAGGGCACATGGAACATTCTCCAGGATAGATCACATCTTGGCTCATAAATCAAGCCTCAGGAAATTTAAGAAAATTGAAATCATATCAAGCATCTTTTCTGACCACAACGCTATGAGATTAGAAATCAAATACAGGGATAAAGATGTAAAAAATACAAACACATAGAGGTTAAACATTATGTTACTAAATAACCAAGAGATCACTGAAGAAATAAAAGAGGAAATCAAAAAATACCTAGAGACAAATGACGATGAAAACACAACAATCCAAAACCTATGGGATGCAGCAAAAGCAGTTCTAAGAGGGAAGTATATAGCAATACAATCGTACCTCAAGAAACAACAAACATCTCAAATAAACAATCTAACCTTACACCTAAAGGAACTAGAGAAAGAAGAACAAACAAAACCCAAAGTTACCAGAAGGAAAGAAATCATAAAGATCAGAGCAGAAATAAATGAAATAGAAACAAAGAAAACAATAGCAAATTTTAATAAAATTAAAAACTGGTTCTTTGAGAAGATAAACAAAATTGATAAACCATTAACCAGACTCATCAAGAAAAAGAGGAAGAGGACTCTAATCAATAAAATTAGAAATGAAAAAGGAGAAGTTACAACAGACACCAGAGTAATACAAAGCATCCTAAGAGACTACTACAAGCACCTCTATGCCAATAAAATGGACAACCTGGAAAAAATGGACAAATTCTTAGAAAGGTATAACTTCCCAAGACTGAACCAGGAAGGAATAGAAAATATGATCATACCAATCACAAGTAATGAAATTGAAACTGTGATTAAAAATCTTCCAACAAACAACAGTCCAGGACCAGATGGCTTCACAGGTAAATTCTATCAAACATTTAGAGAAGAGCTAACACCCATCCTTCTCAAACTTTTCCAAAAAACTGCAGAGGAAGGAACACTCCCAAACTCATTCTATGAGGCCACCATCACCCTGATAGCAAAACCAGACAAAGATACTACAAAAAAAGAAAATTACAGACCAGTATCACTCATAAATATAGATGCAAAAATCCTCAACAAAATACTAGCAAACAGAATCCAACAACACATTAAAAGGATCATACAAGTGGAATTTATCCCAGGGATGCAAGGATTCTTCAATATATGCAAATCAATCAATGTAATACACCATATTAACAAATTGAAGCAGAAAAACCGTAAGATCATCTCAATGGATGCAGAAAAAGCTTTTGACAAAATTCAACACTCATTTAGATAGAACTCTCCAGAAAGTGGGCATAGAGGGAACCTACCTCAACATAATAAAGGCCGTATATGACAAACCCACAGCAAACATCATTCTCAATGGTGAAAAACAGAAAGCATTTCCTTTAAGACCAGGAACAAGTCAAGGATGTCCTCTCTCGCCACTGTTATTCAACAGAGTTTTGGAAGTCCTAGCCACAGCAATCAGAGAAGAAAAATAAATAAAAAGAATACAAATTAGAAAAGAAGTAAAACTATCACTCCTTGCAGATGACATGATACTATACATAGGAAATCCTAAAGATGCCACCAGGAAACTACTAGAGCTAATCAATGAATTTGGTAAAGTTGCAGGACACAAAATTAATGCACAGAAATCTCTTGCATTCGTATACACTAATGATGAAAATTCTGAAAGAGAAATTAAGGAAACACTTTCAGTCACCACTGCAACAAAAAGAATAAAATACCTAGGAATAAACCTACCTAGGCAGACAAAAGACCTGAATGAAGAAAACTATAAGACACTGATGAAAGAAATTAAAGATGATACCAACAGATGGAGTGATATACCATGTTCTTGGATTGGAAGAATCAATATTGTGAAAATAACTATACTACCCAAAGCAATCTACAGATTCAATGCAATCCCTATGAAATTACCAATGGCATTTTTTACAGAACTAGAACAAAAATTCTTAAAATTTGTATGGAGATAAAAAAGACCCCAAATAGCCAAAGCAGTCTTTAGGGAAAAAAGTGGAGCTGGAGGAATCAGACTTCCTGACTTCAGACTATACTATAAAGCTACAGTAATCAAGACAATATGGTACTGGCACAAAAACAGATATATAGATCAATGGAACAGGATAGAAAGCCCAGAGATAAACCCACACACCTATGGTCAGCTAATCTATGACAAAGGAGGCAAGGATATACAATGGAGAAAAGACAGTCTCTTCAATAAGTGGTGCTGGGAAAACTGGACAGCTACATGTAAAAGAATGAAATTAGAACACTCCCTAACACCATACACAAAAATAAAGTCAAAGTGGATTACAGACCTAAATGTAATACTGGACACTATAAAACTCTTAGTGGAAAACATAGGAGGAACACTCTTTGACATGAATCACAGCAAGATCTTTTTTGATGCACCTCCTAGAGTAATGGAAATAAAAACAAAAATAAACAAATGGGACCTAATGAAACTTGAAAGCTTTTGCACAACAAAGGAAACTACAAACAAGGCGAAAAGACAACCCTCAGATCGGGAGAAAATATTTGCAAATGAATCAATGGGCAAAGGATTAATCTCCAAAATATATAAACAGCTCATGCAGCTCAATATTAAAAAAACAAACAACCCAATCCAAAAATGGGCAGAAGACCTAAATAGACATTTCTCCAAAGAAGACATACAGATGGCCAAGAAGCACATGAAAAGCTGCTCAAAATCACTACTTATTAGAGAAATGCAAATCAAAACTACAGTGAGGTATCAGCTCACAGCAGTTAGAATGGGCAGCATCAGAAAATCTACAAATAACAAATGCTGCAGAGAAAAGGGAACCCTCTTGCACTGTTGGTGGGAATGTCAATTGATACAGCCACTATGGAGAACAGTATGGAGGTTCCTTAAAAAACTAAAAATAGAATTACAATATGACCCAGCAATCCCACTACTGGGCATATACCCAGAGAAAACCATAATTCAAAAAGACACATGCACCCCAATGTTCATTGCAGCACTGTTTACAGTAGCCAGGTCATGGAAGCAACCTAAATGCCCATCAACAGACAAATGGATAAAGAAGATGTGGTACATATATACAATGGAATATTACTCGGCCATAAAAAGGAACGAAATTTGGTCATTTGTTGAAACATGGATGGATCTAGAGACTGTCATACAGAGTGAAGTAAGACAGAAAGAGAAAAACAACTATCATATATTAACGCATGTATGTGGAACCTAGAAAAATGGTACAGATGAACCGGTTTGCCAGGCAGAAGTTGAGACACAGATGTAGAGGACAAGCATATGTACACCAAGGGGGGAAAATGGTGGGGGTGGGGGTGGGATGAATTGGGAGATTGGGATTGACATATATACACTAATATGTATAAAATGGATAACCAATGAGAACCTGATGTATAAGATTTTTTTTTAAATAGAAATTTCAAATAGAGCAACAAACCGTAAATTTAAAGGCTAAACAAGGCCATCTACTCACCCTTTATGCCAAAGGGATGCACCTCACTCATTAGCCTCCAGTCGCGCTAAGGTTTCAAGGCTTCAGATGCATCCGTCTCATTCCTGCTTCAAGGCCTTGACATTCGCTGTTTGTTCTGCATGATATACCTGCCCTCCTCACCTGTCCCCCCTCTATTATCCTCCAAGTGTCACCTCTCACGGTACTTCCTATGGGATTCTCTCCTCCATCGCCATAGGGTACCCTCCTCATTACACCCCCCCTCCTAGAACACCCATTCTTCTTCTTTATCACAGATTACAATTGTTATTAAAATTTTTAAATTATTATTTCCCTGATAATTTCATATTTTTATAACTGGAATGACTTCTCTCAGTGAATTCCTGGTGTCTATTACTGTGCCTGGCATAGAGCACTTGACCCATAAAAAGTTATCAGATGAATAAATGAGTGACTTTCTTCTATCATTTCATCTTTTATTTCTGCACAAAGTTAATAAGCATACATCCCATTCAGACTTGCAAGTCATTGACTGAAATACTAAATGATATTTTGTGACCTCAAAACGTTCTGCTTGTTGGATGGATGTTCACTTAGCAATAACGATCAATCTTAACCTGTTCTCAACTGTGTTGAAAAGAATATAAAGGTAGATATGTAACTCCATTTCATATCACTTATTCCCTTTCCCTGTGGATTTTTATTCTGTTATATACGTTATTGGTCCGATATAGTTTCCTTCAAAACATGTTCGTTTCAAGTTTTTGGCAAATGAAATGATTGCCTGTTGTTTCATTCTAGAATCTCATGTAATTTAACATTAGTGTCATCAGTATATAATTTCCAAACTCATTTGAAAGCTATTTTGAGATACACTGTATACACACACACACACACACACACACACACACACACACGTTTTATCTGTAACTTTCCGACCACTTTTTTAACTTCAGTGAATTGGCAGAAATAATCACTAATGGCTCTGTAATAACATCAGCTATTTCTTAAATGCTTTCAATGTATGCCATCCAGTTATTTTTAAAAGCAAACTTTAAAAGTAATCTAATGTAAGCTGTTATAAATAGAATGTACAGACAACAAGGTCCTACTGTATAGCACAGAGAACTATATTCAAGATCCTACGATAAATCATAATGGAAAAGAATATTAAAAAAAGAATGTGCATATATGTATAACAATCACTTTGCTGTATAGTAGAAATTAACACAGCGTTGTAAATCAACTATATTTCAATAAAAAATAAAAATAAAAGCAATCTGGGGCTTCCCTGGTGGCGCAGTGATTGAGAGTCCGCCTGCCGATGCAGGGGACGCGGGTTCGTGCCCCGGTCCGGGAAGATCCCACATGCCGCGGAGCGACTGGGCCCGTGAGCTATGCCCGCTGAGCCTGCGCGTCCGGAGCCTGTGCTCCACGACGGGAGAGGCCACAACAGTGAGAGGCCCGCGTACCGCAAAAAAAAAAAAAAAAAAAAAAAAAAAGCAATCTGAAAACTTCCCTTCCCTGTGTCTCCCATCACAAGTAATAGGCTCTGATTATGTGATCACATTTGTAAATACATCCAATAGCCATTCAATTAAATAAGTGCATATATGAGAGTCCATGTGGCAGTGATGGGCAAATATATCTGAAAGCAAAATCTGCTGCCATCCTCAGAAAATCTCTTCCCAAAAGCAGAATAGAAACAAATCCCTTTTGTTATTGAATAAGCATTAAACCAGGATGGGATGCACATTACAGACAATCCACTAAAGGGACTGCAGAGGAAAGAAATCTCGCCCTGTTATAATAACCAAGCAGATAAAACCCATTGCACACCTGTTCTCAGGATAAACAATAACTAGTCTACAACTAAGGGAACTTGACAGCACCCCTTGTCACCCACAGTTCATGATAAATTCATTTTGGAAGTGGGGTAATCACCAGTCTTTGCTAATTGTCTTTAAATGAAAAAATAAATGTTTTGTATCTTTATAACCAGAGTGGGGCTTGCAATTTGGAGGCATACACCAGCTGAAGTTGGGCTACTCTCCAATCAGGTAACTGGGAGGTAGGGACTCCTTGATTCTTGATGATTACATTTCAAAGGGATGCCTCCCAGGTCCTTGAGGAAACAATACTGGGATGCTTATTTTGTCTTTAAAAAGATTTACATACATTTCAAAGAGGCAAAGAAAGTACCCACAGGTTTTCTAAAGTAAATGCTCTAAGGAAAAGGAGGAGAGGAAAGCCTTCCTTTATTTTCAACAGAGAGAGTCAAGCCTCTTATTTTGAATTTGTATTTGCCCTTTCAGTAGACTCAAAGTTAAAACAAGGTATGAGGTGTTTGTGGGTTTTAAATAAAGACTTTTCTTTCTCTGATTTTAAAGATGAAGGAAAGGTAGAACTGGGGCAGACATGGAAGAGAGAAGGCTAACGTTGTCCTTGTTATTTAAAGGGCTCTTGAGCAAAAGAGGAGTGAAACTTGCTATGTATAAATTCAAGAAGAACTGGGAATAAACAGCTAAGATCTGTAGGGAGACAGGTTTCAACATAACAGGGAAATAGCTACCTAACAGATTGACTATGCAACAGTACCTCCTGCTCCTTGTTCCTTGAGTTTTCCAAGCTCTGGCATAATGTTTGCTCAGTGAGGAAAGTACAGAACTGATCCAACATCCGTTGAGTGATTGGACATCAACAAGGTGATCCTGAGGGCTTTTTCTAATACTGAGATTCTGTGATATATTTACATATTTTATAGATAAGACATGTGTCCATGTTTCTAAATGTGTACTCAGAGAAATACTGAAAAAAATAATATGACTCTAACATTTTTGCATGTCAGTTTGACACCATCCAGCTTGAGCGATCACTCTGTAGGAAGGGTTTACTTTGCTCACAAGATTTTCTCAGGCTAACCACGTTAAAGACTGGGTATAGAACTAGCAAGAAAATGCTTTATTAAAGTTTGTTTTATTTAGCAGGTTGTGCAGACTGTTTCTAAAATTCAGGGAAACATTTAGCCTAGGAAAATGTTATTGTGGGTAAATGGAAAGGTAGGACATAAAACACTGGCAGAGAGGCCTACTGGCACTAAAATAAAAGAAAGGCAGGAAGATGGAATAAAGACCAGGTTCAATATGCCATGAAAGTCATATAAGAGAATAACAGTTCTGAAAGAATTGAGGGGAGTGAGCAGGGAAGCTGAAAAGCATCTTAAGGAGAAAAACGGGCTTCTAAATTCTTTAAAAGAAGTAGCAGTCAAAGAGATTCCTTCAGAGCCAGTCCAAAATCGACCTTGATCAAAGGATACTGGAAAAGCTGAGAAACAGGTGAAAAATTCCAAAAGAACTTGGTGCTTCTCTGTGGAACATGCCCAAATAATTGTGCCATGATTTCTTAAAGATTCAGTTAATAAATTAAAAGGCTAGAGAGTTCACCGTAATATTTGGTTAGCAGGATTTACTTCTTTATTTTCTCTGGTTATTAAAATAAAAATTGCTCATTGCATAGAACAACTTAAACTGCAGAAAGATTAAAGAATATAAATTAATCTTCTACACTGGCGCTATTCATCATCACCGTTAAAATTTTGTATTCTGAATTTTATGCAGAATTTTTGCCTCTGCTTTTAATGTCGCGTATTTTAAGTCAATCGCATAAGCTCAAGAGAGCTTAACATTTCTGAATTACAAGGAGCTACGCTTTCATAATTTTTAACAGTTTATGGAAGTTTATCTCCCTGTCATTCATAGTAATAACACCTGGGTTTGGAATATCATGCAGAATTCTGACAGTGTCTGTACACCAGTTCTTCTTTTTCTTTTCTTTTTAATTTTTCTTTTTCAGTTTAGCCCTTTTGTAAATAGAAAACGTTGTCTTCAAAGTTTTTACTGTCTTTCTCCAGGACATTTTCCATGATGCACTGAACAATATAGGCCATGGAAATGAATGACATTAAATGCTATAGATCTACAAAGGAAGGAGATCCGAGAAGCCCTGCTGCGTGCCAAATGCTGTATATACGTGTTTTCATTTCATTCTCACAGAAGCATCTATTTACTACAGATTAGAAAACTGAAGCCCGAGAGGTTACTTGTCTGTTATATTTTGTTTAAAATAATTTGCAAGAATAAGAATCATAAGTCACTTCTTCTAAGTAATCCAACTGTCACTGCCAAAATGTCCTCAAAGTTTTGCAAAGCAAGTTCTTAGAAGATACCATTTCATGTATCAGTAACAGTGAAAACATATTAAAAATGCATCCCACACCACTTTTCCTAACATCATCTTCAGTTGGTGGGTAGCATCGTCAATCTTCCAGATTTGCTCAGCCCAAAACCCTTGGAAGACAGCCTTGATTCCAACACAGCAGCAAATCTTTTTCACAGTTGTCTCTTTTTGTCTTCATGCCAAGACTATCTATATATTTTACTTGGATCTACCTTTTAGTTCACTAATAATCACTTGAACTGTGTCTCTTCCACCATTACATTTCTGCTTTAATTTCGGTATTGCATTTTATCACTTCTAAAATTATTTTTATATAGTTTCTATTTCTCTGACAAATCTCTTTACCTTGTCTTTCGATTCCTTGAACTTATTGTTTCTGACTATTTCAAAAACAGGGTCTGGTAACCTAGTCATCTTCATTTCCTGTGTGCCTTTTTCATATTTTCTGGCATTCCTTTGTTTTATGTCATGTCTTATCTTCCTGTATGTCTTCTTACACTTGTGCAGGACAACATATGATAACATTCATAGAGATACGCTGACGTTCTTAATGCTATTTTCTTCCCCTAATGAGGATTATTTTGGCTTCTGGCCGATAGCTAGTCTAGAGGATTCAGTCACCGTGAGCACTGTTTCATGCTCCTTGGATGTTATCCTTTTAAGAAACAACTAAAAGCTGGGAATATTTACCAGACTCCTCCTTCCTAGAAGGCCTTAAATTTTAATTTTTATCAATATTATCCCACCCCTGTAATACAATAAAATGTATAATCACTTACACTTTTAAAATATTTTCCTGAAGAAAAACGTTATTTTTCCATGTTCATCAAAGACACACTCCAGCTTATGACAATAATCGATACAGTAATGTAAAGCTCTTTGAAACTAAAAGTATGCAGTAAATGGCCAGTGATATTATTAACTTTGGAATTGGTGTTATTGTTGCTTTGTGTTACTCTCAACAGTTTTGAATTGCTGATCTATAATAGGCATGATATGGAAACTGTAATTTTTCATTTCAGCATCCTTTCATCTAATTGGGAATTTCCTAAAACACAGTATCTTCTTAAGTAGCTTTTAAGAAAGTCTATTTAGAGAATTGAATAGAGTTTATTATTAAAATATATTTATCATTGTTTTGGAAAATATGCTACAGATTTTTTTAACAAACAATAGTCCATACAGCTATACACACTAGTATAAATATGATATTTTGTTATAAAAATAAATTCAGATATGAAATATATGATTATCCATTTAATCTTTCTGATCCTCTCTCCACAATGTGACTAGTATCACTTTGCATATATGTCAAATAGCTTTGCATATATGTCAAATAGCATATATGTCATATATGTCAAATAGCTAGTCAACGTTACATCGATTTCCTTTGGCCTAGGTCATTCTTCATTGAAATAATTGCATTAATATAATACGTAAATAATTTAAATGACAAGTATTTAAAACAAAATCCACAGTACTGTAAAGTACAGACCAAGACCTTTGTTTCTATGTGCTGTTCTTAACCTATATGTCTTTATCCAGACCAGAGTGGGCAAAGGAGTTCAACTCCTGACCAATTCCAGCTGATGGTGAATGGTAGCCTAGAACACTGTTTTAAAAGAGCATCTGAAGTTTTATCCATATTTCTGACATGGATACAGGAGACAGTAGTTTTAAACTAATAAAGGTGTATATTCCATCACTGAGTTCTTCCCCAGGATATTTGCCATTTGTCTTATTTCTTAATCTATCCAAGTTCAGGCAGAAATGGTTCCCATGAAACTCCTCTCATACATCTTATCAACTTATTTTTGCTCACCACCTACTCTCTCTTTCCATCTCTCAGACAGAGACCACTTGTGCTGTGTTTTCATTCCGTGGAGTTGACCTTAGGAGACCTTTGAAAGGGGAGATATATAATAGTTTTATATCGGAAGCCCAAATTCATACTGGTCTGTCTCCATCACTTTATAACTTAACCTCTGAAATTAACTCTTGTAAATTACTTTCTTCTTATCTGAAAAATCTGGCACATTAAATGGCTCTAAACAATTAATTTTGAAAGGGAAAGTGCAGATAGTGGGCACACAGGAGTATGGAGACAGAGCCACAGCCTGGTGTGTGACAGAGAAGGATCTAATGAACTCAGTAGAGGCCCCTCCCTCTGCACATGAATCCTTACCAAGCCTGCTCCCTTCGAGCAAGTTCTCCATGGACCTAATCTCTGTCTTGCTCTCTCTCTCTCCTCCTACTCTCTTTCTCTGTAGGTATCTTTACCTTTAGTAAAATCATAATCATTCTTATTTCCTTTGATCTCCACTGATTTCAGTGTGTGTATGTGTGTGTGTCTATTTGTTAATATATATTAGAAAAAATGTATGTATATATTCTAATATACATATTAGAAATCCCATATAATTTGTTTGATTTACTAAGCACTTCTCAATTTGAAATTCTTGGGTGAGAAATTTTTTTTAAATTGCATTTTGTTGCTGGTATGATGGGGGTTTTTTTTGTTTGGTTTTCAGTATTTCAGACCCCACCTGAAAACCAAAAATATATACTTAAACAAATTTAATAGTTAATTCTTAAAATAACACTAAGATGACAGTGTGCATCTCTGTGTGTGTGTGTGCATGTGTGTGTGTGTATGTGTGTGTCCGGTTATATATTCAAAGGGTTTACCTTCCAAACAACAGTGGAAGAAAATAGAATTGAATCAGTACACACAGGAAGACTGTAATGAAAGAAAGCTGCTTGCAGAGCGAGCATTACAGCAGGTGCAGATTTGGACATTCTTCTTTCCAATCAGAGAAGAACACGTTAGCAGCCTTGTTTTGCTAAGGTAATCACTATGCTTTCTGTTTCCTTTAAAGAGCTGCTGTTTATTTTTAATTGATAGCAATAGAAGATGCAAAGGTTTCAACAAGTGATATCAAGATTAACTGACCTTTCTTTGTCTATTTCCTTTTCATCCTCTAATTACTTGGTCCCTCCTCACTGATCTCTCTTTATCTCAAATGTGTTCTTTGGTAATTTGGCTAACTTTGTAATTCACATTTCCTGCTCTACAAGAAATAGCTCTGTCCCTTAAAGCAGAATGTGCAATGACATTTTAAAAACAAAAGTCCAGCAAACAATTAAACATATTGAAAAGATGACTCTTTCTTTGGCGATGCTCCCAAACTTAGATGGAAGTATATTTCCAGTACCAAGCATACTGTTTTGTTTTTAATCTAAAAGTGAGACTGACATTCAGGCAATACACACCATGAGAGCTGGACCAAATGTTTAAAATCTGAAATACTTTAATATTTGTTAATAAATAAACTGCTCCAAACCTCTAGTGGTCCCTGCCATCTTGCAGCTCTGCTGCTTCCTTGGTATAATCCAGACCTCTTTAATCAAACAGCGAGGAAAATGGTAGAGGACTACCTGCAAGAAGCCATCAGGCTTTACTGGCTGGAGTGTATCCTACTTAGTTACTGTATAACTAACTGTTAAATAATCTGAACATGAGTCACCTCATAAAATCTTGGCTTCTCAACTCCTTCAGTCTATGTGGCACATATAGGACTTAAATTTTACTCTCCCTATGCCATTGTGTTATTACATATTCAAAACAGTAATACTTTGATTAATTAGAGCATCAGTGGATTTTGAAATTAAAGACAATCTTAATTGGAAAAAATAAATCATCCTCAGTCATAGGCTAAGGAACAGTCTATGCAATATTAGGCCACATCTAATAAGGGCCACAGCATTTGCAGATACTTCTCACATCTTCTTTCCTTCTGTCTTCACACAACATCGCTCAGCCTGCTGTCTTGAAAAATTATTAATTTAGGAGGGTATAAAATATTCTGAAAGGAAACTACTATCAGAAATAAAAACACATGAGAAAAATCTAGCCTAAAGCAAATATTCTTTAATTATAAAATCCAATTAAAATACCTTGGAAGGGGGATCAAGACTGCAGAGTAAGAGGAGGTGGAGCTCATGTTCCCCAAACACACACATATATCTAGGGACTATATATCAAAACATATATCTAGGGACTTCCCTGGTGGTGCAGTGGTTAAGAATCCACCTGACAATGCAGGGGACATGGATTCAAACCCTGGTTCAGGAAGAGCCTATGTGCCACAGAGCAACAAAGCCCGTGCGCCACAACTACTGAGCCTGTGCTCTAGAGCACACGAGCCACAACTACTGAAGCCCATGTACCTAGAGCCGGTGCTCCTAACAAGAGGAGCCACCACAATGAGAAGCCCGTGCACATGCACCGCAGCAGAGTAGCCCTCGCTCACCACAACTAGAGAAAACCTGCGTGCAGCAATGAAGACCCAACGCAGCCAAAAATAAATAAATAAAAATTTTAAAAATACATCTACATGTGAAACAATTCTCATGGAAAACTAACTGGAAACAGGCGGAAGAACACCTATACAGCAAAGGCTACAAGAAAGATCCCACATAAGGGGTAGGACAGGAATAAAAAGCATTGGGTTGGGACCTGTGCCCCTAGAAGGGGACTAAGAGGAATAGGAAGACTGCCCAGGCAGAAACTCACCCTGGTGAGTGAGTTGGTTGAGTCACAGACTAGGTGTCCCAGTCCTGGGGTCCTAGGCAGAGGAGACAACCCCCTTGGCAGCATAGAGAACCACTAGGACAGATGGAAGGGCTGGAGAAAACTAGACTCCACTCACGAGAAGCATGCAAGTACTGCTTGCCAACAGACAGGATGGAGAGAGGTCTGCCATAGTGGCTGCCACCTCACCCATTCCCCAATCCAAACTGAGTGAGCACCCAGCCCCACTCACTCTACCCACAGCTTGGCTCTGGATTAGGGAAGCCAGAACCTGGGAAAGGACTCGATCTAGTAACCTGGGGGCCTAGGGTGTGGTCCAGGTAGAGCGGCAGCAGCCATTGTTGGTACTTTCTCAATCAGCACCCCAGAAGCAACCCAGACCCCTGATGGCAGCACAGCCACTCCAACCCCTGCAACCAACATACCACAATCACCACTCCCAGCCAAGCAAATTCTCTGGCCCTGCTCACTCTGCACCACAACCTGTACTAGATCTGGGACAAGCATAACAGGGGAAAAGATATGAACTTGGGCTGTGTCTGAGCAGAGCTTCAAACACCTTCACAGGCAGCACATGAGGACTCTATAAGCACACGAGCCCCACTGATTTCAGCACTCTCCTCCTTTGCAGTAAAGTCCTCAATGTGGGAGAAGGAAAAACACACACTTAAAGGGAACAGAACCAGCTTGAGCCCAACCCTCAAGGCTTCTGCTCCAACAACTTGGGAGCGGACCCCACCCTGACAGGGCAGCTGGAGACTGCCACTGAGCAGAGAGGAAGTCCTGCCCCACACCCAGAACAGGCTGTAGATCCGCCAACACCAGTCACAACTACTACAAAGGTAATAGAAGTCAGCACACCCTGAGGAAAGACTTGGCAGGCAACCACATCAAATCCCTCACACTAAAGACATTTGACACACACAGTCTACATAGAAATGCTCCCATGTAAAAGCACCCATTCAAGACCACAATAGATAACTCTTTTACCTAAATTCATAGAGACAGAGAAAAGTTAAGTGAAATGAAAAGGCAGAGCAGCTACTCCCAACTGAAAAATCAAGGAAAAAAAAACCTGAAAAAATAATGAAACAAAGATAGTCAACCAGACACTGAGTTCAAAAAGTTGGTGATAAAAATAACTGAATTAAGAAACAGAATTGATCTAAACACAGATCATTTTTACAAGGAACTAGAAACAATAAAGAATACCCAAGCAAAAATAGATAATTCAATTTCTGAGATAAAAAGCACTCTAGAAGCAATAAATAGCCAACTAAATGACACAGGGATGCCTTAGTGATCTTGAAGGCAGAATAATGGAAATCACCCAATCATAACAGCAGACAGGAAGACAAATTCATAAAATGAAAGCAACATACAAGATTTATGGGATAATATAAAGTGTGCCAACATATACATTATAGGGGTTCCAGAAGGAGAAGAGAGAGAGGAAGGGATCAAAAATGTATCTGAAGAAATTATAGCTGAAAACCTCCCAAACCTAAGGAAAGTAATAAATATTCAGGTACAGGACCACAGAGAGCCCCAAACAAGATGAACCTAAACAGACCCACACCAAGACGTATCATAATTAAAATGATAGAAATTAAAGATGAAGAGAGAATTCTAAAGGCAGCAAGTGAAAAACACAGTCAGTTACAAGGGAAGTCCCATAAGACTATCAGCTGATTTCTCTGAAGAAACACTGCAGGCCAGAAAGGATTGGCATGATATATTCAAAGTCCTGAAAGAGAAAATTCTGCAACCTAGAATACTCTATCCTGCAATCATTTAGAATAGAAGGAGAGATAAAGAATTCCTCAGACAGCAAAAACTAAAAGAATTCAGCAATATTAAACCTACCCTAAGATAAATGTTGAAGGGTCTTCTCTAAATGGAAAAGAAGTAAGAATCTATAGGAAAGGCAAATATATAGTAAGGATTGAAGGTCACTTAAATAAGCCAGTAGGTAGACTAAAAAAAAAAAAAGAAAATTGTAAAAGCAACTATAACTACAATAAACAGTAAAAGGATAAGCATGAAGATGTAAAATATGCTATCAAATCACAAAATGTGGGGGAGGGGAGTAAAAATATAGATCTTTTAGAATGTGCTTGAATTTAAACAATTATCAGTTTAAAGGAAATAGATATAATTATGTGTCAATATATATGAACTCCATGGTAACCATGTCAAAACTATATTACAGATACACACACAGAAAGAAACTCAAGCATACTACAAAATAAAATCATCAAACTACAAAGAAGAAACAAAAAGAAGGAAGAAATGAACAAAGAACTACAGAAACAATTGGAAAAAAAAGGACTAAAATGGCAATAAGTACATACCTATCAATAATTACTCTAAACGTCAACAGACTAAATGTGCCAATCAAAAGACAGAGTGGCTGACTGGATAAAAATATAGGACCCTTCAATATGCTGCCTACAAGAAACTCTCTTCAGGGCAAAAGACACACACAGACTGAAAGTGAAGGGATAGAAAAAGATATTTTATGCAAACAGGAATGACAAGAAAGCAAGGGTAGTAATACTCATATCAGATAAAATAGACTTTAAAACAAAGCCTAAAGTAAAGGACAAAGAAAGGCATTATATAATGATAAAGGAATCAGTATAAGAACAGGCTATTACACTCATTAACATACAGACCCAATACAGGAGCACCTATATAAAGCAAATTACTAACAAACATAAAGGGAGAAATTGACAATATATCAGAGTGGGGGACTTTTAACACCCTACTGACATCAATGGACAGATCATCCAGACAGAAAATCAATAAGGCAACACAGGTGCTAAATGACACAATAAACCAGTTAAACTTAATCAATATCTACAGGATACTACATCCAAAAAAAGCAGAATACACTTTCTTTTAAAGTGTGCTTGGAACATTCTCCAGGATAGATAACTCACAAGGTCTCAAAACAAGCCTCAACATATTTAAGAGGTTATATGAAACATATTTTCCACCCACAATGGTATGAAACAAGAAATCAAATACTGAAATAAAAATGGGAAAAGAGACTGAAAAACATGCTACTAAAAAAACAAACGAGTCAATGATGAAATCAAAGAGGAAATCAGAAAATACCTTGAGAAAAATTAAAAGAAAACACAACTGTCTAAAATCTATGGGATGGAGCCAAAGCAGTTCTAAGAGGGAAGTTCATAGTGATACAGGTCTTCCTCAAGAAACAAGAAAAGTACCCCATAAACAATCTAACCTACCACTAAAATAATTAGGAAAAACAGAACAAACAAGACCCAAAGTCAGCAGAAGGAAGGAAATAATAAAGATCAAAAAGGAAATAAAATAAAGACATAAAAAACAACAGAAAAGATCAATTAAAACAAGAGCTGGGTTTTTGAAAATAAACAAAGTTGATAACCTTTAGCCAGGCTCAACAAGAAAAGAGAATAAAAATAAGAAATGAAAGAAGAGAAATAACAAGTGATACCGCAGATATACAAAAAATCATAAGAGAAATATATGCCAACAAATAGGACAACCTAGGAGAAATAGACAAATTTCTAGAAAGGTAGTCTTCCGAGTCTAGAATATAGTCTTCCAAGACTGAGTCAAGAAGAAACAGATAATTTGAACAGACGAATCACTAGAAGTGAAATAGAATCTATAATTTTAAAAACTCCCAGAAAACAAAAGTCCAGGACTGGATGGCTTCACTGAGGAATCCTACCAAACATATAAAGAAGAATTTATACCTATCCTTCTCAAACTATTCTGAAAGACTGAACACTCCCAAATCCACTGTATGAGTCCACCTTTGCCCTGATACCAAAACCACAAAGAGACACAGCAAAAGAAGAAAATTATAGGCCAATATCTTTGATGAATAGAGATGCAAAAATCCTGAACAAATATTAGCAAACCAGATCCAACAATACATTAACAAGTATCAAACACCATGATCAAGCTGGATTTATTCCAGGGTCACAAGAATGATTCAACGTATGCAAATCAATCAATGTGATACATCACATTAACAAAAAGGAAGACAAAAACCACATGATCATCTCAATAGACCCAGAAAAAGCATTTGACAAAATTAAATATCCATTCAAGATAAAAACCCTCATCAAAGTGAATATAGAGGGATCATATTTCAACATAATGAAGGCCATTAACAACAAACCCACAGCCAACATAACACTGCACAGTGAAAAGCTGAAAACCTACCCACTAAACTCACAAAAAAGATAAGGATGCCCACTGTTGCTGCTTCTATTTAACATAGTACTGGAAGTCCTAAGCACAGTAAACAGACAAGAAAAAGAAATAGACTAGACAAATTGGAAGAGGTAAAACTGTCACTATTTGCAGATGACAGGATACTCTATATAGAGAACCCTAAAGTCTCCACCTAAAAATATGAAAACTAATAAATGAACTCAGCAAGGTAACAGGATACAAGATTAATATATGGAATATAAAAAAAAATGGTTATGAAGAACCTAGGGGCAGGACAGGAATAAAGATGCAGACGTAGAGAATGGACTTGAGGAAACAGGGAGGGGGAAGGGTAAGCTGGGACGAAGTGAGAGAGTGGCATGGACATATATACACTACCAAATGTAAAATAGATAGCTAGTGGGAAGCAGCCGCATAGCACAGGGAGATCAGCTCAGTGCTTTGTGACCACCTAGGGAGTGGGATAGGGAGGGTGGGAGGGAGACGCAAGAGGGAGGGGATATGGGGACATATGTATATGTATAGCTGATCCACTTTGTTATAAAGCAGAAACTAACATACCATTGTAAAGCCATTATCCTCTAATAAAGATGTTAAAAGAAACAGATAAGCAACAAGGATATACTGTATAGCACAATAAATTATATCCATTATCTTGTAATAACCTATAATAGAAAATAATCTGCAAAAATGCTGATCACTATGTCATATACCTAAAACTAGCATATTACTGTAAATCAATTATACGTCAATAAAAAATATGATCCCTTATGCAAGGTAATAAAAATAAGTTTAATTTTAAAAAAAGAAGTTTTGAGGAAATTTGAGGAACTTTGGTTCAAATCAGCTTTAAAATTGGTAGTTCAGGTTGTTTTAGACATATGGAGTTTATAATATTAAGGACTATCTAGCAGAGTGCTGGGTGTCTATAAACATTTTTGGGATACACACACACACACACACACACATTTATGGTTCAAAAATTGCTTTAATATGATCCAAGAAATCACTTGAGCCAAGGAGCTTTAGTTAATCATGCACTTGCTGAGAGAACTGGGGGAAGTTTACTGATGCCTGTAATTTACTTTGAAGTGCACCAAAATTAAGATGGTTTAGTACTTGGAAAGAGAAATGGAAAAATGAACACTTGGTAAGGCATTTATAGGAAAATGCTAATTTTGGAATCTAGGTGATGACTGTTCATTGTAGAAGTTTTTCAACTTTGCTATAGGTTTGAAAATTTTTCATAATAAAAAATTGGAAAAGATATATTGTCTGTATGAGGTGTCAGTGTTCCCTGAATCTATTTTCATATTTTCCTCCCATGGCACTGATATAGAAAGATGGGCTTGAGGTCACTCTAGTTGTGTTAAAACATTTTCTCTATGCCCTTATGAAATAAAAATTACAAGGATCAGGCCCAGAGGAAATAGACCTAACCAGAACTAAGCTTTGTGTAATTTTCCTGATATATTTCTTCTGATAGGACTCAGTAGGGTTGACTGTTGATATTTGAAGAGGTAAGAATTGAGGGAATTAGTATTTTAGCCATTTTCCACATAATACGGTTACAATTGAGCATTCAGGGCCTGGTATAAAGACATATTTGTGCTTAATGACTATGATACTTGCATAAAGTAGATACTTTAACAAAAGCAAAATGAAAGATAGAAATCCTGACAATTAAGTGAAGGGCAATGTTTTACCATTTTTGTAGTACATATGTAAAATTTTTTAAATGTGCTCTTTATTGGAAATTTTAAGAAATTATCAGTTAACCAGTATCCAATTAAATATACAAGGTTGTTTTTTATTTATTTATTTATTTTTTTAGTGTAAGGTCCATGTCCACATTAGAAAATATATGCTTTCATTTTTATGATTCCTGAATCATTGATTCTGTAATTAAAAGTCAAATGAGTTAATAAGACACTAAAAAGTAAAAATTTACAAATCCTAGAGATCTTCTATGAATTGAAGAGTCAAGGAAGATTTTATTACTTGAATTTTACTACAGAATAAAATGTACATCTCCCCACTTTTTCTGCCATGACCTAAAATACAAAACTGTTTAGTATTTACCCAGCTACTCATCTCTGCTAATTTTCATACCTCTTTCCCAAAATTCTTTTGCAAAATTCTCTACAGCACTTTTTAAAACTCTCTTTGCATTAGAAATTAAAAAAAAAAAAATCTACAACTGTAGCTTTTAGCACATTGCTCCTTCTACACCCCGATCTTAACTAAAATCAGATTCTTATTCAAGGACTGTGTTCCTTGGAGCTCTCAAGGAGATATTTGCTCCTATACATCATAGGAGATGGGAGAAAAGGCACTGATATCATTTTAGAAACCTAGACCATTACTCTTCTACTTTTTTGCCTCAAACCTTTCTCATCCGAGTGTTCTGTCATGTCTGTTGTAATAATCAGAAGCCATTTTGGCCATTTCCTCTCAGTCCCTGATTAGCTGCTTCACTGAAGCCCTCTCTGCATGGTTGGATACCACCCTGAACAACTTCAGCACACCTGTGATTAACCCAACACAAAGCTATGAGTCAAATCTTTCTTACATTTTGACCAACACTCACTTCAGTCACAAACTCTCATGGTCAGACCACAGATCTTGTCATGTCCCTACACTGCAGCAAGTTTGAATCTCTATTTCTATCATAGCAAATCTTATTTTCTTACTCTTTGACTCATGCTATTTGGAAACATAGACCTTTTTCTACCAAACACCACTTATTACAATTTTATTCTCTTACACAACCTAGAACCTACAGTTCAGGGGTGCTGAAGGTTCATGGTTTCAGCCACTTGTTGTCAGAACGTTCAATTCCTAGGTTACTTTTCCTTCTGCCGTCCTTTCCTTACAAATCCCCAACCTTGGATTAATCCACCCAAATGCCCCTCTGCTCCTAATAACTAGACTACTCAGCATGGCTGAATTAAAGACCACCACCAATCCAGAACACCCCACCCCAAGGTCATGGTCTAGTGCCACCCCAAGGTCATGGTCTCCAAGCTCAGCTGGGCTCTTGGCATTATTATGATGTTATTGTACACGATCCTGGTCAGATCTATTTCCACATGCCACGTGATTAACCAAACCCATACTTCTACATCGCAATATGTAGCCAGGTTCCAAAGTTGCTGAGAAAAATTAAGACTATGATTCTCTTAAATGCCCATTCTCGTTTCTAAATGTTGTCTATATTTGTCTGTGCATTTTCACTCTCTTTTCTTTGGTCCTTTGAGAAGAGCTATATCATCTTTAAGTTCACGGCATACTTTTTCACTGTGCCCCAGCCCTGGGAACTCACTGTAAGATTTCCAACCTGGGTGTCAGAAAGTCTGACAACAGTGACAAAAGGGAAGTTTCTTGAAAGAGGCTAGTTTTGAGTATAAATAGCAAGTTTAGTTTTAGTCATGAATAAGCAAAGAAAGTTCAAACTATGGGGGCTTCCCTGGTGGCGCAGTGGTTGAGAGTCCGCCTGCCGATGCAGGGGACACGGGTTCGTGCCCCGGTCCGGGAAGATCCCACATGCCGCAGAGCGGCTGGGCCCGTGAGCCATGGCCGCTGAGCCTGCACGTCTGGAACCTGTGCTCCGCAACGGGGAAGGCCACAACAGTGAGTGGCCTGCATACCGCAAAAAAAAAAAAATTATGTACAATATTTTTTAGAATATTTTCTGATAAAAGTTTAGAGAAATTAAAAACTAAAAGTAATCAGTTTATAAATCGTGTTATTATTGTGTTTTGCACTTTGTGAATCTATGCAAAATTTAAAACATTTTTAATATATGTGTATGGTTTTGGCATATTGTCACTGCAACATCAATAACAAACTTGACCTGGAACGGATCTTTGATTTTGACAAATTTTGGAATTTGGGATTAACCTATCAGTCTTAGGTAGCAGAGCAGTTAAGAAAGCAAGTTTCAGAGCTTGGATTTCTGATTGTAGATTCTATCCTTGACAATTACCACAATAGTAAGCTTTGTGAAATTAAGAAAGTTATTTAATATTGTTGTTTTGATCTTTCAGAAAAGCTCATTTCAACATGAAAAGGTGGGATCCAACATTGATAAAGGGGCCGAATAATAGCAACAAGAACTATCCAGACGATGAGAGGCTCTACAATTTGGGGATGAATTGTAATTGAAAGCATGTGTGCCTGAAAAGAATCAATGAGATGACGCTGTATTAACAAGCCAAGGCAGATGGTCCATTTCTGTCTTTACTGGTCAGATGAGATTGCTGCAGTTAAAAATCATGGCATCCATTTCAGAACCAGAATTTCTAGATATTATCTCTTATGTGGCATATAAAAATAAATGCATCCTTTTATAGACCATTGTTCTCATGTGGAAATAGCTATTACACATGAAATATTGTCTCTCATTATTGTTAATTATAGCATGCTTTTTATGATTAATTTACTTATTTTTTATGTAAGTCTCCACTGTGTATAAACAATGGGGTATCGTCATGAACAGAATGAGCGTATCTGACTTACAACTTAAAAATTATCATAAACATATTGACGTATACCCAGCTAAATATTATAAAACAATTTTATAAAGGAGCACACAAATGGAGGAAGGCGTTAATGTTAAAAAGATGAGGGTAGTTTCTACTGTGTAAGGAGGAAATATGAAGAAGTTGTTTAAACACATAATTCATACAGTAGCCTAAACACACATGTATATACATATATACGAATCATTAATATTATCTAAATCAGATGATATCCTATTTTTTATCAAACTGCTAATTTGTTTTGCTACTCAAAGCCTGCTGCAATTATTGTGAAATGAATTACGGGGGATATTTATCATGCACCAAATACATGATCACATTGCATTAGACATATTGCGTGTAATTTACATCAAAATAGTAATGACAGTATTATGATTCCAACTTTATTGGAAAATTAAAGGTCAGGAAGGTGAAATAATTGGAATTTATTTCCAAAGTTATTAAATGTCTGATCTGTACTTCTAACTTAGTACCATGTGACATGAAATCCCTGCCTTATATTCACCAATGTCTGGTTATTAAATAGAACAAGACTAGAATGACAGGTAAACATCCAGTTAGCTTTCTCAAAATTATTTTCATAATTTATTTTCATAAATTATTTCATATTTACATACCTTTGGTCCAGTAGTCAACATTCAGCCATTATCAGGCTGATTACTGTTGTTTTAATATATGCTATACTTCAGTGTCCTCTAGCTCTTTGCCAGGCTCATCCCATTCATCCTGACAAACCAAGTTTAACTTTACCTCTGGGAATCTTCCCTGTCACCCAAAGCCAGCCTGGTGGTCTATAGAACTCTTTGCTCACATCTATGGCAGTACTTAATACATTTCAGTGTGATTTCCCATTTACTCCTTCCTCTCTCACCCTAGACTATGTGCAGAGTTTATGTGAGACACTTTATAAAGTCACTCAGAGATGGTAGGAAAGCAAAAGTCCCAGGCTTAGCTTGTCTTTGTAGTAAGAGGATCCCTCATTTAGCAGAGAAAAACAAAGTTAGGCTTTTGGTCCTGAACAGAGAGTTACTTGTTAAACAACAAAAAAGACCAACATGCTCTCTCTCTCAAGGCATTTCTGGTTCAGAATCTCTGCGTGGTGTGCAGTATGTCGGAGCTACACTATGACTGTCTTGACTCTTCGAACCAGACTGAGAGATGAACGCACACGGCACTTCTGCAGGATCAAATCTGGAACAATTGCCTCAGATATTCTGCTGCTTGTGGATTATGATACCTATAGCACAGGTTATATGAAATACATTCTCCTAAAAGCTGCTGTTTATAGCCTAACTGTATGGATTTTGTCACTCTGGCCGTGGCTGCCAAGCTGCTTTCTGCTAAGTGTCTCCAGACTCAGTTTATGTCAGGCTTATAAGGACCTTGTGTACACTGTTGGATTATGACACATGGAAACATTCATGCTGAAACCTTCTGATATTAAAAAAAAAAAACCTGTTAAGGTATGGTTTGTATAATGTTAGGAAAATGACTGAATGGCATGGTCATTAAATATATGTTGACATGGACATCAAGCAGGATCAGTTATTTAATGAGAAGATTGCTACGAAACATCTACTTAACACTGCAACAGAAGGACCTTTCGTCCAGTAGTCAACATTCATCTCTACAATATGTGCAGTTAGCAAAGGCAAGCTATTTTTCTTAAAAATAATTTATAAGATTATTTTTAGTATTGTGAATATTCCCCAGGAAGAAAATGTATGTCATCCTATAGATTTCTCTAATTTTCAAGATACGTTTACTTGCAATATTAATTTCATCCATTATATTTCCAGCCAGATAGTCTAGAAGGAACCTCTGTTTACCCAAAATTATACTCAGTGATTATTTTTACCCAAATCCAAGCAGTATTTATGCTTTTTCAAGATTATAAAAGTGCATTCATGGATAAAGAAGTTGTGGTACATACATACAATGGAATATTACTCAGCCATAAAAAAGACTGAAATAATGCCATTTACAGCAACATGGATACAGCTAGAGATTGTCAGACTGAGTGAAGTAAGTCAGACAGAGAAAGACAAATATCATATGATATTGCTTACATGTGTAATCTAAAAAAAAGGCTACAAATGAATTTATCTACAAAATAGAAATAGAGTTACAGATGTAAAGAATAGACTTATGGTTACCTGGGTATAAGGGGAGAGAGGGATAAATTGGGAGATTGGGATTGACATATACACACTACTATATATAAAATAGAAAACTAATAAAGACCTAACGTATAGTCCAGGGAACTCTACTCAATACTCTGTAATGGCCCATATGGGAAAAGAATCTAAAAAAAGAGGGGATATATGTATACGTATAATAGATTCACTTTGCTGTACATCTGAAACTAACACAACATTGTATATCAACTATACCCCAATAAAATTATTTTTTAAAAAAGTGCATTTATAAGGTGACCAAAATTATAAATACTTTTAAATGAAGTAACAAGTGCAAATAAGTGTGGTGCACTGGAGGCCACATATATTTAGTCTCCTGAAGATTTATAAACCGGACATACATTTTTAAATATTTAAAATAGAGAATCATAATAGCTAATGAGAAAAATATTTTTAATAAGGATTTTCCATTTGTATTAAAAAAACATGAAATTTAAAAATTAGTTTGGAACATTGGTGAAAGATGTGTGTGAGTACAAGTATGGATAAATTTAAATCCCACCCCTCCAACTCTAAAAGATGCTTCAGCAGAAAAATAAAAAGTACACATTAAAAGACTCAAAAATATACTAAAATCATGAAAAACTAAAATATACTAAAATGGACCAACTACCATAAATTAAATAATTTCTGCAACTTAAAGCTTAGCAACTTTGTGCTTTGTGACAGACAAAAGGAAATAAAGCTAGTTTATTTGATACTCATTCACTGATACAAGGAAGTAAATGAGTTTTTCTGAAAATATCAGTTTCTTGACAGATAATTCTATGAAGAATTAATTTCTAAATACACACACCAAGCCACATTGTATAATATGTTAGGCAATATCTTGAAGTACAGTTGTTTTTATGTTTGTATATTGCTTATTTTTGAATGGCCAGGTTATAAGAAAATATCATCTCTAATTATTAGAGAAGTATGTAAAATTTCCTAGGAGACGATGTTAGTTGGAAGTCACTCAGGTACTATGTAAATCCAACAACATTATTTCCCAACTCTAGTGGGAAGTTCTGTGAGACGTAAAGCCTATGAAATTGGGAGAATCCTCTTTAAAAACAAGACAAAATTAAATCTTACTTTTGTAACATTTACAAGAACATGGTCACGTGCTCACCCAGGATTGGAAAGGGTCCAGAAAGTTACGTTTTATTCGTTCCTTGGGCAGTGACTTGGGTCCCCACTTCCTGAAACATGCCCGTTTTCCTGAATTACCTTGGATAACAATCCAGATACTCAGACCAGAAACCTAAGAGTCAGCATAAGTGGATTCTTCCCTCTCATGAACACCATCTCCCTCCCACCCTTACCCCACATTTGATATCCAAACGTATTGGTAATTTTCATTCTTAATACTTACCTCTTCTTTCTCTGAATTGAGGCAACAAACTCCTTCTGGCCCTTCGTGATTTTAAACATTCTTCCTCATTTACCCGTGTATTCAGCACGTTACTGCCCCGTGATCTAAGCCAGCAAGTGGTTCTCAAACTAAGAGTGGGTTACAATCGCCTGAATAGGTCTTGAAAAATTGAAGACATCTGGGATCCATTACTGTAGATTTGTATTGATTGGCTCTGGGGGGCGGGGCGCTCTGAAATCTTTTTTTTAATAAAAATCCCTGACACAATTTATATACAGATAGCCCACAATGCTCACTTAGAGAATCTGCTTTCTGGAAAATGATTATGTATTTCATGTTTTTTTCCTTCCTTCACAAGGCACAGTATCTTGTATATCACAAGCGTTTAATAAACACATAATTAGCACGTGAAATGATAACATTAAAATATTTCCATGAAGTGATTTCCAGCTGGAGTTAAGCTCTAAAGAAAGGGATTGATACTTTAATTTTCTATGGGGATTAAATTTAAAGACGCTATTATGGTCCAACCATCATTAGAATCACTAGAGGTGTTGGAGAGAATTTTGATTTTCAACTATAACCAGACTTACAGACCAATCTCTGGCTAATTTTCATTAGCTCCCCAGGTTGTACCTTCATACATTTGACTTGGGGAATCACAATCCTGGAAGATTTCCTATTTAGCATTTCCACGTCCTAAAGCTTTCTTCCCAAATGGCAGTTTCCTGACACAAGCCACTAGAAGTCACGGGTATTACTGTAGTTAAATCCAGAAAAAAACATATTTCAGATATCACTTGTACACTGATAGAACCTTATGTTAAGACCATTTTAAGGAAGGATATACCCTACCTGATAGAGCTATATCTCTCCTGTTATCCCTTTATTATGGAGGGAGACCACAACATTGTCACAAAAGTGAGTGTGTTTGTATCCTTAAGGGGGAAAAATGTTTTGAAAGTCCTGAAGTACTTGGACAGGGATTCGGCTGAAACCCCAAAGTTCTGAGGAGATTTGGGCCTCTGTGATATATAGTAGCTCATTTCAACTATTTTTTTAATTAGATTTGTTTTATGATTTCTAGTAAAAAGTTGAAGTCAAAGAAAATATGATCCTAACACAGCACTTTAGGGCAAGGGTGACTGTTCCGGAATCCCCCTCACTGCTTTGCCATGGCATCAGCTGGGTTAAGGACTTAGGTGTTAGAGCTAAACTCTGGGGGCATAGGGTATACTGAGGAAATCTGAGCAGTGATTCTGATGAATTCCTGTGCTATCTATAATTTATCTTGATCTTCCACAATCCTGTGAGTATTAAACTGCCCATACTTTTAGAAAAAAATGTTACCTTGGGAATGAGGGATTTTTTTAAAGCTGCCTCAGAAGATGGCTATTTCTGCGTCAAAATTCTTGCTTGCTGGGAGCTTTCTGTGCTGTAACATAAAATCCTTGTTGGATTCTGGTTTCTTGCTACTTAGAGCTTTGACCTGGTCTTTTTGCTCCGGAAGTCTTAATGACTGTTGCGGGAACTTCTGCCTATACTCCAGATTCTTTTCTTCTCACTTTCCCAATTCTAGAGCCACTTGACCTTGTCTGAATTGTAAGTCTTCCCTGTTTAAAAGGACAGTGTTCTACCTTATTTGATTGCTCTGCAAATCAACCCTAGCACCTACACTTCACTAACTTCCTCCGGCTAACAATATTGACCTTAACCCCCTACATGGCCCTGCTGAGCCCTGTTATATGTTTCAGCTGACACCTCCACCTCTGACTGCTTCATCGGTTGTATAGGCTGCTTGTTTCTCCAGCCTTTCCTATGTCAGGGACATTTTTTTAGACGTGGATTTGCTGTGGTGACAAAAGGAAATTTCCTTTTAGTATGTTAAATGCAATTTTAACAGTAGCTGCTAGCAGATCAGCAGATCATCAAAGGTTCTATCCATCAAACTGTCCACAATCACCATTTTTATTTGCCCAGTTGGAAGCAATTCATCATCATTAAATGTTGCAGGGAGGCCTTCATAAAGAAAATGTGTGTGAAACTGATTTCTGGTGTTTCTTGTTAACAGCTGGTATATGAGATGATTTGCTTCAGGCACAGAACAAAATATTATCATTTCCTAATAATTTTTTTATCAAATTGTTTTTGGCAATATTAGAACTAGGTAGCTTTTGAGGGTAGACAGAAAAGGATTTCAGTAGTAGTGCATGAAAGTGTTCATCTCCAGATACAACACTTGTAAATATTCTGCAATGATTCTTACGTGTGTTCATTTGATGAGGCTTTTTCTCTAGCTCTGGATGTTAATAATGATAATTCCACAAAGAATAAAGTAGTTTGCCTAAAAATTCACAATTTCCGAAATACTTTCACATGGATTATGTCATTTCATCACAGCAAAAGCTCTGCGATGTAGGCAGAGTAAATTTGAATGTACCCATTGTACATCCCAAAGACTAAAGCCCACTGAGGGCGCATGGCTTGTCTCATACTAACAAATGGTGGCCCAAAACATATGCTTTCCTGTACTATACCACGGTTCCTTTGTCATAAATCTTACCTGTAATTACCACCATATGCGTCAGAGGAAAGCAAAGCTGAGCAGTTGAACCTAGCAGAAAGCATGCCCAGGACTTCTGTTAGCTGAGACTGTTAACTCCTGATACTCCAAAAAAAAGAGATTACGCTGGCATACAAGACTGGTATAAACGGGAGCACATAGGAGCCAAACTCAGTATCTATCAATTCACAATAGGTGAGAGAAGCTGTAAAACTAGAAAAACACGCTGAAATAGCCCATGAGTTTTGTATGAACGATATTTAGGAAGACTGGGCACCTGGACAAGTTCACCCTAAGTGTATTCTGGATAGGATCTTTCTAACTTGACCTCATTTTTTCTTTCTAGCAATTATCATTGGAAAGTACGTTTAAGTATTATGTGCCTTCTATTTGCTTAAAGAAAAGAACTCATGTTACAACTGCAAGTCTATTGAATATTTTATAAACCCACCCACAGGCTACTCAGGAAAATGCCTGACACAATAAATCCTGGGCAACCTGTGTGCCTTATCCTCTTAAACTTTGCTTTTAGATTATACTCTGCTTCATTTAATGCATATTGTTACCATAGCACTAGAACTTGGTGTAACAGGATAAGGACTTGAATTGCTGGTAAACAAAACCAAGTTCAGAACCAGTTCGGGCAATTATTTTTTAAATGAACTTGGACCAGTTAATTATATAGATGGTATCATTTTATCATTGTAAAATACCAATAGCAACACTTTTTAGGTTAATGTTATATATTTGAATTTATATATATATATATATATATATATATAAATCCATTTGCAGTGCCTGGAACATAGTAAATGAACGCACTATTAATATTTGTCATTTCAACTAACTTCTATGGCTTCATTTTGAGCAGAAAGTCAGAAAAATGTTAACAGTGGCCTGAGAGTCAATCTGAATGACAAAAACTGATCTCTTGATCTTTGAACCAGGATTCCTCAGGTATTGGCTCCTTCCAAGTTTGAGAAAGAGTAATTACAGGGTAAACCTGGAACATCTCCTTGTTCCAGAAATTAAAAAGTGCTTAAAAAAAGAAAAGCAAGCAGGATCATTAAACATGGCTGTAGAAGCTACTGCAAAAGTGTTCCCACTAGTCAAAACTGGGATTATTATAAAAATTAAGTACAATAATGAATTATAAGGCATTGAAAAAACTGAAATTCATGATCTCATACTGATAATGAGTAGACAAATGAATACATACACACATGCACACATACAAAGAGACGTAAATAAGAGAGAAGGGAGGTCTTTTGCTTAAGTAGAAAGGGGAAGGTCACCTTGTAATGGTCTAGGCGCAGGTCAAGTGGGGAAATCATTATTTGTCTATCCTCATGGTAGGGATTGGATCAGCCAGGAATCACCACGGAATGCTAGATCTGGGGAAAAGTTTTGATGAGAAGCAGAATATTTGCACAGTCTCAACATTTCTCCCAACTGACTACTTACTAGTTATGAAGGAAAATAATTATACTTAAAGATAATTGTTCAAGTGACCAGAGCAAATTTCAACAGTAAGGGACAGATGGATATCATGTATCTTCAGTTATGATACCCTGAGGACACATCACCTGTGCAATAATCCTGCTCAGAATGAAAACATCTAATCTAATCACAAGTACACACCAGATAAGCACAAAATGAGGACGTTTCTATCAAATAGCAAAGACGGGGGCAGCTGCATTTTTTAATAGGTTAATGTCATAAAAGACAGGGAAAGCTTGTGTAAATATTCCAAATTAAGGAAATCCAAAGAGGTGTGACAACTAAGTACCATTCCTGACCCTAGACTGGATCCTATACTGGAAACAAACAAACAACAAAACAAAACTCCTATAAAGAATATTATTGTGTTATTTGACAAAACTGAAATATAAATGGGTTTTCATATATTGTTATTATATTCATGTTAAAGCTTTCGAGGTTAATAACAGTACTGTGGTTATGTGAGAGAACATTGTTATATTTAGGAAATACTTACTGAAGTATTTAGGGGTAAAGAGCAATGATATATGTAACTTATTCCTCGAGTGATTCAGGAAAAAATTATGTGTGTGTGTGCACGTGTGTGAATTGTATACACAAGTGTGTATATGTAAATAGAGAATGAAAGCAATAAACAAATGAGGTAAAATGCTCAAAATAGGTGGAACCAGGGAAAGAGTATGTGGATGTTCTTTGTACGAATTTTATTTTGGCAATTTTTCTGTAAGTTTAAAATTACTTCCAAATCGAAAGTTAAAAAAATTAAAATAGGTCCTTGGATAGCAACACATTATTTTCATCAAAATAAGATAACTATAGTGAAGGTCCCTGAACTCAAAGTCTGCTTCTGTGTTTATTTCATTGATGCATTTCTGAATGGCTTACCAACATTTATATTTTTATCCAATGGAAATGAGGATGCATCCAAAATCATAGAAGTGAAGAAGAAGTTGCTCTGGTTAGTTTGTGAATGAGCTATCTTGTTCTCACAGTATTTTGTTCCTGCCCTTTGTGGTTCTATTTTCTAAGCAGTCAGCAATGGCTTGTTTTTATGAATAATAAAATGCATATGAGTTTTATTTGCAGTTTTTATGGAAGAGAAGGAGCTAAGGGCAAGGACCACATCTTATAAATTCTCCTAGTATTTTTATTGAGTTATTTTAAATTCACAGTTCTAAGACTTTTATAGCTTAGAAATAAGGCACTTTGCCATTCTTCCTGTCTCTTTACTATGCATTTAGATTTAGTGGGCGTATCTTTTCAAAATTACATATTATATGATATAGAATCTGTGATAAATTAATCATTTCACCTGTGTTACATTTCTTGGGACTTTCTCACAAATGTAGGAAGTTTAAAATACTTTCAAACCTTTAAGATCTTTCTGTGCCCATTCTGGAAGAACTTCAAGCTCTGCTGAGGTGTTTTTAGATTTGTGAAGATATTTTTGTATCTTATAATCAGTAAGTTTCACAATGATATTATCTGTATCATTTCTTGCTTTTATTACGTTTTTTAATTGGTAGTTTACAATACCAAATAAATAAAATGCTGATTTCCAGCTCAGAAAACTCACAATTCATGAGAATCACTGGATTAAGCATTTACCAATTTTTTTTTTTTTTTTTTTTTGTTGGTACGCGGGCCTCTGACTGCTGTGGCCTCTCCCGTTGCGGAGCACAGGCTCCGGACGCGCAGGCTCAGCGGCCTTGGCTCACAGGCCCAGCCGCTCCGCGGCATGTGGGAACTTCCCGGACCGGGGCACGAACCCGCGTCCCCTGCATCGGCAGGCTGACTCTCAACCACTGCGCCACCAGGGAAGCCCCATTTACCAATATTTGAACATATAGAAAAAATACCAAATAGATAAATAAAAGGATTCATATAAGAAGTGGATTTTAATAATCACATCTTCATTAGCCTATAATAGACATTTTTTGGTACAAGTAGATTTAATACTTTGGCACCCAAAACTTCATGCATCTAAAAATATCTGTAGTTGCACTACTGAAAAATCTATTTGAATTTCTCTGCCCTAGTCTCTCTAATAAGATATTTTTTCTTTTATATAAAATTTGATTTATTTTACATACACAGTTGTATTAGATTCTTTTAATAGGTGATCATCCTACCAACTTAAAACTATTACCTATTGCAAAAAATTTTTCTTTCAAACTTATAGATAAATGTGATTTTACATTTCTAAAAACCTTGAGTTTAGTCTTGAAGTAGTGATAGAAAGAAAAGCTTTCCGTTTTCCTAAGGTATAGCACACTATGTAGAAAAGGGCAGAAAGGGACATTAGCAAAAAGTTTTGGCTGGAAATGCAATGAAGGACAGGTAAGACTAGAATGCTTAATAGATGTAGTGAGTATAGGGGAGAATAATAAAAAGAACATTCTGGAATAATCTAGAGCATGACTGTTGGAACTTTTTTAATGATAACGGTGAGATGCTACTTTTAGGGGGGAAGATGTTGAGCTCCATTTTATCACAGTAAGCTTCAGAAACTCCCAGCATGGTCATGAGAGGTAGTCTACCAAAAGTTGGTTAAAGAGACAGAGAGGTCAGTGCCATTAACACTAAGTCATCTTTCATGCAGACAAATCTATGGCAGTCCAGATTACTCCCAGGGGAAGCAGACATAGAAGGAGGACACAGCACCAGGGATTTCACTTTCTGTACAGCTTAGTCTAAGTGTAGAAAAAGAAGAGAAGCCACTGGAGACATTTCAGTGGTTGGAAGAGAAATAAGTGAAAGCTCCATTGTCATATCTTATGTCACTAAAATCCCAATGATGCTTCCTTCTTAGTATCTCTCTCATCTCCAGCCCTACTCCCTATTCTTTGGTGTAAGCCTGTATCATTTCCTGACTCAGTCAATTAGTGGTCTCTGCCTCTAGCTTCCTTGACCTCCCTCTCTAATCTGTTTGCTGATATTTTAAGTGTCCAAAATCTAATAGAATTGCTTCAAGTTTTTGGTTTGAATTTTCAATGCACTGTCTAAAATAACTTTAGGACTAAAATATAGAACATTAGTTATTTCTAAAACATAGCAATGGACCACACTAACTCTAGTGAGTACTATTCAATAAAAAGGGAATGGGCAGAGGAATTAAGAGAAACATAACTAAAGTCTCATGTAAATAAATTACTTAAAGAAAGTCATTAGAGCACTGAGTTCAGCTCTGCGATTTTGAACTGAATACAAGCAAAATACATTTATATCCTATGGAGCTATTTATTGAAACTAAATTATTGATGTGTCACTCTGTTCAGGCTGCCATAACAAAATACTATAGACTTGGGGCTTAAAGAACAGAAATGTATTTTCTTACAATTCTGGAGGATGCGAAGTCCAAGATAAAGGTGCCAGCAGATCTGGTTCCTCATTGAGGACTCTCTTCCTGGCTTGCAGATGACCACCTTCTCTCTTTGCTCATATAAGCAAGAGGGAGAGAGAAAGGCAAAGCAAGTTTTCTGGGATCTCTTTTTAAAAGTGCACTAATGTCATCATGAGGGACCCATCCTCATGACCTCATCAAGACCTGATTATCTCCCAAAGGCCCCATCTCCAAATACAATCACAGTGGGCGTTAGGGCTACATTGTGAATTTTTGTCCATAACAATTGGCTTTGAAAGGCATGTGATAATCCTCTAACATGACCTTTAATTATGTGCAGATCACTCTTAATTTCCATTATTGATTGTGAAGAATGGTGTAGGCATGTCTAGATGAGTGAAAATAATACCTTTAATTTAAAAAAAAAAGAAAATGTTAAACTTATATAAACTTATTTCCACTGCTAAATAGTCTTGAAATTTGAAAACCTTATATTATAATTGTCTTTGTCATTCTTAAAGAAGACTAAAAATGGCACAGTCAATTTCTTCACACTATGCTAATCTTATTATCTAAAATAAATGGGTACTTTTAGTCTATCTCATTTATTATTACAAAAGAGAAAGAGACTATATTTCATTATAACTCACAGTACTTATGTAAAGGTTAAATCAGATATACAGTTTTCCTCTCCATTAAAAAATGTTTAATTCCACACTTTCATTTTTTGGATTCTCTGGTTATAATTTCAATTATAACACATATCTTATGATTCCTAGGCTTCTCATTGCAGTGGCTTCTCTTGTTGCAGAGCTCCGGCTCTAGGTGAGCGGGATTCAGTAGTTGCAGCACTCGGGCCCTAGAGCACACAGACTTCAGTAGTTGCGGCATGCAGGCTCAGTAGTTGTGGTTCGCGGAGTCCAGAGCGCAGGCTCCTTAGATGTGGCGCACGGGCTTAGTTGCTCTGCGGCATGTGGGATCTTCCCAGACCAGGGCTTGAACCTGTGTCTCCTGCATTGGCAGGCAGATTCTTAACCACTGCACCACCAGGGAAGTCCCAAAAAAGCCTTTTAAATATGTAATGATATGGCACATTAATAATTGGAATCAATAAAAAGTTAATAAAATTAAAAGTACTCAGATAAAGATTCTTTTACAGCCTTTTAATTTGTACTCAAAAATTTTCCTCCATTACTACAAGTAATATATATGCTTTTTCTCTCTTAGATAAAACGTTTTGATAAGGCATACTTCGCCTCCTGATAAAGAATACAAACAGAGGCCTGGAGTTTCTCTGATTATGTGCTTAATGTTATCAATATATGGTCCAGTAATGGTCAAACTATCATCATGGGCCAAATCTGGCTCTCTTGCTGTTTTTATAAATAAAGTTTTATTTGAACACAGCCATACCAATTTATTTATGTACTACCTATGGTTGCTTTCATGCTACACCAGAGTTCAGTAGCTGTAACAGACCTTCTGACCCTGAAATAATGTGCTACCTGCTTGGCACATTACAGAAAGAGATAACTGGTTTATACTAATCAAATGCTAGCTTACCCAAACAGTGGATCTCTTCTTCTTTTTTTTGTCAAGCAGAGTTGACTGGGAGAGTATGCCTGCATATTTTTCCTGATGCTCAGGCATTTTTACTTTTGACTTCAATGGCATTATTTTTACAGATTTGGGCTATCATTTCTGTAGTAGTCCTTAACTGTTTAGGAATCACTCATTCTATAATACATATAATCTATTTCACAATAAGTCATTTTCAAATTTCTTCATATGACACTTTACTTTTTATGGAATTTCTCAACATTTAGGAAAATCCAGAACAGCCTCCAATGGCTTAGCTACAAGTTCCCCACTCTGCTCCCATGGAGAAGGTCCCCTAACCAAACAAATGACCTTCCCTATTACAGGCATACTTCCTGATTATCCCTGAGTAGTAGGTTTCAGCTCCCTGCCAGCCTGTAGAATTAGTCAACCACATCAACTGCAGCCTCCCGCAGGAACCAGGAGCCACCTTCCCCACTTGATACTATGAAACCTGTCATACATCGGCCTTTTCATTCACTTTGTTTCCAAGTGCAACCCCTGGTGGTCCTGCATGATGTGTGGTGTCCTCCATCCCCAAGCTGTGAGCCTATGTGACTAGTGCACTACTATCGATCACATCTGTCTAGTGGCAACCATCCCCTCAGCCCTACGATGGGAATCTCTCTTCACCAATGAAGTGAATAGGCAGCGATTAAAACATATCCCCATGACTACCAGTTCTTTTGGACATTTTCAACTGTTGAAGGCTCTGGAAATTGGATAATATATGTACATTCTTTCACCTTTTAGTAATGATTTTTTTATCAAAGTTTCAGACAAATTTATGACATTTTGCTTCAGTCGCTTTCATAAGAGTATTCTTTATAGCATTTTGAAAATAATTTTGTGCCCAAAGTCACTAAGCAAACACTGGCAAAATACTGGTAATCTAGTTCTTCCAGTGTATCTCCCCTGTCACCTTTTAAATTTTTTCTTTCAAAATGAACAATCCTTATTTACATCCCTTTGCATTTAAGAGACTGGTTTATATTCTTAAGAAATTTCTGCTGAGAAAAACAAAATGCCATTATTTTCTTAGCAGTGGTAGTTGAGTTCAAACGTGTGCTTTTCCTGCTAATGTTGAACTCTAAGAAGATAACTGATTTTCACAGTATCATCCAAGACCACCGCTGTGGTCCTGGCAGTTAGAAGTTTACTTCAGTGTCTGAAGCTGATCACCACAGAAGCATTCTGGAAGCTGCTTTGATTCTTGACAGCATGTGTGAAGTAGAAAAAAGGGTGGGGGCTGGAGAGGGGACTTGGCAGAGAAGCATTTTTCTTGATTTCTCTTTTCAATATAGGGAAAGTAGATATGCAAAGAATCCAGATATTGGGTAAACTGTACATTCTAAAATAATGAACTTGGGCTTCATTTGGAAAGAACATTTTTTAAAAATGTAATTTATGATCTTAACAAAAACAACTTAGGTGGTGACTACCTCAGTGCAACCACCAAGGAGTGATAGCTACAGCATGGTGGTGATGAGGTGAGGTGGTGGGAAAAGGAGACCCACTGGGTAAGGAAACATGGGGTGACATGTGGATTCAGGGAAGGATGGAAGAGTGCCTAAAGCTTCTTCATGCCAGCAAGGGCATGAAGGGCATAGAGGTTAGCAGAATGGAGGAAGAGTTTAATTTGGGACAAGGAGATGTAGCACTGGATGCTGTGTGAACTACACCAGCAGAGAATGAATAAAAATGGAATATCTCAGCAGACACCAGTGTTTACAAGGAATCGTTCTGAGGACTGGATGGGGCAATGCACATGGATGCAAACTTGGACAGACAAGGACACACCAAGGATGAACTAATGTTCCAACCCTCCTAACTCCTAACATTATGACTCTAGAATGACATACCAGGAAGATGCCTGTAGGGGGATAGTGGGGTGGGGATAAGATTGGAGATTTCTGCAAACCTGTAAGTCAATTTACCTAGAAGTGACTAATATGTCTTCTGGTGTTAGGAAGAATGGGAGGCTTGAAATTAAGACATTGATGAGTGAGTAAGAAATAAATTTCTTGCCACCTGAATAGATATCTTGTAATTGTCCTCACTGTCTTTTCAATACCTGATTCAAAGCAATTAATATTTATTAATCGTTATTACTGTTAATGTATGAATCACTCTCTCAGTGATGATATGAATCCTTTGTTCTTTCCATGCTTAGAAGGGTAGTGTTAAAGAAAAATATATGTACTAAATGGGGTTAATTTTATGCTCTTAAATTAATAATGTACACATACATTAGTAGTCATGCAATAGAATAGAAATGAATTTTGCATTTTTCTCTTCTCATTTAGAAATGGCTCAAAATTGTTTTAACTTTTGACATATATGCTTGTCTCAAAATGGCAATGTAATTTATACAAAAATTTTAATATTACGTTTTACTGACAAATAACTCACTACAGAGGCTTATATGCCATACTTGATTACTACAGACTTACATCCTTTACCAACTTCTATTCCCTTAGGAAACTGAATTTATTTGCATAAAATAAAACTGTATGATGATGATCTGATTCTCTATTTTCTTTTCATAGCCATCTCAATATACCAATTTAAATTTCTTTTTAACACTAACTTCGGAGTTATTCGGGTTTTTTTTTAACTTTTATTTTATTTCTTCCAATTTCTTCCAAATGACTATATAATAGTCTCTCTAAATGTCCAATAGATTATACAGAAAAAAGGAAACACTCTCAAAATGATAGTATCTATAATTATGTCAATGGAACTCAAACAAGAGAATCCTCTGCTCATTTAGATTCTACCAAATTCAGAGGCCAAAGGATGTTGTCATTATACCCAGATCAGTGGTATTTCATCTAATAGCATGGGCGTCATTTCTTTACTTGAGTCTTATAAAACAGCAAAAGTAATAATAATGAGTGAGTGAACCTGCCATATTAAGTGATCTATTAGCAACTTACCTATGAACAAAGCCTACTGAGAATTCAATTGGGATCACATTGAATCTATAGTTCTAAACAGGAAGAACGGACATCTCAACCAGACTCAGTCTTCCAATCTATGAATACAATGTATCTCTCCACTTATTTCCATGTTTATTGATTTCTTTCATCAGAAGCTTGCAGTTTTTAGCATAGATCCTGAACATATTTTGTAGGATTTATACCTACGTATATACCCATTTTTGGTGCTAATGCAAATGGTGTTACATTTTCTAAAGTTTTTAATTCTGATTTTTCATTGATAGTATGTAGAAATACAACGGATTTTGTATTAAAGAAATACATACTTTTACAGTATATATTGAAATGGAAGTTTGGGCACTATAGGGAAGGGAAATCTCAGTTTAGATTTAAATAATGTCACTCCCTACTTTTATGAGTAAGTAAAGTGAAATATTGGGTTGGCCAAAAAGTTCATCTGGATTTTTCCTTGGCAAAGCCCGAAAAAAATTTTTGGCCAGCCCAATAGTTTGATTTTTCTGTCTCTTCATTGTTTGTTTTGTCAATGAGATTAAACACATTGTATTTGATAGGTCATTAATAGTCACAATTAATGGAGATAGTTCAAAGTAATAGCTTAAATGGAGAAAAACAGTAAAGACTAGTACTTTTATGAAAAACACTATTAAGCTTTTAATTAATTGACTGCTACCTAAAACCAAGTTGTTCATAGCATTCCTTCTCTCTCTCTCCCTCTCTCCACTCCAGCTTAGAGAGAAAAGAAAATCACTGAAATTATCTCTGCACACAACACAATTTCCAAAAAAATATTATCTTTATACAAACAGCTAAAGCATACGAGGACATAAGCTATTTTAATTTTATTTTAATGTCTCTTATGATTGAAGAGCTTTCCTTTAACACAAGCTACTAATTATTCTGAATATAAATTGATCAGTTTGTAAAATATATCATCCCTAAGAAACGAAGGTTTGAAGCAACAGTAAAGGGATAAAGGCATAAGACTGGCATGAGATAAATTTAGAGGTCTCCAGACACCTGACACTCTAAATTAAATCAGTAAGTGCAACTCCATGGACCTTAGGTCAGCTGAAATGAAATAGTACAAATCAAACTTTCCACACTGTTCATCGGTGCTATAGATGGAGACACAGCAGAATCTTGAATTTTGAAAAATAATGGGTTTGGAATTGTTTGTTATCTCAATAGAAAATATAAAAATTCATATATTTTTTAAGATATTTACTTTGGATTGAAGACCTTTATATATTTAAAAACTAATATCATGGCGATGTAATGTACAACATGGCAACTATAGTTAATAATACTGTATTGCATATTTGAAATCTTCTAAGAGAGTAAATCTTTAAAGTACTGATTATCCCAAGGGAAAAAATTCTGTAACTGTGTGTAGTGACAAATGTGAACTAGACCTAATTGTAGTGATCATTTTGCAATATATACAAATATTGAATCATTATGTTGTACACCTGAAACTATTATAATGCTGTATGTCAATTAAACCGCAATGACAATAAATATCTGAGAACGGAGAATTTTAGCAACATAATAAGCACAACTACAGATATATTTAAAAATGCATAAAGGATCAGATGGGTGACATAATATCTGTGTTGTTGATAAAACAGATGATTGTGTCATGTGCCTTTAATTGCTCAAAATACATGCTTGTTTGTGATGGGAGCATTTTAAAAGGAGCGTGAATGTAGAGGACTTTTGAATGGTTTAATAACTGATGAAATGACTGCCTGAAAGTGCAATGCTTCTCACGGATAATGAAATCATCATTGGAATGAACTAAAACATCTAATAAAATCTAAAATAAAATGCAAAAATAATGGTTGCTTACAAAGAAAGTAATACAGTTCTACAGTGGGTTAAACAAAGAAAGCTAGCCTAATCTGGAGACAAGGATTAAGAAAATTTTGCCAGAAGAAATGTAACTTAAATGACATCTTCAAGACGATCAGAAGGGGCTTCCCTGGTGGCGCAGTGGTTGAGAGTCCGCCTGCCGATGCAGGGGACGCGGGTTCGTACCCCCGTCTGAGAAGATCTCACATGCCGTGGAGCGGCTGGGCCCGTGAGCCATGGCCGCGGAGCCTGCGCGTCCGGAGCCTGTGCTCCGCGACGGGAGAGGCCACGGCGGTGGGAGGCCTGCATACCGCAAAAAAAAAAAAAAAAAAAAAAAAAAATTATCAGGAGCCAAGTAGATGGAGAAGGGTTACCTAAATTGTCACCTTGATAGAAGAACCCTCCGTCAAGATTTTTATCAGTCAGTTTCCACTCAACTAGGCTGCAATAAACAAAAACTTTAACAACCCCATGATCTCAGTGGTTTACAACAACTAGGGACTTTTTTTTTTTGTAGTAAGATTAAATATCTTTCACAGGCCAGCTGTACCTTATTTGTGATATGACAATCTCAAGGCAGCGGGGAAAAGAACAATGGCAGACCCCCGTGTTGGCTCTTAAATCTTCTGCCTAGAAGTGATATAAAATGTTACCACTCATGTTGATTGACCAAAGAAAACCACCTCGCCAATAACCCCTCTACAGGGAGGGGCAGCAAACTTTTGGGAACAGTAATACATTTTACCAGAATTTCTAATAATTTTAACGATATAACATACTTTTGTTTAAAAGACCTGTAAAAATATATTCTCTGTTTCTAAATAACTTTCTGATTGCCATGCACAATTTAACCATTGGTAAATGTTTTTGATCATTGTGATTGTATAATGCTAGTTTCTGATGATGTAGATTATGATATTAAAGAACAGATCATTTTCTCTTGTATTATCTCTGTTATTATATTGTTATTATTCTCACAAAATTAAATCTCATTCCTAACTCTTCCTATTTCTATTCACTTGACATAAAGAGCATTTCTGGTATTGGCATCTTGAATTCACAGGGGCATTGATATTTGGTCCAAATAGCCAACCAGCAAAATAAAAGGGACCCAGGCTCTTTTTATTGGCAGTGTCCTGTGGGCTCTTCCGCGACCATGGCAGCTTTCCTCGTAATCCATTCCAATCACTGCTCTCATAGTCAGTGTTCTCAAATAGCACCCAGAAAACGTCCTTCACTTTTGGACATAACCGCATAATTCTCATTGAGGTGCAGTTGACCTTTCAAACATTCCTTCTGTTATTTTTTGCTCTACAGAAAACTCCTAAACCATATACCATACTCAAGAATATAGTTATTTTTTTTAACTGGAAAGGGGAAATGTGGGGGGAGGGATAAATTAGGAGTTCGGGATTAACACACCCAAACTAGTATATATAAAATAGATAACCAACAAGGACCTACTGTACAGCACAGGGAACTCTACTCAATATTCTGTAATAACCTATATGTGGAAAACAATCTGAAAAAGCATATATATGTATATGTATAACTGACTCACTTTGCTGTACACCTGAAATTAACACAACATTGTAAGTCAACTCTACTCCAATAAATTTTTTTTAAAAATCATGCCTTTCTCAGACCAGTCCTTTGCTTTCAGTTCTATTTTTTTGCCTTTCTCTCTCTCTCTTCTACTCTGCTCTGCAGACAACATTTCCTAGGCATCCAAGTGAGCTGATTTCTTGCTAGTTTGCCCAAAAGGAAGCACTGGTGGAAAATTGGAGGCTGGGAAATCGGTACTAGGAAGAAATGGAGAATCAAGGTTGTTTCTCTGCTAGCTCTTCACCTTAGGTGGAGTCTCCAGCAGTGGTTGCATCTTTCTAAATCTCCAGTTCCTTCCAGACAAGGCCATCATATTAATAGTTCCAGTTTTAATATTAATAGAGCAGTTACTTAACAATTCATTGTAACTGCACTGATCAATAAGATGTTCTAGTCTTTAACAGTTACTTATGTATCCACCATATCACATAAGATTGACTACTACTTTTATCCTTTAGGATTGATGTGCTTCTATCTTAATCTACGTACGAAGGGACTCATTTAACATTGGAAGATCTAAAGTTCCCTCCCCTTTAGGGTCATCAAAGCCATATCACCAGAAGCTTCAAATCATATGCCATGTCTCCCAGTGTTTGTTTAGACTCACACTGTTTAGAGAATTTGGTGTATGAACAGGTAACTTAAAATTTTATACTGGTCAAAATTTTTTGAATATCCCTATTCTTCATAAACCTTGATGAACCAAACTCCCTTTCCCCACCCCACCCCTTCTCTCTCTCTGTCTCATACTGTGACCTCATTCTCTCCTCTAAATTCCAATAATTCTTACTTTCTATACTGTTCATTTTTTTCATTTGGCCTCTTTTACTCTGTATGGTCACTGTTATTTTCCTTCAAATTAGGGACCATTTCTTCCAGTCTTCACATGGAGTCAGGCTTCTGAGAAAAAGTCAGATTAAGATGTTTAAGCTCATCATTGCTTTATGTTCACTTTCTCCTTACTCTATTAGAATGTAAGAAACGTTGACATTTTCCTCTCTTGCTTAATCCTTCCTAGTTACAATTACAAGGGTATTTTAGAAAAAGCTGAAGTAGAACTAAGCATATGATATTTAAAGAAATGAAAACAATAAACCCCCTTGATGTATACAGAATGGATTCCCCAATGTCAGTAAATTAAAGAAAAGAAAAGAGTCACTTCTGGGTATGTATCCAAAAAGGAAAAAAAAAACGAAATCAGGATCTCAAAGAGATATCTGCACTCTTATGTTCATTTCATCATTATTCATAATAGCCAAGATATGGAAACAGCATAAATATCCATGGATGAATAAAGTAAATATAATATTATAATAAAATATATATTGTATATTATACATAATATTGCATTGTTATTCAACCTTAAAAAAGAAGGAAACTCTGTCATTTGCAACAACATAGATGAGCTTGGAGAACATTATACTAAATGAAATAAGCCAGATGCAGAAAGACAAATGCTGTATGATCTCACTTACATGTGGGATCTAAAATGGTCAAACTCACAGAAGTGGAGAGAAGAATGGTGGGGAGGGGAATAGGGAGGTGATAGTCAAGGGGTACAAAATTTTAGTTATGCGAGAATAAGTTCTGGAGATCTAATGTACAGCAATGCCACTATAGTTAACGATATTGTATTGTGTACCTGAAATTTGCTAAAACAGTGGATCTTAACTGTTCTCATTACACAAATATACACAAAAGTGATAACGATCTGAGGTGACAGATATGTTAAATAATGTTGAATGTGGTGATATTTTTCACAATGTATATCAAGTCATCAACGTGTATGCTCTAAATAGATATAATTCATAATTGTCAAATATGCATCAATTAAAAAAAAAAGAACATAGCTAGTTGTCTCAAGACCTGTTGGGTAAAGGATCTGAGCTAACACTGACACCTGTGTCCAACAATATGATCACAGACCCCTTATCACAATGGGAACATAGGGAAGGCACGTTCTTCTGGCAGTATCCTCACATTGATTTCCTGACCAGTGGGGTAAGATACATAATAGTAATGAAGGCCAAGTGGTAGACCCTGATACTGTATTTTTCCTCAGCCAAGACACTAAACCAGAATCAAAACTGTATCTTAGGTGGAACAGCAGATATTAGCGCCACCCTCAAAGCCACAAGAGATACAGGAGTTGTGGTCCCCAATGTGTCTGCATTGGTCTCTCCGGTCTGGCCATTAAAACCTCAGATGGAATATGGTAGATGATGGTGCACCACCCAAAACACACCCAGGTGGTGGCCCCAACCACAGACCCTTGTGCTGGATGTGGTACCTTCATTACAACAGCTCATCATGCACATTGTATACCTACTGATCTGGCAAATCAATTATTTTCAATCCGATCAGAAAAATAGGATCAGTTTGCATTCACTTTGAATTAACTGAACTATACATTCATTTTGTTCCTCAGGGTCATATAAATTTCCCCGATCTCAGTTACGCTACAGGTAAAAAGTTGGGAAAATATACTTGGTGATTTTCTTTTTTCTGTTTTTTTAAGCCTTTACTTACAAATGTTGGATACCACTATAAATACGTTGGGTTTAAAATTAATCACTCTGTGTAAATCAGGAATACATATCAACAAGATTCTTGAAAAAATAAAATTGTGATGTTATGCAAATTGTTGCCGGTCGTTTAGGCAATTAAGATAAAATTTCCAGAAACAGTACCATACACAGAGTGAAAAAGTTCAGTACTTAAAACAACTTGGCTGAGAATTGAGGATAATGTGCTCTTGAAAACTGTGATAGATGACTCAAAAATTGGCTGTAATGATGACAGAAATACTGATGTCAAAATTTAAAGAGTTTGAATAAAATTAACTTTAAAATGTGACAGTAGAAAACTAACTTTTTATAGTAATATATTACTTAATATAATATTTTAAAATATGTATGCAACTAAATTTAAATTAAACATAACAGGTAGGCATGTGACTATTTAATCAGGCTTTTTAAAAATGTATATATTCAAATCGGCCATGGTATGCTGTTTTCATTCATCTAGCTGGCTCAGAAATGATACAGTAACATTTCCCCAAGAGAGTTTCTTACAGCCAGGATATCTGTATCAGACAAGTTCAAGAGACACTGTACTATATTTGGAACCACTACCCCCATTTGACTCACAAGCCCTGTTCTACTGTTTTATTTGGAATTGCAAGATTCTTCCCTTATGATGATTTTTGTCCTCAATTCTCAGCAAATCACTGTCACTGGGGGCTTCTTTTGATGATTCTTTCCTCTGCCAAGTCTACTGGGCACTTCTCCGTGTATCTCAAAGCTAATTATAAGCATGGTTCAATTTTTTTCCCCTAGAACTCCAACAGATTTATATGAATTTCAGCTCTAACCAAAAGAAGATGCCTGCTATTATTCTATATTTTATTACTATTTATTTAACCATTTCTCTGATTTTGGACTGTTTCTGATTTTTTTACTATTATAAATGAAGTTATAAGAAATAATCCTGTTGATAAATTACCATCTTCATTTCTAAAGCTTTTTTTCAGAAGAGATCCTTGGAGGTATGATTCCTGGACCTAAAACTATGATCAGTTTAAGTCCTTGATACTTATAAAGGCAACTATTTATATTTTTACTACATATCAATATGCTTTTGTACTTCTGTCACTATAGCTATTTTATTTTTCATTTAATAAATTAATAATTTTAGATGAGTCAAATATCAGTAAAGAGAGTGAACAAATCATTTCCTATCAATTACTGGAAATTACTGTAAAGCCAATGTTTATGCTTCTTTTATTTTTTATTTTATTTATTTATTTATTTTTTTTGCGTACATGGGCCTCTCACTGTTTGTGGCCTCTCCCGTTGTGGAGCACAGGCTCCGGACGCACAGGCTCAGCGGCCATGGCTCACGGGCCCAGCCACTCCGCGGCATGTGGGATCCTCCCGGACCAAGGTCCGAACCCGTGTCCCCTGCATCGGCAGGCGGACTCCCAACCACTGTGCCACCAGGGAAGCCCTATGCTTCTTTTATTTAAAGTACAGGCAACTCTTCCAAAAAAACAGAATTGTCCATAATAATCAAAGAACATCTTCTTTATCCATTCATCCATTGATGAACACTTAGATTGTTTCTATATCTTGGTTAATGTGGATAAAAGAAATGATAATTATGTGATGAGATAGAGGTCCTAGCTAATGCTACAATGGCAATCATATTGCAATATATAAATGTATCAAGTCAACATGTTGTATACCTTAAACTTACATAATGTTATATGTCAAATATATTTCAATAAAAACTAATAATCAAAATACAGGCTTCTGGTCAGGACAAGATCATGATGGCAGCAAAGCTTTTGAACTTCTACAAACTTCCTCATAAAAAAAGACTAAGCAACTAGAAGAGATAAAGAAAAAAATACTCACCATCATCTTCACCAAAACTAGTTGCAGAATAAGAGTGAATGAGGCCAACCACAAATGACGGGACCCTCGTGGGCCCCATGTACGCTTAGGAGTTGTACAAAGATAGTAGAGTGAAATAAAATACTTCAACATAAACCTAGCAAGAAATATTTCAAACGTATGTGAGCACTTTTAGAAGACACGTGAGGGAATTGAACAAATGGGAAATCACGTTATCCTATTCCCCCCGCAGCACAACTAGAGGTATCTGCTCTTGGTTTGGGCATGGACTTAAACCTGGACTTCTTTTGAGGATTATCTAGCTCAAGACCTATTTTCTTACTAATCCTAAAATATATTAGAATTAGTAATAAATCGTTATATTGATATATTAGTTATATATATTAAGATTAGTAAGGAAGTAGGTAATATATTAGTAAGATAATATAAACAGGTAATACATAATAGTAAGAGATATAATATATGTAATATATTAGGATTTTATGTATATATTTGGATGTATAAACGTATGAGATATGTATATATATGTATATATTCTATTCTATTCCTTTAAATTTTAAAACATTTAGTGGTCTCATGAATATTGTAGTCTGGCTTCCTCTTCTGGTTGGATGTTTTTTGTCTTTTCTTCTAAACCAGAGGATAAGGAACTCAAGAGCAAAGGAAGTGTTTGGTTTAACCACTTCCCACAGCTGTCTCCATCTATCGCAGCTTCAGACTTAGCATTGTATGCATATAAACCATACATCACTCCCAGAAATATGTTAAAATTAACAGTGCTGAGAATCACAGACCAGGAATATACGGTTTCTTTGACTCTGTTGTTTAAGTACAATAGGCAATAATTGTGTTCTGAAGTGGAAAGCAGAAAGGTTTTAAAAGAAGAAAAAGGAAGTGGAAAGAGAGGTGACCTCCAGGAATTGATTTCTCTTGTAAAGAGGTGAACAAGTAATCCTTACCAGCCTGTGGAAGAAGAGGACGTTTTGCATTTCAGGGAGAGTCACCTTTTCCCACCTCATTTTAAAGTAGTCAAGGCTCTTATGATTTGAGTGGTGTTTGCTGATACAGAATAAATAAGAGACACAAAATTAAACAAAATAGTGCAACAACCACAACAATAGCCATGCATTTGATAGGCAGAATGAAGCCTCATTATGCCTTATAGTACAGAGGAAGGTTATATGCCCTTGAAACCCTCATGCTGTTACAAATGAGATGAGTGCAGAAAAAAATATGACCCAGGAAGATAACAAAAGATTAAGGGTACAAACAACATTAGGAGGATAGAAATAGTCCATGAAGTGAAGGGGTGGAGAAGACACTGCAGCAAGAGAGTAAACTGTGAATTATAAACTGTGGTTTCAAAGCATGTGTGGTAAAAATTTTAAAAACCATACACAGAGAAACAGCTTAGGAAACTTTGTGGCATAGGAGAGAAAGGACAGGCCCCAAAACAACTGTTATTTGATTGCAAATTTGGTTTCTGACTTTTTTTAGGTGTCTACAATTTGGCAAGTTAATCCTTCCTCTTTATATCTGTAAAATGGGGTTTATAATACCTGTCTAAGAGAATTAAAAGATTAACTGAACTGGGACTTCCCTGGTGGTCCAGGGTTTGAAAATCCACCTTCCAGTGCCGGGGACGAGGGTTCGATCTCTGGTCGGGGAACTAAGATCCTACATGCTGCAGGGCAACTGGAGCCCGTGTGCCACAACTACAGAGCCCACGTGCTCTGGAGCCCGCACGCTACAACTAGAGAGAAGCCCACGTGTCACAGCGGGGAGACCGTGCACCGCAACGAAAGATCCAGCATGATGCAACCAAGACCCAACTAAGCCAAAAAAATAATTATAATAAAAAAAAGATTAATTGAGCTAATTTATGTCAAAGGTATAGCCCAGATCCTGGCATATAATTATTTTATCACCCTCATGATTGCTGTCATTCATCAAAAGTCCTTACTCTGAGGAAAAACCACATAATATGCATACAATAAATGGTGGCTATTATCATAAAACACTTGTTTTATCATTAGAGTTTTAATTTTAAAAAACTTTAAATGGCAGAAATACAAGAACCAGGTATATTCTTTCTATCAGGAGACATGAATAGTAGTAACTAATATTATTAAATATGCAAAAATAAACAGGGATGATTGAAAACCTGACATTCTACAAACACCAACAGTATACATATGGAGAATTAGATACAGTGTTAAGAGCTTATTAAGTGTTTACTGAATCCACTAGAGTTACCATAAATAAATTTGCATAAATGCTATCTCCTTCATATTTTTTGTGCAGCCATTAAAAAAATCCTTTAGATTCAAAATTCCTAAAATTAATTTCATTTTCTTTCATTTCCTTAAAATTTTAATATAATGTTTAAAATTTATTAAACATTATTATTTATTAACATTTAATAAAATATTTACTAAGTTAATTTAGTAATCTCTCCTATCAAAGCTGTCTTTACAACCTTTAAAATACACCTTTAAAATTATACTTTTATAAGTTGTATTTTTTTGCAAAAAGAAAGGAGAAATTTAAAATTAATAGGTTTGAATGAAATTGGAACTCTGAACCACTAACAGATGAATGACATAAATTTTGTTTCTTTTCTCCAATATTGTGTAATGCATCATTCATCAAATTATCTCAAAACATGAGGCAATGAAACAGAGCAGGACCCTATAGTCCTGCCCCCACCATGTCCTCTGCCTGTCTTTTGTCTGTAGAAAATCCTTAGCTAAAGAATAAGTTTAATCAGGGAAGTGAGAAAATGCAGAAGCAAGAAAAACAGTCAAACAAGACCAAATAATAATAGTTTAACCATTAAACCAAGTCAAGGACTTTTAGTTCTTCCTCAAGGGCTATAGCTAACATTCTGAGCCATATCCTTTGAACTGTCTTATAGATACTGGAACCACCACCAGGTGGAAGAAGTTAAGTACATGATGACCAGACTGTAGCCATGACTTAAGCTGCAATGATTCCAAGAGAACTGGCCTCAAAGTAATGGAAGCAAACAAACCCTGGAACTGAAGACTAACTGCACTTAAAACAGTCAAGATGACGCTGATCAGACCACCGCAGGACCACTTTCAAGACGACTGTGCTGTTTCTGCAGGTAGCTCCCTCCCTCCACCTATACACCCTTGAAAGTCTCCTTTAAAAGCTCTTGCTCACTAATTGTCAGGGGAGGGGGGAGTCAGCCTTTGGACAGGAGTCCTCCCTCCCTCCACCCTCCTCCCCCATTGCTGGCCTCTGAAATCAAGCAGACTTTCCACCAACCTTGCCTCTTTATTGGCTTTAGAGTAGCCAGCAGCTAGACCCCACTTTTGACAACAGTAACATGGCATATTATGAAGTGTTTACAGTGAGGAACAAGTTATATGAAGCCTAAGTCAGCTGGTAGCATTGGAGTTTATATATACGTAATGGATGAGAAAAGGGATTTAAAATCTTTAAAGTGTCTCATTTCCTTGGTCTGTCATTTACTAACACAAAATAAAAATCAAAGCAATATGCAGAGACAAAATGATTGAGACTAGTGCCAATTTTCTCTAAATTCATTACCTATACATTGAATTACATATGATCAGATATTTCCCTTTGAAACTATTAAGTCATGTGTCACTTCTAATGTGCTCCAAAGAATTTGAAAGTTCTGATAGGTAATCAGACCACAGCAGGAGAGAAAAAATTCCTTTGGCAAATACAGCAGAGGATAAATTCAAATTCTTTAGCTTCATATTTCGGTGTCTAAATATTCTCTCTAGGTTCCCATATAGCTCTTCTCAAGAATGCTTTCATCATGTTCCATGAACACACCTTTCCTGAATTATTATCGATTTGCATTTTTCTCTTCTCTGCTCTTAAATCTCTTCTCTGATGTGCCATTTCAGGAGCTTCCTTTTCCTTGAAACTTTCCAGATATTTGCAACTCGCCATGATTCCTCTCTTTAAATATATAATATTTCTCAGGTTAATTTTATTGGTTTGTACTAGCATGAAATGCCCCATGTTTTTGGTTTCTTTTTATATTTATTTTTCAATATTTATATATAAAATATAAAAATTTATAAAATTATAAATATATTTTATATTTATTTTTAGAAAATTGATTTCACATGTTGTAATATCTTCTGTGGTCTGTTTGGTTAGTCATTTCATTTTCTTTTTCAGTCTTTCTATCCTGTGTCTCCACACTATGTTGCATTGTTCTTTGAGATAAGGACAAACTTTAGAACATAGTTTCTCATACCCTCCATAGTCTATAGCACACGTTCTTGGAGTTAACAGATTTTAGACACATATTTGTTGATTATTAACTGTGTAAATTCCAATCAATAATGAAATGGTCAGGGAAAGCATGACATGGATTGGTTGATTTTTTACAGAAGACAATATCATTTCATGAAATATATTTAAATATGAGAAAATATATCATATTTCAGAAAATGTAAAAACTTTGAGCCCACACAATATTCCTTCTTACCTTTTGTATACATCAAAGGGATTTATAGTTTTTATTCCTTTAAATATCATATGCTTATTTCTACTCCAGCTTTTTCTGAAATACTCTTGTAATTAACTATGAAGGATTAAGCAAGAGAAGAAAATGTCAACATTTCTTACACTCTAATAAAGTAAGGGCAAAGTGTATATAAAGCGATGATGAGCTTAAACATCTTAATTTGCCTTTTCTCAGAAGCCTGACTCTGTGAAGACTAGAAGAAATGGTCCCTAATTTGAAGGAAGATTACGATGACAATACAAATTAGAAGAGACCAAATAAAAAAATGAATGGTATAGAAAGTAAGAATTATTGGGATTTAGAGGAAAGAATGAGGCCTCAGGGTGTTCTGTGACTTAAGCTGAACCTCAATGAAAGGGTGAACTTGGTTCAATGGTTATCAAGCTGTGAGGCAACACATCTGGGCTTTCTTGACATGTTTTGGTCAATAAGTCAACTTGTCTTTGCAATAATTAGAGAGATATATGGTTGTAATCTGGAGGGCAAAAGAAAACAATTGAACAGATAGGAGCAAATTGTGTAACAAAGGAGAGAAGAAAATACATATCACCGCCTGTGGAGGGAGAAGGCCCAGTGTTCACTTGTTAAGAGAAGGTTACAAATATTTGTCTTCACAAGAAGAAAATAGCAGTTAATTCCCAGGATTCCTCCAAAAAGGGATATTCTGGTAAGGCTGTTTGGAATAAGGCTTTTTCTCAGGACTGAGTGAGCACTAAAGGCAGTGAACGGCCCTCCTCCCACCACATCATGGAGCACCCCAACAAGTGCAGGCTTACAAATCTCTGAACAAGATCTTACACTTTTTAGAAGATCAAGGAGTCAGGAGGTAAAAGAGAGATCCTAATTGATTATAAATATAAATAATTATGATTATAAATACCCTATATGTCAGTTAAGTTATGAGAAACTACTCAGCCAAAGATAATGGATGAGATCCTTATTTCACAAGAAGATCTTAACAAATAATAAAAAATAAAAGATTATGAATTTTTTTTTTTTTTTTCAGTACGTGGGCCTCTCACTGTTGTGGCCTGTCCCGTTGCAGAGCACAGGCTCTGGACGCGCAGGCTCAGCAGCCATGGCTCACGGACCCAGCCGCTCCGCAGCATGTGGGATCCTCCCAGACTGGGGCACGAACCTGTGTCCCCTGCATCTGCAGGCAGACTCTCAACCACTGCGCCACCAGGGAAGCCCATGAATGTTTATTTTTAAGTTGTGTGCTTGATCTATATACAAGGACTATAACAGAACTTTTTTTCCTCACAAGGATAAAGTAAGCATGAAGATCTAGACCTCTAGTCCCAAAAGGTGTAACTGTAGCAAAAGCAAGGTGATGACAAATAGGAAGAGCTGATATCAGTGGATTTTAACCCATCCTAAGAAAACAGTGGGGAGATTGGAGGCAGCAGGGAGAAAATTTGAAAGTAAGCTGAAGATCTTAGATATACAAAACCAGAACCAAAGAGAGCATATCATTACTGTTCTGATTGCAATAACTATATATGTATATTACCTGGACAGTAAGGGGTGGTATTAATAAATCCATCCATGCATTCTGGATTTCTTGGAAGCCCCCGAATCTTTTCATCTTTTTCCTTTTCTCCGACAACCAGCTGATTCGTATATTCCAGACAAGAGAGGATGAAGTTTTGCCTGACAGTGGTCATGGTGGATAGTAAAATACAAAAACTTTACCTGGGACTCTGGGAGTGTTTGCCTGGTCCCCCTCTTCTCACTAATCCACCATATCCTAGTTTTTTTTTTGTTTTTTTTTTTTTTGTTTTTTTTTTTTGTGCGGTACGTGGGCCTCTTACTGTTGTGGTCTCTTCCGTTGAGGAGCACAGGCTCCGGACGCGCAGGCTCAGCGGCCATGGCTCACGGACCCAGCCGCTCCACGGCACGTGGGATCCTCCCAGACCGGGGCACGAACCCGCGTCCCCCGCATCGGCAGGCGGACTCTCAACCACTGCGCCACCAGGGAAGCCCATCCTAGTTAATTTGTTTGTATTATCTGTTACAGTTGCAGTTACATTTGGGGCAACTATTTGACTAATGTCTTTTTATCATTTCAATCTATATGATACTTGAGTGTAGGAAACATGATGATTTTGTTTACCACCACACATAAAACCCAACACAGTACAAGGCATATAGTATATACTCAATACATATTTTTGAACAAAAACGAATGAGGAACTGAAATTCCATGAGAAGTGTTTGCGTTTGGTTTGTGAAAACTGTGTGAACTTTTCAAATGATAAAGTCATTCATAAAACTAGAAATATAAACTCACAATCAGGATAGAAGTTGAGAGTATGGTCAGAGATGTCTGATATGCAGATTATTATTATCTTATTTAAAAAGTGTGTTTTTGAAATGTGGTTTTAGCCTTATTTCAATAAAAGTGATATTTCAAATTATGGATACGGTTTCAAAATAAAATACTTACCATACATTTAGGACTCTCAAAATACGAATGTAGTATGAGAAAAGAAAAATGTTAAGAACATAATTTGAAAAGTGAATATACAGATTTAGGGTAACGGAGAAGGAAGAGAACATTAGCAAAGGAAATGGGAAAGAAGTATTCATACAGCTGAGATAAGAGCAAGGAAAATGGGCAACATTATTGATCAGAGAGGAAAAATCTGAGATCTGATTAACTTCACAGAAAGGCAAATAATACAAGTGTTTTCTGAGCCCCTGTTACATGTTGAGCACTTTCTTAGCACTTTCTGTATACCTATGTCTCATGACCCACACAAGAACACTAAACTCTATCACCATTTTGATTTTCATCACATAAGGAAACCACTTCTCAGAAAATATAAATAATGCCTTCTGCTGTAAAGCAAGTAGACTGTGAAATTTAAAGTCAAACTCAGGTTCAACTGGAACTTAATATCATGTTCATTGCACTATATCTCTTTTTAAAGATTTTACAGTTTGATAAATTTTCAAAATTTTGGATAAAATTCATATCAACTCCTGTAAGAACAGTATTTCCAAAAAATGGTATAATGCTGCTATCTATATGGGAATTCACAGAAAAATGGATACATCAACGTACGGAAATTAACTGTGTGGGAACTTAAAAAGGAAAAGGCCTAAGACTAGTTTCTTTCCTATTGGGAGAGTTCAGGGAAATGAACAGCCTCACCCAGATCTCCTTGACTCAGTCTCCCTTATGAACATGGTATGGTATTTATATAGAAAAGGGAAGCCTCCATCTCTTAAATGGTTATATCAGGATATAACTAAACCATATAGATTGCAATTTTGTCAATTTACCTGGCATTGTTGACTTATGCGGCAGGGCTGCCTAGAGAATTAGGGTTAGTAAGTTATATAATTAACAGTGTATACAAAAGAGATTTTCCCCCCAAATTAAAGTCAGTCTCTTTGTGAATAAAGATGTCCTAAGAAAGAAGAAAGAGAACACTTTTGGATGTTGTCTGATGGTTTCAGCCTCTTTCTGGGAAAGACTGTTTTATCTGTACTTGCTGTTTGCTGGTATCTGAATCGTTAGTAAAGATTGGTGCCAGGTAAATAGCTTGATTCCTGTGAATCTGCTCTGACAATTTAATCTATTGTGCTATCATAGAAACCAGGAGGAACGTGGATAGAGAATATTGGCAAGAGAGGAAATGGCAGGAGGAATATCCTAGCAGTCCTGCTTTCCCATCATGACCCAGGTATATAAAAGAGAAGCTCTCATGAAACATTTAATGTATTTAAAGAAAATTAATTTGGCTGACCTTTATGTAATTTAGGACATCGGGCATGTACTACTTGGCAGTATTAACCTCTGTCTATAAGTATAAGCCTCTTAAATTGGACTAACTCACTTGATTGACAATGAAGTCATTATCTTAAAATTAATTGTTGAATGTGCTTCTGATGACTTCCAGAAATAACTCATTATCAACCTGTAATTCTGGCACTGAAAATGATTTTTAGAGATAATATCTTCATATAAGTCAGATCATCCTAATATGTCCTTGAAAGTACAACTTTTAGAAACTTCAGGATCAATTCCACTTCTGGGTATGTATCTGAAGAAAATAAAAACAATAACTCAAAAAGATATATGTACCTCAATGCTCATAGCAACATTATTCACAATAGCCATGATATGGAAGCAACCTAAATGTCCATCCACAGATAAATGGGTAAAGAAGATGTGGTAGATAGATAGATTGATAGATAGATAGATAATGGAATATTACTCACCATAAAAAATGGAATTTTGCCATTTCCAACAATATGGATGCAACTGGAGAGTGATATGCTTAGTGAAGTAAGTCAGAGAAAGAAAAATACTATATGTTTTCACTTATGTGTGGAATCTAAAAAATAAAACGAATGAATACAACAAAACAGAAACAGACTCATAGATACAGAGAACAAACTAGTGGTTACCAGTGGGAAGAGGGTGGGGGAAGGGCAAGATAGGGGAAGGAAATTAAGAGGTACAAACTATTAGGTATAAAATAAATAACATACAAGGATGTAATGTACAGCACAGGAAATATAACCAATATTTCATAATAACTTTAATGGAGTATAATCTATAAAAATATCAAATCACTATTTTGTATACTTGAAACTAATATAATTTTGTAAATCAGCTATATTTCAATAAAAAAAATATCTTTAAAAGTTTTCCCCAATGATTAAAGAACTAACCTTTCCAGGAGAACAAAATTGCATTCCAGCAGTGTAAAACAGATGTACTCCCAAATATCCTACAGAGTAAACAAGCATACCAATGGCAGGGACATCGCCAGTTCCAGCCACAGCAATATAATCCTCGACTTTAAATGGTTTATAGAAAAGTGAACTCCATTTACTCTCTACTAAATAACCTCCTCATCATTGTTTAGAATCATTAACCAATTTTAAATGTAAAAATCCCTATATGGCTCTTCCTCATCTCCCTACTACCCCAAGCTGTGCCGGATGCATAAATGTTGTCATCGAAAAACACCTCAATGGCAAAACATTGTTCACAATTCAGAGCATCTGCCTTTGTGGTGTATTATTTGGGGTTACTATTTAAAACAACAGTTATGGGCTTCCCTGGTGGCGCAGTGGTTGAGAGTCCGCCTGCCGTTGCAGGGGACACGGGTTCGTGCCCCGGTCCGGGAAGATCCCACATGCCGCGGAGCGGCTGGGCCCGTGAAGCCATGACCACTGAGCCTGCGCGTCCGGAGCCTGTGCTCTGCAATGGGAGAGGCCACAACGGTGAGAGGCCCGCGTACCGCAAAAAATAATAATAATAAAAAAATAAAATAAAACAACAGTTATTTTGTATAGTACCTTAATACACAAATATCTCTCCTGATGGGCAGCTAAATGGACAATTTTCTGTTTCTCTACTTGAACTGCTCCAGAGGATGACTGCAGGGTCCCCAGAAGTGAATTTAGCACATGGCACATAGCCTGTATTTCACAGGAGATTATTTTCAATGGCCTCTCTAAATTCAGTGAAAAATCCACCCGGAAAATTTGTATGGTAATGATAATAAACAGAAAGATATATTTTATGTATATCTGACAGTGATTCAATTCCATTGGTACTTTAAAATATTTATTATGGCTGATTATTTTATAGCATTTTAACTTCTAACTACAAAAGGTCTAAAAAATATATATCTTTGCTATTAAGTTTTAAAATAAGATTAAAGTTCAGATAGATAAACACACTCTTTATAATGAAGATCACTTGTAAGATGGATTCATACTAGTTCAGAACATCTTTCCCGGCAAACATACGTCATGAGGTTTAATGCATTCCAATTTGTGTTTTTATAGGAAATGTAAGAGACTTTGGTCTGTGATAGTTTATCCTCAGGTCAGTTGTCATTTTTAGCACAGAGTATAGTTCACCCTATCAACTAGATCTTCATTACAAGGCAGCTAAAACTTTTATGAGCCTGAGATGGATTCTGCTTGTATAACATTTGTGATCACTGATTATAATGTCTTCACATATTCCTGGACTCATTACTCTCAGAATTTGAGAGATTTGAGGGACTAGAGTCTAACGTCTCATCTATGGAGAGAATTCTTTTTGTAATAACCCAAACAAATGTCACTCACCTTCTAATTTAATACTTTTATATCAAAAAAAACCACTTAGTCCCAAGGAAAGGTATTATTTTGTGGCACGATTCTAACTAGTAAAGAGCACTGGCTCTCGTTAGTGTTAAGGAATTTGTATACTAGTAAGTTTGTAGTTTGAACAGTTCTTTGTTATTGAATAACAGCACCTGAATCTAACTTTCTCATTCCTGATAGACCCAGTGTATCCCAATTGCCTTTCTCTCTCTCCCTTTCTCCCCCTCCCCCCGCCTTCCCTCCCTCTTTGCCTCCCTCCCTTACTCTTTCCCTCTGTCACTTCTAACCATTAAAACATTTAATACAGTTAAATGCTCTCAGTGCTCACAGCAGACCCAATTCACAGGCTCCAAAAACCACAACTAAACTGACTCCTAAGTTTGTAAATGATGCTTTAAAAACCGGCCGTTGATGGCTACACATATCTTTACAAAGCCATGCATTTCAATCTTGCTTGTGTTTTTATTTTAACAATAAAATATGTTGATTAAATATTTATATTATTATTTTAGTAAAGAGTATTGCGATTTTAGAACAAAAAGCTTATGGGTGGGTTGATGTCCTGGATGATTTGATGCTCTGACAATCACAGTTGGGGTATTTGTGACAAGTCTATTGTTCTATGAATAAGCAAATATTATTTGTGAAAATATTCAACTCTTAATAGTTAACAAATTATTTATTGAGTACCCACTATATTTCAGGCATCTTTTTAGGCGGCGGGGATATCAAAGTGCTCAAGAAAGCCTATGGTCCAGCAGGGGTAGTTAAAATTGAACAAGCAATTAAAATTGAACATTACAGCATATAAATGAGAAGTGAGAGGTGAGAGGTACTAGAGGAAGATGTGGCAGGGCCATTCAACCAGAGTTTATGGAAGATAGTGGACCCTTCCAAGAGAAATATTTAATCAATGAAACACAAAGGAAGGATGTATTGACAAATTGAATTGAAAGAGAAAACATTTTTGGCAGGAGAAAAAAAAAGCTATGCGAAGGCTGATGATAATATATCTTCTTAGGTAAAAGCAACAAAGGTCATTGTGGTTGGTGCATGGCAGAGGATGCTGGAAACACACTGATGGGACAGGAAGGGTCCAGGTCAGAGAGACTTATAAACCGAGCTAAAGAATGCAGACTTTATGGTTTATGATAACATACTCCATGCTCTCAACGTATTAGGGATTGTTAAACATTTAATCTTTACCAAGTTCACATGTAAAATAAAAAATCTATCCCCTTTAATTTAAATATAATTAAACAGTGAACAGAATAACATTAAGTGATAGCATCATTGATCATTATATGTCTTGGCTGTGTTCATGTTTTTGTCCATTCAGCTATTGCATTGTTTATCTTTTTCTCATTGATTTTTAATAGCATCATTGATCATTATATGTCTTGGCTGTGTTCATGTTTTTGTCCATTTAGCTATTGCATTGTTTATCTTTTTCTCATTGATTTTTAAGAGAGAGATTAGGGGATATCAATTGTTCTTAAGAAGCTTTTTTCCCCAGGTATTTCTTTTTTTATTTTGTTAATTTTTCTTAAATGGTGATAGAAATTTTGTAATTACTTAAATACATTGATGGCTTAATAAATTTTTATCATGCATATATCTTATTGTGTATGAGTAATAAAAATCTGTTAAGCCATCAACGTTAAGCCATCAACATATTTATATAATTATACACATATAATTATACCATACATATATATAATCACTTTAGCTATCGTGGAGAATTAAGTGGAGGAGGGCAAAATTTAGAGCAGGAAGACGTGTTGAGGATTTGCTGTGGTTACATGTACATTGATGAAAGGGATCATCTATAATAGGAAGTGGAATCATTATTAAGGATGGTAGGTAAACTAAAACTAAGATCTCTGCTAAGTCGTGTTTTGGGGAGAAAGCTCTTGAACAACAACTAGTACTCTGTTTTTCAATGGGTGTATTTATCAAAGGTCAGCAAAGGCAATAGCCTCATAAGAAAGGAGAAGAAAACAAAACTTTCCTGAGCCACTATGTGACAAGAATTGTGTGTCTTCATGCATTTACTTGGTACAACAAGCATGTGGGATTAGATTATATACCATATTTTACCAATGAAGAAACTGAAGTTTACAAAGGCTAAATAACTTCTACAAAGTCACCAGAGGCCAGGACATAACAAAGGTGTACCCGGTTCCTATTCCAAAATTGATTCTAACACATAATGAGGGAAAAGAGAGAAAGAAAGAAAATGGAAGGAATTGGAAGTGTGAACCAAGTGGCTTGACAAAGTGCCTTGATCACTTTGAATTATCATTGGTTGGGAAAATTAAGATTTAGACATTAAAGAGGGAGAGCTCAACTGTCAAAACCATTATCTAAACATAAACTTTCAAGAAGACATTCTTAGGGGGTTAGGAAATCAAAGCACTAACAAGCAGTGCAGGGAATTGGTGCCCTTGGGCTTTGTAATCCAGAAACCCAGCAGGATCAGACCCCTCAATGTCCCCCGCCTCTTGTTTGTAGAAAAGCTGTAGCCTCCTAGACCTTCCCTGAGTTCCAAAGAGCAAACTTAATCAGAGAAATGCAGAAACAAAGGGAAACTGTCAGACAAAATAATAATAGTTTAGCCATAAACAAAGTCAAGGACTTTTAGTTCCTCCTCGAGAGCTATAGATAATATTCTGAGTCATATCCTTGAGTTGTTTTGCAGACATTAAAACCCCCACCAGGTGGAAGAAGTTAACTGCATGCTGACCACAAGCACTTGGACCCCAGACCGTTTGGAGCCAGAAAACTGATAATTGAAATTCCCAAAACGTTGTCCTGTCACCTCAGCAACAACCAATCAGAAGAATGTCCGATCGGGCACCCTGCAACCCTCGCTCCTAATGTTACCTTTAAAAACCCTTCCTGAAAGCCACAGGGGAGTTTGGTACTTTTGAGGATGAGCTGTGCATCCCCCTTGCTTGACCCCATGTTGGGCACCTTGTAACATACACTGTAATTTCTTTCACCACAACCCGGTGTGGTTTCATCTTTGTTTCATGTCGGGTGAGTAGACCCAAGTTTGGTTTGGTAACAATTCCTCTTAGGTGTAAATCAAAACAAAAGAACAATGACCATTTTTATAAATGAGAGAAATGGGACTCAGAGATGTAGAAATGAAACCATAAGCAAAAGGAGCGATATAAATCTGCAATGATATAAGAAGACTTGATAATTTGAGAAATTAACAGTGTGTAGTTAAAGCCAACCAAAGAATCAAAAAGAGCAGTGCAGGTTCGATGTGATGTAAAAATCTTTGATGGGCATAAAAATGCTCACTCATCTAAAAGTTCCCCACTTGTCAACTTAAAATCTTCTCTACCAGAATCACTTCTTTGAGTTATAGCACAGCTAACTTGAAAATAAATCGTCTTGGTGAAACAGTATATTAACCTACTCCTATCCACTGGCACAGTTTAGCTTGTCAAACTAGGAGGCAGTAATACAACCAGAACAAAACTCTAAGGATTTGGATCTTAGGGTAGATGATGTGTAATTTGAGGAAGAAAAGAAAAGCATTTCCTGAGAGACCCTTTCAAATTTCTATGGGAAACGTCTTCAAGAAGAATGAGGACCAGAGACTGTCCTTAAGCCTATGTCCCAAGAACAGGTTCCTTGCATATAACCTTCAGTAATTCCTAGAGAATGTGTCAGTTATTTACAACACATGACAGTCAACTGAACAGGTCAGGGAATTTTCCCTGTATATATTTCCTTGTAATTAAGAGAGTGACTCTTCCTTAACAAAGATCCTGGCTCGTATATAGTTCATTACATTTCATATTTCAAATTGTCTATTCACTGATAATGAACCGAATAACATTGTTGGGCTATAAAAACAAATAAGAAAGAAAGAGGACACACAAACAAGTGAGAAACCCAAGATCACTGTCTGATTCAAATTAATAACTAATCTATTTGTTCCAAACTATTAGGGTATTTATAGGTCTATGAAAAAAGAAAGGCTTTTCAAGTTGATTAGGGTTTTCAATTGATGACCCTACAGAGCAATGGTTCTTGGATATGATATACTCTAGTTCATAGTTTTATCACTGTATTACCAAGGAACAAATATTTACTAATTCTTACATAGTCTTCAAATTAGCATACTGGCCCAGGGCCTGTGATTAATGAGACTGGATCTGAAAACCCATGCCATGGATAATTAACATTGAAAAGTACAATCCACTGAATTAATAATGCATTTATGCCAGCCACTAATAATCATTTATACCAGATGTAGCTTCTCTGTAATAATAAACTGCTGAAATGTTTCAAGCTTCTAAAGGACTTTATTTGCCAGAACTTAAAAAAAAGAAAAAAGGTACCATTTAAATAACTATAGATTAACTTCATAGCTCTGAATAACCGACCAGCAACTTTATATTTGTTCTTTATAAAATAGTCTAGATTCCGAGAAAATAATGCTATACAAGAACATAATCAATTATATATCAAAGTTACTATCTCTTCTGGGTGGGAGACTTCGAGTTGACTTCATAATAGCAGATTATCAAGTAACAGGAAGAAGCTCTTTAGAAGAATAATTGAACAACACCAAAAGGTTATCAATAATTTCAACTAAAATGTATGCTGTTGAGAGATACATATGACATATTAATAAGGTTAAAATAGATCTTGAAAGAAGCTTTGTAAATCACTGATGCTTCTACTTCTTAAACATATCTACTTTATTTTTTCAAATTGACTTCGAGATCCTGTCCATAGTCATACATGATGTTATCATCATACGTATACCTACAAAAAATGGCAATTTCATATGGCTTAAGCCACCTTCTCTACCATTTCAAATTAACATATTTTCTTATTTGTTCAGATCTACTTCTGAAGCAGCATATTTTCTCAAAGTCACAGTTTAACCATAGAAGAAAATTGTCTCAGAAAGTAATTTGGTAAAAAATGCTGAAATGTTTACTCCAGAAGTCTTAGAAAATGAAGTAACTTTCAAACTTTCCAAAACGAGTGTGAATGAGAAAACATGAAAATATGCAAAAAAAAAAATCCATGTTTTTACTGAGCTCTTCAGTACATTATTTCCTCGTGGTCTACAATTCGTTCCTATCTGCAATATATCCAAAATTTCTTCAGTGTTTAGTTTCCCTTTTTTTGTTTTTAATGATTCCTCCACTTTGTTTCCAAAAATATTAGCTACATCTACTAGGTGAAAATGAATTTCTCTCTTATCCAGGAAGCATTAAAAAATATTATTTAATGATGATTCTGATTTTTGTTCCTATTCTGTAACGATCAGTGTGATCAATAGAATCATCCTTCATTTAAGAGGTTACATTAAGCATTAGCCCTTCATAAATCTTTATTTATTCTGATATGGATTTAATAAAAGCTATTCCTTATTTATATAAAATGAGTACCTAATTCCACAGAAAGATTTGAAACAACTGATATTCTTGGGTTAGTTTGATTTTTATTCACTAAACAATGAATTCTACTATAGTTTTTTGCAGTGCATAATTACTTGGGAAAAAAGAGGGAGTTATATATTTATAATTTTGATGTCTAAGAAAATTTATTTTCAGTACTTCAGTCATATTGTAGCATCATTTTAAAAGGAGTTTGACATATCATGAGCTTAGTAAAGTATGCTTTTATAGAGTTTATTTTAGGGATGTTATGTACTTCTAATGCCACAATGTATTCCTAAGAAATATTACTTGCTTATATACATATGCAGGAGACGAACTTTAAGTTAGCTAAAGCAAAAATAGGGAAATATGCTATTGGGATATACTGAGTATTCATGGAATCAAAGGGAAAAGGAAATACATGAGCTTCAGGAAGACTGGAAATAAGACTGTGAAAGCTGTAAGAAATGGAAGCTTTTCTTTCTTGGCCCTTTGTCTCTCCTTCACTCTTTTCTCTTAACATCCTGGCTTTGGCTTCTTATCTTTGCATATGAGCCAAACATCACTGTCCAAGAATCATACCATATAATTTCACATTGTACTGACTATGTGTGTATATGGGTGCATTTCTATAAAGGCCAAAGTTTTTTATTATGGCTATCAGCCTTTCATTTGGTTTGCATTTGCTAGGGTCAGATGGATACATATCTAGGTTACAGCAGATACATATAATTTGTCATGGAGATCACATGACATAGGATACTCATATCACTAGGGAGAAACAGACAGAAGCAAATGTTTAAATAGAGCCTAGACAAATAAAGTAGATAGAGAAGCCAGTGGATCAGACATACAAATTGAAGTTTTTTATTTTTAATTCTGAACATATATACCAGATAATGTTTCTTTGTAATAATCACCAATTTTCTGATAAAAAATACAAAGTTCAATAAGCCAAGTTACAATTGTATGGATATTTGAACATGTTTTTAAGCATGTTTCCATAATAATTTGTGATTTTTTTCAAAAGTGAAATTTTATTAAAGTATGAAAATATCACTGAAAAAGCTTTAAAAACAAAATATGACAAGTAGCATTCATTTTTTTAAAATAAGTTTATTTATTTGATTTATTTATTTTTGGCTGTGTTGGGTCTTCATTGCTGTGCACGGGCTTTCTCTAGTTGCAGAGCAAGCAGGGGCTACTCTTCGTTGCGGTGTGCATGCTTCTCATTGCGGTGGCTTCCCTTGTTGCAGAGCACAGGCTCTAGCCATGCAGGCTTCAGTAGTTGTGGCACTTGGGCTCCATAGTTGTGGCTCTTGGCTTAGAGCGCAGGTTCAGTAGTTGTGGCACACGGGCTTAGTTGCTCCACAGCACATGATAACTTCCCAGACAAGGGATTGAACCTGTGTGCCCTGCATTGGCAGGTGGATTCTTAACCACTGTGCCACCAGGGAAGTCCTAAGAAGCATTCATTAAGGAGACTGTTGCTAAGTCCTGGGAAAGCAAATCTGAATAAATCTCAGGCGTCTTAAAATTTATAGTCATTTAATGAATTTACATTAGATAATGAACTTCATGATGACCTTATTGACTAACTACAATTTTTTTTTTCTCTAGAATGTGTTTCTAGATGTGTGTTTTACCCTCTAATAAATATTACTAGTAAAATAATAAAGCTTTTACAATATCTATTATTAAAACATAAAGTCTGTTTTCAACAATATATTCAATGTTATTATTATAATTTCTCGGAAAAGCTTTTAGAAAGTTATTTTATCTTATACAATACCAACATTTTCTATGTTTTTCAAAGATAATGTTAAACTATATCATATATATTTTAAACATATTCAATTAATATTTAAATTATATTTTATTCATATTGCTTTTGATATATTTAGAGAAGCCTTAAATGACTTAAGAGGTGGGGTGGGTAATATTGAGAAAATGAACATGTCTAAATGAGATCTAAAGGCAGTCTTTAAATATCGAGTGGCTTGATGACAAGCTTTTCTGCTCATTTGAAATGAAACTATCACAGAAATTGTGTACATTGCCAAATAAGTGATTTAAAAATACAGTTTTAAAAGTGTTTTAAATGTATTTTCCTTGAAAATTTGATAAACAAATCCCAATGGTAATAAACCTGCCTCTTAGTATTTTATCTGATCCATCTTCCATCACAGTAGCAAAAATGAATCATGCAACTATGGCTTCAGAACTTATTCTGTACCAAGCAAAGTATTAAATACATGTATTATCTCATTTAAAACCCCATCGTATGTATCCTATATGATCCTATGTATTAGTCATTATTATTTCCCACTCCAGCACTGTCTTTTAATAGAGTAGTAGGCAGACATTCAGAGAGATTAAAGATCTTGTGCAAAATCACCCAACTAATAAGTGGTGGCACCAAGATTCTAACTGGTCGACTTTCTCTTCACCACACTGGTCTAAGCCTCCTACTGTGGAGAAAATCTGAAGAGCGTGAATCTGGGCTCACTGGAATGCCAAGACTGATGAAGCTGGGATGTGAAAGAATATTCTAATTATTGTCAAAGTCACTATCCTTGAAAAATTGTTTGGGGGGCTAAGGTGTTTCTTTATTCTTAAGTTAATCTTCTTGAGGAAAATAATACGAGTTTATGAGTAATTAATAAGAATGTAGATTATCACATTACTTCTAACTGACAGAATCTATCAATATCCTTGTGACAGTGAAGATGTTGTCAAAGGAGAAAAGGCCAGTGAATCAGAACCAATTACAAGGATGAATTGGCATTTAGGGGAACTGATTTAAGAGTAAAACTTATTTCAGGCTTCCTGGTGGCGCAGTGGTTCAGAATCTGCCTGCCAATGCACTAGACAGGGGTTCGAGCCCTGGTCCGGGAAGATCCCACATGCTGCGGAGCAACTAAGCCCGTGCGCCACAACTACGGAGCCCACATGCCACAACTACTGAAGCCCACTCGCCTAGAGCCTGTGTTCCACGGCAAGAGAAGCAGCTCACCGCAACAAAGTGTAGCCCCTGCTCTCCACACCTAGAGAAAGCCTGTGGGCAGCGACAAAGACCCAACACAGCCAAAAATAAATAAATTTATTTAAAAAAGAGTAAAAATTATTTTTATCTATCCATGGTTCATGTAATTTATGCAGATATAATTTTAAGTTAATAGTTGATTTACATAAGTTTGTAGATATTTTTCTACCTTGATTTTCCAAATGATCTTTTTCTTTAATGATCTTTTCTGTAATGCTTTATACAAGTTAAAGTCGTCAGAAATCACAATATGCAAAATCTTAATGAACTTAAGGAAGGGATATATGAATAACTTGATTCAAGATTAATATTATAGCTGAAACATTTGAAAAAAGACTTCAGCACTACTAGATGAGAATTATGATATTTTTGTAATTTTTCTATAATGAAACAGTAAAATCAGAGGTAAAAAAATAAAGGATGTAAGATTCATTATTAGCGTTCATCCTAAGATAGGAAGAAAATATTTCTTGTTAAGTAAGTCAAACTGGAAGAAAATGCACTTTAGAAAGCCTAAAGATCACTATTAAAATGTGCCTAATTGGTTCATCCACTTAATATAAATTACTCCCCCCTCCAAAAAAAAGGGTTCATAAACGAGAAGTTTTCTAAGCTAGAAGCCTCATTGTATAGTAACCTTGGCTATGCACTTGCCCCAATCAGCTCATCTTATCTTCCAACCCTGCAATTATTAATCCTCAGTGTGTAGTGCTTAAAATGTGGTCCTTCACAGAAGAGACTGTGAAGAGAGGACTTGTAAAATGCCCGAGGAAGAAGATCTCAGGTCTGTTTGGTCGATTAACAATGCTTAATACACAGAAAATTATGGGAAAGAAACTGCAGCCCAGGAAAGAGCTCTTAACTCTAGATTTCATGGTATTAAGGAAAGTAACTGGAACAGAGAATTCAGATAAAAATCATCATAGCAGTGAGCAGTGGTATTAAAACACGTACGCTCTAATAAGTAGCCCCTTCGTGCTGCTTAGTGCTTGGGGAAGACATTTAATTCACAAAGCGAGTTACTCTCTAATAATTGGAAACTCTTATCTGGCTTCTAAAATCTACTTCAGACATTTGTTTGGCCCCCAAACAGTCTGATCGGATCCCTTGATGTGCAAGATGAAACAGCTCCACCTTAACTAGGGGATCTGAACACTATATAGCACACTCGCCACCTAGTGGACATTCATTGTAATTTTTAAATTAATCTGTGCTACAAAGCATGTACATCACCCATTACATTTCATAATATAAAGTGTGCATTGTATGTGTTCCTTGATACTGCAGTCAAGAAGTTTCTAAATGTGTTTTACCATCTGAATATTTTGGGAGACACACAAAAGAACTCCTCTAAACAAATTTATATAAAATCTCTTTGGAGATACCAAATTAATGAAGCCCTGTAAAGAGGACCAGCCCTTTGTAAAAGTTTACATTGCCAGTCCTTCTTCTTTCCCCTATGACCATTACCGATCCCTGGAGCCACTTAGAATGCATATTCCACGCTGGGCCATTCATTGGGTTTCTACCCAGCATCCCACATAGGCTGGGGCGGTAAGAGGTTTGCTCTGTTTGATCTCTCTGGTTTGGAGAGAAAGTTGAACTCTGCTATTAGTTGAGAATAACTAACGCAGTTTTCTCCTTTTCTTTTCTACCCCTCTTCCTACTCTCTGCTGCATCTTTATTAGGATAGTCTTTCAAGGCCCAAAGAAATAAATCTCTAATGTTGGGAATTTAAGCTTGATAGCAGACCAAGAGCAGCTGTTAGGACTTCCAGGCGTTGCCGCCACCTAAGGGATCCCAGGAAAGCAGTCAATCTGCATTTTCATAATGTGAGTCATGGGTGTGGGGTTTCATTGTACCGTCTGGCCCATCGGGACTTCCTCCCCAGATAATAATCGTCATCCCAACATCCATATAGTGAAATCAGAGCTGGAGAATTATAACAGATTCTAAAAGGTTTAGTGTGTTTGCTACCGAGTTTCAAGAATGCTTGATATTGTTATTGAGGGTCTCCTCAATAACCCCCTATTTGATGACTAACTCAGCCGTCTCTACTTTGCTCTGTTTTGCTCATGAAGCAGCCATGTTCATGATATATACTTACACATAGTTCTCCAGTGCCCCTCTCAACTGTTCCGTACCATGCAGAGAGTGAGGTACTAGAAGTATCGACATGCATGTTAACACTGCTGCCACACCCTTGCATAAAAGTCCTTTCTATGTACCTGTATTGGAGGCCTGTTATTAATGGGTGGCTTCTGTTGTTACTATCATTCTAAGGGCCTCTTTTCATCACTTCAAATCTCTTTTCCGCTTTGGTAGCAATATTGGATGCTTGTATCCAATCCCCTCCACCATTATCAGCTTAGCTACTATGAATTTTTAACCACATAAATCAAACATCAGCCCATATAATAAATGTTTTCACTCATCACAAAATGGTCACAACAAAATAGAATTTGGAAAAGTAATGTAGTTCATAACATGAACTAGCATTAATATGTAACTAATACTATGACAATATGGTTACAGATTTTGCTATTAAACATAATCAGGTTTTCTTGTACATGCTAGCAGGGCAATAATTCGTTGGTCCAAGTATTATATTTAATTGACAAAAGTTTTTCACATGAAAAATCTAGGGTTGAATCTTAGCAAAAGTTTATCTGGACTAAACAGGATTGGAAATCTTCAGAGAGCCAGGAAGAAGGAGCATGAAATGGATATACAGTATTTATTTTTTGAAACACATGGATTAAAAAATGTTAAGAAAATGATTAACTATTTTGCAGAAACTTTCTGCAATGATGTACAATTTCAACATTTACAATCTTGCAGTTTATGCCATCACTTGTCTCAGACTTGATACTGGTATGGAACAATTTCATGACATATCACTAACACACACACACACACACACACACACACACACAAAAGAACAATGAGAGGAGACACATTGAAAACACTTTCAACCAACCAAACTGACTCACCATATTTTTTTGGTGATCCAGTGTTGTGTTAGAAACTTCCTGTCCCAGCTTGTAAGAGCCAATTGTTAAATATTCAGGGATTCAGTAAGCTAGTTGTTAAACAAAGCCACTATTAGTATTTAATTATATAAAATTATATAAATTTTATAAACTGTATATGAAATTATATTAGTTAAATAAACTGTATTGAAAACAAAGACAATAAACACTCATCAATTCCCAGTTATGTTAATATACTGTTATTTCTGCTCTTCAAGTTATTTAAATCTATTTTATCTGTATTTTGTCATACACACCAAAAATATGAATACAAATTCATGTTTTGGAAATAATGTAGAGCAGTGAGCTACTGCACATCTCTGTAGCTCATTCAGTGACATCATGTTGGTGTCCTGAAATCAGCCATGGTGAGAGTTATGTACACCCTGGAAATTAGCACATGCTACAATTCAATGCTTTTTTTCTCCAGGGAGCTGTTTATCAACCAACTAGTAGAATATCAGTGGATGAAACCATAACATCAGCCTACGAGACCCAGCCCTGGCTTAGTTCTGTGATATCGGCCAGTTTGTTAAACTTTTAAGTCTCATTATACTCATCTACAGAATGAAGCGTTGGGAATGGTGGTCTTTATAAAAACACCAAGTTTTAAAATCAAGTCCGACTTTGCTGCCTTATGAGCAGAAATGTAGCATAAAGCAGTGACATCGATTTAGCACTCAAACCAACAGAAAGACATAACTTATTTTAAAATGACATACAATTTATCTCAATAATACATCAACTTAATTGCCAGGAGTTTTATGAGAAAGGGATGTTCAGGAAAAAATCCAGTAACTTGATCAACAGATTATATTTTGTAAAATACGTAACAACTAACTGTGTCTGATTAATTTTATACTATAATGAAAATTGACTTATTCTGTGGCATTTAAATTTTTAGAAAAGTTGAAACCCAAAATACGTATCTGCAAATTACGTTTTTCCTACCAGTAGTTCAAAAGTATTAAACATAATGGAAATATATTTTTTAAATTGACCATTGAAATGCATTGATCATGTTTGCTTTCATTTCTGTCTGTTACAGACAAGAGCAACTTTGTTTTGCAATACAAAGATCTTTTTATTCTAAAACCTCTTACATCTTAATTGTGACATGAAAACATTGCTTAAGAGAATCTTTTTTTTTTTTTTTTTTTTTTGCGTTACGCGGACCTCTCACTGTTGTGGCCTCTGCTGTTGCGGAGCACAGGCTCAGTGGCCATGGCTCACGGGCCCAGCAGCTCCGTGGCATGTGGGATCCTCCTGGACCGGAGCATGAACCCGTGTCCCCTGCATCGGCAGGCGGACTCTCAACCACTGCGCCACCAGGGAAGCCCAAGAGAATCTTTTTTAAAAACTGAAATTGCTCTCTTTTTGAAGTAAACAGTAGCCCCGTTCTTATGTCATAGAAAGGAGAAAGAAAAGAGAAAAAACATTTAACAATATGTCAATATTCCAGTTCTATCACTTATTAGCTCTTTGAAGAAAAAAAATCATATATTTTCAGTAGAATGAATTTTCAGGAAAAACATGCATCATTAGTAGAATGAATTTAGTTTTTAAATAACTACTTGCTCTCTTAATTTATTATTAATAAAATCTTCTAAATGTCATAGAATCTAGCAGCAAATGTTAATTACTATTAACTTGAATGTACCTATCTTGGTAATACATTAGAGCACTTGACCCTACAAAAATATAGTGGTTGTCTTGCAGAAATGGGGTCAACTGGGCCTCTCCAGTGCCCACCAAAGCCACTGGCACATAGTAGCTACTCAATAAAAACAATGAGTGAATGAATGCTTGGGTGGATGTGAAGCATTTTTTCCTATTGAGATTCAACTCACAGGCTCTTTGAAAAAAAAAAATGTGAGAAGGGCTTTAGAGTTGAAAGGATAATGTAACACTCATTTCAAAATGCAAAAGTTGTTCTTTCTGCTTCTATTCAGTTCATTCTTCACTGGTTGGAAGTGTTCTCAGGCAGCCAGCCAACTGGACTTAATTGAGGGCACTACTGTTGCGAATTACCATGCAGAGAGAAGGATGAGGCCAGGTCCCGGTCTGGAGAAATCCATAATCTCATACTCATAAGAGAACTGCTATAGGATTTTAAAAAATATAGCATACATCCAACCCATCATTAGGAGGTAATTTCTTAAAGTTGATCTCTAATTGACTTAAATGGTTTTACTCTTCCCTTTTGGTCAGCTCCTGTTCGCTAAGCCCCGCGTTTACAAGACAGCTGTCTGTGCCTAAGGGTATAAGCTGTGGATTTCCAAATGGAGTGGTCTCTACCACCCTGGCCTCGGTCAGCTCCATGACCAGTGAGCCCCGACGTGCCTCTGGATGATTGTGGTGAGAGTCCCAGGGTTTTACGGTCGTCTGTCCCACAGGAGAAGAGCCTAAGCGTTCTCAGTGCCTGGCCTTTCCCCAAAGCGGTATGTGCTCAGTGGTGGTGACAGAGAGCTAAAGGACTTGGGAACATTATTCAGAGTTCCAATTATTAGCAAAAATGCAAGCAGATGGAGCAGGGAAATAATATCTTTTGCTAATTATCCAAATGGATGAGCTGACAGAACTTTACACTCTCCCACGAGAACCAAAGGGTCATGGAGCCCTGGCCAATTCTGGCCAAGCTGGCCAGCTGCCCTCAAGCGCAGGGCCTGCGGTCTTCCCTTCCGCTCACCTGAGTCCTCTGGGGGAGAGCCTTTACACTCTTTTGTGGGGAGGGTAGGAGAGGGCTTTTGCTGTTATTGTTTCAATGATACTTTGCTTGAATGCCAGATTTTCTGCTAAGTGTTAGAGAAAAATGTTTAAAAATCGAGTTTACTAAACATAGAAGCCCAAATGTGTTTTTAAACATCTACATGTCCTTTTGAGATCTGCTATGATATTCTTGTACATTCTTTTTTCTTGCAAAGAATGCATAGAAATAGCATTAGTAAATATCCCATCCACTCAATTATCCATTCATCTCTCCAAATCACCTCGCTAGAGACTTCTCTGTTTTTTCCTCAGCAATGGTCGCTCAGCATTTCAGCAGAGCATGGATGGCTCCACACTTACAAGTTGAATTTATGCACGAGCCTGTTCGTTCCGTTCTGTTCAACAACTCTTGCTGCCCTCCTAACCCTACACAGATGTCTCATAAACCCAGGCTGCGCTCACGGAGGATGGGCAGAATAAGCAGGGCAAATCCATGGCCCACACAACTCAAAGCACAAGACCCACTGAAGGTGAGTCAATAACATCAAACCCAAATGCAAAGCAAGTACGTTACACCCTGTATGTTCTTCGCAACCTTTGTCCTTGCACTGCAAATTTTAGACATTTGCAAAAAATATTGTAAGCTCTCTCTCCACTTTTTCCGCTCCATTGAAACTCTCAGAGGCTCTGCGTTACCTTTCTCGCACACCATTACCCCCAGGACAAACGACCTGCTTCTGGGGTTCATGCTGCTCATGTTCCAAGAAATATTCCATTTCTTCCATGTGCCTCGAGACCCCTAGTCTTTTTAAATTCCTAGGGAGTTCCCTCTGCTAAGAGAAATAATGTGATCTATAGCGATAGATTAAGTGAGGTATTTAATTTCAGATAGCATTTCTAGCCTTTTCTGGATAACTTAAGGATAACAAAAAGGAAATTTGCTAACCAAGGAGCTCAGAAAAAGCAATAAATAAGTAAACGTGACTTGATAGAGATGCAGGATTCCATTTCTCTTATTAGCATGGCTACTTATGGTTAATGGGATCTGACTTTTAACACAGTAAGATGTTAAGTCTACCTCATGTGGCGTTGTTTAAAAAAATCATAATATTTATCAGTCTTTGGAGAAAATAAAATGAAAAAAAAAAAGCTGCCATACAAATGTGTCAGTAACTTAACACATGAAGTGTAGTTCGCTGTATCAGTCATGCATTATCAAACTAGGCAGGGTTTCTTTCTGTCTTGTTACTGCTGGAGAAGTAAGATCACAGGCTTAAGGTTGGAGGGGACCACAGACCTCAAATCCAATCACTTAACTTCGAACACTATTGTTATCGCTATCACATATATGATAAAAAGAAAAAGAAGGCTTAAGGATGTTTTAAAAGAAGAGGGGGTCTTGCCTCAATCCACACAGCTAATTTGTGCTTGAGCTGAAATGTGAACACTAGTCCATAGATGGTGCTTTTATGACAGTCTGCTATCTAGTATTTGATCTGTAAACACACACACACACACGCACACACACATACACACACGCTTAACATTTATCCTCATTAGTAATCAACGGATGCTGTGTACTATGCTGTGCATAGGCAGACGACAGATGACTCACCCAAAGGAGAAAAATGAGGAGAGATTAATGAATGTGCTATTTACAGAGGTGTGGCCAGGTAAGAGAACCAAGGTGTGGTGAAGCATTTAGAGACAGGGACACGGGGAGGCCATTCTCACCTCTCAGACAAGAGGGCAAATCAATAACTGATGAGACCCAAGTGTGAAGGAAAAAGGGAGAAGATTAAACCACAGGACTCAGTCCCTGTCAGACCAGAGGCCAGTGATTAGATGGTGGGGGCAGTGTAGAATTAATACCCCAACTTCTCTCTTCTCCCGCCAGCTAATCTGCCAGTGTCTTCCACTGGACAAGGGAAACCAATGGAAAGCCAAGATGCCCATGATAAGGCTTATGGGCCCCAAGCCCAACAGAGAAGGGCAGGAGATGGGAGTCAGGAGACACTCAAGAGGAATAGAGAATGGCCAGCACACTCACCAAGCCATTGCTGAAGAAGTTAGCCGAACCTTGTGCAAAAGTGTGTGCACACAATGTTCAGTGCAATATTATTTATAGATGTAAGGCATCGAAAATAATATAAATAATCAACAGTAAGTTACTGGAGAAGTCAATTCTAGATGTGACCCATAACTTTTCAGTTGAAAATTATGAAATGATTAAAAAGCATACTATAAAGAATACTTATTGAAATGGGCATATTTATGCTATATTAAATCAGAAGACTTATAAAGCATGTACATGTGTTTTATATGTACACACATCTGTGTGCCTATGAATATATATGTATAACTACATATTTATATGAATGTTTATATCAAAACTACCTTGATTTGAAAGATCTCAAATGAAGAGTTTAAATTATATTGAAATTAGGATGTACTAAACTATAAGAGAGTGACAGGCTTCTTAAGAAATTTTAAATAGTGTTTGTTTTCTTTTAAGTTCAACTAGCATGATGGAGCAGAGTGAGGGGCAGGGTCTTTCCACTGAAATTGATGTGACATGATGATTTCACAAACACTAAATACAATTTTTTCAAATAGAACAAATTTAAAGCTATTGATATTAAGATAAAGAGTGGAGATTACCTCTAGGTAAAGGTCAGTGTTTGCAATGTACCATTGAACCTAGAAATACAAGATATTTTATAAAAAGGTTGTTGACTATTGTCAGATAAAATCAGTGAAGGCCAGTGGACATCTTGCAATCCAGATTTATGATTACTCATCATTACGATACATTGGTTCCTATAACTTCTGATTTCTATCGGCCCTGTCTTTCCTCTTCATTTGTATGAATTTTAATTGAAAAACATATTGCAACTTTTTTCTACTGATAGGATGACTAAATTGGGAGGATACTAAGTGATTATGCACTGGAAAAAAAAATTATAGTCTCTGCAGTGAAATGTCATCAAATAAGCATCTGGAGCATTTCATTCCCCGGATACTCAGATCTCTTCAGAACCCAGGTAGAGATAGACATTTATTCTGCAGGGCTCAATTTCTTTATTGTAAACTTTCAGTTGAATTGAACCATCAGAAATGTGAGACGTGTATTGCTTTGACCGGCCTAAGAGAGGCGATAATTCATATTCTCTTGATTATTAACACATGTGACTGCTTCAGTCCAGGACTATTGATAACTTTACTTAGTTAACAAAAAGTAAAAGGACTATTGTTGAAAAGAAATGAAACAACAAGAAATACGAATACTATGACAGTATAGTATTATATATTATATTATTTTTCCTATATGATTATATATAGGAAAAAAAATGAGACGCAGATCCCAAATTCTAAGTGCTCAGAGAAATCAAACAAAACTATATGGCTGTCCTATTCAAAGAGGATTCTTGTTCAGGGAAAGAAAATAACATCAAAATGTAAATATTGACCAAATGGTGATATTTGGAAGTCCTCAAAGGATAGCAGGCTAAGGAAATGCTAAACATTTGAGAATTTTTTTAAATAAAAATAAATAAAGGAGACTTAGAAGGAACTGCAAAATCAGTAACAACAGCAGCAATAATAATAATGTTTCCATCCGATGGAATTTTTCTTTTTTATTCGCCTTCCACTATTTCTGCTTCACCAGAATCTTCTCACAATAATTTGAATTGATTGATATATAAGTAGCTTGGCTTCCCTAGCAACAACTTCCATTTATAAAATGTCATCAATACACAGATCCTGGATGGTTTTCTTCAATGTTTGCATAATGTTCTAATTACTTCAAAGACTAAAATGTTCTGGGCACATTTAGAAAATAGGAGCCATGTGAACAAAGCTCTAACTGTATTATACAGTCAAATGGAGGAAGCCACAGAAAGACAGCACATGTCCAAGTATAAACCAGGAAGTGCTTCCATCCAGAAAGGGAGAAAATCAGGACTGTTTCAGCTTTCCCAGGAAAAACAATCCTGGAAATAGGGGAGGTTTGAGCTGGCTTCAAAAAAGGATACCATTTTTAATAAATCTTTGGATGAGGAAAGCAAATAATGTCAAATGCTGGAAATTTGCCATGAGCAGATGGACAAAAAATGCTCACATTTCCCTTTCATCAATCATTGGTCTCCTCCCAATTTTTCCTCTGCTTTTTACCCTAAATTCTCTCTCCCTCTCTCTCTTTCCTTCTCTCTCTCTTCCCCGACCCCTCCCTTCTTCCCTCTCTCCCTTTCTCTCTTCACTCCTTGTCTCAAAATGTCATAATATGTATAATATTGTGTCTTTTACTTCCTCCTCTTCTATTACAGAGAAATTGCAGTTGCAACTTTCATGTAATTGCCTATGTATTAAAAATGATTAAAATGATCTTTACCTGAATATAATCTTACCTGAATATAATATAACCTGAATATATATATAATCTATATATAAAACCTGAATATATATTGAAGATTATATTATATTATCATATAGGATGATCGATTTAATTTAACATAAGTGGAAACTGAAAGATCTCTTTATTGAAAAAAGCAATGTAGCCTAATTCCGTTTGCTCATCACATTTTTTAGTGCAAAATTCTTTCTCATTTGCTGAATGGCAAATTTAGAAGGCACTGAAGCACAGGCAAGTGCATAGCCTCTAGGGCCAGATTGGCTGGATTGATATCCAGGCTCTGTGACTTACTGAATATCACTGAGATCTTGAGCAAGTTAACTTGTCAGTGCCTCAGTCTGTTCTTCTGTGTAATGGGGATAATAAGGTAGCTGTTGTAAAGATTAAAATGAGCTAATGTTTGTAAAGGTTTAGAATGGTTCCTGGCACTTAGGAGGTGCTATATATATCTGCTAAGTAATACATCAAAAACCTGATTAGCTTCATGGAATTCAGCTAGGTAGCAAACCAGCTTCTGAGCCGCCAAGGTAGATATGATTAATTATGCTGAATTTCGGGTCTAAGGTGGAAACTGAAAAAATATGCTTGCTAATGAGAGTATATCAAGAGTCACATCACTGAAATGACGACCTTCATTCTGTCCTTCAAAAACTGTTGAAGTGGTGGCACATCTGAATCAAAAGAGTCACTTTGACAGCCATCTAATAAATGTTTTCTTCCTTTCCAATCACTTTAAATTTGAAAATAATTTAGCGATTAAAATAGGCAGAGAATCGGTTTGGGGGTTCTCGTGTTTTAGAAAGGCATAACTGCAAGGAGAACACTTGAATGAAAACCCACTATCGTGATGATGAGAAAGCAGCCAATCCCAGCAGGCATAACACTACATTAAACAAATATTTTATAACATGTTTTTGAATCAAAGGTCGTAGATAATATAACCTACTAAAACACACAATTTCCAGAAAAAAATCGATACAATGCTTTAACTCTAATATAAATAGAAACTATAAGAAAAATAATTTATAGTAAATTATATGCTATCTAATTACTATATATAAACTATATTAATACTCAAGCACAATGAGATTGGCAAACATCATGCAGTTTGCAGAGCTCACTCCATTCAGTGTCCCCATGGTTTTGTGACCCACACACGCAGTTGAGACAGGGATCCTATTAGTGGTGATGTATTAGTCCCCAGAGTTCCATTTTTAAAAGGTGTTTTTCTATTGAGAAATATAAAAAAGAAATAGTTGATTGTTGAAGCTCTGAGAATGGTAAAACTTTTTGAAGGAAGAAACTTGATATTGACCTGTCTTGACAGATAACTCCCATGTAGTAAAGGGATACTAGACAGAAGCAGGGTTCTACAATATACTCTAGACACTGCAGATGGGTTAACTTCATTTCCATATTTCTACATTAGCAATCTCATGTAATGTATAATAACGGGCAGCTTCACTGAACACTTAACCAAAGATGACATACTGCCGTAAAGGGAATGGAGCTACTGCCCGTGGCTACCATACCTGACTACTCAACTAAGTGACATAGCTTAGCTCTTGTTTCATTCAATTCTCATTCTTATACATCAAGAGAAATATGAAAGGTGGAAAAGAGGATTCAGATAAGCTGTCTTTAGGACTCAGGATTGAACATTTGTAATTCTCCACCTTAACTGTGTCAGGTAGAAAACTGTTTCTCCCTGTGTTAGTTTGCTAGGGCTGCCATAACAAAGTACCACAGGCTGGACAGCATGAACAAGAGAAATTCATTCTCTCACAGTCCTGAAGGCTAGAAGTCTGAGCTCAAGGAGTCCCTTTCTTGGATTGTAGATGGCCACCTTCTCCCTGTGTAATCCTCCTGTGATCTTTTCTCCAGATCTTTCTGCGTCCAAATTTCCTCTTCTTATAAGGAAACCAGTCATTATTGGATGAAGGCCCATCCTAAATGTCTCATTTTAAGTTAATTATGTCTTTAAAGACCCTATCCCCAAATACAGTCACATTTTAAGGTACTGGTGGTTAGGGCTTCAATATATGAATTTGCAGGGGACACAATTCAGCCCATAACACTATCTACTTATGGTAGCTATAAATTATCATTAAGGACCATGATAAAATCTATCTAAGACACTGAATTAAAGTTCAAGTCTACAGCAATACTCCTGCACTACCTAGAAAAGTCAAATGCACTGTACTGAGATAGGTGTGATTCTATGCCTCTTCTTCCTCTGCAACCTGAATCCTGGCTCCCCAGCCCAGGAGTTACTTTCCTCTGGCATCAGTAGACTGAGTCTGAAGGGATATATGTGTGTACCAGAGCATTCAGGGGGCCATCTCCCCTCCCCCCGGAGGCACACCCCCTATTTTTAAACTCATGCTAATGTCCACGTGGCATATAGGTAACACCCTTAACAGGCACTCAGGGAGACAGCTTCCCTCCAGCCCCAAGTGTGCACGAGGAGAGCACAAATTAGAAAACGGAGATTCTTTGTTCACTCCTGAAACGAGGAAACATTACCAGGTAGTAAAGAATGGTGGGAGTAAAAGCAGAGGTGGAGACAGATGAAAGTTAACTAAAAAGGGCTCATGAATGTTGCCCAGAAAAAATTTAATTCATCCTATCTCAATATTCAAAACTCTTGCTTTTCTTAATTTTTTTTTAACACAAAAGCTTTTAGTTTTCTTCCTAGCCACTGGTCTCTCTGTCTCAGTCACTTCTGTTTTTTTCCTCCTGCACAGCTGAATTTCTAAATATTGGAGGGCTCAAAGACAAGCCTTACTTTCCTTCCCTTCTCAATCTTCACATTCTTTTCAGGCAATTTTATATAATTTATTTCCACCCCTGATTTCTATCTTAAACTCCAGACCAGACATCTATCCGCATACTGGACATCTACACTTGAATATCTCAGAGGCATTACAAATTTTAATTATCTGAAAGAGAATAATTCATTTCACGCCAAATCTTCTTCTGCCCCAGTCCTCCTCATTTTGGTAAATGGTATCGTTATGCATCCAGTTACTTAATAAAATATTAAAAATATTAAACACATAAATGCATAAAAATAGCAGGCATACTTGATTTCCTCTTCTATTCATATATAATCCATTAATAGGTCCTATTGACCTTACTTCAAAATTTTACCCAAAATATCCATTTCTCTCCATCTCCATTAGAATTATAGCAGTTTAAACTACCATTATCTGGCCTGACTATGCTAATTGACGTCTCTCCTTCCTGTCCTGTCACCCTGTCTAGCTGGTCTATTTTGAAGACCTCATCAGCTACGCCTTTCCTTTTTACTCAGTGGCCTCTAATCCAACTAAGCTGCCACATCACAATGGTACTAAATGCATTGTCACTTTACAGTCTTGCAAAACTATTCCCTTTGTGGGAAAAGAAGAAGGAGAAGAAGAAGGAGAAGGAGAAGGAGAAGGAGAAGAAGAGGGAGGAGGAGAAGAAATTCTTTTCCTTTACATTTTCATGATTGATTTGTTCTTTGGGTCTCAGCAAGAAAAAGACTTCACTTCCATAAGAAGTCCTTGTTAATCATTCAATCTATGGTAGCCTACCAGGCTCTGAATTACATTAATTTTAACTTTAACCTATCATTTATCACTGCATAATATTTCATCCCACCCTATTATCATGTAAGACCTAGAAGATCAGGCATCTTAATGATCTTGTCCATTGCTCTATACTTAAAACCTAGAACAATGCCTAACTCATGGAAGGAAGTCACAAAATTTGTGGAATGAAATGAATGAATGAGCAAAAGTTTGTATGATGTATGTTTGCATCGCTAATTTTATTTGATATTCCTTTCTGATATTCTTTCCCCCAAACAGTAGAATGAAAATGGTTTCAAGGATGAAATGAGAATGATTTCAATGTATTATGTGGACTTTGAAGTGCTAGGCAAACGTGCTTGTTGAAAAAAGTAAACAGCCTCCATGTTGCCAGTTCTTAAAATGCCCAGCTATGAACATTTAGTGGTTAAAAAGAAGTGTCAGTTTTCTTAGTGACATTCTTCTATTCAATTACTCTTATCTAAATTATAAAACTATTTTCTTGACATTAATTCAATTTATTTTTATTTTGAATGTAAATAGAGCAACTTATAAATATTTCTATTTTTCCTGGAGCAGGGGGTAATTAGAGTAGAGATTATTTTCTGGTGAAACAGAGGAAACAAAATTTGTGTGAACAGTAGGCTGATGATGCCTTTTATTTTTTCATTAAAAAAATTTTTTTTATATCTTTATTGGAGTATAATTGCTTTACAATCTTGCATTAGTTTCTGTTGTATAACAAGGTGAATCAGCTGTATGTATACCTATATCCCCATATCTCTTCCCTCTTGCGTCTCCCTCCCTCCCACCCTCCCTATCCCACCCCTCTAGGTCGTCACAAAGCATCGAGTTGATTTCCCTGTGCTATGCGGCAGCTTCCCACTAGCTATCTATTTTACATTTGGTTGTGTATATATGTCAGTGCTATTCTGTCACTTCGTCCCAGCTAACGCTTCCCCCCAACCTCCGTGTCCTCAAGCCCGTTCTCTACATCTGCGTCTTTATTCCTGCCCTGCCACTAGGTTGGCAGACGAATGGATAAAGAAGATATGGCACATGTATACAATGGAGTATTACTCAGCCATAAAAAGGAATGAAACTGGGCTTCCCTGGTGGCGCAGTGGTTGAGAGTCCGCCTGCCGATGCAGGGGACGCGGGTTCGTGCCCCGGTCCGGGAAGATCCCACATGCCGCGGAGTGGCTGGACCCGTGAGCCATGGCCGCTGAGCCTGCATGTCCGGAGCCTGTGCTCCGCAACGGGAGAGGCCACAACAGTGAAAGGCCCGCGTACCGCAAAAAAAAAAAAAAAAAAAAAAAGGAATGAAACTGAGTTATTTGTAATGAGGTGGATGGACCTAGAGTCTGTCATGCACAGTGAAGTAAGTCAGAAAGAGAAAAACAAATACCGTATGCTAACGCATGTATATGGAATCTAAAAAAACGGTACTAATGATGCCTTTTAGATTAATCAGGCATTCTCTTTCCTTGGTGTATGGAAACACCCATTTTCTTTAGCAGTCTTTCCAGTTAGAGCAAAAGAGGAAGTACTTCTACTCTTTTTTTATCTAAAAAAAATCATATCATGTTGCTCTTAATCTCATACTCTGCCTGCTATAGGACTGTAGACCATAAATGACAGTTTTGTTTTGTTTTTAGTTTTAATTTCTTTTCTCTTCTTCCTTTGACTCCTTCTCCAGGATTTTTAAAAAATAATTATAAGTACTATTCAAAACTACAATTTGGGGATTAATTTAAATATTAAGATCTTTGAAACCTTTCCTCTAATGTTTTAATAACTGTTCAATCAAAATTAACGTATCACTCTGTATTTTAAGAACTAAGAGAAAAAGAAAATAGTACAAAAGTTGAGTTAATATTTGGATTTGACATATTTCTGATTGTGTTTTAAATTGATATTGTTATTTTGGGGAATCCAAAGTAACCGGTTGTAGAGTACTTTTTCCTTCACCCAGTTTTAGTCCCTTGATTTTACTGTTACAGACACTGTAGAAAATGAGCTAATGGTCTCAATTCAGGAATAGATGTTTCAAGACTTAGACCTTTGCAAACTGTTTCATGCTCTGATGGTATTTTGTTTACTTGGTTTTGATTTCTGTTTTAATTATTGTTATTTATTCTAAAGTGAGAGTGGAATATGGCCATCTTTAAATTTCTTTGTACACTATAAGCAATTCCTGTACAATGGAGGAAGGTATTTTCCAATAACACTCTTCATTAGGGATAAGTAAACAAAACGTGCTTGATGGCTGTAATTACCTGGACAATTTCCCTCTTTACTTTGCTTAGAGAAACTAAAATATCTATGTTTTGTTTCTCTCTCTCTCCCTCTTTCACACACACACACACACACACAGAGTTCCTTATCTTTGAAAATAAGAAGCATAGGCTATGTGGTCTTTGAAGTTAAATAAGGGGGAGAAGTTATTTAATTTCTCTGTATATATTCTTTCCAGAGTAGTCTGAAGTAGATAATTAGTTTGTTAATTATTACAAGGCAATTTTTTCTGTTTTTAATAATCCTCAAATGTAGCGATGAGAGAAGGGGAATTCATTTGAGAAACTTAAATTTGAGAAATGTGTTAATGAGAATGCTTTACCCAGAGAATTCCAAATCTATGTGGTATCTGCTTTAACTAAATATTTATTTAAAAAGTGCTCCCCAAAGCATGAGGGGAATACAACTGCATTACTGATTTCCACCACTGAAGGCAGTAAAGTTTGATTCAGTTTTGAAATTTTGAGTTTAGTTTTATGCAATCCCATTCTACTTTCAAATGGGCATCCTGGGAATATTCTGGCTAGTTTGTGTGTGTGTGTGTGTGTGTGTGTGTGTGTGTGTGTGTGTGTGTGCGACTATTATAATAGCATGGACTTTTGTGACTCTATTAAACTGTAAGGTTCAAATCCCAATTCACAGTTTAAGTGAAACTTACTCAAGTGCGAACAGCACCAATGCCATTTCCCCAGGACAAACCTCACTGTGTGTCATTTAGCTATATTTTTACCCACTCCTCTGCTTGTCCTTATTGTATCTTTCTGTGAGTCATAAACCGCACACAAATTCCCCTATAGGGTGTCAAATTGGATGAGGAGGAAAGGATGGAACAAATTGTACAGTTTGTTTGAGGTAGTGATGGTGACTTGGGAGGGAAGATTGAGAGAGCAAGCCTGGGGTCACAGATTGATTTCATACAATAGCTTTGGGTCTTTCCAAGCACATTTGTGAAGTCACCAGATGTTGTGTTACTACTTTAATTTTTGTGTGTGTTCATCCTCCTTTCTAAAGAGTCAGTGGACAATCATCAGAGTTGACGATCTTAGCCAAGTTGATCCTTTTGGGGTGATGTTGATTATCTTCTGTTGAAGCTACCCTATGACTCTTCCTATCAGAATACCAACATCAAGAAGGAGAGCAAACATTAGAAAAGTCCTTACAGTCCCTTCATCAATAAAACTGAGAGAATTCTTATTAAGATTCTTTGATCACACATGTAAACCAATAATTCGAATGACTCTGAACAAGAGACACATTTTAATCAATCGAGAATAATGTATTGAGTGTCTACTAAACGTTAAGCATAAGCCATTCCCAACCCAATTCATCCTTTCCTGCATCTGGTAGAATTTAACTAATGGACTCTGACAGAAGAAAGAACAGAAAAGTCTCCCTTGAGCCCATCCTTCAGGTAACTCACCTCAGTGTGAATGTAAACAACACCTCCACAGCACATGAATTTTAAAAGCAATATGATGAAAGCCCCTCTCACTAACTCTAGACATTATACATTGTAAAAATGAACACTGTCACCTTTCAAATCTTTTAAAAGTAGATGCTAGTGATTTTTACTCTTAAATTACATAATTATGAACTATGCTACACACTGGAGAGTACTTGTGTGTTGGCATATGATATTACTTACGATTTATTAAATGCAAAGTGTATTTATCAAGATGATACCTAAACTGAGAATAATAAGTATAGCCTTATAAGAATTTGGTACGTGTGCATTTTGCCCTTCTCTTCCCCACATACACAATTTAAATTACCTCACGAAATGAAAGTTTTAGCTAATTTATTTCAGTAACTCCTAATATGGAAGTCTGTAAATGACTTTTAATCTCCACTGGGAATTTCTGGATGAGGGACAAAAGGATGCAGAACCTTCTGAGGAATGAAAATGCCAACAGGTCAGTCCATAAACTTTATAGTAACAACCAATTATTAGCCTAATGTCAGTAACTGGAACTCACGATAAACCAGCATTGTCTTCTGTATTTGGCATTTATGAAGATGGCATAAATTGAATATATGAGAACTGGCATATATAAGATATGAGTTGAAGTTACTTATGAAAGAGATAGAATCTCTTCTTCCAGAAAGCTATAACCATAGTCCCAAAGTGATATAATCAGAGACAACTGTAAATAGTCAAATAATTGTTTACTACCATCTAGTACTACTTCTTTGCCCCAGGAAATGTGTCACCGTGCCCAAAACAAAACAAAACAAAACAAAAAAACTCAACACAGAATGATAAACCACATTAAAATGAAAAGCTCAGCCTGTCTTAACGTTCATCCACTTCTGCGCATTTTGACCCTCATTCCCATCAGGTCTTTAAGAAAGTGCAGAATTACCTGCCATGTGGTAAGTTCAGTCCCAACTTGCTGCACGGGCCCTTAGGGATTTAAGAAGATGAAGAGAAGATCAGAAAAAAGCAAATTTGAAAGACACCACACTAATTCTGAAATTAGAAGAAACCCGATCTCATACCATCAATTATAGTATATGCAGTTAAAATGAAAGATTGGATTACCAAATCTATGGATTATTAAGGAAAGTTTCAATTACGTCCGTCTACTCAACATACTAAAGCAGGTATATATGACCTAATTACACATGAGAAATACCGTTAAATAAGACATAAATGAAAAAACCATCTTCCTCCTCTCCTCCCCATTCCTGGTAAATGCTTACCAAGCAGGAAGTTCAATAGACCAAGAGATCATTAATTATTATATTATCACATAAACTACCTTAAGTGTCATTAAATTATAATACCAAAGGTATTTAGGTGTTAGTAGCATTGCTATACTAGGAGAACTTTAACATTTATATATTCAAATGGAAAACATTTTAAAAAGAAGAATTAACCATGTTTATACTGAAGCATGTAGTTAAAGCCATCTCTGAAACTCATTTTACACATATCATGCAGATCCCAGTGAAACTGAATTTATTCTTGGTTTTATGTAGGTGATATAAAACACAGCTATAGGTTCTGTAATTTTCTTCAACTCTGCGTAAGTAAAAGAGGCCTTATCATTTCCTATTGCCTGACGAGGCACTGCATCCTCCCAGGAGTTAGGAACACTAGGAACTATGGAATCTAGCTTTAAATGTTTTGGCAGTAACTCTGCAAATTAGCTTAAAACGTTTAGGCAGTAATTATCACCTCCAAGCCTGTTCCACTCAATATCTTCACCACTGCAAACTGAGGACATAATAAATTGTAGAGAGATTTAAGTCACAGCAGTTTCTTGGATGGAGTAAAAAGAATGTTCTTAGCAATCTGGAGTTTCAAATCAGTGATGGTAACTCTTACAGTGAGAACACTCATTATTCTTTTTTTTTTTTTCGGTACTCGGGTCTCTCACTGTTGCGGCCTCTCCCGTTGCGGAGCACAGGCTCCGCACGCGCAGGCTCAGTGGCCACGGCTCACGGGCCCAGCCGCTCCGTGGCATGTGGGATCCTCCCGGACCGGGGCACGAACCCGTGTCCCCTGCAACAGCAGGCGGACTCTCAACCACTGCGCCACCAGGGAAGCCCTCTCATTATTCTTTTGTTTGTTTATCTGTTTTGTTCTTAAAATGCCCAGATTCCCCAGAACAATATGCACTATTTGCTTTATTATGTTCCCTGGTCTAACCTGACTACTCGTTTAATCTAATACTTATATTGGGTTTTGAAAGTTCCTGATGCCATTCAGCTGTGTCAGTTGGCCTGGCGTTATCAAAAACAGATGAGAGGAAAATGGAAGATGGAAGTCCAAGAAATACCTAAGGTAAACTTGGAGGATCTTAGATGTTTGGGCATTCAACAGGTAGGCATCACACACTACAGCATGTAAAGATGTAATTTAACATGGAAAGCATTTTCTAAATTGGGTTAAGTGTTAATAATTTATATACTAGATGGTGAGTTTTCCTAACTTCAATTTATTGTTGACGTTGTTATTGCTGCCGAAAAGTTGCTTTTTGTGTATCACATGATCCCCACCATAACTGTATGCTCTCCCATCAGCTAAGTATCTAGAAAAATATTAGCAATGAAGAAAATGGGACCATTCAAGACAATTCTAGACTCTCTGCCTCAGAAATGAGTTCATTCTTATCTAGACTGTGTGTGAAGCATTAGGATTAATATCCAACCTAGCTTGAAACTGTGGTTCTACCTTCACTGACACTAAAACTTCTGAGTGCAAAGGGTTTCTCTTCTTAAGTCAGCTGGAGATTCTATAGTAGATCTTGGTCCAGAAATATCTCGAGGATGAACAGACTGAAAAAATTTGAACAACCCAGAGGGGGAAATACACAGCTTGCAACTTCTTTTAGATGAACTTTCTTCTTCCAGATTTCCTTTGTCCATCGCCAATCTAATTGAATTTTCCTTGTTATTTCATTCCTCTCAGGGCCCCGCCTATAGTTTGGAAAATTTCTTTTGTCACCTCTTTCTCCTTAAAATATTGCTTTAGAAAATGGGTGCCCATTGTTGCTGAGGAAAATCTATACCTCTCTACCAGTCTCAGTAGGATACCCTCACCTTAATGCTTAGAATAATTGAAAACAACTGTGGTTTACTCTTTCAATTGAAGTAAAGATAATTTTCTAAACCTGAAGAAGGTCTCTGATGTTGGCAAACGTGTACCTCAGGTCACATACCCGACATTTTGCCACTTTGCCTTCGACTCTACAGCTCTCACTTTCTCACAGTCCTCTCAAATTCCAAACACATTTCTAAACTTTTATTTCAGTATGCATTTTGTTCTGTGGGAAAGATGGTAACATTTAGCATCACTTAATACTTAAATTGCTTGTCTTTATGTCCAGAGAATTTGAAATCATTTTTTTCTGATGGAAGCCTTTATTTTTTATCCAAAATATTTTTTTAATTCACCAATTTTAAAAAATTAATTTATTTTAAAATATTTATTTATTTTATTTATTCTTCTGGCTGCGTTGGGTCTTAGTTGCAGCCGGCGGAATCTTCACTGTGGCGCAGGGCTTCTCTCTAGTTGTGGTGCGTGGGCTCTGTAGTTTGTGGCACATGGGCTCTCTAGTTGAGGCATGTGAGCTCAATAGTTGTGGCACGGGGGCTTAGTTGCCCTGTAGCATGTGGGATCTTAGTTCCCTGACCAGGGATCGAACCTGCGTTGGAAGGCAGATTCTTTACCCCTGGACCACTAGGGAAGTCCCTATCCAAAACTTTTTGAATGAATTTGCAACATAAATATATTGAGGCATGAACTTGACTTCAGAGTAGAATTTTGGTACAATTCATTTATGTCATAGCATAGATAATAATAATAGCACTTTATGTGAGCCAGATATATAAATTATTTTTAATCCTCGAAATAATTTAATTCCTTAGATGTAAATATAATCTAATCTTATAAATGAGGAAATTAAGGCGTACATTGTGTGAGTATGTCACAGAGAGTTGTAGAGCCGAAACAAAGACCCAGAGACCAGACTCAACACCCACCCTATAAATGGCTTCCTGTATGATCACCTGATTCTCCTTTCTATGCGATTATAACATTCAAAAGTAATCTACCTGGTTCCTGGTGGCGCGGTGGTTGGGAGTCCGCCTACCGATGCAGGGGACACGGGTTCGTGTTCCGGTCCAGGAAGATCCCACATGCCGCGGAGCGGCTGGGCCCGTGAGCCATGGCCGCTGAGCCTGCGCGTCCGGAGCCTGTGCTCCGCAACGGGAGAGGCCGCAACAGTGAGAGGCCCGCGCATCGCAAAAAAAAAAAAAAAAGTAATCTACTTAATATTTTTGTGTTTTGGGTGGAGTGGGTTTTTGGGGGGGAAATTCTTTTGTTCCTTGAATATAACTTTTATTTCTTGAGGGTTTTTTTTGGCAACCCATTTCTAGCTAGTTTTAATCTCTCATATAAATAAAATTCTATTTTAAAATCAAACTGAGACTTTAGAAATACTGAACTTGCTTTAAAAGTTTTTGAATTTTCAGAAACCTAAAAATCACATTCACTGCTAAATAATTACTGTTTAGCCATCATTCCTTTACGTAATTAGGTATTTTCATAAGCATTTACAACGAGGAAGTGATTGGTATAGGCTAACTCTATCTCTCTTTGTTCATTCACTATTCTCCTTGACCCTTTCCTTTCTTCTCTATACTTATGATTTGATTTGACGTCACAAGACTTTAAAGAGAAATGATAAGGCAATAAAAATATAAGTCAATTCTAAGAGCTTTCTCTTTCCCTCTTTACATCCATAATATTAGTAGGAAATTACTATACAATTTGATATTCAAAGCATGTGTATTTTTCTTTATATCCTTTATTCAGTAATTCCTTGTCTGAAAGGTAAATATTATATTTTACTTTTCAAAGTTATGGCATTTTTCTGGGGACACTAATTTGAAATTATATTTTCCTTAATCTGTGAGATCATCAAATAATGGGAGATTTCTGAAAGTAATCACTACATAAATGTGGGTTAGATTTGTTGGCGCTAAAGCACTAAAATGCTATAGAAAAAAGTAATTCTTAATTGCAATTCTGGAAGAACAATTATTCTGAGTTATGTGATTCTTATGTACTCACATTAGACTATAATCAAAAGAAAGCTGGTGTACAGAAAGTAAAGAATGCAATAAAGGTTAAGATCAGATTCTATATTCCAAATATTACATATTGATTCAGCCAGCTTCCTCCCAGTTTCCTAACCTTGATCATTGATTTCAAAGATGTTTTATACATGCATTCAGACCACCTTTCCCCAACTGTACTCTTTCTATTACTATTAAAACAATAAATCATTAAACATGAATTGTTTCTAAATAAATATCTTCAGAGAGTGTAATCCAGATAGCAGTAGTTGTCATGCATTTCTCTGAGACCTTTAAAATAGACTGGGGTTTTGGAAGCTACTTTTAGTTTATGCCACTTTCCTCAAACAGGCTTTCTCACAATTAATATTTGATTATAATGGGAAGTATCTCACTGTGCCCAGGGCCAATTAGCATTGCCAAAGGCCCAGACTGCAGGTGACTTTCTGTATACCAGGAGCTTTCCTATAAGACTTGATCTCATTATGTTCATCCTTACTAGAGAATGCATCCCAGACAGATCTTGTACATCCAGCTACTCAATTCTTCTTGGAGTATACAATCAGAGTGGCAAGAGTTTCTATCCTCGTTAGACTCATTTTTCTGGGGGAATTCACTGATTTCTGGGCACAGTTGAACATCTTGATTTCCAGAAGCAAATTCCACTCTAAGGACCACACCTGGAGATATACTAATTGTTTCTTTACTTATTGGAAAGTCCTGAATTTTTTCAGTGCTTCACTAATAGAGTTAGTCACTTCAAAGTGTTATTAAAACCAAAATATTGTGATTCTTTTCATCAGTGAAGTTCCAGAATTTGGGGACGACTTTTGAGATAATTTACCAGGTGGCAGAATACTTACAGGTCTCTGGAATGATGATGATTGTGATAAGAATGTTTTTTGATGATCTTCATTTTTTAAAGAAAATATGAAGATACTAGATTACCCAGTCAATATTTACCTGAATAGATGTCAGTATAAAAGTTATGCATATTTATCTTGATCTCTTTATTCAATCATTAACCACCAACTCTGAGGTCAAAAGGGTTATTGATTACTCAGAGGTATAATCCCAGTATCTAGCACAATGTCCAGCTCAATAATAGTAGAAACTCAACAAATATTGGAGATATAAATGAATGATGAATATGTTGCTTGTGAAGCAATAACTTGTTCCAGTTACAGGGTCATGTTAATATAAAAAAATAAGCCCAATAATTTCTGTAGAAGGAAGAAAAGAGGACGTGAGTGGTGGGAAACAGGAATTGTCTATGCTTTCTTATTTTATATTACTTCACTTCCAAAATAATACAACTTGCCCATCTTCTTTCCTCATCATGTTTTTGTTTTCTCTTTGTGTGCCTTTGGTCTACTTAGTTTTACTATTCTCAAACTTTGATTGACCTTATATTCTTATATTGAACTAAAGAAACATTTCACTTCATCATATGCTGTCTTCGATTATTTTCAAGTACAGTGTAATGCACATATCCATGATGACCTCACTCTCTGGAATAAGACAGTCCATGTTTACTGTATCTAATAGGCTTCTGGTAGAAGTATCCTGAATCTATTGTTTGGTTTCTCACTTTTACAGGTTCTTAAAGGTTGACTAGGCCAAATGGGCTTAGTACTTCCTACCTTCTCATTAAGAGTTATAATTGAAGTCAAAAAGAATCTTCTTAATATCTAATGATGAAAAGGGTGAACTGGATATGGAGAATGTAGCATTAGAATCTAAGGAATGTCTGATCCTGAAACTACTGAAGTCTTATTTCTTTAAGTATAATTGTGAATTCCAATGTCCGTATCTAGTTAACACAAATTTCAAGCAAAGGTAGTTGCACTACAAAGAATGTGACATTGTTAACTTTCAAACATGGCAAAGTACATTGAAAATTGATGAAGGTAGGGTCTTAGCTCACACTGGCATGAAGTAAGACCATACTATATAGCACAGTGGTGACGCAGGGTGGTTACATGTGTCATTAAAACAAAGTTTTGTTTTGTTTGTTTTTACTCCTTAAGAGAAATGATTACAAACTGGTCAGAATGTTTTTGTAGGAAAGCAACACCCTCAGGTATGTCATTTTCTGTTACAAAACAATTAAATAGAAATCTTCTGCCAGCTTTTTAAACTCAGTACCCTAATAGATGGATTCAGTTCAAACCTGCTTGAAGTAGATACCGACTGAATAGCATCCACTGAGATACTGAAATGGTAATACTTACAATTGCTCCCACTTTTATTCTTCTATTAAACAACTTGAACACTACTTTAGTGGCATTTACTGCAATGGTTAAAATAGACAGACATAGTTTAAAAACTGACTTCTGAAAAGTTGTGCTCCTGCACAGTTATTTTTTTCCTATGACTGGTTTCTTTGAGTTCTTACAAATGGTTGAGGACAGTTCTCTACCACAGTGTTTTCACAAGCGCTCATTGACTTGACAGTCTGTGGGAATTAAAATAGAAAAAGGGCATTTTATATTCCATAAGAATGCATCTACTGTATCATTTTATAGGAGGCGAGTTTTACAGCACAAGGATGCACTTTCCCCCGTTAGTCATCTCTGTGTGTCTTCATTTTCCAGATTGTACCCAATCTGTAGTTCTTACTAGGACAAAACATCCCTTTAAATTAATAGGAAACAAAGCTCTAATAAAGAATGCTGAATCAGGCCCATTACCACCATACAAATTATGCAGTGAACACACAGCACTGTTTACAGTGGACCTTTCTGAGAAATAACCATAATATTAAACTCAGAGTATATTCCAGGAGTAGGCAAGTCTCCATAAAAATCTTATTTATCTTGAAAGGCGAACGCTTATTCATGGCATAACATTGAAAGACATGGTTCCTCCTCCTTAGCCCTCCCTAAACATCGTTAGATAGTTAGATGACCAGTAATTCTTAACTGTGTCAGTAGAGTCAGTAAAAGGATTGGTTCTGCAGAGATATAAGAATCCCAGTACTATATGTAGACTGGCTGGAAGGAAACTGTATGGAGGATGGTGTCCGGAGAGGTGTGAGCTGGGGAGAAGAGCCTGAGATTTATTATTGAAATGATCTGAATGAGAAAAGAAAATCTGGGTCTCCCTAGATATTCGTAATTCTTCGTACTTGCAATGCATCAGATACCTTGAAGCAGTTACCCGTATGCCTGCTGATTTCAGTTTTGTGTTTGTATCTGTTTGTGTGCGCGTTTGCCTGAATGGAGTTTTCCCGGCTGCAGCGAGCGTTGGGTGTACGTGTGCATGTGTACTGAGTATGAATTAATTACTTATTGAAAACATCTGCATTAGCGGCGTCTGCAGTCCCTGCTGCTCCAGTCGGGATGTTCAGCTCCGTCACTTGGTGTTAGGACCACTCGGAAGACCTGCCAGTCCGAAGCCTGATTCTAGTTCCCGGGGGGCCGGAGCTCCCGGGGCCTGTACCATCTCTATCTGAAGGGGAGGAGAGCCAGGAGAAGAAGGCATCCGAGCGAAGGGGTTGTGTTTCCTGCAGCTGGGTGGGGGGCAGTCAGGGTTGGAGCCGGGTTCCAAGATCACACTGCGAATTCCCAACTTCAGCACCGCCTCCCGCCCGGGGAGAGGCGCGCGCCTCCCTCCTCGGCCCGCGCCCCAGCTGGGGGACCCGGGCCCCTGGGTTCCTCCTCTCTCCTTTTCCCAGCGAGGCGAGGGCAGGGCGGAAGGTTTGTGACAGCCAGAGGGGTAAGGTAAGGAGAAGCAGGCGGCGGCGAAGGAGGAGCCAGGGAGGGGCCTGGAGAGGGGGAGAGGAGGGAGGGTTTTCCCCCGCCTCGTCCGCCGCCCGGCTTCCCAGGCGCTGCTGGCGGCGGCGTTTCCAGCCCTCCGGCCGCGGCCGCCGCTGCTCGCGCTGCACCGCCTGGGAGATGCTGCCCCGCGCCGCGCCGCGCTGAGGCCGTGCGTGCGCCCGCCCCTCCGCCGGCCCGGCTGCGTGCTCCGCTCCGCGCACAGTCGCTCCATGTGTGCTGGTAGGCGACTGGAAACCCCTCCGAGTCACGCTGCCCAGCGGCCGGGGGAGCGCTCGCCCGCAGTGGCGACCTCAGCACCGCCGTCCCCGGCGTGCTCCCTGCTCCTTCTGCATCTTCCGCTCTTCTGGTTTTCCGCCTCGTCCCCTGGTGATTTTTTTTCTTTTTTTCCCGAGAGGGAGAGGGCGGGGTAGGTGTCCCCTCCTCTGCTCCCCCCTCCCTTTCCTTCTCGGTTTGAATTCTTCCCCCTGGCGTTGGTTCACAGAGCAAGAGGCAAGACCCGCGCGGAGGGAAGACGAAGGCTGCGACCGCCCTGCTGCTCCCAGCCCCGCAGGACTGGAGCCCGGAGCGGGTGAGGGGAGAAAAGAGGAAGTAGGAGGGGCTTGGCTTTCGGTCGTGCCGGAGGACGGCCCATCTCCCTCCGAGAACCCCTCGGAGAGACTGACGGCATCTCTCCGCAGCGAGCCTTTGGAGTACCGCGAGCCAGGAGGCGAAGGATGCCGGTGGCTCGGGGAGCCGGCTGCGGGGCAGCGCTTTCCCTCTGGCTGGTCGGCAGCATCCTCTGCAGAGCCTGGACGGCTCCCGCCACGTCCCGTAAGTAGCCCTCCCGCGAGCTCGCTCTGCGCTGGAGCAGTTTCAGTGCCGCATTGATGTTCCACCCCAGGGTACCAACTCGGAGGTGCCTTCTGAGGTGTCGCAGCCTGATGTGTGTGTGTGGCTCCTCTGTCACGCACTTGCGGCCACTGCAGCAGGGGACACTCCAAACCCCGCGCTCCGGGTTGCGGGGAGAGGGTTTTTGAAGCTGGTGATGTTTCTAGAAAGTTGTTTCTGGTCGTGGAGATTGGTTGGCAACTGCTTGGTTAGAGTCATTAGTGTCGGGGACAGCGTCTTAGGAGTTATTCTTCTACTTTGGTGTGTTTGTGTAGAGGAAGTTCATTGCCTTTTGCTTAGGTAGGTCAGTGAATGAAAAGTGAAAACATGGCAAAAATAAGTTTCTTATTTTTATTTATGGTTTTAACTTAAATAAGCATGCCTATGGGAGTGAAAAAGGAGCGTCTTTTGGGCTCCTATGGACTTCTGTTCGCGCCCCCTCACCCCAGCCCCAAGTTAATGACCGTTTAGTATTTGCTTATTAAAATGGAAGACAGTGAATCCAGTATTGTAGCTGAAATTGCTTTAATTCTCTGGCAGCTAAGTGCAATGCAGTCTAGGACTTGGGACAGTCAGTGCAAAATAGCATTAATGCAGTAATGAACAGATTTCTTAAAAGAGTTCTCAGAAAAAATGATGCTGTTAAATATGTTTATCTCTGTGTGTTTTGGCTAGTTTTTCTAGAAAAGATTGTTCATTTGTTCACGAGGTTAGAAAGAGTAGAAAGAAATGGAAGATTCCAGCCCATCGTCTGCATTGCTTTAGAAGTGCGTATTGGGCATCTAGAGAGGAAATGCATGAGCGCTCCTTTGGTTCAGAAAGAGTTAAATACTAGAAAGATAGCCTGTAGGAATCTTAGGGTAATATTCATAAGACATACTTGTTTCTGAGAATGGACGACTTGTTAAAGAATCATCATGGAGATTTTAGAGTTTCAAAATAAGCGTTTTCCATGCAGGAAAAAAAGTTTAGTGTTTTCCAGTATTCATATATGAAGTAGTACTATTTCTGTCTATCATATCCTGGGATTCATTAATGCATCTTTGTCCGTATGTTAATATGAATGCTCTTATCCCAGTGTGTAAATATTGATAAGAATAAACGTTGAAAAAGGACTTCATAAGTTGTGCTAAAGGATCTACTAAATGATATTATCATATGATGAACCAGTATTACTGTTTGACATATTCTCCGAAGTAGAGTACTTGGTTCTCTTTCCTTGCATTTAAAGATAGAGAAGCCACTAACTGGTAATCGAAGTTTGTAATGAACTTGAAACGAATTTTTATAGTTTTTTCCAAAGTAGATTAAACCTCAAAAACATGATGTGTTATTAATATTTGATGTCAGTTTTATAGATTTAAATATAAGTTGTGCAGCTATTAATGCTCGGTATTCATATTTACATAAACATGTTACTAGATTCTGAGAAAACTATTCTGATGAAATTTCAGTTTCCATGTCAAGGTCTGGTTATATAGAACTAATTGACACTTTCCTCAGAAAATAAGCTCATTATACATTCAATTTACTGTGTTCACGGATTGAAGGCCCTCACAGCCAGAGTTTTTCCTGATCTTTCTGTAGACTTTAATTATAATGAATCAATCTGAAAAATTCACCCTGTGTCAAGAATGGCTTACCTTCAGTCATTGGCTTAGTATATTTTAAGAATGGAAAGGTTGTTATTTCTGAAATATATTCTTAGTTCTTACAACTTAGAATTTGGCCACAGGGGAAGAGGGAAGAGCAGAGACCATTACTTTTAAGATAGTTAACAGTTATGTTCAATTATTCAGATTATTTATTTAGCTCTTATTCCTCATTGTTGAAAACGTGTAATGGCTTAATTAATATGACTTTTTCTTTCATTTGAATCTAAATTGTGACCAAAACTCAAAGTTGCCCCCATCCTAGAGATGAATTAAATAAATAAGAATGATATTGATTTTACTGATTAGAATGAGCTCCACGTACTCAGTACTTTAAATTTATACTTCTACCCTTAATGAAAAATTGTATTTATAGTATATGCAGCTCTGAAGAAGTTTGATAGTTAAATTCTTAATATTAAAAGCATCCAAAGGAGAGAAAAAATGGTAACTACATGAAAGTAAGATAATGAACAACTCAACCAGGAGAGGTCATCACAAGATAAAAAGTAGCCTAAAAGTAATGTTTTTATTTGGTACCCATTTTTAAAATATGATGACTATGCTAAGACTTTCAGTCCCTAAATAACTTTTTAATATGATGGACATTTTTTGAAGATGCAGGTAATATTTTTAAATTTGATAACAATACCATTTCAGATATACATTGGTTTCTGGCTTATTTCTTCTTCTCTGTTATTGAACTATATATGCATATGCTGTTCCTGTTAATACTATCTATTTTGTAACTAAACTAAAATAAACCTTAAAGAAGCTTATCTCTAGGATGAAGTAGAAGTGGAATTTAATTTCTTGGCAGATAGTGGAAATGAGCTGCTGCTGAGCCCATGGAATCGTAGAGCCTCCCTTCTTGTAAATGTATATGTACAGGGCACATATGTAAAGTTTAAGTGGAATATTTTACTCTTAGGGGGTTGCATTATTTGAACATATTTGAAAGACCCTGACAGTACAGTTCTAAATGATGAGCTTGAGCTAACATTTAGGGAATTTAATTTGTTCTCAAAGTTTACTAAATTTTGGCTTAAACAGTGCTTTCTGGTAAAAGTCACTTTACATTATTTTATATAGCCATTAAACTATAATTTCACTGACTGTCACATTTGAGAAGCGTGCTCCAATACTTTGTAACAAATATGTTTTTACATATATAAGTACAAATGTGTATAAAAATATACATATACATACATATGGTAAAATCCTTTAAATATATATTGTGTAATATAGAGAGATATAATATTTAATATAGATATATATTTATTATATGTAAAATATGTGTATATTTATATATTTGCTAACAAGTCTTTCAAGGGGTTTAAGTTGCTTGCAAGTTTATAGATAGGTCTTTTTGTGCAAGTATTTCAAGTAAATAAACCAACAATATCAAAACAATAGTATATATTTCTATTTTCTCTTTTATTCATATACCACCCTTAAAATGGTATCTTTCAAATAGTTGAATTAAATATAAAATATATAAGTAAATATAAAAGCAAATACTATTAGTTTATACTGATCTTGTACATAGTAATGAGTTTGTTTTAATAAAATGAATTTAACTTAAAAAGTGCTTTAGGCTAGCAAAATTTATTTATTGATAAGAGGCAGTACATTATTTTACCTAATGCAAACTAATGAAAAGTATTATTTACTCACTAGAGAGAAATATATAATCCTGATTTCATTGTAGGCACTGATATTCAGGAAACAGGGATCTTTGTCTAAGTTTTCTCCTGTAACATCAATACATGGAAAAAGTAGGTAAAAAAATGAATCCACAAGTTCAAAATAGTTTTTATTAACTTTTATACAGGTATAAACATATAGCATATTATCTTTAGATAAATAACATCAAAGTTATTTGATGTGCATCATATATATTTAAAAATCACACTTCTAATATTTTTTTCTATTCTAATTGGCAGGACATTTCAAGGTCTGTAACTTCTTTGAGATTTTAAATCACTTCCCTTAATTATAAATTCTTCCAGAGAAAATCTTAATAAGTATTTAAAAGTGGACTAGTAAGTCTTCTTGTTTGATGTATCCTTTTCATGATTGAAACATAAAAAGAATTTGATGTACCTCCCCTTGGCTTGCTTCTCTTTTTTAAAGTAGATTTTATTTCTTGTAAATGTTGTACAGAATAGGGAGAGATTCTTACTTCAAATCCAGTGGGTGATTTCCTTAAAAATATTAAACATATAGAGAACCAACTTCTGCATGTTGCCTCTCTGTAGTGATTGATATTGATGGGATAAAGAAATAAATGTGTAATTTCAAAGTTTTCCCATATCTAATTGATTTGAGAAGTGCTTTATTTTATCATTCATCACTGTGTACTAAGTTAAACAACAGAGCACATAATAATTTAAGCCTCACAAATACAGTGTTATGGAAATAAAGTGAGTGCTATATTTATATCTATATCTGAAATGGAATGTTATCAGTTTTCTAGAGAAATACATATTTTAAGATAAGTAGCTTGTAGAAAAATAAATTATATTTCTATATTCATCCCATATTTGGCTGCTGGAAGAAATCATGTGTCTATTTTTGCCATTTTACTATGTAAGAATAATGATGAAATGATCTTTAGGTAGGCTTTAACTTTTCAAATGAGAAACTTAAAAGAGACTACTTCTTAACAGGGTGCTCAGTTAAAACATTGCATCTTCCCATCTCCTGGGATCTAGAGAACCTGTCTGTTATAGTTCTGACCAACTAAAGATGTTGTTGGGATTTTGAGGCACAACCTCCTTCTCTGTTATGTGGAGAAAACTGCACTTGTAACATTCTTAGCTTCTATCTCTACTGTTCCAGTGAATGGTATTCGGTTCGAATTCCACCCCAGGTTAGGTAGGGTGATTTACCTGTTAGGTGACTTTGGGAGAAGGACCTAGTTGAGCTGAGCCCTTCCTCCTTCTTCCCTCCAGGCTGCCTGCAGAAGGTATAGATTCTACTAAAAGACATACAAGAGTAGGCTATGCTTCTGCAATAACTTCCGTGATAATATGAGGAGCCTTATGATGTTCAACTCTTCCTATGGCTAGAAGGTCTGTTTAATTTCAGAATTAAGGTTGTTGCATCCCGAGGTTGCCACGCATTGAAGTACTTTTCCTCTGTATTAGCCATTACTGTGTAAAGGGTGATATTTGCTCTCCGTCTGTGGCTTCTTTTCTGATTGAGAACTCAGGGAGAGAAAAGAGGGCTGTTTATTTTCCCCTATCAAACCCCCAAATTATTTAGTATTGAACTAGATGAATGTGGTTAAAAACCAGCAGTGAAATAAGACTTGTTTTTTCCCCTTTGAGGTTGAGTTGGAGAATTTACTTAAACTATGACCATCAAGCCCTTCTCTTCATTCATTCATTATTCATATCTGCATGGTCCTATTAGTGATATTTATTTTAGAGAGACATTTAAAAAAGCATTTCTTTATCTATGGTTAATAACATTACCATTATAAACACATCTTGGTTATGGATGTTAGCGGCTACACATTCAATTCCATGTTGTCCATTTAAGCATCAGGTGAATTTAACATGCCTTGAGTTGGTAGTTACTTGCTGTTCGTGTTCCTACTGCACAATTATGAAGGGTTGGGTCAATTATTCAAAAAAAAAAAAGGAAGCGTTTGCATTTTGCAGACCAAGTTGATAATTTCCTTAATTGTAAATTTTGAAAAAGAGCTTGTTAAACTCTTACTTAGTTCATTTTTGGGGTAGACTATTCATAATAATAGCTTGAAGTAACTGATTATTTTTTTTTAATAGCATCCAGATTTTAAAACCTCCCCTGATAGTAGGAAATCTGGAAATAAAGATGTATTCGTTGGCTCTGAGCTTGCTTGCTGAAGAGATCCCATTTGTGGTATACTGTAAAAGTGCTGAAAAGTACCGGCAAGCTCACGAGGGCCATAGTCTAAGTTATCCTTGTGATTTACATCTGTTTGAAATGCTTTCATAAACATACATAGTGATATATTCTTTAATGTTTTCATATTTAGGAAGGAGGTAAAATTAGTTCCAGAGAATATTTTTTACCAGGAAAAATTATCCCCAAAGATATGTAAGGTTCTTCTTCCCTTTTCCAGTACTTTCACCCTGGCTTTGTTGCCGTGGGTTGGTGGTCTTAGTGATCAATGCGTATCATAGAAAATGGTGATAAAGGTTAGCCTTCAAAGTCAGGCTCCCTGCTGCGGTCTTGTGTGGTGCATCTACATTGGAATCAAGTTACATAAAGCTTAATTAAATTCAACAAGGATTTGCTCACTTCTATGCAGTTAGAGTCATGTTAGGACATAAAAAGACACATTTGGCCTTGACCCCTAATTTTCTACCAGCCACTATAACAATGTCAGCTAAGTCATTCAATTATATTGGGTTGGCCAAAAAGTTTGTTTGGGTTTTTCTGTAAGATATAGTCTTGTTTAAAAGGAATACATGGGCAAAGTAAATACCTGTACTCTGAATTAACAAAACAGTTTATTATGTGGTGAAATACCATGGTTTGCCAAAGAATACATTTATCTGTAAGAATATTCTCTTAAAATGGAAGGTGCTTATTATTACTTGTAAATCATACAGACTCAAATGCTTATTGTGAACTAACATAAATTGTATATTGCTTAAAATGCATCTCTCTGTTAACTCATTTTTCTAGGCATTCGTCTCTTACTTAATGGGAACCACGTTATTAAACAACCTTATAAGTAAATATTTACCTTCATATACTCTATAGATACTTTTCGGATATTGGACAAAATATATGAACGGAAGAACTACATGAAAAAAAATCAGCCTAATTATGTAATGTGGCCAAATTTTAGCATATTTTAGGGGTATCGCTTGTTTAAAATGTGTTAATTACACATGAACAATGACCTGTTCTTCATTAAATTACTTACTTGTTAATAAATTTAAGCTTGAAATTTATAGAATGTACGTAGTTATTTGAAAAATTTTTGATTCAAACAAAAATAATGTCCGGAAAATCATATATGAATATCAGTTTTTTCAGGTGATTAAATGAATATGCTATTAGTGTAATGTTTTTAATGTCAACTGATCTAAGAAAACGTGATCCAGACTTTTTGTTTCTCCCTACCTGCCTGTAGTCACAATAAGACATGAGTTTGATGCCACCATCAAGGCAAATGTTGCTAATCTATCATTTTTTTCTCAGTGAGTCTAAATATGGCCACAGAATCAAATCCTTCTTGACACAATCTACCAGACAACCACATACAATCTCATGAGACTTGATCTATAAAATAAAACTTTATTTTTTACTTATGCCATGTATGGTATCATCACCGGAGGTTTTTCAGCTGACTTTTGTTAGTGAGAAAATACACTCATTGTTAGTTAAATCACATGATTAATATTAAATGTTATCATGTGAAAAGAATATTTAGAAGAATTTATGTCTGCCTTACAGTAGAAGAGGTTTTTACTGGTAGTGATGAAATCTCCAAGAATACAATTTCATCTTCATGCACATCTGTAGTATATGTAAGTTTTACTCAGATATCTTGACAGTAGCAGGTAAGTTCCTCATGGCTAGTTTAAAGCAGATGCTAGTATTGTTTGCTATGCTTTTTGGCTGTCTGGAGTATGGAATTAAGAATAACCATTTTATTATGTCAGTTGACAAAGATAATACTGTGTCAAAAATATCAGTGTGTCATCATTGGGTATTTACATTGCTTCTACTATTAAGAATGCAAAAATAAGCAGCCTCTGTCAGATATTTACATACTGATGGGTTTATTTGTGTGGAATTGACGTCCAAGACTGGGGTGCTTGATCAAAAAGTACGTATCTTTTCTTGGACTTCCCTGATGGCACAGTGGTTAAGAATCCGCTGGCCAGCTCAGGGGACATGGGTTCTATCCCTGGTTGGGGAAGATCCCACATGCCGCAGAGCAACTAAGCCTGTGTGCCACAACTACTGAGCCTTCACTCTAGAGCCCATGAGCCCCAGCTTCTGAGCCCGCATGCCACAACTACTGAAACCTGTGTGCCTAGAGCCCGTGCTCGGCAACAAGAGAAGCCACCGCAATGAGAAGCCCGCGCACCACAATGAAGAGTAGCCCCCACTCGCTGCAACTAGAGAAAGCCCGTGCGCAGCAACGAAGACCCAATGCAGCAAAAAAAAAAAAAAAAAAAAAAAAATTTAAAAAATATATATCTTTTCTCTAATAAATGTTTCCTGATTGAGTTCTAGAAATCTGTAATAACATTACGTTTTCAGCACCAATCAGTTAGTGCCCTTTTCCAGAACTTCAGGCATCAATAGACTTTATTATGCTTTAAAATTGTTGCCAGTTGATATGAATATCCATATTTGTGGATTGCAGACTTCAGGTCAGGCACTACTCTTTAGATGTATTCACTCATTTAGTCCTTACAACAATGCCTCAGTCTGCAGGTAAGAAAACTGAGGCAGACAGAAAAATGAAGTACCTTGCCCAGGCTACCCATATGGTCTATCCCTACAGCCGGTGCTCTTAACCGTAGTGCCGCTGGATGAGTGAAATAGTACGTCATTGATTTCTAGTTCTCTAATACTGACGTTCAGCTTGCATCTAGGCAATATTTTAAGGGTTAATTACCTTCTTGTATAGAGTTATAGGGGAAAGAAACCTGTTATCATGATGTTTAAATTTCAATGATAACATTAAATAATAATGCAGACAATGTTGTTTATGTTCTACCTCTTCATAATAAAGTGATTTTACGATGCAATTCTATCTTTTGGGTACTATTAGCATAATTATAATAATCATGTGGTGAAAATATTTACTTAAATCTATGGAAAATATTTGTTAAAATGCTTTGTCAGATAGGAATAAAAGCTGTTTTAAACTGGTTCTCAGGAAATTTTGCAGTCTGTATCCAGAACTGTAAATATTATTGCCATTACTGAAGGTTAAAAGATGATACCTGTGTAATCTATAACCATTGTTTTGAGTATCAATTTCACATGATGTCTAAACCGTAAAATTTTTCTTGAGAGTCTTGTCAAGAGGAAAACTTATTTTACTTTAATGGCAGTGGGAAAATATTTGTCTCAAAAATAGTTGTCAGTTCTAGTGCTAAAATATCCCTAGTATCTATTCCCTTCTCTCCATCCCCGTCACCACAGCTATGGTTAAGATTTTCAGCATTTCCCTCCAGCATTAATTTAGTAGCCTCCTAGTATGTCTCCTTGCTCTTCATGTTTCTCGTCTAGTTTATCATGGATATCTATGCCAGAAATCCTTTTGTAAATCACAGATCTTGGCACCGTGCTTCACTTCTCTGGTTCTTGTCTGTCCCTTTAATATAATCTCCCCCTAACCCAACATTTGCACCCCATAACCTTGCCATACTGAAATCCTTGCAACTTCTCTAATACAACATGCTGTTTCTAATCACATTTCTCTTATGCCTTCTTACATTCTGTTCCCTCCCGAAATGCCTTTTCCTATTATATACATGCTGATTTAGAAAAATCTAATATATGGCCCAAACCTCAGAACTTTGGAGCAGATTAGCGGTACCATCACCTCCCTGTGGTGATTTGGTCTAATTGCAGGCAAGATATCAAGCTGATAGTAAGCAGTTTCTCTGCTATTTGAACTTAAAAGGGATGGAGTGATGAAAAATAATGCAAGTTATCTTCAATTATCTGATATTGGAGTGAGAAATGACCCAAATTGCTGACACTAAAGGAAGGCAAGAAAAGTTATTTTCAATGATAAAACACAGATACTTGTTTGTCATTGTTTATAGATGAATATTAATCTACCATTTCAAGGGAAATAATGAAACCATGCTGTGAAAGCTCTACAACTTCTCCAACCCTTTTCCTACATGGCTCTATTTTGTAGCATTTTCTGTACTTCTCTTAAGCCGTATGGTTGATCAGACTCGTTAAAAGCCAAGCATGACTGCCCTTTTCAAAACACGTTTTTTCAAAGAAATACCTGTAATCTGCATGCAAATTGAAGACAGATGTCAACAAAGTAATTACTGTGCCTAACAGGTACTTTAAGAGTACTTAAATTGTCAAAAAAATCTTGTAAATGATAGAGGTAGTTGCAGGGAAACTTGATAATTACATATATTTAGTGTGTATTAATCCAGCATATTAGTTGATATTGTCAAAGTTGCTATAGAATGTCAGTGAATTTCATTTTGATTTTTAATATAGCAAAAATATCCTTTGATGAATACAAAAAGTAGGCGCTTATATTCCATGTGTTTATATTTTGAATTAACTCTTTTCATCCCTACATTTGAAACTTTGTATATGATGCACCACATCCTTAAAAATATCCTCCAGCCTTGCCTTTTCAAAGTTGACCATCCAGCAAAATCTGTTTCAAAATTTATATCCTTTACAGTGATACCCTAGCACTGCCTACTCATAACACAAGTTACTCCCATTTCTTTTTTTAAAAAATAAATTTATTTAGTTTTGGCTGCATTGGGTCTTCATTGCTGCATGTGGGCTTTCTCTAGTTGCGGCGAGCGGGGGCTACTCTTCGCAGCGGTGCACGGGCTTCTCATTGCAGTGGCTTCTCTTGTTGTGGAGCACAGGCTGTAGGCGCTGGGGCTTCATGGGCTCTAAGCGCTATGGCTCATGGGCTCTAGAGCTCAGGCTCAGTAGTTGTGGCCCACAGGCTTAGTTGCTCTGCGGCATGTGGGATCTTCCCGGACCAGGGATTGAACCCGTGTGCCCTGCATTCCCAGGCTGATTCTTAACCACTGTGCCACCAGGGAAGTCCAGGTTACTCCCATTTCTCTTAGCCTGCAGTTTGCACAGACACAGCCTACATTTTGTTCTTAGATTAATAGATTTAAGGGTGTAGTTGTATCAAAAGAACTAGATTTCAATAAACATCTTTTACTATATTAGGTAGTGTACTAGTTGCGTTGAATTATCATATAAAATTAGTCCATTACCTCCCTTTTAGAATACTCAAAGCAGAAGGATGCTCAAAAAATTTAAAGCTTACTGATTTCACATTTATACAGTTCTTTTGTCAAGTTATCCCATATACTAACACAAAATTCTACATTTTCATAAACTCCTGACATTAGTTCTAGCTGGGCTTTAAGGTAATAAAAGCTTAATATCTACCCCATATTCTACTGCCATAAAGGATTTGAAGACAGATATCATAAAGTCTGATTAAATACAATTTTAATTGTCACTATTTTTGTAAATAGCTAATTAATATATCAATTAAAAGAAAATACTATGATATATATTTATTTATATCCCCCAGATTACCTATAACATTTCTAGGTATATAAGCATTGTTAAATATAATGGAATTGAATTGATGGGTTAGTTCTGTGTATAAATTGTGCAAATAGCTAGGATATAGCAACAAGTAAGGATTTCTTTCCTTAGTTGTATTCTTATAGCTAAAAGCATTGTAATCAGAAATAATATAATTTTAACGTAATAGTCGTTGCAATAAAGTTCTCTGTAAGGAGTAATCCTCGTATTATAAAAATACTGCCTTGAAACTGACCTGTCTGTATGAATCAAAAAAAGAAAAAAAAAAGAAACAGATAAGTATTTCAGAGGACTGTCAGTTAAAAGTAACAGGGCTTTTGACATTACTTTAAAGGCTAATTTACATCTATTTGCTCAAAGTGAAAGACAACATAGTCTTGAATTTCAGTTTATTATCTGTTCTTTGCCCAAAGTATATTAGGAAAATATTACTGCAATTTGAGTAGTCTTCATATCATGGAAACATGGTTTAATGTTATATAATTATTGTATACAATGATCTGAAGTATTTCAGTTTTACAGAGATTATATCATCACCCAAAACATAAGTTTTGGAATTTAAAATGTATTGTAACTGCACATTTTTATTTATTTTATTTTATTATTTTTGTAACATCTTTTAATTGGAGCCTAAAGAATGGGAAGAAACTACACAAGAAAAGAAGAGAGGAAGAATGTTCCAAGCAGAAGAGGACAACTATGCAATTCCCACATTGGCCAAGTTTGGACCTCCCCCTGATGGGGAGGTATCTAGTGATTTTGGAACAAGTCTTTTGTAAAACATATGACAAAAATAAAGCTTTGAAAGAGTAAATGACACTGTTTAATAGTTTATCAGCAAGTAGAGAGAAAATAAATCTTTGCTGGACAAAATATAGAGAATAAGCATTTATTATCTTTAATAAGAGAATAATATATATTTTACCAGTTTTGTTAAACATAAGCATTAAGGGGCTTCCCTGGTGGCGCAGTGGTTGAGAGTCCGCCTGCCGATGGAGGGGACACGGGTTCGTGCCCCGGTCTGGGAAGATCCCACGTGCCGCAGAGCGGCTGGGCCCGTGAGCCACGGCCGCTGAGCCTGCGCGTCCGGAGCCTGTGCTCCACAACGGGAGAGGCCACAACAGTGAGAGGCCCGTGTACCGCAAAAAAAAAAAGCATTAAGAAAACCTTACCCTCTGTGAATGAACTTGACTATCAGCCAAGTCAATTAATTTATGACAAAGGAGCCAAGAACATATGATGGGGAATGTACATTCTTTTCAATAAATTGTGTTTGGGAAACTGCACAGCCATATGCAAAAGGATGAAACTGGACCACTGTCTTACACCATATGCCAAAATCAACTCAAAATGGATTAAAGAGTTGAATGTGCAACGTGAAACTATAAAACTCCTAGAAGAAAACATAGGTAGTAAGCTCCTTGACATTGATCTTGGTGATGCTTTTTTAGATCAGACACCAAAAGCAAAGGTAACAAAAGCAAAATAAGTACGTGGGATGACAAAAAAGATTCATCACGACAAAGAAAACCATCAACAAAGTGAAAAGGCAACCTACAGAATGGGAGAAGATATATGAAAACCATATGCAGTAGTCCCTCCTTATCCACGGTTTCACTTTCCAAGGTTTCAGTGAACCAAGGTCAACTGCAGTCTGAAAATACTAAATGGAAAATTCTACAAATAAGCAATTGGTAACTTTTACATAGGGCACCATTCTGAGTAGCTTGATGAAATTTCGTGCCATCCTGCTCTGTCCTGCCCAGGCCATGAATCATCCCTTTGTCCAGCATATCCTGCTCCTTAATCACTTAGTAGCCAACCTGGTTATCAGATTGACTGTCCCGGTTTTCAATTCACTGTATTGACTGTGGCAGTGCTTGCGTTCAAGTAGCCCTTATTTTACTTAATAATGGCCCCAAAGTGCAACAGTAGCAATGCTGGTAGTTCGGATATGCCAGAGATAAGCCATAACCTGCTTCCTTTAAGTCAAAAGGTGAACGTTTTCAACTTACTGAGGAAAGAAAATATGCCGAGGTTGCTAAAACCTACGGTAATAATGAGTCTTCTATCCGTGAAATTGTGAAGAAGGAAAAAGAAATTCATTCTAATTTTTATGTTGCACCTCAAATTGCAAAAGTTATGAACCCTTTATTACAGTATATTGTTATAATTGTTTTATTATTAGTTACTGTTAATCTTTTACTATGCCTGATTTATAAATTAAACCTTAGGTATATATATATATAGGAAAAATACATAGTATATATAGGGTTCGGTACTATCGATGGTTTTAGGCATCCACTGGGGGTCTTAGAATGTATACCCTGTGGTTAAGGGGCGGGACTACTGTATCCAATAAGGGGTTAATATTCAAAATATATAAAGAACTTATACAACTCAATAGCAAAAAAACCAAACCGTCTGATTAAAAATGGGCAAAAGATCTGAATAAATACTTTCCTGAAGAGGACAAACAGCCAACAAGTACATGAAAAGATGCTCAGCAACACTAATCATCAGGGAAATGCAAATCAAAAGGGCAATGAGACATCACCTCACACCTGTTAGGATGGCTATTATCAAAAGGACAAGAACTAACAAGTGTTGGTGAGGATGTGAAGAAAAGGGAACTTTTGTTCACTGTTGGTAGGAATGTAAATCTGTGCAGTTACTATGGAAACCCCTATGGATGTTCCTCAAAAAATTAAAAATTGAATTACCAGAGCTTCCCTGGTGGCGCAGTGGTTGAGTGTCCGCCTGCCGAGGCAGGGGACGCGGGTTCGTGCCCCGGTCCGGGAAGATTGCACATGCCGTGGAGAGGCTGGGCCCGTGAGCCATGGCAGCTGAGCCTGTGCGTCCGGAGCCTGTGCTCCGCAAAGGGAGAGGCCACAACAGTGAGAGGCCCGCGTACCGCAAAAAAAAAAAAAAAAATTGACATATGATTTAGTAATTCCACTTCTGGGTGTTTACCTGAAGAAAACGAAAAGACTAATTTGAAAAGATATATGCCCTGCAGTATTATTTACAATAGCCAAGTTATGGAATCAACTTAAGTGTTCATTGAATGGTGAATGGGTAAAGAAGATGTGATATATATATCAAAGATATATTGGAATATTATTTAGCCATAAAAAGATTGAAATCTTGCCATTTATGACACATGGGTGGACCTAAAGGACATAATGCTAAGTGAGATAAGTCAGAGGAAGAGAAACACCATAATCTCACTTATATGTGAAACCTAAAAAACAATATATTAATAAATCAAGCACGTGGTTACAGAGAATTGACTGGTGGTGGCCAGAGGTGGGGAGTTGAGGACAAAGGCAAAATGGGTGAAGGGGGTCAAAAGGTACAAACTTCCAGTTATAGAATACATAAGTCCTGGGGATGTGATGCGCAGCGTGGTGACCCTAGTTAATAACACCGTGTCGCATATTTGAAAGTTGCTAAGAGAGTAGCTCTTAAAAGTTCTTATCACAAGAAAACAAGTTCTGTACCTGTGTGGTGATTGATGTTAACGAGATTTGGTGTGGTGAGAATTTCATACTATATACAACTATCTCATCAGTATGTTGTATGCCGGAAACTAATATGGTGTTATATGTGAGTTATATATAATTTTTTTTAAAAAAGAAAATCTTACACTCTAGGAATGAACTTCGCTATCTGCCAATAACACATACATATGGAATCCAAAAAAAAAAAAAAAGGTTCTGAAGAATCTAGGGGCAGGGCAGGAATAAAGACGCAGACGTAGAGAATGGACTTGAGGACACGGAGAGGGGGAAGGGTAAGCTGGGATGAAGTGAGAGAGTGGCAATGACACGTATACACTACCAAATGTAAAATAGATAGCTAGTGGGAAACAGCTGCATAGCACAGGGAGATCAGCTCGGTGCTTTGTGTCCACCTAGAGGGGTGGGATAGAGAGGGTGGGAGGGAGGGAGACGCAAGAGGGAGGAGATATGGGATATACCTGTGCATATAGCTGGTTCACTTTGTTATAAAGCAGAAACTAACACAACATTGTAAAGCAATTATACACCAATAAAGATGTTAAAAAAAAAGTATATACATTACTACACATAGAATGCTCAGCATAGATTTGGATGTAGGGTGTGTGGGGATAAGGTTTTTCTTAATTGCCATTTTAAAGTATATTCAGTCTTTAAATATTATGGAAAATTGAATCTGTTTCTGTTTTGCTGTTTTGTTTTTCTAAGTCGTTAATTGATTATATGAACTAGAAGTAGTTGGAATCTACCTTGATTTAATGTAAAACGGCAGATTTGGCTAGGCAGACTTCACTGAAGCAAATAAAAATCAGAATACTATATGTGGGTGTTGTATGTATGTATGTGTTTATTTATTTATATATTTATGTATGTATTCACCGCCCATGAGTTTCAGATACTATGGGTCTTCTCTATGGCAGGGTTCCTGACTCTGTTTATTATCTATGGTAAGAGGTCTCTATTGTCAAAGCTAAATCTCCTTAAATATGTGAAATAAATAGTCCTTTACTATAAAAGGGTATCTTTATCCTAGAAGCTCCTAAAATAAAGATCACTGTCATAAAATGTTCTGTAGTCATTGCTGAAAATTATTTTTCTACTGGATACCTGCTGAAATGTGTTGACATGGATTTGGTAAAAGTGTGAATGTTTCTTTAAAAGAATCTACATATTCTTTTGGAAGATATCTTATAGTGGTTATTAGCACAGACTTTCATGTCAGAAAGACTGGGTTTGGTTGTTGGCTTAGTTCTTCAGTGACCAAGGACAAATTATCGAAATTTTTGAGCCTCAGGTTTCTAATATTTAAAATGATGAAATAGCAGTACCTTCATGAAAGTCTTGCTAGAAGGATTAAATACAGGATATGGAGTGACTGGCACACAATGGTTGATTAATCTTAGTAATTTTGTTATTTTTTAATGCATTCAATATTTATTATATAGCTTCTATAATACTAGATTAGACTATGTAGATATTGCAAAATTATGTGTAATTGCCTCAGACATTTATTTCATAATTTACTTGGGAAGCTGACACACTTGGAATAATTAGCAAAGGTATCTTATTTAATTTTCACATAATACCACATGTAAATGGTCAAAAAGTGAGATAACAGTATGGTTCAAATATATTAAGAAAGACTTAATTGAAAGAAGTAATGCCTATATCATTTATATTAATTAGATTTATCATTTGTTATATAACAGCATAAGTACGGCTATACTCTACACACAGCGATGTTAGTACGTGAGTCATTTATTTTAAAAGTATGCTCGTGTTAAAAAGTAAGGGAGAAATTATTCAAGCAGTGTAAAATAATTAATCTATTTAGGAGAGCTTGTTTTACAATGTAGTAGGTATTCAATTACCTTACAAATGTTTCTGAAAAACCACAACATTTGCAAATTAGAGAGCTTGTGGGCACGAGGAACATATCCAAAAGCATAAACATTTTTACTGTAACTTGTCAGGCATATGGGCAGATGGTATAAAGCTTGTTTTCTGAAATGTGATGGAAAGTATAAAAAGAAATTTGACAGTTTTTTTTTTTTCATTTTTGAATGTGACTATCCAAATAGCTAGAAAGCTGGGAAATCAAACAGTGATATTATTTTAAGACCCTGAAAATCAGTGCTCAGGATTTTTGGAGGTTCAGCTGAAATTGTTTATAGACATTTTTTTTCATTGTCAGTGGAAACATTTGAGGGTCTTTTGAAAATAGATCACTGTGGTAAGCCCTGGAGTAAAGACTTTGGAGACAGGGGCTCTGTCCTGAAGGGTTTTATAATCTCTCTGAAGGTAGAAAACACTTATAAGTAAACATTTTTAGAAAGCAACTTTATTTATACTAAAGCATTTTCCCAGGAAAACATGTGCATGTGCAGAAAAAGAAGCACATATCATGATGGTGATTGGAGCTGCTTTGTACGGAGTGACATCCATTCGTTAAGTCATTATTAAGAGAAAAGTACTATTTACGAAGTTATACGTACAGCATACTATGTTTTATGCTTAGAAACATGGGAACTCGTATGGTCTGTGTCTGTGGGTACATCCATGTGTCTGCAAACACGGAAGGGGTTTAGAAGAGTCCTTCCCATGCTGGTGAGCTTATGAGGAACTAATAATTCAGGTATTTTTTAAAAATAAATTTGTTTATTTAAAAAAAAAAAAAAAGCTATGTACTTGCCTTGCAAAGGCCCAGGCAAAATTAACATTTATGTTTTGCTACGTGAAGGTAGGAATTGGAAATGATAGGATCATAAAAATGACGGAGAAAGTTGGCTACTGGAAAATTATATTCTGAGACATATTCTAAGGCCCTGTCAATAGTTCCTAGTGAATTCTTGTCATTCTTTTCCCTGGGGCTCAGGAGAGCCCTTGGGCCATGTCTAGGCCCTGCCTTGTAGCCAGCCTGAGTCAGGCCAGGTGACTTTATTCATCACTTTCTGTCTGACATTGGTAGAATATATGTATTAGATATTTATTTTCACAGTTTGGAATTTCCAAATCCCTGACTGTAGAGACTTAAAGACTTAGGATATAGTCTTTTCAACCAACTTGGAAAATATTTGTTTCTTCCTCTCCTCAAATTTTGAATATTCTTTTTCAGTAAAGGGAGGACTTCCAATTTCATTTACAGAAAAAGCACAAAGGAGAGGGCGAGAAAGTTCAACATTCTGTTTTTACCAATGGGAAATTTAAAACAAGTCCAGAGTTCCTCTCATGGTTTTTTATCATCTGTGTGCCTCTTCTTCTTCTGCCTGTTCCCATCAAACAGGAAGATAGAAGGTGAGGTCAAAGGAAACTGGGTTACACTAGTGAGAGAAAAATCACTGGTCCCCATCTCTTCAAATAGTAAAAATTAGCAATAAGAGAAAATATTCATGACTGTTTTATATCAAATGACTTGTTCTTTCTTACCAGACCCTGAGATATTAGGCTGAAAGAAGTTAAATTCTGCTTTCTCTTTGAAAATTAAATTCGTTTAATACATTGACACAAAACACATTTAAATCCAAAAGAAATCAAGAACAACCGAACAATAGTAAATCCAAAACATTTTTTAATAAAGTCTAATTTTGAACTGTTGAGGAAGTGGTAGAAATGTTAAGCAAACTAAGTGCTTTAACATATAGTTATATGTATATGATTTTCAGAAATTTATCTCCATTTTTATAATTGCGCTGTAGTCAATATGTGTTGCCTAACTGATTTTAATATCAAAAAGGAATACTTGTTTCATTATGTAAAAATATTATTTTGTTCCTGGGCAGTACTGTGTACATGAGCAATCCAGACTCATTTAGAAACATCAGTACTAATATTCTAATAATTCAGTGGTATTTAGCTTAGAGAATTTTGCTAAGGGGAGAAATAACTTTGATCATTTAACACACATAATATATATGCTATTGAAATAGCAGTCATTTATGAGAGGAAGTTTCCTAAATAACATACATTTCAAAGTGTATTGTTTATAGCAGACTTTAAAGAAGTATATAATATTGAATGTAATTATACTTTCACAAAATAACGTCATATTGATATTTTAACTCAATAGTTACAGGATATCTGTAGTTATTTTTAATGTGATTAATGGTAATATGCATCATATTCTTAAAGTACTAACCTTTGGCATTGCTGTGCTCTATACTTCAGAGATTTTCTCATCTTAGTAAGATTTCAGTTAGTTGGATTGTTGTATACTTTGGGGTGGATAGTGGTTTTATTAAAGATGTGTGCATTTATAAACGCTACAAGTCCAAGGATTGTTAGAAAATGTACCTTGTTTTCTTATTACAATTAATTCCATACTGATTGTGTTTTTAAGGAATATAATATTAACATAAGGTTATTTCAGAATTTGAGTTATGTGCCAATTTAAACAGAGAGCAGTATAGAGCTTGATATATATGTTTTTATACTTTCAGTATCTTTGCAGCTTAACTTTTCAACATGGACCATACGTCAAAGGCTTAGCCTTCACATTTGACATAAAAATAAAGCACAGCCTGCAAGTGCTAGATGACTGTGTGTCTGTAACAAACCCAAGCAGTGTCTGTATCTCAAATTATAATCTTTACCTCAGATTATATATAGTCTATGCAAAAGTATGCTTTTAAGCAGATAAGCAGTATACTTAAAACACTGACCAACAAGAGGTTATACATGGATGTTTGTTGGTTCTTGAGTACTAGTCAACGGTGGCCATTACTGGGGCTGATATTGAGGAAGTTGATGCAAAAGACGTAAGAACTTCAGAAAGCAGCACTTCCCACCTGTTATTATGCACATGAACCACCTGGAAGATGCTGATTCAGTAGGTCTGGGGTAGGACCTAAGATGTGGCATTTCTAACAAGCTCCCATCTGATGCTGACATTGAGAGAGGTCCATGAACCGCACATTGAGTAGCAAGGTTTTAAACTTGGAATCTGTAATGAAAGATACCATAACAAACTTCTTGTTTATTTTGAAATTAAGAAGCACACTCTAAATGGGGAAAATGGGGAAAAAAAATAAAATCATTATACCACACTATTAAATATTTTATGTGTAAAGAGAAGGTACAGTAGTGTCATCTGTGGTATAGTTTGGGGAAAAACATGCAAAAAGTATAGGTAAATGGGTTAGTTGTGTAGTTTTGTCAATTTCTGTAATCTCTCTAAATTTTAGTCTTGCATTTAAAATTTTAGAGAATTGAACTAGATTATCTCTAAAGCCCGTTACAATTAAAAAAAAATTCTATGATTCTAGTTTCCTAGACTTTCCAGTCTTAGAACAGAATGGAGTCTCTTCCAAACCTCAGTCTTGCTTTTATCTCTAACAGGAGTTTGGGACAGAATCTCAAGGTGCTAACGAAGTCTAAATAATATTATGCATTTAAAATGCTTAAGTTGCTTTACCAAGAGCAAATTCTCAACTCATGTTATGTGTTAGCAATATTATTATAAAGATTAGGAAGATCAAGCCCTAGAAGGTGAAGTAACTTGTTCCAGGTTGTAGAGATTTCTAGAGGTATGCTACATGAAACTATAATAACAAGATATCTATGCTGTTGATAGTATACTAGAAATAATGCTTTCTAAGTAAAGCTAGTCATTATTATAGATTATCACAAAGGAAGAAAGAATTCTTACCGTTCTCTGTTAAGACTGGTAGAATCCTACCAAAATCCATCTAATTAATCTCAATTACCAGAATACTCTTCTCATGTTTGATAAAGTGTGTGTATGCACTTATTTTGTTCCAGTAGCGTAATAAAAATATTGTTTAGTGATATGCAGATAACTCCACGTTGATGTCATGCTTGTAAAGCACATATTCATTTACTGACATAAAATTATTTATTATTGCTTTATATTATTTCAACTTATAAATAGAAAAACATTTCTCTATGTGAGTAGATGTATAGAAAAAGATCTGATAAGGTGAACGAGATTGATCAGCGTGTTCTGTGCCATTCTTAATATTAATTGAGTGTGATTTTTACATCGTAGACGACCAGAAATTACTATATAGGGCATGATGGATGCCTACCAATAGTCTGGTAGTCCTCCCATAAATTACGTGGCATTTATGCCACTCACTTTATAGTGAGTTTTTCCACTTAAAAAAGACAATCAAGATCAGTCTTTCCTATGTAATCAACTTCCAAGGGGACCACAAAGCATTACTATTAATATATTTTATATCTTAAGTTATCCTCAAGAGGTTAAGGATATCTTAACCTCTTGAGGATAATCTCTTAAGGATATCCTCAAGAGAATGTCAGAAACTGATTGCAGTGGGAAAGTTAGACTCAATGACACTGTTGCTCTAAGTCTTGCATTTCAGCGTTTAGGGGACTTTAATGTGGTTCAGAGGGGTTCCGAGGAAGGGGTATTCAGGAGGTTCATGCTGTGCTCTCCCAAGGGATTTCGTTTCACAAAAACTGTGAGTAGGTTGGTTTGTTGGTTCCTTTGGTCTGGTTTGGTTGCGTTCTCGAGCAGGCGGGGTCTCCTGACAAATGTTAATAATGTCCACATGGGCTCATTCTCTAAACTTGGGGGCAGGTGGAGGCCGTTGAGAGCCTCACACTCGTTTATCCCCTCGGCCAGCACTCACCTTCAATATCCAGCGATTTGGTTTCCGCTGTTGGGTGTATGTTGGTTTACATGGCAGTGGTTTGCTTGAAATGTCAAAATAGGGTCATTGTTCATGGTGAATTGACGTGAATCTCAGAGCAATGAGCAGGTGAAACACTTTGGCACCGTGTTGTGTGATTTAAGAAAAAAATGCACGGCTACTTCTCATGATGGGACTTATAAGTGATTACTATAGAAAAACAAACTTTCAAACCTTAAGTGGAGAAAATGTTAGATACAAACCGAGTGACCTATACCAAGTACCTCGTTATTCCCCTGTTAGTTATTTCCTAAGTTTTCTTTGGACTTCTTTGGACAGTGGACATCCTCTGTCAAGTCTCACCAAAGCAGAACTAATGCGCTTCTACAAGCTGCAGTCTGAGTATTGCATTTTGATTTGCCTGGAAACTTTATTCTTTCTTAGGACTAACTAGTAAATAATTGAGTGAATATTTTTTAATCATGAAATTGCTCTAAAAGTATAACTTTAAGCATCCTATTAGACCATAATATATACTTCTGGAAAAGGTAATATTTTCTTTAAATACCCACTTACCTGACACATGGAAGACAGGGATGTTTCATCCATTTTTAAGAGCATAGTGGGATATTTGTTTTTTTGAAATGTTGTTGGTACATTTTTTTTTTCTTTTTCATCTTCTGCCACGCATGAAGAAATACTTAGTACTTGAAAGAGGAATGTGAGCCTCTTGTTTACTCTTAATTTTACTATTAAAATACGATTTAAAGGTCTTTTTAACATTGTTATTGAGTCAAAGATGACATATATATGTAATTTTGTTAAAACAGAGCCTCAAATTTCATAGAAACACATGTGGAAGTCTTTCTTACTAAAAATACAAAAGACCAATAATAATTTTTTTGTACCACAAACTTAGTGGTTTGCCAAAAGGTAGGACCAAGGACGCTTTTTGTTGGTAGCATGTAATTCCAATTTAAATTAAAGAACTATAATTGAAATTGAAAAGTAAATTATAAAAATTAAGGGAGAAAAAACCACATTCTTCCTAAATATATAATTCTTTAAAATATTACTGAAGGATTATGTCACTATTTCTTCAAGAATACCATAATTATCTATAATAGTGAGAATTTTTGTTGCAAATTATGCTGATTTTTTTTCAGTTGAATTTTGTTTTTATAAAGTACATTTCTTGTATATTATGAAACTAAAGCCAGATGTGTGGCAGAATATAAGAAAAGCATCCTAAGAGAATAAACATTCTCAAGTTCTAAAACTGTAAAACGTCAGCTGTAAATTGATGACAAATGTCACATTGTCATTTTCACATTTTTCTTCTGGGAATTCTATGAAGAAATAGGTGTGAAATGATATATTCCAACTTTCTTTACTCTCTGAAAAATATAATGTGTTTTGTGCATTGAATTTTGAAATGGTATGAAAGGTCTGAAGAATATAGAATTGTTGGTAGTCCACCATAGTTTTATTAGGTATATTCATGTTTTTATCTCAAAATTTTTTAAGCACTTGACTTTTGCTATTGAATGTTTTGTTGCTGTTAATACTGAGTGAGAGCTTAATGTGTTACTATGTAGTTTTCATACAAGTTATCTTTTAATATTGCTATTAAATTTGTAAATAAGGAAATGATAGAAATGTCCATGAAATGAGCTTGGACACTGTACAGTACAGACAGTATCGTTCACACATATTAAGGGAACTTGCAGTATACGAGTAAGAAATATAACTTTTGAACACCCAGATCTTGGAGTCCATTTTTATTTCGGAAAATAACATGTCTAATTCTCAGTATCTCTAAGATACACATTTGTGTATATGTCTATGTGTGTGTGTGATGGGGGTGTCAACGTTTATTTAGTGTACATTATGAGGAAATTTGTTGGTCATGTAGTTGAAATTTCTTTGTAAATGAAACTCACCTTATTGAAGTGACATAATTTAAAAAATCTTTAAAAACATACTTGTAAGTAACTTACATATATCATGTCTTCTTGACCCAAAGACCATGTAAAATTACGCTGAGTACTGAAATGGCTATAAATGTTTATTAAATATACTATTTTGGTTATTATTTCAGTGACCAATCAGGTCTTTGTAACTGCGTTTTCCACCCCTAAATGGCTTAAGAGCACTGTGCTTTGCTATTTCATCTTACTGATGTCAAAATTCTCTTTTGACTACTGGCTTTTAAATTAAAAAGGATTTCTGAAATCATTAAGAAAGATTATGATTGATCTATTCATATTAGAAGATGCGTTAAACTCCCATTGCAGCAGACCTCTGCACACCTCAGTTTCTTTTGTGCTTATGATTAATTTTCTTTAAAATTCTGTGTGTGGTATTTGAGTTTTTTCATTCATTTTTATCAACACACTCATTCCTTCATCTAGTCTGCCAGTTATTTTTAAAATATTGATTTGCTGTCTGAATGTGATAGATTTTGTATTAGACACCCCAGATTCAACTAAGGGACTCTGTTAAAGCAGTCTGTGAAAAGAGATGTGTTTTATTATCTACAAACATTAGTTTTCTCATTTGTAAAATAATTGGAATAATAATACCTATTGAGTTGACTGTGAGATGACATATATTAAAGTACATAGTATAGTGAATGGCACAATGTAGGTATTTCATAAATGTCAGTTCTCTTTTCATTATCTTTGTGTAAAATTAACATGTAATTCATACATGATTTTAGGGACTTAGCATTCCTATTCACTCTATTCCTATTAGCTCATTGTTGTAACATCTGGGTAGCTATAAGAGTCTCACTTCCCCAAGTGTAACACTTTCATGCCTATCTCTCTACCATCTCTGATTTGGTGGAATGCCTGCTTTGTCTCAAAGTTTGCCTAAATAGATTTAGCTTCAATTGCTGAAGGAAATCCCATTTCAAAAACTCAGGTGGTAGATAACTCACTTTAGCAGATGAACTAGAAAAGAGAAAATGAGACATTCTCTGTGATATTGAAGGATAGATAAAGAAGTAGAGGGTTCTTGTACAGATCCAGGATGGATGGTGGGGACTACTTCCTGTTCAATGACTCAAGATCCTGACATGAACTTCTTCCGTACTGCGTGGAAAAGGGAAAAAAATATCAAGATGGGGATTGTCAAAGAAAAAGTGACAACAGTATTGAATCCCTTGACAAAATGCACCTAAATGCTTTGACATATTGAAACCTGCCCCCTTCCTTTCCTCGTCTTTGTCTCCTTCTCAAACTTGTGTCTAAAATGATTTCCAGTGTCCTCATTCAGCCTTCTAGTACCTCCGTCTAAAACCACCCCCCACCATATTACCTCACTTTGTTGTCATATGTTTCTCTGTCTTGAAGTGTCTAATATCTGTGGTGGTATATTCAGAACCATGTCATGGAGATCTGGGAAATAATTAGGTAGATAGTAGGACCTCATTATAGGTAGGATGTAGAATGTTTGAACTATGATTCTCATTTATTAACTCTCATCATTTCTATCACTGAAAATATCCATTACTTCAGGTGTTTCAACTTGAGGTTGGGAAATCTGAAGGACCCACAGTATCTCCCATTAAGTTTCTCTTGGATGTTTAATAAGAGATGTGATTTTAGTTCTTGGCAGGGGCAAGCAATATTTCGTTGATAAGGGATCTTCCCTTAAATCACCTTATATAGTTTATTGTCTATGCAGCAATAGCTGCGAGGAGAAGGAAGAAGAATTAGTGCTCTCTTCCTCCTCCCTCTGACGGGAGAGCCTCAAAGAAAACAGAACCCAAGAGGGCACTTAGGAAATTTGCTGTGGTATTTTTCTTGCTTATAATGAAGAGGGTGGTGGCATTAACATTGAGGGTGGCGATCAGGACTGCTAGAACATCTGGCCATCTGTATGTCAGGCCTGCCCCACAAAGAATTTCCCACCACCCAATGCCTGTAAGATTCGAGCAAATGGAAAATCTGTTTAGAAATATCTGAATCTAGAAGCTAACTAGAATTTGAATATAAATTCAAAGTGTATCACATAGTTTTAATATGCACTAATTTTCCAGATAAAACAACTGTGTAAGTGGAGGAAACTTGGTACTCTTTCAGATCATTAATATGAGTTTTCAGCACTTCATAAAATCACAAATAACAATGTTCCTTATAGTATCTGAGTGGCAAATACAACCCATTTGTGTCAATCTGCATATGTAACTATTATATTCACCATGATTCTAGGTATGAGTAAAACATCCGACTACTATGTCTTATAGTGTGATAGACCTTGGCTATTTCCATATTGAAATATATATTGTTTGTATAAATTCCTTTCCTTTTATTGTATTAAGATGATTGATGTTTAAATTTTGTGCTTAGATTAGAATGTAATGAATTTTATTTCAGATTTATAAAAAGGGAGTTACATGTTTATTCATACAAACATGACACTGGATTTGATAAGGTTAAGAACCATTGTTTTAGAAGCTGCCATCACTTCTCTGTCTCCCTTTTGTGTACTGGCTTCTTATCTACAGGCTGAGGGACAGACTTTTCTGACATAATCTTTCTTTAAATGAAGGGGTGTGGCTCTCAGTGCCAAAGGAAATAGCTGTCTAGCCAGTTTGAAATGGAACATAGGGTTACTCTACCCAGCCTCTCCTTTCTGAGAGATGGTTCACCTAGAGATTTTAAAAGGATAGCCATCTGCCCTTTGGCTGGCCAGAGGCAAGCTAAGTTAATTGTGAAACACTGTGAGGAATGTAGCTTTCATTTGCTTAGAAAGTTCACATTTGTGTGTAAGTGTTTTATATTTCAATAGCAAGTATATCATTAGAAACTTCAGATTCGTTTGTGATTGTAGACGAATTGTAAGATTCATTTAATTGTAAGATTATGCATTTCAAGAAAACGCAACTGCAGTTTTCCTTGGTCACATTACATGGTTTTCTTTCAAACATGAAAAATACAGTACTGAGTACTAACAGTGAGGTTAAATCATCTGATTTTTCCCTTTCTTTTATAATTTGTTAGTCATTATTAAAATTTCACTAATGTTGCACCTTACAAATCCATATGACACGTGTGTCATTCTCTACAGGAAAATCAAAAGTCCAAGTAAGGTAAACCCTAGGTGAAGTTACAAAAGAAGTATAGCAGGGATTATTAGGCATACACAGTCTCCATGCTACTATTCCTTAATATATGATTTACTGGGAAAGATGATCTCAAACAGGGATCGGCATTGATTCCCTTGTGTGTAGTTCAGAGATACTAAGTGATGCTGTGTCTCCTGCTTCTCTATTTCTCAGTTCTACACATACTGAATTTCACCTGTCTGTCATCATTATTGACCCACACCTTACTGTGTTACAGTTGACTTTAATAGGTACTACTCCTTTGAAAATGTTAGAACCATTTGGAGTGGGAGTAGCAACTCTGAAGACTAGGGCTATGGGATATCTGTATGAATTTGAAAAGAAGTTGACCCTCACCCTTGGCAAATGTAGCCTCAAAGTTCAGGGGTTGGTGAGCAGAGGGTTCCTTTCTGCCCACCTCCTTCCCTTCCTCTGGAGAGACAGTGCCTTTCACAGCTTTGTGGGCCATTTGTGAGCTCAGTTTCAGCCAGAGATTTGCCCATTCAGCTGGGTACCTTTGTGCAAAGTACAAACTGTATACACGTGCATGGTGGTCCTGAACACGATTTTGGCTATGGAAGGAAAGGGAGAAATAGAAAATTCCCAAGTGTTCAGTGAAATATTAGTTATAAGAGAGTGGAAGAGGTTTTTATAAGAAAACAAGAAGGAAACAGTTGAAAGGGAGAAGTTAAAGATAGCAAAATCTGTCAATGGCCAATTGAATCTCCTTTATTAATTTTTTTAAAATTCAGGGTTGACCCACTCTACCACTTATGAACAGAAAATAAACATTGTGCCATAAATTATTATATTCTATACCAACTTTTGCTTCATATTATTTTAACTGGGGTTTCTCTTCTAATTCTATATGAAATAATAAATCTTTTGGTTTATGAGACTAGAGGACCATCCTATATGACTGTCAGTAGAGAATGATTTCACTATTGTTTATATTCTTTCAAATTGCTTCAGAATAAACGCTGAAAACTTAAGAGAATTTCTTCAAATTTTACTTCCTTTTTCTTATAGCAGTTTAAAAGTCGTTGAAAATAAAGAAGTTAAATTCACTTTCTCCTGAAGTCACAAGTGAGAAAACAGAGATAATGGATTCTACTTTGTTAATGATATGCCTAAAATTGGATACTAAGTTATTAATTTTTTAGTTTTTTTATGAATGAGGACAAAATCCTCATTTCTAAATCTTGTCACGCTTAAATTATGCTCTTATTTGAGTCCTCAAAGGATTAAGTCCAGTCTTATGACTGTCACTCCTATAAACTTATTTTTATCCAAGTGAGATAACCTCCAGAAATACATAATTTTGAAACTCTCTTCAGACTGGTTTCCATTATTATAGCTCATAATAATAAGTAAAGAACATCTGTAAGTTTCCTTTTCCAATGTTTACAATACCCAATCTCCTAAAGAACTTATGGGCTAACTGTATTGTGTTTCCTGAAAATAATTTGTTTAGTGAATAAGAAAATTTTAAGAATAAGTTTACGGTATTATTTAGAGTGCCTATTATTTAGAGATCTATATCATATGTAACGTTTAATCAATGTTACACTTTCTGTGTGTCAATATTTTCCCACACAAAGGCTTTTAAAATTATATTAAAATATTTAAAAACTAGTTTTTATTGCACTCTCCCGGGTTCCGGGCTTTTTTTTTCGGGGGTGGGTGTGTGTATGTGTGCGTGTGTGTGTTTAAGACTCTAGGTTACTTTGCTGTTGTTGAGTAGGCTGTTATTAGAGCCATTGTTAGCCACTGGTATTTATGTACTTAGGCTACGTCCTTCTAGAATTTGGAGTCATACTCTCATGTAAATTTATTGTAAGGGGAATATAGTGAAGGTATTTACCTCATTTTAATTTTTTTTCTGTTTCCTCCTGCTTCTCGTAATTTTTAAGAATGTTCTGTTTTAATTTTTAAGTAAAAAGTAAAATTTACTTTTATCATCTTTCTCATCTGTGACATTTTGACTTAGAACTGCAGTCATGTGAGTGGTGAAACTAAGTCAGGTATGACCACAGAAGAAGAGTGAAAGAATGAATGAAAGACTTTGGATGTGAAGGAAGAAAAGGTTGTAATCAAAGTCTTCAGATGACTTTTGAAAGCCTCCAGGCTTGGAGGCAGGTAGGGGCTGGAAGAGGATTAACTCGGTAGATTGATGAATTTTATCCATGTAAGTTAGAATTTATACTGATCATATAGGACAGAAAACCCCCAAACATTGACCCTACCAAATAAGTCCACAGATAGGCATTGCTGACATTGTTTTAGAAACTCAAACTCCCAAATGCTCTTGGTGATTGGTTTTTTTTTTTTTTTTTTTTTTGCGGTACGCGGGCCTCTCACTGTTGTGGCGTCTCCCGCTGCAGAGCACAGGCTCTGGACGCGCGGGCTCAGCGGCCATGGGTCACGGGCCTAGCCGCTCTGCGGCATGTGGGATCTTCCCGGACCGGGGCATGAACCCGTGTCCCCTGTGTCGGCAGGCGGACTCTCAACCACTGCGCCACCAGGGAAGCCCTTGGTGATTGCTCATGGCTGAAAAAAATTGACTGTAACTCTTAAGTTCTATGCCCGTGATCAGAGCCAGAGAAAGAATGAAGAGTGAAGGGCACAAGAGGCCCCAGCTGAGTCTCCCTATGTAGCATTCCTGAAAGCCCCACACGATGACTTCTGTTTACATTCCTTTGACCAGAATGGTATCACGTGGCCTCTCTTATTTCCGGATAAGTCTAGAAAATACTGGATTTCATCTGGGTCCTTTGCTATCCCAAACCAAATTAGGGTGCTCTAGTAAGGAAGAAAAAGAGAATAGATAGTGGGCAGACAACTAGAAATCTTGGCAGCAATCTCTGAAAGAAAGGGAGACATTCTATATTTAGAAAAGAACACAGTCTTTTTGTGTCCTTGCTATAGAACGAGTAGAGTGCGAAAAATTGCCTGTGTGCTGGTTTCCCAGTGGAGTTTCATAGAGAAATAAGAATTGTTCCCTTCTGCATATTAAGCAGCTCTCAAATATATTGTCCATGCTCATCTAGCAATGACCATAGTCCCTCAGCAGTGCGGTTCTATTTTTAGCAATGAAGTAGGAAAAAAAAAAAACCTCAGAGGGGAGAGGCTCCAAGACTGGTTTTCACTTCTGAAAATCAATGTATAAAGTGTAAGTGCCTCACAGGCTCTACAAAAATAGAGTGCTTTGGTATAACATTTCTTGAAGGCAAGTAAATATAAGTCCAAGTATCCAAACAGGGCAAACGAAGCAGGTTTTCACCTATAAGAGAAGCCATGAGTATTTATTCTTTGCGAAGCTCTTTCAATATCGAGGATGGAATTGAGTGTTTACTATATAACTCTGATAATGCAATTTGTTGGCTAAATAAAACTGGAAGTAGAATTTAGAACTCCTCATCTCTAAATGGTATATTTTATTTTAGGAATATTTCACATTTAGGAATATTGTTCACTTCAAGATCAGATTGGGCTTCCCTGGTGGCGCAGTGGTTGAGAGTCCGCCTGCCGATGCAGGGGACACGGGTTCGTGCCTCTGTCCGGGAAGATCCCACATGCCGCGGAGCGGCTGGGCCCGCGAGCCATGGCCGCTGAGCCTGCGCGTCCGGAGCCTGTGCTCCGCAACGGGAGAGGCCGCAACAGTGAGAGGCCCGCGTACCGCAAAAAAAAAAAAAAAAAAAATCAGCAGATTTAATGGTGAGCATCATGAAACCGTAATCAGTTGAAAGAAATATATTACTTAGATCAGACCCTTTTAAGGTTTCACGTGGTTTTATTTATTTTAAAATGGGAATTTAAGAATATCGTAGATTTTAAACAATTATAACTGTATTTCACACTTGAGCAAAATGTTCAGATCCTTTTCATTATGCAAATTTCACATGTTGTTGAGGACAGATTTCAAGGTTATACTGCAAGAGCAAACATTAGTAATAGCCAACTATTAGAAAGTGGGATAAAGTAAGGCCATAGAATATTTATGTCCCCAGCCATAGGAAGTTTAGAATTGATTGCTCGAGACAAGCACACACATGACTAAATTTGGTTTCTGTTTTCCTCTGGTCCTCTCCGTTAATTCAAGAATGTAGAACTGATCACTGTTGAGATACTTTGTTTTCTTTAATATTTATCAAGGTTTTTGCCTTCAAGTTATTCATCACAAAGGGATTCCTTCTGTTTAGTAGATGTCTCTGTACATTAACGTGTGGTTTTGTCTTTGTGGAACCCTCCAGATCACATTGAATAATTAACTGGACAGATAATATTGAAGAACTAATGAGCTAGAGAGTGTTTTAAAAGATTTCACTCTTGAAAACAGTACATGAAATTTCTGGGGCATATAACTTAAACATGCATTAAAAGCTAAGCGATACATGAAACTTTTCCTGAGGAAGGAATAATTTCTAAGTAGTTTCTAGATGATAGTGTAATCCACAGTCTTTTGTATGCACCAGGGAACTCTGGTTAAGAAAAGGTCACGGAGTCAGTATTTCCATTTCTAGGATAAGCAGTTGTATTAGAGAATGCTATGCGAAGGAAGTGAAATCTTGTGTGTAATTAACACACGATTTCCCTGGTTGGGCTCTGAGCACTTTAATTTGTTTCCTAAACAATAACATAAATAAATAACCTTTGAATTCAGGCTTTTATTTCAGACAGATGACAGCCCTGAAATGACCACTTCTGTTTCTCATTTCTCGTCAAAATCCTGCTGAGGACCCAGTGATTCAGATTGCCAAGAACTTCTACTTTGCTTAAATCCAGTTGTTCTCCTTCCTTTTTAAAATACTGTAGTTAAACCCTGGAACAATAATGGAGCCCTGTCTCTGGGGATTGAATTATGTTTAATTGGGAAGGAAGCACACTACCTCTTGTTCAAGTTCATAAAGTAAGACTGTCCATTAGGAGACGGTGCAGGCCACTTGGAGCCAAGTTTCAGGACAGCCTGTTAAGAGGAGATTCATTGAAACAAATCAGAGTATTTTATAAAGCATGTCTTGTAAAAGGCCATTCTAGGTGGACAGCTGGGTTATGCCTGTATTTTCAAGCTGTAGCAGCATTATATTAGAAGGTGAAGTACACCCTTATCCATAAAATAATGGCTTTTGTAAAGGTGATGAGAGTGGGAAGTTCCATTTTTTCCCCAGGTGTATACCGTGTTCACAGTTCAGTTTTTGACCTGGGTACTGCCTACTCCGTATTCCCTATCAGTCCCTTAGCATCAGTGTTTCATCGGTCCCTCTCTAATGTCAATGAATATGAGGAAGATTTAGAACAGACATTCGTTCTGTTCTGTTATGTTGACTTCCATGTACAGTGTTCACAATTAATTATGAATATACAGTGGGCATTATAAATATCCTAAAGTCCATTGGGAGTCTCATTTTCTGTGGATGAGAATTTTAATATCACATGTTGACACCAATGTTGCTCTTTTTGGGTTGTTTAACTAAAATAGGTCATTTTATGAAAATTCTTAAATGTGGACTTTTGATCAGGAAAATGTATTTCTGTGTTTTCAAGATGTCAAATGGTTGCCTTGAAGTTCATATTTTTAGATATGAACGGCAAATTCCTAGTAAAACGTACAGTGTTGTAGGATGCTGCTTTGTTAGTTAATGGAAGGATACCTAGTTGTGTTGTTTAAAGATACCAAATTGGTTTACTACAGATTTGACTTCTGTTGTGCTCACCTTGATGAGCATCACAGTAGTATTCTTTTGTGCCTAAAATGATGCATTATAATCCCATCGGTACCTGTGCCAACCAATAAATTATTAATAAGGTGATGTGATCATGCTAATGAAGCTACTTTATTAGACTTTGATGGATTTTATGCTGGAGATTGTGGTGAGGCCTTTGAAATATAGAGAGTATTTTCTCCCAGGGCAAATCTTCTAGCTTCACTGAAAGCTTCCCTGAAAACTCTTCATTACTCACAATATTGCTCGCCTATTTTCTAATGACATGATAGTCACTTTCACAGAAACATAATAGTCTGCAAGTCAAATGTTTAATTTGCTGCTGCAAAAGAATTCACAATAGAATTCTCAGTGTGGGGTTAATTACACAGTAATGAAAGAGTAAACCTATTGGGAAAATGCTCTGAGTAACATTGCTGTGTTTTCTCCTGATAAAGATGTGCATGCTTGTTTCATTTTCTATTCTGGGAAATTCAGAACTAAGAGAAAATATTGAAAAGGTATGTGCGCAGACAGCGAAGTTCTTATCTTTTGTCGACACTGTGAAATGTGTATATTATATTACAAAAGCAATCATTAATAATTAGTAATGCATAAAGATGTAATATTCTGTCATAAACAGTATAAAGTAGTACATTATAAGTAATTGATAATATATTCCAAAGAAAGAAATTGCTGATCTTAAAAAAATAGTACGGCAGTCATTCAAAATTGTCTCCATGTTTTGAATTTCTACAAAGAATAATATACCCTTACTTTCTTTGACTATAGTGTCTACAGCTAGCTATGTTATTGTAGGTTTACTCCATATGTCAAATCATTCACTGGATACTTTAAATATGGTATCTTATTAATTAAACCTTTCAAAAATTTTATGAGATAGGTAGTAGTATTGTCCCTATTTTATTAGGTGAGGAAAATGACATATAAAGAACATGAAAGGATTTCCTGTGTGATAGGATTCAGAGTCACATCCTTCTGTCTGGAAAGGATTTGTTCTCATTCTCTATATCATACTGTCATCTATGTCAGTTCATGTGTTGATATATTGAAGTTTATATGAAAGAGGCTTGAAAGTTCAAAGAGAGAAACATCTAAATGTGCTCATCATCCTGTGAGGACAGTGGCTAATATAATGGCACAGTGTTAGACTTACTGTAAAACTACATTAATCAGGACAGTATAGTATAGGTGTGAGGATAAACAAAGAGACCAAGACAACAGAACAGAGTCCAGAACTAGATCCACCATATATATGGTCAGTTTATTTTCAACAAAGGCACAAATGTAATTAAATGGGGAAAGGAAAATTGTGTCAACGACTGGACCTAGAAAATTGGATATCTGTATTGAAAAGAAAATATTCACATGACATATATCTGGCAAAAGACTTTTATCTGGACCATGTAAAGAGCTCCTACAAATCAATTATAAAAAGACAACATCATTAAGATGAGCAAAAGACTTGGAGAGTTTATAAAGATAAACAGATGGCCAGTAAGCACCCAAAAATTGTTCAGTATCGTAACTCAACAGTTATATGTAATTTAAAACAAAATGAAATGCAGCTACACACTAGAATTGCTAAAATTAAAAAGGCTAACAATATCAAGGGTGGGTGAAGATGTGGCAAGCTGAATTCACATACTTTGCTGGTGGAAATGAAAAAGGATACGAAAATTTTTCAAATCTGTTGGGTTGTTTCATACGTATGTATGTTTCATTTTCCTTTCTGCCAGCTTTGTTGATATATAATTGACATAGGACATTGTGTAAGTTTAAGATGTACAATGTGATGATTTGACACACATATCTATTGTAAAACAATTACCACCATAAGGATAGTTAACACATCTGTCATCTCACATAACTATTATTTTTTTGTAGTGAGAACATTTAAGATCTATTTTCTTAACAACTTTCAAGTATATGATACGGTAGTGTTAGCTATATTCATCATGCTGTGTATTAGATCCCAGAACGTATTCATCTAATAACTGGAAACTTGTGCTCTTTACCAACAAGCATACGGTTACCCTCTCACCTATCAATTCCACTTCTAAGTATTTACTCAGTAGAAATAAAAACATATGTTCACAAAAACTTGTAAAAACATGTTCGTAACAACTGTTTTCAGAGAGCTGGAAGCTGGAAACAACCCAAAATCCCATCAACAAGAGAACGGATAACCAAATAGTGCTATATTTATGTAAAATAATACTACTCAGCATTGTAAACAACTACTGATGTGCACAACAGAGATTAATATCAAATATCATTATATGAGCAAAGGTAGGCAGACATAAAAAATAGATACATTTATATGAAGTTCAAGAAGAGGAAATGACCATGTATAATAGAAGTCTGTCTCAGGGGCAGTATTATCAATGTTTAGTGAAGTTTTATTTAGCTGATGGTTATGGGTGAAAGTATTTTTCAAAAGTCATCTGACTGGATACTTAAGATGTTTAAATTTTATTGCGTGTAAAATATACCACAAGAATTTAAACTGCTTTGTAAGAAATGACAAAATAGGCAATATTTTATTTCTTAAAAAATATATATCTTATTGTTTTAAAGTTGACATATACCTTAGACTCCCTGCTGTCAAATCGTGCTTACCAGCTTGGAAGTAGTTTGAGAAGTATCTCTCCTATCTCTTTCCCTTGAAGGATTAGACTCTTGATTGATTTTAAGTGGACAAATTAGGAAACCTTAATTATTGGGTTTTACAAATGGAGAATGACCAGAGGACTTTGATTTTTTTTTTCTTTTTAAATATGTAAAATATTTAACCAGCTCAAATGTCAAAACCATATGAAAGGTACACTCAGAGAAAACTCAGTTCTGTCTGTATCCACTCCAGCTTACCCTAACCCATGTAAATAATCATGTGTTTAGTTTGTGGTATATCCTTCCAATGTTACTTTTTACAAAATTAAGTATATGTGTATGTGCATTCCTATTTCTCTTCCTTTATAACACAACAATTATTGTACTTTGTGCTCTCTTCTGCATACTGGTTTGTAACTTACCCTGGAAATCTCCCTAATGTTTGTACATAAAGATTTCTACCTCTTTCTTTTTTACAGTTTCATAGTTCTCCACTTGGTGACTGTTCCATAGTTTGTTCAAAACCATGTCCTTTCTTAATAGATTCTTGGTTTGTTTCCAATGTTTTGCTATTTCAAATAATAATGCAGAGACTCTTCTTCATATGTCGTTTATATTTGTGGAGTATATTTCCATACTATCAAGAAGTTGTCTTGATTATATTTCCCAAGTGCTTGTTTGTATATATACAAAGCTTATAGATTTTTTATATTTATAGATTTTGATTTCTTTTTTTTGAAATTTAGGTCTATTATTATAGCACCTGGAAATAGAGACAATTTAATTCTTCTTTCCAATTCTTATATTTCTGTTTTTTCTTATATATTTGCTTTGATTAATACCTCCAACTCAGTGTTTAATAGATATGTTGATAATGGCTGACTTTAGCAGGAAATCTCTGTTAGATTTGAGAACAGGCATCTAGAGCTTTCACTCCACCATTATTGCCTGGTTTAAATTATTAGCTCAAAGCCTCTGAAGGAATTACCACATAGGCCATATAATAGAAAGTCTCTGCTAGGTTTTCTCTTTTGATGATCAAAAAATACCTAGTAAAAATGTTTTCCTAATCTATCTCTACGTGGATCAATTTGTTACTCTTCAGGATCTTAAACCTTGCAACTGCAGGACGTTGCTACTTAAACCTTGCTACTCTCAGGACATTTTCCTGTAAATACTAAGTCCTACACACTCACCTTTCAACAGTAAAATATACATTTTATGATTGAATTCCTGACTTTTTCCAGTGGTACAACCTTCACATGCAATAAGTCTGATCCAACCCAAAATACCTTCATCAATCCCTTCTGGTGCCTTAATTAAATGCAGCTCCACGTTCTTGTCTGATCTGTGCTGAAGCAGGATACAACAGAATGCTCTTTAGTATAGACTGGTCACATACAAACGAGTTTCACATAATTTTAGGAAAGGTGGCCGAGCTACTACGTCAATCTTCTAATTTTGTAATGTCTGACTGGGTTGTTATTTCTTTGGAAAATGTAGTCAAACTGTGACAAAAGTGGAAGCTTTGCAGCGCAACTGTTAAGAAATAGGTGGATTGGGTAGCAGAAGGTTGATGAAACCACGCGTGTAGAAATGGTTCTAAACATCTGAGACTCTCAGTAGAAAGAAGTCTCTGTTTCTGTAGCCTCTGATTTAGTCTGTCTCACATGGAGGGCGTAATGAAGGAAAGAAACTACTGCATTCTAAATTGTGCAGAACAAATCCCTAAAAGGGAAGTGACTGGATCTTTATTGCTTTGGAGACCAAAAAGACAGTGTACTTTGAAGTTAGTTCCTATAGTTAATCTGCTTTGCTTGATGTAGAAGCATCGTGTGAACTCATTGCCATATGAATAATACATAGCAGCAGTCACCTCCATTATCAGAATGTTTTTATGTATTCATAAAGTATATTTTTCTATGACTAAAGGAAAAGCAGCAGATTATTAAACTTCCAGTTTTATTTTAAGATCTGCTGTGCCTCTTCAATTTATTCCACATTTTTGTTTTAAAAAATTGCATTGATAAGACATTATTACAAAAGAAGCAATTTAGAAAACACTGATCGTTCCTTTTCCTTTCGCCTCGTTTCATTTCATGTTTTGAGCACAGTTTGTCAGTTCATACAGACTGTGATTGAAAAAGGGGCTTCTAATCTTCCTTAAATAGTTTTGCTCTGAGTTTATAATGGATGGATCAGAGAAAGAATGTGATAAAAACAGTTATTTTTTATGTAACATACTGATGAGGGGTTGAAAGGGTTGCTGTCTCTCATTTTGTTTTTAATTGTTTTTCAGTCCTGTACAAAACTTGAAATACTTAATGCTACAAGACAAATATTTAGATTGACTGTGGTTTTTTAAGTTGATTCAAGGATTGGTTTTATCCTATGTACCAGATTAAGGCTTGAGTAGGAATAAAACTTGTTCTTTTGCGATAGCACAGACAAGGATGAGGTGAAACAGGCAGCTAAGTCTCCATTTAGACCCTTAGGTATTCCTAAAATATTGACGGGGAAGTCAGTGTTGAATTGCCCATGACAACTTGAATTTTGACAGTGCCCATTAGTTAAGTCTGTCTGGTCCATGTTTCCGTTAGTGCACACTTTCTGCCTGCAGGATCTCACTGAGCGTTTAAACAGTGTTCCTCTGAGACGCAGAAAGGATACACCTGGCTGTGGCAGAGAATGTGGGCATCCAGCTGAGAGCTCAGAGGTGCCATTGGACCCTACCCATCAGCTCATGGAGCACTACTTGGGTCTTCCCAAGGTTTATTTGAAATCTTTGAGACTGTTGCACCTGATAAAAAAGCATCTATGGACGGAACGTACCTGGGAAGAAGACGTCCTTCCTTTCCAGGGCCAAGGCAGAAAAAGTTATTGTCTCCCAGGAGTTCCCTTTACAAGTCTGTGATCTATGATTAAGGATATTGAAATTATATATTGTGGTTTTGTCCTCTACTATCACTCATTGTTTATAAATAAGAACAAGAACAGATATTTCTTAAGCATTACTATGTTCTAGATATAATCTCCTTTAATCGCTCAACAAACTTTTATGGTAAGTACTACTTAGTACTTCCATTTTACAGATGAGAAAATTGAGGCTTTGACAGGTTGAATGATTTGTCAAAACATGCAGAGCTCCTATGTGGTGTGGTTGAGCTTTTTGCTAACCTTGGAGCCTAGACTCTTCATTATGCTATGCTTCTTCAGAGCTGGGAAATCGTAGTATAAATACATTTGGCTTTAAATCATGGTAGTAATCTTATTGCTTAAGGCATTTAAATCTAAATTGACTCCCCCAAAGACTTCTGCAGATGTTGTCCCAAACTACGATGATGTTTCAGACCAGCGAGCACTAAAAATTTTAATTCAACCAAACAGTAAATTCTAGGAATCAGGGAATCTTTTTTATCTTGCATACCATTTTATTCCTGGTAACTAAGAGTGTCCTGGCCATTCTTAATTACAAAGATAATTGCTGAATTGAAATAAATTGAATTGAATTAAAGTCATAGGCTTTTTGTTGCGGTTTGGGCAGACGCTTTTGGAAACTTTGCAATGAGGTTAAAAGAAAGGAAATTAAAAAAATAATTACATAAAAGGATAGCATTATGTAGAAACAAAATTCCTGTCTTGTGTGTCAATCATCCTGTAACACAGAAGCTGTCAGCTCCTGGGGATAACCCCTCATACACCTTCTGGGACAGAACTGCATTCACATAGAACTTGTGATCAACCCTGATGACAATGAGCATGTATTAAATGGGTAGAGATGCTCCATTTTCTCCAAGTCAAGGTGAGGTCTAAGGGCAAGTATGCTGGGACTTACATCGGTGTCACTATGATGAGAACAGGAGAAAGAAGGGAGAATTTCTGCCTCATTTTTTAAAGATCACATCAGTACATTATACAATTCTGTAGATCTGCTATTTAATCCATCTTTTGGAATCACAAATGAAAACTGGTAATACATGTGATGGGGGAAACTACACATAGAAATGAAGTAACATTAAATTCTCTATTTTTTGGAAAAAAGATAGTAAAGAAAATTTCCTGGAAAACAAATTTAAAAACTCTATGTGATAAAATTAATATATGTAAGATAGAGAGCTCAGCTTTAAATGTCTGTTTATTTACAAACTTCTTTATGTACCCCTTTAAGGTAATACTTGCTTTATAGTACTTTTATAGAAGTTCTAGTCCAAAGAGGAAGGTCAAAATAAGAGACAAAAGTTAAAACTAAGAAGTGAATCAAAGTGTTTTGACTCAAACTTTTCTATTTTTAACAGTATATGCTGCCTCTAAAGGGAGTAAAGGGAGTAGGATAAGATAAAGAGAAAAAAGGGGGGACCAAGATGAGAGAAATGGAATTTCCAAACATCTGTATCCTGGGATTCTTTTGTCTTTAGCAATTTTGACTAATATCTGGGCATCTGCATTTCTGCGTTCGTCTTCTTAAGGAACATTATGGCACTCAAATCTTTGCGATAATTAATGGCAAAGAGCTTTATAGGGTATACTTTCTGTTATTTTTTTTGTGTTCTCCAGCGATTCTTAAAATGCCATTTAACACAGAGGCTGTTTTAAGTGTATTTGTAAGAATGCAGGCGTGTGGAAAAGAGAGGTCATTCACAGATTTACATAAAGTGTTTGTGCTTAGGAAGTCCTCTCTTATGAAGGTTAATAAGCAGGGTTTAGTGGAATTGATGAATGGGAAGAATGGCCCTTTACCGGGTTCTCCACAGAATGCATATCGAGCTCACCTCCCTTTACTCCAGTAACAAGCTCTTCCCTGAAAATAAAAATCTGTACACACACTTCTGGTGATGTATTTGCCCCTTTGAAATATTTTTCATGTGGTTGAAGTAGTGGTGAGTAAAAACTACCTAGGCAATAAAACCTTTTATTTAATTTCCTGTAATAATTTCTCTCTAGAAAGAGAGAGACAGAGAGATAGACAGTGGAGAGATAGGCAGAGACAGGGTGATATATGAGTAATAGCTTAACTGTAAAGAACCTATTGGGTAATGGACGAGATAAATAACAATTTATGTTCTAACTTTAGTTTCACCCTACCATGAACATATGTGAAATATGTCTTATTTATATATTTTACTTTATTCTTCATGTGCTTGTTTTTTAATTCTTAGATTAATTCCTACTATAAATGATCTCAAACTCCAAGATATTTTTATGCAGTTTTGAAGGAACTGTTTTCACCCCACCTCTATTACATTAGATAAAAGGTGGCATCATATTTTGAGAGAGAGCTAATATGGTATATTGGGAGTACAGCTAGCCAAGAGTTTAGGATTTGCTTCACCCGTATACAGAATCCTAAACACACGAACTTTCTGAGTCCTGATTTTCACAAAAAACTGCTCTGAACATCCAGACAGGGACCCATAAGTTTTCTCAATGATTTATAAAATTCCTCCTTAAAATTGGTGAGTCAGTATTTAGTTCCGGTTGAACTTTTAAAATATCTTATAGCTGTGTACCTTGAATAATTTCTTCTTTTTCAGATTTTTTTTAATACTTTAAGTATAAAAGAAATGCAGTGACATTTGCTCTACTGTGTATGTCCTAAGACTTCATTAAATGCAAACTATGAGACAGAATCTTAACTCATAGGCATTTTCTGGTCATATTTCGCTCATCTACTCATTCCAGGAAAAGTTGATCTGGAAGAGATGAATCGTTGGTTTTTCTAAAGTATTTAGAGAACGCAGCGTGGATATTTGTGTGTATGTGTGTACATATGTATGTATGTATGTATCTATGTATCTATGTATGTGTGTATTATTTAAGTGGCTGTTTGTTGCTATGTTATTAGTGTCCCTCTGCAAGCACAGTTATTTTGTAGAGCTAATTTCATAGCCTTATGTCACAGCAGATCCCTTGGCATGATTAGAACAACAGATTTCCATTTTCTGAACAGCAGCTCGTGAACTTGAGGGCCATCAATAGGTCGCTTATCAATTTCCTTCTCATTTGACTAAAGAAGCAGGTCTGTTCCCTGCTTTATTGCATAGAATGGGACATTGGGTTACTTTTTCATGACTTTGGACACTCTGATTCTTACTTACGACTCCCAGTTGGTTATCTTTATTTTCCTTCTGTATGGTTTTACAAATGTGTCATAATTTTAAAATAAATCTCATATTCCTGTATATAGTGTAAAAGGACGATTTGTATGTAGACCTCTTCTTCCTGTGAGTTTTCTGAGAATCATATCTCTCATCTTTTAGTTGGAACCAATCCTCATGAAGTTCTTAGGAGTTTCAAATGATAAGCTGTGTGTGTGTGTGTGTGTGTGTGTGTGTGTGTTTGAAAGAACTCTATGGATTAAAGCCCTATACACACGTAATGAATTTTCATTAGTAATCTACAAAACAGTATTTTTAGCTCTTTGTATATATTCCTGTGTACATTTATAGTTTGGAATTAAAATATGGTGCCCTTGCAAAACTATAATGTATAATAATTATCGTTAAACTTCCAAACTGTGACGCAGAAGAAAAATCTATAATAATTTGGGTGAGCTTTTTTTAAAAACTTTTTTTTGGTATCTTGGAAAAGCAAAACATATGATTACTAAGATATTTTTCAGAGAATTTGGCAATGTTCAATAAAGCAGAAAATGTATTTTTAGAATAAAATGCTTAATGTTTAATTCATCACAAATACAAAAGAAACTGAAGGTTCTCAATTCAAATCAGTTATGACAATTTTATTATGAATAATATTTCCAAAAGGTGGCATGCTTGAGATATATTTTGTACCAAACAGACTTACAGTAGGCAAAGAATAGAAGCATATTATCAAAAGACTATTATCAAAGTTATCTATTTTTCTTTCAAATTTTTGTATAAGTTTTATGTAGGTTATAAAAGTTATCAGTTTTTTCTCTTGATTATTAAAGCTCAACATTTCAAGACAATCCATCCATCAGTACTTTTAACTGATTAATTGAAATTTTATATCAGCAGTGTTTAAATTTTCCAGTGGGCTCTCCGATTAATATAGATATTCCATTGCCAATAAAATCTCTACTTAACGATGCCATAAAAATGAATTAATGTTGGAAATCTATGTCATTCAATAAGAATTTAATGTGATATAAATATAGAGTTAGCAAGAGTTAGCAGGTGGCAATACCTAATAATAAAATATTTTCCTTTTGGACTACGCAGAATCACTTGTGTAATTCACAATGATAGAAGCTGTATTAGGTCTGTGGTTCACAGCATGTGTTCTTATTGCCTATCAATAAATCATTCAACCCTTCTCTTCCTGTAGCATCACGGTTATTTTTTGTGTTTGTGTGTGTGTGTGCTTATGTGCGTAATGTCACAATTAGAAACAGTATGTCCTTAATGTTTGAGAACAGTAACATATTTCTTCCTCTTTTTGGTCAATCAATTTCTAAGCTTTCTATGGACTATACTCCAAAAGTTAATTTATTTGGAAATTTAAATTTATTTTTTCCATAGAATCAGCAGTATTAAAGTTGGATGAGGTCTCATGCTGATTTCATGAACTTCCTTCAATCATAATGCAAATAAAATACTGTGCAGTGGAAATTTTAAAAAAATGTAGACATCTACACTGTTGTAAACTAGTCAGTAATCACTAGTTATTCACCAGAAAATTTACTAGGAAACTAGTGAAGTGATATTTAAACTCGTTTTTCAAAGTATTGTGCCTGCTAGTAGCTGATCCAACCTGTTTGGATCGTTGCCTCTGATTGCCTCAAATAACATTAGAATTGAGGTGGATTTGGGGAGGCCCGGAGGAGCAATTCTCTCTGTAGAAGAAAAGAGAGAAGGTTTGGGGAAGGTCAGAGTTTAGTGATTGGGCACCCAAGGGTTCTGAAGGAACAAGCCAGGTCGTCAAAACTCAAGCCTGGAACAAGAACTGTGAAGTCTTGGGGGATGAAAGAAAAACTCAGAAACCAAATGTGTGTAATCTGAGTGAGAAAGCATGAAACGGGCTTCCCATATGACATGTAGTGAGAAGGAATCAGGCACCCTGGGGGCTTTTTCCTCAACCTGGAATTGGAGACATGGTGGTGACCACTGGCTGTCCAGCAGCTGCTCTGTGAACTCAATCCAAGAGAAAGGACTTCTAGAATTCTGATTACCAGCTTTAGTTCCTTTTCTATGTATCTTCTGCAACATACCCTATAGCCAAACCTCAAATCCATAAACCAGTGTGGTTAATTCTAGTAGCTCTAATATGAAGTATTCAGACATTAAACATTTGATATATACGTGATACTAGTCCTTGGAGCTCAGTGTTAATAGTGGATACTTGTTATGGTGGATATGGTAGGGGCCTAGAAACATGGATTCAAATCAAACTGGGGGGCAGGTCATGAAAGACTTCAGATGGTAACAGTGCTTTAGCTGAAATTCGAAGGAAATAGTCTTGCTAATGACATTGCAGCTGATGTGTGCTGAGGTGTTAGCCCCTCTGCCTGACTCAGTTGAGAAATATTGTATAGGACTAATTCATAGCAGAAAGGATAAAGAGAAGGCTGCAGATTCCAGAGGTATTTAAGATTTTGGGTGTGTGTGGCTAGGAAGAGAAAGGAGTTTAGGATGTGGCCTAGATATCCCACTAGTACAGGCATATCTTTGTTTTTCTCTTTTACAAATTTGTGCAATAGAGTAGGAGGGGGGTGTTCTGGGGGAAGTTACTGGACTTCTGTTTGGACACAGAGAATTTGAGGTGGCCATGGATTATGTATGAAAAGAAATTCAATATGAAGTTGGAAATGCATGCTCAAAATTTGTATCTAGATGCAGGTATAGATTTGGAACTCTCTCCTTCAAGTCAGTATTGATCATGGACACTCCCGTTGTTTTTCTTCTATAATGGCTAAAGCTGATCTTCCCCACCCCATCCACGTATACCTCATCATTAGCTTTCCTTATCACAGACTGTGTCAGATCTGTTTATTTCCAGTTGTTCAATCCAAGAACTTGAGTTTTCCTTGACTCCTACCCACACTTAGTTGGTAAGGCAGTCCTGTTGACACTACCCAAAATATACCCAGAGTCCAAACAGTTCTCATGGTACCCACTTCCTCAGCCCTCCCCAATCATTATTTCACATCTGGATTATTACAGTAGCTCTCCTTCGTTCATCAGCGTCTAGCTCTTTTCTACTATGAACTAGTCTCAGTATAGCAGCCCGAGTTATCATTTAAGTAAAAGTCAAATTACAGATACCCACAAGGGAGTACCTTCACCACTTTCCACTGTCTGGTCAAATGTCACCTTCTCAAGGGGACCTGCAATATTTGAAAATACAATCCATCCAAGCCGTTTTCTTTTCCTCTACATTTTCTTTTCCATATAACTTATCACCTTCTATCATATATAATTTATTTATACATAACTTTAAAAATAACTGCCTCTTCCATTAAAATGTAAGCCACGTAAGGCTAGCGATATTGATACTTTTCCCTTTTTTTTTTTGATATATATCAGGCACCTAGAATACTACCTGACACATAGTAAGTGCTTGATAATTATTTGTTTTATTACAAAATAAAGATCGAATGGTGCTAATACTTTTTAAGTAGTGTGCTTTTTCCCTGGTGGAGTCAGATATTAATGTAATCAAAAGAAAAGAATAATTTTAGAAAAACTAATTTTGGAAAATATAAAGAAGAAAATATACGTTTAGATAAAATATGAATTGAAGGTTTTCAGAGCAATATAAACAAAACTGATAGGAAACACAGTTTGTGAAGACAGTAAGGGTTATTCATTGTGTGGATATTCACTTCTTAACAGGGGAAGAGTTTTTTACCTTTTTTTTTCTTTTTGGCCATTATACTCTGCTATATTGAGTAGTTTTCCATTAAAAAGCTTCTTGATTGATCGTCAGTGGACAAGCTCAAATCCCTCTTATCTTTAAATAGCCTTCTAGGCAAACAATAACTAAGGAGAGAAAAAGAAAGCTATATGGGACAAAACAATATTTTGTAGTAGTTGGGTAATTACTGCCTTTGGTAGTTTCAGTAAATTCAGTTTTCTTTTTTGCTTGAAAAAAAGAATTCCTTGATATTAGTTCTTTAGAAGTACTGGATAGAATAGTATGGTCAGAAGAGGAAAATACCAAAGTGAATCACATATAACAAGTATACATACAAATAGGTAAGAAAACAGTGAAATATTTTGTTTGTTTGTTTTTTGCGGTACGCGGGCCTCTCACTGTTGTGGCCTCTCCCGTTGCAGAGCACAGGCTCAGGATGCGCAGGCCCAGCGGCCATGGCTCACGGGCCCAGCCGTTCCACGGCATGTGGGATCTTCCCGGACTGGGGCACGAACCCGTGTCCCCTGCATCGGCAGGCGGACTCTCAACCACTGTGCCATCAGGGAAGCCCAACAGTGAAATATTTTAAACAGCTAAACAATACCCTTTTATAAATTAAAAACACTGACTTTAATTCTGATATTTATAGGTTCAGTATTTATTGTCATTAACTCAAAAGCTACGAGCAAGTGTTTTATAATTCTAACTCATTTGGTATTAAAAATATACAAATTTCCCTGTTTCCTTTTCTCATCCTGAATAATCATCAGTTTGGGAATCTGAACTAGCCAAAATTTCTATTAACATCTAAGGAAAATGCTGCTTTTCTTCAGTGCTGTAGAAATAATGCTATAAAACATATAATTGCTAAAGTTAATAATAAACTGTTATAAAATATTTAATTAAATGTTTTACATATTTTTAAAAGTATATAGTGTTGATAGCTTGTCAGTAGTCCTGCAGAGGAAACAAAGCTGAAAACAATTTAAATTATAGTCAACCTTGAGTACAGATTTGCTTTTATATCATTTGTTCATTAATTAGGCTAAGAAGGACAAACTTGTTTTGTCCTTTCATTTTATTCAGCAAATTTTGAAAAGATACTCTGTTTCTATATTGTATTGGCTTATGCTTTAAAATATATTTACCTTGAAAATTTTTTCTTATTTTGTTAACTGCTCATGTTTTTTTTTTTTCTCATTTTCACCCACCGTCCTTGAATTTCTTACAATTTGATTCTGAAAATACTTCTGTTCGAACAAATGGCTCTAAACTGGGTGCAATTTTCCTCCCAAGGAGCATTTAGCCATATTTGGAGACACCTTTGGTTGTCAGAGTTGGGGGCAAGGGGTGCTAATGGCATCCAGTATGTAAAGGCCGGATGCTGCTAAATTTTCTGTAATGCACAGAATTTTCCATCCCAGCATGTCAGTGGTGCCAAGGTTGAGAAGCACTTATTGACACTTACTCTGCACAGTCTTCCTACCAGTCTAGATTCTTCTACCTCTTTTGATTTTATTGAATTCATTCACTTTTTTTTTTTTTTTCTTTGCGGTACGTGGGCCTCTCACTGTTGTGGCCTCTCCCGTTGTGGAGCACAGGCTCCGGACGCGCAGGCTCGGCGGCCATGGCTCACGGGCCCAGCTGCTCCGCGGCATGTGGGATCTTCCCGGTCTGGGGCATGAACCCGTGTCCCCTGCATCGGCAGGAGGACTCTCAACCACGGCGCCACCAGGGAAGCCCTACTTTTGTTTTTAAATAGCTAAATATTTTGTTTTGGTTTTTATCCCCCAAAATTCCAATGAACACCTACAGTTTGGAAACACTAGTGTAGTTACTACTATCTGCTTTTAAAACACTGCAAGTGGTCCAATCTCCCCATCAGAACAAGTAGAAGCACAGTGTTAGTTCTAAGGATAAAAAGCATGGACATTTACTAATTTAATATTTACTACAGAGCACTTTGTGTTTACTGATAGTTTTGCTTCGTCACTTTAAGCCTTTTTAAATCTTATTATCAACATATATTATTAAAGTAGGTTCATGTTTTTAGTCCAATTTCATTTTAAGGATCGACTAATACATTTGAAGTTTGTAACAGCACATTTATTTATATATAGGATATATATATCCTCTTTATAACTGAATTTTTCTCAATTCTTATTAACATGGATATTTTGAAAAAACTGATGTAACCCTATTTGCTTTTTTAAATACACACGCACGTTTGTATTTTGGCTGTCTGTTTACGGGGTGGTAAATATACGTGTGTATTTTTAGGACATAAGGTTGAATTCAAATCTGTGACTCCATATAGCAGTTCTCACACCCCCTTGACATTTAATGCCCCTGTTAAACTTTCTATCACTTCTGAAATTTTATGGTTGTTTTTGAGAATAGTAGCGTATAATGTTTCTCTCCTTTCCTAGGTAATAAGTTCCATGAGAACTGGGACTCTGTGACTTTGCTCAGTACTGTAACGTGTATCATATACAATTCTTTAAAGAATGCCTGACATATCAGTATATTCAATATATGTTACTTGGGGCTTCCCTGGTGGCGCAGTGGTTGAGAGTCCGCCTGCCGATGCAGGGGACACGGGTTCGTGCCCCGGTCTGGGAGGATCCCACATGCCGCGGAGCGGCTGGGCCCGTGAGCCATGGCTGCTGAGCCTGCACGTCGCAGCCTGTGCTCCGCAACCGGAGAGGCCACAGCAGTGAGAGGGCCGTGTACCAAAAAAAAAAAAAAAAAAAAAAAGATATATATATATATATATATATATATATATGTATGTTACTTGAAAACAGATGATAAGATCCCTGACTTCTAGGAATAAATAATCAATATATGGATAAAAATATGTCCTAGAAGTAGTTAGTTATTAATGCATTGCTCTGTATGATTGAGGCCCCATCCAGGAATACTCACAATAAGAAATTTAAGATACTTCATGAGCTCCACCCACTTCTTTGAGCTTAGTGTCTTGGTTCTTATCCCCCAAATTCACTTATAACTACAAGGAAATCAGCCAGTAAAGGGAATAATCCGTATATTACATATTCCCTAGACAAGGAAAAATTAAAACCCATACACTGTTTCATAAGTTCCCCAGCACTTCCATTAAGGCTTTGCTAAAATTTTGCAGTAGGGTTATAAATCTAGGATGTCATGGGAGTGTAGGTTTCACAGACGTGATGTAACTCACTCATCCATTCCTTATTCATTTAAGAATAAATTTATTATTGTATTTTAGGCACCAAGCTATGGGCTAAAACCAGTTGTTTGAGGATGGGAAGTATCCAGCTTGTTAAGGAAGAAACGTATAGATCATTCTGAGCAGTAGCAGTAATGGTAACGAATGCAGGAGTCACCTTAGTGAGTATGGAATGCATATTAACCTGGATCAGTAAGAGGGCTGATCTTGCAAAGTGCTCAGAACTAAAGTTGAAAATGTAGAGTTGAAGTAGACAGTTGAAGGATGGAGAGACCAGGCAAAAAGGTTTGGAGGCAGGATGTGAGAAGTCAGTCTTTGAGGAACTGAGGATAAAAGCTCTGTTTTCAGGTTTCTGTACCTGTCTAATCAATTGTTTAACAGGGATGTATACACACACACACACATATATGAGAAAGTGTGAGGTGGGCTGTTCAGCTGAGAATGACAATGACTTTTAATTATCCATCTTAATATGATAAGCAGAGATATATTATGTGAGCTTGATCCAGCATATTATGGTCTAATTTTCAGTTACGATAAGGTGTTTGCCAATGAGTTTGAGATTCTGCAAAAAAAAAAAAAAAAAAAATCTCAAGGATTATGAATGGCTAAAAATATTAAGACAACTTTAGAGACCAATGTTTGTCCAATGAAATTATTGGACAAGTTAACATTACTAGGTTTATAAGAATAGGTATAGGTATTATTATTCTTTATTTGATTTTTCTTTTCCAAATGCATGACCTTCATTTAGTTCTAAGACAGCTCTTCTATGTTGTTACATTTGGTTTTCCTTTTTCTCTCTCTGCCTCTTTCTCTGGCTCTGTCTCTCTCTCTTCACTCCTTCTCCCCTCCCTCCTTCTCCATTTCTCTCTCTCTCTCTTTTCCTTTTCTGTTGTTGCAGCACTGGCAGTAGCCCTATTGTAGGATTATAGACGCTAAATGTTTAGCAGTATTAGCTTATGTCCCTAGTGGGAGCAATGGAAAGGATGCAGAAAAGCTGAAGGGGACTCACAGTTCTTCTAATGTAATCTCTCACTTTCCACATCTACAGTTATTGCTACCCTAGGGGAAATTTTTATATACTGTATATGCAAATATACTCCTTAGGAAAACATATTTAAACTTCTTGTTCAATTTTCAAAATAAAACTTCTCCTTTCACATTTCAGAATAAAACAGCACACTAGTTAAGAAGTATTTATGAATTACATAATGAGTGGTCCTCATAATCTCTGATAAATATGACATATTGGGGGTCAATAAGTCCAGTTTCACTCCTGTAAGTATTGAAGTCTGCCTTCTGTTTTATTGATAATCGAAATAAAAACATAATAAATCAGTCTCTTCTTTGTGTATGGATCATATTGCCCATGAGCGCCTTTAGAAAAATAACAAGGTAATTCAGCGTAGGGCTTGGAGGTATAAAGAAGGAGGATGAAAGAGAGAACAATAATTTTGTCTCAGAAGATAGAAGTACTCTGGGAGCCGGTTTTGTCTATCACTTTTGATTGGAATACAGGTTGCCAGAGAATTTAGACATCCTTTGGAAAGCCAGGCAAAAGGAACTTAAGCTGAACATAAACAGCTTGAAAACCAGAGTTCCCAATTCCCTGGGAACCAGTAGAAATTCTCCACAAAAACTGCACTCTGTATCTGTGACTCATTTCATCATTCAGACATTTGAGACACCTGCCACAGTGCCAAACTCTTTTAACTGGGGCAAATTCAGATAAAAGTGATACAAATAAGCTACTGGCCCTCATGAAGCCACTTTTGATGGGATTGCTTTATTTTTGGATACTGTGTAAGCAAATTTGCCATTGTCCTAAATTAAGTTAGTTAGATTTAAAAAATCTAGATAGAGTTATACAGATATCTGGATAACTTGATACAAGTAAAGATACCAATTAGGGGAAGGTATTGCGCCTCAAGCTATAACCACAAGTGGCCTCAAGCCTTCAGAGAGGGTCAGGGAAGGCAAGGGACCCGCAGGCAGGAGGCCCAGAACGGGCATTTGGGAGAGAGTCGTGTTTAGTTTGGTTTTGCTTCGGTGAGAGCCTTAGCCAAATATTCTGCTCTGTTCTTGCTGTGAATTCAGCTGCCTTTCACTCCTGCCTCTTCTTTTCGACATTCATCACTCTTTGCTTCCACTCTGCAGTCCTTTCATGCTGCTTATTCAGGGGTTGTAAATTTTGAATGACTCTCATGTCTATAGCGTTTCCTGAATTGTAGATCTGGACAGTATTGAAGGGCAGCCGGGCCTCCCCAAGAGCCTGTTTTGGTTGACTAAGTTCTTCTGCTGTATTGATTTAGTATAAGAAATTCTTGAATAACGTTCAATTTCTTCATGGTTTTTAAAGGTCTGAGGCATGCACAACGGCTTTGTATTCCAGGCAAGAGACACAATGTGAAAAAAAAATAAAAACAAAACTATTGTCAGATTGTTTATACACGCAAATCTCTACAGATTGGAATTTCTTGCTGTTGGCTCCAGTAATGCCATGTCATTTTCTTCTTTGCCTGTTCACCACATTTGCTCTTATAACTGAAAAGTACCAGTGAAAAGCTAAACTGAACCAGAGAAGCTGTTATGTTATTAATTCTAAAAATGCTTCAAATCCTTCGCATTCCTTTCTTAGTTCTGTTGGTACTGGATTTCTCTTCTACGTGTCAATACCAAGACATGAAGAGAAACTGAAGAATTGAAAGGTTGACTCCCCTGCACCTCCCTACGAAAATAATTCTTGAACTCTTCTGTTTGTAACAGGAGGATATATATTTATATGTAAGAGATACTTTGGAGTTTCACTGTTCTGTTATTCAAAATATTGGGTGCATTCTCAAGCAGTTTCTTTCTCATTTATTTTAGTTCCTTCTCCCTCTCTACACAGAGGATTCTATCTTATTATTTTGACCGTTTCATCAATTTTAGAAGCCTAGACTTTTAGAACTAAGAGAATCATAGTGTAGAAATTTAGAGATCATCAGGTTTAATGCTTCCACTTTACCTGTGAGAATGGTCTTCCTTTCACTGAATATAATCTAGTAACCCTGAATGCCTCATGTTGCCTGTGCTTTATCTTATTTCTTAAGCTACTTGGAACATATTCCTCACTTGCCTGCATTTCTTTCATGTAAATCTTGATTATTTAAATCTATAATTTCATCACAGCTACTCTGTGAAACATCGGATTTATGAAATATGCCCCCCCCAAAGTAATTTATGTTGTAGTTTGCTATTTTCTTATTAGGTATTACTCCATAAAATACAAAGAAATTAACATTGGGCATATTAAAAATTAAAGATGCCTTTCTACCTATGCAAGGAGTGACTTACATATACTCATTTTGACGTCTAGTAGGTAATTCTGTGTGATTAAGATATTTTAAATGTTTCCATTTTGGTAAGTAATGGTTCTTGTAATCTCCAGATATCAGATCTTAATGTTGAAATATACGCAGCTACTGAGTTATTCCTCAAATAGTAAATATTTTATTAAAAATTGGGTGGTTCATCTACAGGTAGAGTGCAGAGAAACAAACAAGCAGAATTATTCTTTCAGTTCAGTTCATAACATCTGACCCTTGGTTTTGTTTGTAATCCTAAAAACTAACGTTAGGACAAAGGCTTGAGATAACTTGATCAGGATCCTAATCTGGGTAAACCTAAATTTGGGACTCAAGCCACACGGCAAGCAGTGGTCTGTTACATGGTATGATTTGAGTGTGTCCTTGCCCCCCAAACATAGGCTCTAAGTTAACAAATAAATTTACCGGTTTTAAAAACACTGAAGATTTTATAAAATACCCATCTTCCTGGCTGAGAGAAAGCAGGTGATATGTTTAGCTGAATGTAAACTAAACTTACGTCAGCCTTCTCATCTCTGATCATCTAGCTGAAAAAGGCTACACTGGGGAAACAGAAGTTTTGAGAGAGACAGAGAGTTGGGAGTTAAGGAGTGATGGTGATTTTGGATGGGGGTTTAATAAGAGCTGTTAGAAGGAAGCTTTAGGCATGGGGTCAGGGCTGTTCTAGACAGGGCATCACAGTGAAAGGGTTTGAATTACCAGTGAGTAGCTTGGGGCGTGGAGGCTAATTAAAGTAGAACTCTAAGAAATGATGCCGGTGGTGGGGAAGGGGTATGTGTAGTGACCCAGGACTAACTGATTTTCCTCCTGTTCTGTGACCAAATGTGAAGTAACTTCTCCTTTGAACATGGATTTTAGAGAACTCACCTGGAGGAATCTCTTCTGCCATCGATATTTGCCATCATACTCTGGAAAGTTCTAAATGTCTGACAAATGGGGGTGTTACTGTATCGTATTCATTGTAAGGAAGAGCTTCCCCGTAGGCTGTTGACAGTGAGATTCTGGTTCCCTGGGGGCTGGAGTGTAGACTGACAGGCAGACGTGTGTCTTTTTCCCTTCTGCTATCCTGTGCTTTTGTGAGGAAACCTTTCTTTCCTATCAGCTCCATTCTTGTCTCCCTCTGAGACTGGCTTTATTGTATAATGGACCACAGAACAGGGACTTTTTGATGAAGGCTTTTATCATTGATACAGAAGGTATAGACAGCACATCCCTGGGAGATTTTAGCCATTCACAGCCCTACCTACATGTGAATAGAGTAAGAAAAAGAGTTCTGGGGCCTTTAAGAAGTTTTATCACAATATTACAGATACATTGAGTTGGTATTGTTACAATTTTGTCAAATAAATGTTGAATGATAAAAATTCCAGTTGCAAAGGATCCAACATTATTAAGACTCCCTGTCAGCAAAGATGATGGATTCAGCCCAGTGCAGCTTCTCTTCACAGAAGGAATATGCTAGAATCTAGATAGATTGTAAATATCACATTCTAATTTGTTACTTTGTCACATTTTTTATATATTTATTTACTTTGCTTGCTTTATTTTTCTCTGCATAGTAGCTGTAGATGAACCATCCAATTCCTATGTCAATAGTTTATACTAACTATATGAGTTTATTTCTTCTCTTTTACTAAGGGGGTAGATTGACCATATTCCCACCATTATTTTTATTGTCTTAAACCCTACTCTCCTCTTAGTTTTTAAAACCAAAATGTTCCATAGATGCCTACTTTTATCCTATAACATCCTCAATCGTAGGCTGCATAATACTTTTAAACCTACAGGCTTAACAACCTGTGTAAGCCTATTTATAATTTTCAACATCAAAGAAATGTGGCCTAAAGAGTGAGAAAAAATTTTCATCGTTAAGTTCACTAAAAGCAGGAATGATCAGAGGTAATTGATACACCTGCCTGAGCACAGCTTCCTGTGAATTTTAGGCCTATGCACCTTTACTGAAAAAAACCTGAACATAGCATATACTTAGAGAATCATTAAATATCGGGTACTTGATACATGCATAAATGAAGTAAGTGAAGCCCAGGAATTAAGTGAATTGTCCTGGTCAAATAACCTGTGTTCATACAAAATTGAATAGGCTGATGTGATATTTCCAAAGTGAAGAAGAAATGCATTAAACCTTTCTAAAATTACTATAGAATATAGATGAGTGACTAAGGTGAAAGAAAATGTATCAAGAAGACAATCTCTTTTATTTGTTTTACATGCTTTAAAGACAAAAGAAAAAGAGCATGTTTTTTACAGAAATAGCACCGTGAATAAGTTGTCTGATTTCCTTTAAAACAATAGGAAATGAGTTTTAGTAACAAAGCAACAGCCCTCCGTGTGTGTGTGTGTGTGTGTGCGTGCGTGCGTGTGTTACACCTCCTCCCTCCGAAGCCATTCACAGTTGAAGAGGCTTCTACTCACACTTGTAACAGTGATTGCCAAAGCACTAAGCTCTGCCTGTTGTTGGATATTTTGGCACAAAGAATAAGTGACAGGAAAAACACCCTCTGGGAAAGTGTAGACTTTGTGTAGCTTTTTCCCTTTAGTAATTACAGCAGTGCTAATTCACAGCCTCTTTGACTAGATACCTAGGTTTTAAGTAGCCTGGCAATTACAGATGTTGCCTTCAGCCACTAGGAAGTCCTCCTGAATATTTATAGACATTCCCTCCCTTTCTTTCTGTTTCATTGCTTTTTTCTTTTCCCTCCTTTCCTTTCTTCCTCTCTTCCTCCTTTCCTTTTTTCTTTCCTTTCTCCCTCTCTCCTTTCCATCCTTCTCTTCCTTTCCTTTTTTCTGATTTTTAGAGTTGTTAAACTTTAAGGTGAACTGTATGGAGACTTATGTCCATTCTCCATCAAAATAGTTTTGCTTTATAGATATGTTTCACTTACAACTTAACTGAAGTTTAAAAATTATTTTCTCAATGTGAACGCATGATTATTTTATCTGTAGTGTCTTTTATTTATATATTTATTTTTTGGCCTAGCAAACTAAAATGTATGTTTTCAACATAAGAGTCATTGACATTCTCTCTAGTCTTTCTCCATGAACTGCCTTCTCTGTGCACTGTGTTAGGAAGTAATGTTAGTCATAGCTTCCATGTATCCATCAAACCAACTACTAAATCACACGTTGGATTTGTCATATGTAATATTCACCATAGTCCTTTGAAGTGTGTATCACTGTTCTTACTTTATGTATGAGAGTAAAAGAAATAAATAAATAGATTTCAGAGACATTATATGATATCAGCAAGTTTAATAACCAGTAAGTAGAAGTGCTGTGATTCAAATCCAGTTCTTTTGAAGTTCAAACCCAGGTCTATGTGATGTGCCCTTTGAAACTTATTGATCTTTGACCATAATAAGAGCAGGAGAAAGAGTGAGGTGTGTTCCAACTCTCTAAGTCCTAATTGGCTACACTTTTCCCAAGGGTTAATCTGTGAGTTTCTAAGAACCATTTTGCACTCCTAGAGTGAATAGACACTGTTCCATGACTTCAACCTTAAATGCATATGCTTCTCAACAATTCACTATCATTACTGAGTTACTTTAAGCACCTTTCGGAAACAATGAGATGGAGAGAGCAACGTTTGCCAAGAAGCCACAATGTCTGTGATTCATTTTCTTTATTTTAACATTGACACTAAAATAAATAGGATAAAGGAACTGAAAACACTTGGATTTTTCAGCTGTGCCACTGAACATCTCTGACATTTGAGGCTAATATTTTTATATTTATTGGTTTCAACTTCCTTATCAGGAATGTGAAAAAGTCACCCCAGGTGGTATTTAAGGTAAAATGCAAGGCTAATTTTTTATCATTATTTTTAATAACAGTAACACAAAGTTTAACATGTCCTACATCTGCAAGTCTCAACTTGAAGTTTTCCAGATCTTTTCATACCCTGCCACAAGAGAATACATTTCTTCTCGTGCCTTCCAAGACATTTTAGCCCCAAATAAAGGACCAGGATAGGGGTGTGGAATAACTAAAGATTTTGCTTTTTCACTGCTCAGATGAATATTCAAAATGAATATTACATTAAATTATGCTGTAGTTTTATACTTACATGGAAAAATAAACCTGACCTTGTTTCTGAAGGCCTGCAACTCAAGGCTTTAACCATGAACGAATGTTACATTTTATGATAAAAGCATTTCCTAAGTTCTGTCCACACAAGCAAAAAATCAAGACGTTGAAGCCCTAAAGGGAGATGACTGCTCACCCAGGCTTTTACACAAGTGGACTTCCTGGCACCGGCAATAGTGTTTCTTCATCAGGAGCTGATTTAATATCCTGTAATAGGTTGATGTAATAGGTTGATGTGTTCCAGTCACATCCAGTTCTGTAGGTAAGGTTAGAGCTTATGTTCCATCCTTTTTATTGTTTCCGGAATTAATTTTAACGTCCATGTGATGTTGAAAGTTACTCTAACCATCAGAATGGCTGCAATAGATAAAAGCCAGTGCTCAGAAAGATGATACAGAATAAAAGAATAATTAAAAAAAAACAGAAATAGCAAAAAGAAATTTAGGTCTAAAATATTTAGTACCTTTTCCCCTGGGAGTAAACTGAAGTGCAGGTACGAATGGGGAAAACTGTGCGTCTGTGTGAAACAAGATTCCAAAGACCAGCAACACGTTGGTTGTTCAAAACGTTGGATGTTCAACAACGTCCCCGCAGGAGTCCCTCCTAAAAATGCATATGGATTTAGAAGGCTCGACAGTTTTTAGGAGACCTGTACATACGTGTAATTTTTGCATATTTCTCATCTTAGGAATATAGCAAATCTACCTTATTGGGAAGCAGGAGAAATATCTGCTTCCTTTCTGGTGCATCACATGCCTCCAAGGATACACACAGTATCTTCTTCTAAAACAGCAAAAGGTGTTCTCTTGAGTTGACTTTTGTCGTAGCTTTTGCAGACACAGGCCCCTACATCCATCTTTTTTTTAATGTATTTCCATTGTACTGTATTGGTTCACCACATAGCATTCCAACAGACTCTTTTTCCTTCTGGTACAGCAGATTCATCCTTTTTAAACACTGCTTTTACCCTTTAAATTATTGATTCAGAATTTTCCTTTCCAAATTGAACTTCATTCTGTTTGATTTGTCAAGCACTTGTGTGTGATCCAGCCTCACACACCTAACTCCCTCTCTCATTGCTCTAGAATCCTAGTTGGTGTCTTACTCATGTACCTCTCTTGTCAGATCACATTTAACCTCTTCCAGAAAGGTGGTATCTTTACCACAATTCCTATCTAAGTCCTACTCAGTTTCTATGTCCTATTTAAATACCACCCTTTTATGACACCTTCTCTTGTTATAGAAATTCTTATTTCTTGCTCCTTTTTTTTAGACGTTGCCATTTAATTTTTTCTACACTTGAGTACATTAGCTCTTCTTTGATGAAACCTGCATACCATGCACACCAGATTCTTTTTAGCCAACATCTACAATCACAGGTATCCTATAAAGTTTCTCTCCTGGGAACGGTATTTTTGGACCTTTCATGTTTCGCAAAGCTTTCTCTCAGGATTCAAACTTGATTCTGCTTTACTTTATAAATGGGTGTGTATCGATGCAATTCCTTTATTATTATCCCTCACTGAAGAGATGCCAGGTCTTTCAGAACCCTGTTCCCACCCCATGCTGCAAGGAGGAGGCACCAAACAGTGGTGGTGCCCAGGACGGATTCTGGCATCACCGGTCTCACACTTGGCCCAAACAGCTAGGCGATCCATGGCCCTTAAACTCTCCTCTCAACACACTGATGAGAAGATACCTGGAACTTTCTATAAATGACTCTCCAACTTCTTTTTCCTAGTTTTACTCGCCTTTGGTTATGAGTTTGAAACTTGCCCCCATTGTGTACTCTGTGGCCTATAGAAAACTGACACCTTGTAGTGAAAGGTCATCCAACCATTATTAAGAAAACTATGCTGAGAAGCAAGAAGCCAGGTCAGCCGGCACTGCTGCACATCTGCCCCGACCAGCCTCCAGTCCCGAGAACACTTATCACAGTAAGCCCTACGAGGATGCCTACTGCCATTTCCCCTGTACTCATGCTCCAGTAGTGTGTACAAATTCCCAAATTCGTATGGGGAGCAGGTGGGTCACCTCCATGACCTCAGATCTTGAGCTGGAGTGATGACATTTTGTCCAACCAACTCAGAGCCCTCTTCCCACCTGCAATTCTCTCTGCCTTAGGATGTCTGCAAAACATTCTCCCTATGCATTACCTCGCCATTACTTCGAGAACTCTCTCAAGGTTCACACTTGTAATCTAATAGTAGTTGACTCTTTTCTTTGGATCCAGGAGTTGATCTCTGCTTATAACTATGGACTTGACTTTTGGACTTTTTCTGATTTCTGAAGATCTCCCTTATAGTGGCCACCAGTTTTGTTTTCCCTTTGCCCAGCCTCAGCTTCCAGTATCCTATACATAGAAAAGTTACAGCTTTCTCCCCAAGCAACCTCTCAGTATGCGTGTAAGGAAAAATCACGGGCTATAAATTTGAGGAAACTATACCCTTTCCTTACTTTGCAACTTTCAGATTATCTAATACAATGAACATATATGTTTTTGATTAATTGATTGATCAAATGATGAAATGCCTTGAGGATAAAGCAGTATTCTAAGAATTCAAATAAAACCTAAAAAATGGAGCATACGGGGCTTCCCTGGTGGCGCAGTGGTTGAGAGTCCGCCTGCCGATGCAGGGGACACGGGTTCGTGCCCCGGTCCGGGAAGATCCCACATGCCGCGGAGCGGCTGGGCCCGTGAGCCATGGCCGCTGAGCCTGCGCGTCCGGAGCCTGTGCTCCGCAGTGGGAGAGACCACAATAGTGAGAGGCCCGTGTACCGCAAAAAAAAAAAAAAAAAATGGAGCATACGGTTTCTAAACTAATTTAAATGGCAGATAGTAATATGGGATATTATGGAATACAGTAGAGACTAAATAGACTCCAAACAGCTAAGGACTTTGTAATTTTAAACACCAACACCTACTAGGAATGAAAAGACTGTACCATGCTAATTTGGACAATTACATTACGGATCAACTAATTAATAATAGTTAACAGAAGAAACACTAGTGTTAGTTAACGTTTTAATGCAATACATTTTAGTTTTTGATTTTGTTCACTGCTCTATTCCCTCGGTCTCAGGCTCAGTTAAATACCATCTAGAAGGATTGGTGCCTTCTTCCTGAAAGCATGAATTACAGTTTCCCAGGTGGATATTAGTACTTCATAAAGGATGATTAGAGTTGTTGAATATTTTACAAAGGAAAAGTGGATGGCTTGAATGATAATTTAGTTATCTTGATGAATTTCTCCTTTGAAGTTGAAGAAAGACAGTTTTGAAACGTTAGACTTCAAAGAAAAACAGGAGAGGGATTGAGCAGTATGTAAATACTTCATAATTGCAACGAGGTGGTTCATAGAAGTACCTTAATTTGAGTGAAAAAGCCTGGAAATACTTCGTTTTCTTTTATGTTGCAAATAATGTCACTAGTTCTTTTTTTTCCATATTCGGTAATGATTTACTATGTCAGTTCTCCTGAAAGTTAAAGAAATAAAAATGTAAGCATTGGGCTTCCCTGGTGGCGCAGTGGTTGAGAGTCCGCCTGCCGATGCAGGGGACGCGGGTTCGTGCCCCGGTCCGGGAAGATCCCACGTGCCGGGGAGCGGCTGGGCCCGTGAGCCATGGCCGCTGAGCCTGCGCGTCCGGAGCTTGTGCTGCAAAGGGGGAGAGGCCGCAACAGTGAGAGGCCCGCGTACCGCAAAAAAGTAAGCGTCACTTCGCTAACCTACCACATTCCAGAAACTATGCTTGAACATGGAAGAGTTTTGAACTCGGAACACAGTTTCCCATAAAATTAATATTGTGAGATCATTGGTGGTCAGTTCCCCAGACCAATCCGTAAACATAACACTCCACAATACAGCTTAAAAACAACACATTTGAACTGAGATATAAAGTAGGAAATTCTGTTGAGTTTGTAAGAAAGACCCCCAGAATTGAAAAGGAGTTTTTTTTGTGCTCTGGCTAGGAGAGAAAGTAGGTTTCACTAGAGCAGGAGTCAGCCAACTATGCGGCGGATGAAATCTGGTCATGCCTACTGTTTACGTTTTGCCCATGGATCTGGACCTTTCACCCTACAACAGCAGGGTTCAGCGGCTGTGATAGAGACCATATGTCTCGCATAGCCAAAAATATTTCCTATTTTCTCCTTGACAGAAAAGATAGCTGGTCCCTGAATTAGAGAAGGAACAGGCTCTAGAGAGAACCATTTGTAACTCTAACTGTGACTTCTGTGCTGTGAGCTCCAAGGGACAGTGGTTATGTCTCACGAACTTTTACCTCCAGAGACAAGGCTCATGCCTGGCACATAGTAGGTAGTTAATGAATATCCATAGATGCAGTGTTAGTAAACTTTCAAGGGCTTGACAAATTGATCCCTCTAGCTCTTTCTCATTTGTCCTTTCACTTGTAAAATTATAGATATAACTAAATATTATTTGCAGAGAGTGTAGTTTGTATTATGGCTTCTTTTTGGAAACCACTGAGTTTCTCTCTGTGACCTAATGTAGAGCTGACTTTCGTGAATATTGTGTGGGCACTTGGAATTAAAATAAATAGTCTGTTTCAGGTGTATGTGCGTGGATATATTGTTAGCAGATAAAACGGTTATCATTTGGTTCAATCCTCTTTTTCCTCGGGTATTATTATTTACAAGGGAGAGGTGTCAGAATTGGTTCTCTCCACATTTTCTTGCACTGCCAACAATGAGTGCTTTATAGGTGTATCAGGGCGTACAGCGAGCTTTTTGTTTGACTATACTCTCTATCCGCAAAACAGATCCTCTTAACCCCATATGATAAAATGTATACTGACTTCTGCTTTGAATATTATTGATATTACATTCATGCTTCCTAGTTTCCATTTGCCTAGTTCAGTCAGTGGTGTTTATCAATGCCCCAGAAGAGAGCAGGGGCATCTTGTCTCGTTTCATCTTCCTGTCCCCTCCAGTCCTCCAAATGATAACAAAACAAACAGAAGGAAATTTTTTCTTGTATTTATTTGTTTCTCTCTTGTACTTAGGTTTCTCTCTGTGCATTTTTCCTCAAGGATTGTACATCTTAAATTTGATTTGAATTATGTATATTAAATTATACATATTAGATGATAACTTTTATCATAGTTATGGAAATCTAGATTGTATTTTTAATTGAATCTGTACTTTCTTCCAGTTTCATATCATAATTTATCCATTCATATCCTTATATAAAACAATCACCTCTCTTGTCTTGCTGTTCCTTATTTTTTTCTCTCGTGTGTGATATACTTGAAATTGACTTTCTGTTGCTTTCATATTTGAGTGATAACTTGACTGGGTATAGAATCCTCGGTCACACTCTTTTCTCTCCCTCAGCTCTATTATCTTCCGGCATCGACTATTGTAGATGACAAATCTGAGATAACTTGATTTTCTTCGTTTTGAGGGTGTCTTCTTTCTCTTACCTGGAAGTTTATAGCGTTCTTCATTCCCCAAACTCAGTATCCGTTCCGGAGGATGTTTCCATGTGTTTCACTTTCATTCATTTTGTATTACCTACTTTTTAAGACTACGTAATACATTCTGATGACTTACCTGTAGTTTGCAAAACTAATAAATGTCAAAGCTAGGACCTGAAATCAGTCTCTCGTATCCTGTTTCTGTACTAGCCCTTAATCTCAAAACTTTTGCTGCGGTGTAATCGTATCTGTTCATGTAGGAAAGGTCTGAGTTAGACTTAAATTGTGTTTACCTTAGAAATACTTCTAAAAATGCTAGTCATGTCACTAACATTGTTGAGGGAAGCCCATTAAGGGCCTTTGCTTGGGGGAAAAAGCATTCTGAGAGAGCGTAATTGGCACTCAGTATATCATCCCACCCAGCTCTCGTGAGTGTGAGCAGAGCACGAAAGATTCCCTGGAGTGCTAGCGTCCTTGGCTCAGGCAGCTCCTGCTCCAATGTGAGATGGGTCAAGGTCAGTCGTGTCCCTTGTGGGAGGCAGACGACACCGCGGGCGGCTGTGATGCTGTTGGCACCGCTAGCACCAAGTGCATGAGAGGATGACGGCAGCTGTCACCAAATAGCCAAGAAAACTCTACTCCACAGCACACACATGGGCCAGTTCTGGGGAATTCATAAACATACATGTAATTACAAAGTCAGAGCCTGTAATTACTGTTTTATCACTATTTGTGCCCTTGAGACCTCTCTCTCCCCTAGTTTGGTCTGACCTGGCTTATAACAAACTCCCCTCCTTCTCTCTCTCCACCTCCCCCTACTCTTGATCTTTTCTCTGAAAACTTCTCAAGGAGCATCTTTTAAAAATTATTTTATTGAAATATAGTTGGTTTGCAATGCTGTGTTTCAGGGTGTATGGCAAAGTGATTCCGTTTGGTATACATATACATAAAATATAATATATATTCTTTTTTTACATTCTCTTCCATTATAGGTTATTGCAAGATATTGAGAATAGTTCCTTGTGCTATACAGTACGTCCCTCTTGGTTATCTATTTTATATATTGTCGTGTGTATATGTTAAGCCCATCCTCCTAATTTATCCCTTCCCCCCACCTTCCCCTTTGGTAACCATAAGTTTGTTTTCTATGTCTGTGAGTCTGTTTCTGTTTTGAAAATAAGTTCATCTGTGTCATTTTTTAGATTCCACATCTAAGTGATATCATATGATATTTGTCTTTCTCTGTCTGGCTTACCTCACTTAGTATGATAATCTCTAGATCCATCCATGGTGCTGCAGATGGCATTATTTCATTCTTTTTTTTTAAACATCTTTATTGGAGTATAATTGCTTCACAATGGTATGTTAGTTTCTGCTTTATAACAAAGTGAATCAGTTATACATATACATATGTTCCCATATCTCTTCCTTCTTGTATCTCCCTCCCTCCCACCCTCTCTATCCCACCCCTCTGGGTGGTCACAAAGCACCGAGCTGATCTCCCTGTGCTATGCGGCCGCTTCCCACTAGCTATCTGTTTTACATTTGGTAGTGTATATATGTCCATGCCACTCTCTCACTTTGTCACAGCTTACCCTTCCCCCTCCCCATATCCTCAAGTCCATTCTCTAGTAGGTCTGTGTCTTTATTCCCATCTTGCCCCTAGGTTCTTCACGACCTTTTTTTTTTTTCTTAGATTCTATATATATGTGTTAGCATATGGTATTTTTCTCTGACTTACTTCACTCTGTATGACAGACTCTAGGTCCATCCATCTCACTACAAATAACTCAATTTCGTTTCTTTTTATGGCTGAGTAATATTCCATTGTATATATGTGCCATATCTTCTTTATCCATCCTTCTGTTGATGGACACTTAGGTTGCTTCCATGTCTTGGCTATTATAAATAGTGCTGCAATGAACATTGGGCTGCATATATCTTTTTGAATTATGTTTTTCTCTGGATATATGCCCAGGAGTGGGATTGCAAGATCATATGGTACCTCTATTTTTAGTTTTTAAGGAACCTTCATTCTGGTCTCCATACTGACTGCACCAACTTACGTTCCCACCAGCAGTGTAGGAGAGTTCCCAAGGAACATCTTTGCAGACAGGAAATTCAGTCAGGGAGCATAGAACTCTCTCTTATCCAAGCTTACCATGGGCACATGTTCTGCCTTCCTAGAACAAAGCATGGATTATTGTGAAGCAGTAAACCCTCTGATCCTGAAATGTGTAATGATAAATGCAAGGTTGTTTTCCCGTAAACCACTAATATGTTTCATATTGCTGACTTACCTGCTCCAATGCACTTCTGCATTTATTATTACCAAGGTGACCAGAAGAGTTCCTCTGAGTTTTTGATACTTTCAAAACTCACAATTCTCTGTCTTTCTCCATTGTCTTAGTATTTAAGAGTACATAGTACGGTATGGGTCAATTAAAACATCTTACAGTGGAATGTAAAGACAACTTTGTATCAGTTTATGTATTAAAATATTAAAGGGAAATTACCTTTGAAGGAAAATTCCTACATTGAAATGGACTTATAGAAAAAAAAAAAGAAAAGATTTCAGAAGGAGGTCCATGTACTGATTGATATTTAATTCAGCCCATCAGTGTATTTGTTGCTTGATATAAATGAGATTTGAAATACTGCAGTGAATTTTTTAGTGCAGCATTTTTGGATTGTTAATTAACATATATACCAACTAACTCAGAACTGGAAGTATGTTAGGGCTAGAAGAGACCTTAGCAGTCATTTAATCTAACTCCTCCACTTTTGAAGTAGAGAAACAGGCTCAGAGAAAAAAATATTGCATTGCTGTAATCGGTGAGCTAGTTAGTGGTAGAACCGATCCTAAAATAGGGACGCTTAATGCCAAGTTTTCCCCACTTTATCAAGTTTCCCTCTGTGTCCTGCAACCCATTGCTTAGGTATGTTAATGTGTTTTAGAGGACTTTGATATCACTTGAACTCGTTTGATTCTAGGCTATTATGTCAAAGTAATATGACATTCCTGGTGATTCTCTAATATAAAAGTGATAATATAAGTGATTTTGTATAAGGGATATAAAATTATTACCAGCATGGAAGGTAAAATAGTTGAAAAATTATGTAGTCAGCATACCCACAGCCAACCGAATAATAAAAGTTCATTTATTTTGCACCTTATATCACAAGAGTAGCCCAGAGTACACCAAACTAGTGAGCTATTGAGCTAACACCTGGTAGATATCAATGTGACATCTCAATTGGTTATTTCTTGGCTGTATGAGTAATGTCACAACTATGTTAGATCAGTGGTTTTCAGCTGTGGCTGTACATAAAACCCATCCAGGTACAAGTTAAATCAGAATCTCGGTACGTGGGGGACTAGACATTGATATTTAAAAGTGTCTGGTTTTGAGAAATTCATTAACCTTTTTGCTAGTAATGATGTATCATAGTAATTATGAATTTCTTTAGTACAAAAGGTACTTTTAATCACAGTACTTAAAGATGCAGATTGATATGAAATCTATTTGTAATCATAGAATGAAAATTAGAGAGAGAAAAATGTATTAATTTCAGATATGTCCTAATTCCCTCGTGCAGTGGAATTTGGGTGCCCTTCTTTGATCCATACTCACTAAATCTTTAAAATAACGATCATAATGCTTAACTCATAAAACAAGCATGAGGATTATATTGGCCACGTGATACGTGGTGCACAGAGAACACGCTGAATGACGATGCTGTTGATGATAAGAGTAATCATGTCTATCAATAGTACTTTAGCCTCAAGAAGTTCAATAACTTTCCCAAGGCCATACAACTAATTAAGGTTGGACTGGGGATTGCAACTTGCCACATATATTTTAGTTTAAAATTCTTACCACCAGTTATGTCTTATTTAGTGTAAAGTTGAAGATTAAGGCTAATAGAGTGACATAGAGAAAGGCAAAATGTGAAACAAAGTTTCTGTACATGCGTGAAGCAGTTTACAATTAAATGGGTGTATTTGCTTAGATGTTGTCCCACAGGGGATTGTCAGCATCGACCTTTTAGCCAGGAAGCAAATAAAAAGAGAAGAGATAGGACCATGGAGGTGATATTTTGCAAGTGTGATGGAGTGAGGGTCCTTGAAATTCAGGGTAAATCAATTGAATTTCAACATTCAGTTGCAATTTTTGAACACTCGTGCTCATATAATGTAATCATTTGAAGCCTTATCACACTTCAACTGCAAGTAATTTACAGCTGTTTCTATTGAGAGTTTATCATGTACAACACCCCTTTAACAATATGAAATGCCGTCCAGTCACCATGGTTGCCATATCTAATGGCTCTTCTGCACATGATCCCATAAATTACTTTAATGGAGCAGTAATTTTCTCACATTAAGTGTGCGATTTTGTGGCTAATCTTCCAAGAACATATGTTCACAGACGCTAAAGACAGCACCCTGACTTAGAGTGCAGGGTAATAACAGAGATAGACTTCAAGGGAGCGATTTCCTCATTGAGCCTTGGTGAGAACTCAGGAAAGTGATGCAAACCTTATGAATTAGCTTGGTAATTCGGAGACAGATCATTCATCTCTGCTGCCTTCTACACAGGCAGGAAGGGCACCGGCTCTGGCCATCCTGCAGTAAGCTAAGGAGACAGGTAGAGTTGTGTAGCTGTGCCCCTTAACTGGTTCTGGGCTTTAGTCCTCAATGCAAGAGCAAATATCACCACTGTCAAATTGGACCCTGTCATCTTGCAAAGACTGGAGATAAGGTAAGGGATCAACACAGCTTTTCTGCGCTGGTGGAGCTTGCTTTTCAGTGTCTGTGCTAATTGTACCATTAGCATGGCTCCACCACGTTAGAAAACCGTCTAGTGGGCACTTGTTCACCATGACTCTGGCTCTTTGTTAAAACATGCAGTATCCCCGTGGTACCAAAATCCTTCAGCGAGTAGGCGACGTCCTGCCTCCAGAGTAAGAGTTAGTGGTTTTATCTGCCCCACCTTACAAGCGTAACTTCTCAACTCATATTTGCTAAAGAAACAAGATATAAAGCATTCCGCAACCTTTTATAAGGAATAACAAAAAGAAAAGCAGCATTTTTTAACGCTAATCTTGTAGTTCAAGAAATGGATCATATGTGAATCACAAAGTGACAAAACCCTGATGCTCACAGCATCAGAAGTGACACTTTCAAAGCGTTTCCTTGTGTGTGGCAGAAATAGACCCATCCCTTCTCTCTCTTTCTAAATAAACATTCCATTGCATGAAAATGTCACTTATGTTTCTTTAAAAAGCATTTTCTAAAATGTAGTGGTCAAAGAAGTAAATGTCCAGTGTAAATGTTACAAGATAGAAAAAAGATATTTATAGAATACATGACAAAGCACAACAAAATTTGAGGGACTCCAATTACATGAAGCTAGCAATTAGATGCAGAAGTTGAATAAAGTTCATTATGAGTGTGTGTGTGTGTGTGTGTGTGTGTGTGTGTGTGTGTCTATATATATATATATATATATATTAGTTATATATAGTTCATTGTGTGTATATATATATAAAATTCTTTTTGGTCACCAAGAACTTTAATTTATTACATTTCAAACATAAATTTATCTCCTGAATCCAGGGTTCAAAAGAACCTATAAAACACATGTAACATGAAACTTTCAGCCTGTTCCCAAATGCTTTCTAGCCTCTTTTCACAATGCACTGCTGGCTAAATCAGAAACTCTAATTAAAGTTCTTATCCTAAACTAGAAAAGATTTTAATTTAGACCAATTTTTGACTTTCATCCATAAGCTCATTAGCTTTACCTCATAACAAAATAACAACAAAAATTACATATATGGTCCTAAAAATATTTTCGTATGAAGTTTATACCTCATCCTTTACCGGTGCTAAAACTATCCTTGCAAACATCACAAAATGCTGCCTCTTCTGAGTCAACGGTTACTATAAAAGGCAGAGAAATGTAGCAGGAAAAGAACAGAACGGAGGATCAGGAGACCTCAATTCTAGTCCCAAGCTAGCCACTTCCGCTTGGGCTTTCCATTGATAAAATTACATCCCACATACATTGAAAAATTTAAGTACAAATGTAAGTGTTTGTTTCTGAACCCCACTTAGTTGCTTTAAAAGCAGCATAGACGGTTATTCTTCAAGGAAGAATGTAGCAAAAGTCCTTCTCCGGACATTCTTTTTTTTCGCGGTACGCGGGCCTCTCACTGTTGTGGCCTCTCCCGTTGTGGAGCACAGGCTCCGGACGCGCAGGCTCAGCGGCCGTGGCTCACGGGCCCAGCCGCTCCGCGGCATGTGGGATCTTCCCGGACCGGGGCACGAACCCGTGTCCCCTGCATCGGCAGGCGTACTCTCAACCACTGTGCCACCAGGGAAGCCCCAGACATTCTTATTTTATACTTTCTTCGCTAAAAAGATGCTGCAAGGATTCCAACTGTCTTGAGCCTTGGGGAGATAAAACTTCTTTTGCTTGCTACAGTGTTTATGTACGCACTTGATTCTAGAAACAAGGGATGCATTTTTAAGGATGGCTTGATTTTCGTTTGAAAGAAAATAGTTTGCACTAAAACATTAAATCAGGTGCAGTTTATAAGGCAACCAACCGAGGAAAACTAGACAGTAAATAATGCAGAGAACACTGCGCATTCAAACACTCAAAAAAGAAAATGAGAAGAAAAGAAATTGCACCAGTATTGCGCTCACAAGGCGGGCATAAACTAAATAGTGACTGACACGGCCTGAAATTGCTTTCATTCCTTCTTACCACTTTTCACTCAATGGCTTCTTTATAACTTTCAATTAACCCACTCCCCCTGCCTGCTGTTTCCCTTTTATGTCCAGTGATATTTAAAAGAGCTACTAAATTATAGATTCAGACGTTTTGAAAAGACTTTTTGTTACTGTTTCTGGTATGCTTGGTCGGAATTAAAATTTCAAAGGATGAAGCACTCACTAAACTAAAACAACAAGGTGTTAGGATTCAAGACCATATCAGCCCAGCCGGGGAGTGACCTGCCAGCTAGGAAACACTGTGACATCAAGTGTTCTCCTGATGATTCCTGCCATCCAGGTACATGGTCCAGGAGCCTTGGCTTTTTGCCTACTATCTGTTTCCCCACATTATCCCAGTGTTTGAATGGATTTGTGCTCACCACATTGTTTCTCTTTACACAAGAACTTTCTTACATACATTCCAACTCTGGAAACAGATCTTTAAATGCAATTTTATATAAAAATGTAGGTTTTTTTTAGACGTCAAAATTGGGGCTTTGTTTCTTTAATTAAAGAAAAGAGATTCTCTTTTCCAGTTTTCAAAAAGTTATTGCATGTTTCTCAAAAAAAATAGCGAAAGCCTAATGATTGGGTGAATCCCACCTCACGTAAGAGATCCATCAGCCCTTCGCCACCAGCTACTCTAGACTAGAATCAATTTACCATGTGAGTTCTCTTGGTCTTTAGGTTTGTGTGAAATCTGACTTCTGCTTTCCCAAGAACACTGGAAGAACATCAAGTTTGCATATGACTCTAGAAAGATCACATATCACTACGTCTGAATACACAGTGAGTGATGCAGTGCATTAGCTAACGGTGCTTGACCTTAAAAGTTATTTGACAAAGAATCACTCACACTCATGGTGAAGTTAAAATGAACACTTAGAAATGACATATCCCTAGCATACAGTATTTATTTTTCTCTTTCTGACTTATTTCACTCTGTATGACAGACTCTAGGTCCATCCATCTCACTACAAATAACTCAATTTCATTTCTTTTTATGGCTGAGTAATATTCCACTGTATACACGTGCCACATCTTCCTTATCCATTCATCTGTCGATGGACACTTAGGTTGCGTTCATGTCCTGGCTATTGTAAATAGTGCTGCAATGAACATTGTGGTACATGAGTCTGTTTGAATTATGGTTTTCTCAGGGTATATGCCCAGTAGTGGGATTCCTGGGTCATATGGTAGTTGAGTGGCAGGGCAGGAATAAAGATGCAGACATAGAGAATGGACTTGAGGACACAGGGTGGGGGAGGGAAGGGGAAGCTGTGGCAAAGTGAGAGTAGCATTGACATATATATACTACCAAATGTAAAATAGGTAGCTAGTGGGAAGCAGCAGCATAGCACAGGGAGATCAGCTCGGTGCTTTGCGATGACCCAGAGGGGTGGGATATGGAGGGTGGGAGGGAGGCTCAAGAGGGAGGGGATATGGAGATAAATGTATGCATATGGCTGATTCACTTTGTTGTACAACAGAAACTAACACAGCATTGTGAAGCAATTATACTCCAATAAAGATGTATTAAAAAAAAAAAGAAATAACATATCCCTGGCATTACTCTGCTTGTTTCTGGAGCAAAATGAAATGATGAGAGACTCTTACACAGGTATTAGTTTATGTTCGTCAAAACAGCAAACACAACCTCTGCCATGTATGCACGATAACTACAAGGAAGGTAGAAAGAAAACGAACACTAGGCATCACATGGGGGTTTTGAGTGGTCAGATCACTTATAGTTTAGAACAGCAGTCCCCATCCTTTTGGGCACCAGGGACCGGTTTCGAGGAAGACAGTTTTTCCAGGGACCGGGGGTTGTGGGGGGGGATGGTTTCGGGATGATTCAGGTGACTTACATTCATTGTGCACTTTATTTCTATTATTATTACATTGTAATATATAATGAAATAATTACACAACTGACCATCATGCAGGATCAGTGGGAGCACTGAGCTTGTTTTCACTTACGACCCACTGATAGGGTTTTGATACGCGTCTGCAAGCGGTTGATTTATTTTGGTCTCTGTGCAGTCAAACCTCTCTGCTAATGATCATCTGTGTTTGCAGCCGCTCCCCAGTGTTAGCATCACCGCCTCAGCTCCACTTCAGATCATCGGGCATTAGGTTCTCATAAGGAGCGTACAACCTAGATCCCTCACATGCACAATTCACAATAGGGTTTGCCCTCTCATGAGAATCCAAGGCCGCCGCTGATCTGACAGGAGGCGGAGCTCAGGTGGTAATGCGAGCGATGGGGAGCAGCTGTAAATACAGATGAAGCTGTGCTCACTCACCCGCCACTCACCTCCTGCTGTGCGGCCCGGTTCCTAACAGGCTGCAGACCGGTACCAATACATGGCCCAGGGGTTGGGAACCCCTGGTTTAGAAGGTCCCAAAAGACTATCTTTTGGGCTTATTTAAGGTAAGCTTAACCTTACAGGGAAAACCTTACTGTGGACAGTTACAGAGCATCAGAGGAAGGCTACATCAGAAGGGACCAGTAGAAGAAAAGATTGTACGTGGCAAGTATAAGACATTACACATAGCTCCGCAGTCGAGATAAGATTAATTACAGCAAGAAATCTGTTTTTATTTAATGTTAAATATACAAGTATATATTCACATAGAAATATATGCATAGAAAGACATACACCAAGAGTTAAAGATTCTTTGTGTTGTTGCAGTATTATTGGAAATTTCTAAGTTTCTTTATTTTGTCCACACCTAGTGTTCTGGAAGACTTCCTTTTATCAATATTTCCTCTATTGACAGTTTACTTCCTCCTTCTTGTTAGTGTCAAAGCTGTAGGGCATGATCTCTGAGACAGTGAGTAATATTGTTCGATATTTTTTTTTTTACCAGTGAACTTCCTTCGTTTCCTCAGGAGTCACCCCTCTTTCTCTAGGAGGTGGTCTCCTCTGTTCAGCTAAGGAAAAATTCTCCACTGCAGTTAAAAGGAAAGACCTACAACATTATAGGTTAATGAGACTTTCCACTTTCTTTTTCCCTGGTGTAGCTTGGAACAACTGAGTATTTTAAATTGTGTAAAAAATAAACTCAAAATGGATTAAAGACCTAACTGTAAGGCCAGACACTATAAAACTCTTAGAGGAAAACATAGGCAGAACACTCTATGACAGAAACCACAGCAAGATCCTTTTTGACCCACCTCCTAGAGAAATGGAAATAAAAACAAAAATAAACAAATGGGACCTAATGAAACTTAAAAGCTTTTACACAGCAAAGGAGACCATAAACAAGATGAAAAGACAGCCCTCAGAATGGGAGAAAATATTTGCAAACAAAGCAACTGGCAAAGGATTAAACTCCAAAATATACAAGCAGCTCATGCAGCTCAATATCAAAAAAACAAACAACCCAGTCCAAGTATGGGCAGAAGACCTAAATAGACATTTCTCCAAAGAAGATATACAGATTGCCAACAAACACATGAAAGAATGCTCAACATCACTAATCATTAGAGAAATGCAAAACTACAAAACTACAATGAGATATCATCTCACACCGGTCAGAATGGCCATCATCAAAAAATCTACAAACAATAAATGCTGGAGAGGGTGTGGAGAAAACGGGACCCTTTTGCACTGTTGGTGGGAATGTAAAGTGATACAGCCACTGTGGAGAACAGCATGGAGTTTTCTCAAAAAACTAAAAACAGAACTACCATACGACCCAGCAATCCCACTACTGGGCATATACCCTGAGAAAACCATAATTCAAAAAGAGTCATGTACCTCAATGTTCACTGCAGCTCTATTTACAATAACCAGGACATGGAAGCAACCTAAGTGTCCATCGACAGATGAATGGATAAAGAAGATGTGGCACATATATACAATGGAATATTACTCAGCCATTAAAAAGAAGTGAAATTGAGTAATTTGTAGTGATGTGGATGGACCTAGGGTCTATCATACATAGTGAAGTGAGTCAGAAAGAGAAAAACAAATGCCGTATGCTAACACACAGATATGGAATCTTAAGGGAAAAAAATGGTTCTGAAGAAGCTTAGGGGCAGGGCAGGAATAAAGACGCAGATGTAGAGAATGGACTTGAGGACACGGGGAGGGGGAAGGGTAAGCTGGGAAGAAGTGAGAGAGTGGCACTGACATATATACACTACCAAACGTAAAATAGATAGCTAGTGGGAAGCAGCCGCAGAGCACAGGAAGATCAGCTCGGTGCTTTGTGTCCACCTAGAGGGGTGGGATAGGGAGGGTGGGAAGGAGACGCAAGAGGGAGGAGATATGGGGATATATGTATATGTATAACTGACTCACTTTGTTATGAAGCAGAAACTAACACATCATTGTAAAGCAATTATACTCCAATAAAGATGTTAAAAAAAATTGTGTAAAACCCAGAATGGTATAAAAATCAGAAAAGAATAGTTCTACTTAAATTTACAGTTTTTATTCCTTGTAGCAAATAATATCACAAAAGACATACCAAAAGAAATTTGTATAGGGATTACTACCTTACAGTGTAGGTAGTCGGTTTGCACTAGTTTAAAAGTTGCCAGGTTTTTTCATCAAATAAATTCAAAGAGCTTCCTTTAAAGATCGATAGGTAGTTAAACTGACCTTAGAAAGCAGGTGTGTAATTGCTCAACTTTTTTAAAAGGTGTGACAGTGTGATTGGAATTTAAATTCAAGGTGTAGACTGGGAGCCTTAGCTTTAAAAGTACCTATAGATTTTTGTGTTATGATTCTATTTTAAAAGGTACTCAGAGCTTACAGTTTTAATTACAGCCTCACTAATTTGTTTCCAGATATATTAGGATTAAAGTTTAACATTAACACAATATTTAATCCTTGGCTTGTTCTTCAAAATATGCATCTGCTTTGCATTTTTGGACGCAGAATGACTCATCTAGTCTGACAGTATGTTGACTTCATTCTTTTCTCTAGAATTAAACTTGCATAAGAACCAAACATTTTTCCAAGCTTTAAAAAGATGCCTCTCGCTAAAAGTGGGTTTTTGAGATTTTTTAGTATCTGAACAGTCTTGCTTACAGTTTGGAAATATCTCCCACTAAAGTACAATTTGGAAATGTAAAGGAAAGCAATGAAATCTCTGAGGGCAGTCTTCTATAAAATGCCAATTTTAAATTGAAGATTCAGAAAATAGCGATGATTTAAAGAATTGTGGCAAATGGATGGATCACTTGAATAACTTAAAAATGAACAACTTTATTGCGACATTAAAAAATGGAAACTCTGAGTCCCAAAATAATAGAAGTGGTCTAAGTTCTATGCATCCCTCAGGATTTGTGCTGCCCGTTTGTCTAATTGGGTGTTGCCGGTGAATGGCAGTCTTATTAGCTTTAACACACTTAAGTTTCTATTCCTGACTCACATTACCTCACTTTCTCACAAGTTCAACCAGCTACACTAATGCATTCTCTTACGCTTTCCACCTTAAATTTTGTACAAAATGTGTGAGATCGTCACTTAACCTGTCTTCAAGCTGGGGGAGAAAGCGACATTGCCAAATTTATATTCTTTTTTCTGATGTTCTAGAGGTGAGTCTTCATCAGAGCCAACGAGAACAGATATGAGCCTGGCACAGAACATCTTTTTTTTTTTTTTATAAAACTAAATTCTGCATTTAAAATACTAAGTTGGACAATTATCTGGTACTGTATGTGAATTCCAGGGTAGTATTTCAATAATTTCATCTGTTTCTTGACATTTTTTCAGTAGTACGTATTTAAGTTCCAGAGTCACCTCTGTTCCTTCAAAGACTATCTTATGGCATCAAAATATACCATTTCTCCCCAGTCTCAACCCTGTATTCCTTTGCTCAAACAAATGCATCATCACTTCCACCTCCATGCTTGTTGATTCCTGCCAAAGGCTACTTTATTTTCCAGTACCTCTTTCTCCAAATAATGATGACTGTAAGTATAAGTTCTCTTTAAGATTCATCTAATTAGCAATTATGTCTTTAAATTCTTCCTTTAAAACATCTGATGAGATTGTCTCTTCCCTGCCACTGGATGGGGGGCACATAACATATACGAGATGAACTCCAGTAAATGGGGCACAGTTTCTTATGCCTTGAAATATCAATCTGAATTATAGTGGAGAAATTCTAGATGAGAATTGATCACCCAAGATCAATCATAATGCACTGGACCAAGGTGTCAGAGAGTCAGAGCTGGGAGACAGATCAATAAGTTGACATAGGAATGGGCCTGTAGGGGTGGGCAGAGCAGAAAGATTAGAAGTGAAACCACCAGGGCAGGACAGGAGAACAAATGGACAGAGGAGACCATAGGAGGAAAGGGAAACACCACAGATGGGAGGAGCTACTATAACTTACCAAAACTGAAAAATAAGATCCATGACCACATTAATTAAATAATTAGGGTTCTAATTATATCATCGTGCAAAACTGGAAGGAAAAATGTCCTGTTTTGTCCTTTCTTTTGTGTGTGTGTGCCAGTGTTTCAGCTCTAATAATTTCCTGTTGCCCTAAGAATAAATTTTCTATTTGAAAACACTTTACCTCCTTTTGTAGGGTGTGCCCACCTCAATGCTATAGACCAATAAGGAATTAGAGAGAAAGAGAGTGGAAGGAAGAAACCGATGGAGATGTGAAAACATTGTCCCATCAGTGATACACAACTTCTCACTTGATTTTTCCCCTAAAAGGATTGTGAATGGCACTTTTAATGTTTCTGTTTCTATGCTTGAAAAAAAAGCCTCCCTTTCACCACAGCCCGCCCCCACCAGACCCCACCTGCTTGCCCCATGGGCAGTGTCTAGCTAAAAGACAGTCCAAAAAGTTTGAGTTTATTCCTCCAAAATCCCAGCTGATGGAGTCTGAAAACTAATTTTAAAGACAGTTCAATTTGGGAGTAGTGGCTTTGGGTAGTCCCAAGAAATGGAATCCTTCCAAAATATCCACAGTGATTGTTCTGTTCTTCCAAGACTGGAGATATCATGACTTAAAATGTGCATATCTGCATTCCCTCTTCTAATCCTTTTGCTTCTGCAGAAGCTCAGACTTCGTCACTCTACCAGGTAGTAATGAGTATGGCCTCTGAATGGAACTATAAAAACATTGCATACTGAAAATGGAGTAATGAAATGTCTTTCCATAGCCTGAACAGTTTGGGTTAAAAGATATTTTATTAAAAACAGACCCTGAATGGCTGAAACCAAAAGGCATGTTTCCCAGCGGGATCATCATCAAATTCATATTTCTTCAAAATGGGGTTTTCTATTTTTTTGTTGGACCCCAGCTAAGATATTCACGACTTAGAGAGGGAAATGTAAGTCTTCTCCTTACATCAATGAGACAGGAAAGCACAAATGCACAGAGCATTTATGTTAAAATAACTTTTAGAAAACTGTTTCAGGTTAAGAGGTAAAGCACGCAATCAGTACTGATCTTTCCACAGGAGAAGTACAGCATCATAGAAAATAATCAGCAAGGACTACACTTAACGGGAATTTTGAGTCATTACATGGGACATTTCAGAGGAACCTGAAAATAGTTTAAGGCTCCTAATATAAAGAAGGAATGTTACATTCAAATAACCCATTCATTCGGTAAATATTTATTGGCTCCTGCTAAGTGCTGGCTACTCTGCTAGGTGTTCTGAGAAGTATTAGTGCAGCTAGAGTTTCCCTTCAACATATTTTACAGCCTATTGGATTCTCCAGAATGTATTACAGTTGGAAAACAGTAACATAGAAGAAGAGGATCAATAGCCCCTAGAAGAAGAAAAATTCCAAATGAAGCAGAAAGGAAAATAGTCTTCTTTAATCCACACTAATTGTGTCAATTGCGTGTGTGTGTGTGTGTGTGAGTGTGTGAATCAGATATTTATTAAGGAAAAACTGAGAATTGACCTCAATTAAATTGTTTTTGGTATTATTTATAGTTTTTGCTTCAGTTAGTACTTTGTGAAGTGTATGTCATTCTGTCTATCCCTGAATTGGTTTTTGGTCACAAATCATTTTGCTGTCTTTATAAAATCCTAAGGTCGAGAAACATGCAGTAAAAGCATCCTTTCTGACAGTTCTCTTTAGAGCAGTTGAAGTGAGGTCGGTGATAGAGCAGAGAACAACATAGACAAGAATAAAGCTCACTCCTGGCTTCCTGGTTTTCTATATAGTAGGGAATTAGGGGTGACAATCCTTGTGGTGACGGGCGGTTGTCTTGTTTATATATGAAAAGCATTGTCTTCCTTTAGACTATGTGCTTATTTGTGGTGGTTTGGAGGGTTGGTATTGGAGATCATGTGGGGCTTTTACTACACCAAGCCATCCTTTGAGCTGCCCCAAAGGATGTTTTTTTTACATGAAAAAACGCCACTAAAAGTGTAGAAGAATCTTCCCTGGTCCCCATGCATAACCCATATTATCTGATTTCAGCCAATGGATTTTTATTTTTTACTGATGGCTAAATTTTATTGGGAATTGTATTTCCTATCCAGGAATGAAACTAGATAATAAGTCTCCCTGAGTGAGGTCCTCAGATTTAGTTGCAGAAAATATCATATTTATCTAACTTTAATGTTAAAAACTCAATGCTTGTGTATCAAGAGCCATAGAAAATCTCAACTTTGACCCAGTAATGTCATTCCTGACAGACCTAAGAAAAAACCAAGATACAAAGAAACCTATGCCCCCCCCCCGAAGTTTACTGTTGCATATATAAATGTATGGATATTTAAAGTAGCCAAAATATTTAGCAGTGGGAATGGCTGTACAAATTATGAAGTCTACTAGATATCATGCTACTAGATGTTATGTTATATAGCTAATAAAATCACATTCACAAAGTGTTTATAATAATATGCAGTGAGAGTCTTCTGTAATTTTTAATGGTATTTATATAAAATTTCATGGTAAGAATGAACTGTGATTACAGAAAATGTACATTATAAAACCAGAAATAAATGCATCAGGGCTTCCCTGGTGGCTCAGTGGTTGAGGGTCCGCCTGCTGATGCGGGGCACGCGGGTTCGTGCCCCGGTTCCGGGAGGATCTCACGTGCCGCGGAGCGGCTGGGCCCGTGAGCCATGGCCGCTGAGCCTGCGCGTCCGGAGCCTGTGCTCCGCAACGGGAGAGGCCACAACAGTGAGAGGCCCGCGTACCACAAAAAAAAAAAAAAGAAAGAAATAAACGCATCAGAATATTGACAGTGTTTGTGCCTGGTAGTGAGATTTTTGAATCAGTTATCCTTCTCTTTCTAATCGGTTTCTACTTTATGCATAGAGTCTTTTGTGGTATAGCAAAGAGATAAACTTCTAATCTGTTTAGAAAATTCTGTTTTCTGACATATTGCGTGGCTATAAGCACTTGTAGCTTATGCAAGGTATTTTTTTTTCACCAGACAAATTTTCAAAGTTAATAAAAAGAGAAAACTCCAGCTTATTAAAATAAATTGTTTTGGGGGGAGTTCTTTTTAATGCAGGACTTGTATACTACTTTTGCTTAACATATGAAATTAAAATTATTTAATGAATGATTTGGTGCATCCCACCATTTGTTTTAAATATATTCATGTTGACTTGCTATCAATTCAAGGACATTCTTTAAGCTAAATAAAATATATCTATGGGGAAGAATTCCCATAAAACCTTGTTTTATGCAAAATCTCTTTTACATCTCAGGGAAAGCTATATTGTCTATCCTAAGATTCACAGGCCAAATAATACCTTAAGGGAAATATGATAAGCTCTAAATAGAAAACTAAATATGAATCGACTAGTCACTTAGTAGGTCTGTTAATCCTGTCTCAATGTGACAATAGTGATCTCTGCTTCTACTGACTCCTTGTGCCAATATTGTTCTTAAACATAAAATCAGAGAAAAGATTATAATGCCTATTTATAATAGCTATCCTTGCAATATGCACTGGTATGGATGCTTTGCATATGTTGTATCTATGACTTGATATACATTATATCTATTCCAGTGTAAATAATTGCATGCCCCTGTTAGAAAAATAAGTGTCAAAGAGTCACACGATCTTCCCATGGTCCCAAAGCTGGAAGATTGACAGGTTGTCATCTGTATGCCATCTCTGTCACACCAGTCCTTTGGTGCCAACAGCCTTATAGGGTCAGGGATCATGTAGTTTAAAAACTTTTTAGATATTTCAACTCTGTAGTTAAAATATTTTAGATATTATAACTTACATCAGAAGAGCTCGCAATCTTAATTTTTTAAAAACTGTTTATTGTATAAAACCAACTCTGCCCCACCCTTCAGCAGCCTGTCGTTGATATCTTGTTATTGGGATTTTCACCAGGTAATGACACAGTGTGCACAGTGCCGTATTTTCAAATTGAACTAAGACATGTGAACGTTATATAAAATGCATAAACTCTACTCCTCTGGAAGAAAATGGACACTTTGAGAGACGAAATGAAGGAATGTTTTCATGCACTGGTAGTTATTTGTCTTCACAGTGTTCTCCTTTAACAGGAAACTAAAGAAAAGGTATGATTGGAGCTATATGTCACATAGGCAAGTGTTTATAATTCTCTTTCTCTGATTTTCTCTATAAATATGAAGACATCTAAAATCCCATTCTCTATTCCAGGGGCATATTTAGTATTGTTTACTGACAGCATACATTTCTCCCTACTATCATATAGATTCTTGTTTAATTAAACAGTGACAAGTCAAGTGGTTCTGAAAGAAACCGAGTAAATGAATCCCCATCAGTCTTTACATAATTAATGGTGTTCCCTGGGGACTGCACAGTCTATTAAATTCTTTAGCAGAAGCACTTCAGATAAGCATATTTATGTCTTCTGAGTGAAAGACTATTCTGAAAACTTTAGAATGTTTGACACTAAAATAAGGCTGTAGATTTAAAAAAATGTTTAAATATGACAATATTTTAGGAGAATGGAAACTATTAATAGCACCATTACTGCTTTTTCCATTTCGAAAACTTTTAAACTATACTAGTTTTGGAATTAGAATCTCTTAGGAAAAAATAATGTGAATAATTAAGACATTAAAAATAAAGTATATAGTAAAGGAGAAGTCTTCGTTTCTAGGGAAAAAATTAAATACCTGCGTTTCAGACCATGCACTTGTTTCCCTATAGGGTAAACTACATCTGAAATTTCACATAGGACTGTATCCAGCCGTAGCATATATACAATCATGATGAAATGTTTAACACAGCAATTTGCCCTTTCAAGAGACTTTATTTTTAATATTTAAGGCTAGTGAAAATATATTAAAGAATACCTTTTCTGTGTGTTAAGATAAAGGTTTGTAGAGCCCTATATTCTCCATATGGCCCAGGAGAACACAGCAATAATGATTCTCCATGAGGCCACCAACACAAGAAGATAAATCTGGAAAAATTCAGGCTACTGTTCAGAATCCATTAATAGAGAATCTAATAATTTTAGGTTCATTTTTGGCTAATATTGGGAATTGAAACTATTGTAGGCATTATGCTAAACAATTGGTACATGTATTCAAGATGCCAGTTTATGTTTTGAGAATGTGTTTATAAAATTATGAATAATATTTACATAATATTACCAGTTCTCCCTTGCATTTAGCTAGAATGCAGAGTATTATGTATCTGTTTTAGTCGTGGGTCAAACCTTTTTTTTTGTTTTTTCTGACCCATATCAATCCTGTTCTATATCCAGTAATTTCTAAAATTGAAATACCAGTGGCAGAATACATTTAGTCTGTGTGATGATTTAGTAATTATTCTTTAAAATAAAAGTTATCTGTCTTGGCTGTACTCTTTACTTCCACTGTCCTTTTCATTTACATTTTTCATTGTTATTTCACAAATCTGCAAAAGCACAGTCGTTGCATCTCTTTTGTCTGAATATGTATCATGTTACTCTTGGGAGGCCAGTGAATTAATGCTGCGTTATCTTCCATGATTTGCTAAGGTGAAAAGGCTGTCTTCTCAGTAGATATGATTCCTAGAAAACTCTTATCACGTTATATATCAACATACCCTGAAAAATGCAATATGGAAAGCCGTTCAACATCAACGAATTTAAGAGTTCAAGTTAAGAATAAAGTATAAGAGAATGCAAATATTTCTGTCAAAGTTCAACATTGTATTTTGATTAAATGAAAGAACGTTCATAAGCTCTGAGTAGGTGTCAAGTTTTGACACGAAATTTTCCCAAACCTCCCATTTTTTTCTTTATATGAAGATTTTGTGCACTTCATTGCACAGAATGCATATCTTGCATCCAGTAGACTGACTCATAAAATAATCTGTGATCATAAAACAATCGAATTTATAATATGGGCTCAGGCTACTAAGTATATTATCTTAATAATATATATTTATTTGGTGATGCTTTCCCTAAATTTATTAAAAACTATGCTGAGAATGACTAGAACGTAAAAACAGAAGAGAATAAGGAATGCCTTATCTTTTCTTCATTAATACTGACTTATGAAAAGGAACAAACAAAATTAGTAATGAAATGAGTAAGGAAGAGGAACTCAATTATCTGTGGAAGAATTTAGCCTTTATAAAGTCTTTTAGCATATATCATCTCATTTAGGTCTTACATCAATTTGAGAGGTAGGCATTATAATTGCCTCCTTTTAAAACATGTGGATTTGGGACTTCTGTCGTGGTCCAGTGTTTAAGACTGTGCTTCCAACGCACGGGGCCCGGGTTCAATCCCTGGTCAGGGAACTAGATCCCACGTGCCGCAACGAAGATCCGGCACAGCCAAAAAAATAAATAAATATTTTAAAAAACCCACAACCCAAAACATGTGGACGCTAAGGAACAAACAATTTAAGTAATCTGCTTAAGGTTGTAGAGGCAGTAGGCGGCAAAGCTGGAACTCAGCCTCTAATCCTAATACCATAGCTATTTACTCCAAACAAAAACTCTTAAGTATTTTGCTATTTGTGTTTTGTTTTAGATAAATTCTCTTTTAACACCACCAACACTATTTTTCAAGGACGTATCACAAGGTAAAATCATTGACCCAGATAGAAAAAGAAAATTGGAAAATATATTTGTGTTACGACTGTCAATCATAGCTGTTACAACTGATATATGTTGTTAAAGAAAGGGTGGCTTGAACCCATTCTAGCAAAGTTTTAGTGGGAGAGTCCATCCAGCAGTTCAGTGGAAATTGCAACAATTAACCACTAGCTTTGAATAATTTCCTAAAGGAAAACACCATACTAGAGTGTGTTTAATTAAACCTATGCATGAAGTCATTTTCAATTTCTGAAATGTATCATTTTAAATATAATGAGACTTAGTTCCTTCACGATTTTCATGTAACATGCAGGCTATCTTTATGCGCTGTCAGGATGGAGTATTTCAGGATACTATTAATCAGACTGAAGAAAGTAAAAATAGGTTTATGAAATAGTCTAGACCCAAAAGGGAGGGTAGACATTAACTTCTGGTCTGATATATTGGATACATTAATATACAATGCATCTTCAGTACTTGACCTTAAGTGTCAGGAATATGATGCACCATTTCTCTTTTTATAAGTAGTACTTTAAAGATTGGTTCCTTGTCAACGTTATCTTGTGCTGCAAGGTGAAAATGATGGAATCCATTAAAACATTAAATTATACAACGTAGTAAAAATATAATGACTCAACCTCGATCCACGTGTTCTTTTAATGTTAGACCTCACCAATCAAACTTCCGGATTTAAATTCATCACCAACATGATGCTGTGGTAGCATAAACTTTATTTAAATATACCATTTAATTTCTTCCAATATCACTGAGTTAATCTATAATCAACATACATATTTTGATTTTTGTTTCTTTATGCTGTTTGCATAGATTTTTATTCATATGGATTATGTAGCTTGTCACCTAACACCAAGCATCCACTGGTAATGATCTCAAGGCAAAGAGCCCAAGGACAAAGTTGGCCTCAAGTATTCACCTAAAACCTGACCACACGATTGCTGCTTGTATTGACCAAGTAGCACTGGCAATGTCAGTCTCAAAATATCTGACCTCCCTGCCTCTTTCGAATGGAGGGCATTAAGCAAGTCATATTCTTCATTCTGGTTTATGTGAACCCATATATTTACATGTGTAAACACGTGTTTAAAGTTTTTAAACCAACCTACAGCTAGTAGCATGGTGGAACGTATCATGTAGTATATATAGTAGGGGAAAAAATGAGGTGTGAAATAAGAAAGCCATGCATTTAAATCTTATCTAAAATATTATTTAATCTCTTGAAGCTTGGTTTTCTTCTATCCAACTGGGGATTAAATTCTTCCCATTCAGGGTGCCCTGAGTTTAAAATAGCAGTATGTAAATAACATTCTTGCTTCATGGTAGGTTCCATCAGTTTCAGCAGGCTTCCTTCTACCTCCTTTCTTTTGTTAATCATACAAATGTGCCAGCAATAGAAATTTTTTACTTTACAAAATTATTTTTTTAACACACGATAGGAAAACATGTTTTTCATTCATTCATGTAACAAGCATTATTTGCATCATGGTTAGCATCAAAAATACCATAACTAAAGGGATAGATACAATTGTAGACAGAGAAAATGAGCCTGCTCTGGTTGGTTTGTTTTGTTCAAAATAATAAATAAAGAGATATTGTAACAATAGTCGTTAGAACAAAGGTTTGGGTTATATAGTTCAAATTACTTTAAAAATGCTCTGATGGAACTCAGTACGTGAGAACAAGTAGCTTGGGAGTTGAGAAAATATTTTTTAAACTTTAAGCAAAAATAAAGCCCAGTGTTCCAGTACATTGCCTGACAGACTATTCTCTATCATACAGATACCATTAAGAAGTAAGTTTAAATAAAATCACAGATCCAAATGTGTATCACATTAACTGGGAGGTTATTCATAATAGTTTTTCCCAGGGATAAATGGTGGTTTTAGTGAATTTGGAAAAGACGCTTATTTTAATAAAAGTTAAAGTTGGGTCGATGATAAAGTGAACAATAATATGATCACCCTGGTCAGGTATAGATGGAGGAAAAAACCCCAGGGTTTCTTTAGGTTAAATAAAAGGAGACTTTAACAGTGGAAAAACCAACAGGGAGAATGGTTTGTTCTTCTAAGTGAAAGGTAAAAGAATGGAGAAGAGATTAACAAGAAAAGATGTATATTAGTGAGAAGGAATATTTGTATTTAATTGTCAACTGATTTGTCAGAGTCCTTAGACAAACAGTGGTAATTGAAACCATGAAAACTATTCAGAATCAAGAAATAGAAGTAATTATTTTCATCTTGGAAATTATCTCAATTTATAATAGTGTATTTATATTTATGTGTATAAAAATGTTTGCATCCTTCATTTAACGGTAGACCATGACTGCAAGATCACGTGTATATGGTACAGCAGGATATAATAACTATAGCAGCTAGCACTGTGCTCGGCACATAGTGGTTGCCCAATAAATATGTGATGAATGACCAATGATTAAGAGAATGATTGCATGAACGATAGAAAAAAATCCGTTTAAAAAATTTTTTTTCATAAATAGTTCATTAATTTTATTTCACTGTAACTGTTTTTATATATCTCAATTATCCATTAACCAAATTACAAAACAGTTGAATTTCAAAATGCTTTTTTTGAATTGAAGTATAGTTGATTTACAGTGTTGTGTTCATTTCTGCTGTACAGCAAAGTGATTTAGTTATACATATATATACATTCTTTAAAATTTTCTTTTCCGTTACGGTTTATCTCGGGATATTGAATATCCCTGTGCTATACAGTAGGACCTGTTGTTCATCCATTCAAAAAAAAAAAATCTGTTTTGATGTAAGAAAAGTTACCAAAATTCAGTAAGCAAATAAGTAGGACGATTTTTTCAGTTCCTAAAATTTGTCCTTATTATGACTATTTCTAACTTTAGCAGACTAATTTGAGGGCAGAGGGAGGTGGTGTACCGAAGGAGAAAAATTACAAAAAACTTTGCTAGTGGATGACTAAGCAGCTCTGTCAAGTTATTAATCAAAACTGTTTGCATAAAAAGTTATTTCCTGATTATACATTTCACAAAGTATGAATCTTATGCTAAGTACTCCAAATATAAATTTTCATTCAGTGAAAAAATATAAAGCATAATAAAATTTCTATAATTCATTCTCCTCTCTCAAGAGAAATAAAAAGACTAATTATTTATAGTTGAAGTTAGACTGATTAGTGTTGCTTGTTCCTGTAACTAATTAATGAGGAAATGTCTGGTCCTTATCCTTTGATTTGTTGCTGATTAATAAATCAATAAAGTATTACTGGAAGGGAAAAATAAAGAACAGAAACACACTCTCATAATGAGATACTGGTTGCCCTTTTTCACTTTCTGAATCCTCATGGTCTAAAAAAAAACCCACATCATAAATGAAATGAGCTGGGACCACTGCCAGATTTTTGAAGGAGGACTAGAATTGATGGCTCATGCAGATGAACTTATTCATTCACCCCTGCAACAAGAAGCTCCAGGACAGGAGTTCTATTATGGTTGAAACTTGTCACTGCCCTTGCTGCTGTGTTTCATTTCTTGATAAACAGGAATTTCAAACTTCAGGTTTGGTATTGTAGGTCAGCCCTTTAGAGGGTGCCTCCGTCTAGCTTGCATACTTGTGACATGTCTAAGATAAAACACTGCTGAGATTTTTGGTGTCACCTGGTCTACGAGTTTCTAAAGACATCACAGAGCCATGATAAAGATCCTGTGTAATATACACAGGCATTAGCCTCCTTCAGCCTTTTATGCTGTTTGGATGTATCAGCTCCAAAGTGAAGAATTGGGAGCTTCATAATGGATCCCTAAAGCTTAGGTCCCTTTAATGCCTCTTTCAGCTGGGGATGTTATCACCATGTACATACCTGGAAAGAAGCCAGATGAGGAGGCTGCAGCGCTAGCCTTACGATAGAAATAGAAAAGCCTCAGCCTTCCCATGGTCCTTAGCAAGTCACAGTCAGAACTGACGTATGAGACACACGTAAGCTGCCTGTTCCCCTGGTCTCCTATTGGGAATCCTAAGACACTTCTCTCAGCTTGGATTTCTCCTTGACTTCAGCCCTCCCGAATCATCCTGCTTTCCTTCAGCAGTAACTACCACTTCAAACCTAAACTAGTCCGTTACCTAAAGGTAGAGTACAAACCGGGCTGAGTGTTCTGTGCCCGTTAGATACCTCAACATTTTAAAACAAAGAAGCACCAGATTCTCAGCTGGCCCAGTTTAGCAAATGATCTGTTGCTTTTTGCACCCTTTAGACCTTTGCGAAATGCTAAAATCTTCCAATGCCTATCTAGAAAGTCAAATCATTCATAGAATCTTTTCTTAGAGATTTATTGAATTATAATTGATATACAAGCTGCACATATTTAATGTATATAATTTGATGAGTTTAGACATAGGCGTACACCAGTGAGACCACTGCCACAAAGTAATAAGCATACTCGTCCCCTCCAGCAGTTTCTAGAGACCTAGTGTACAGCATCATGTCTAGAGTTAATAAAGTATATATAGTGCGCTTGAAATTTTGTTAAGAGATCACATCTCATGTTAGGTGTTCTTACCACAAAAACTAAAACAAACGAACAAAAAACCCACAAGGGACACAAATTCATAGAATCTTAGGAGTCGCTCCAAATGACACGTGCTTCTCGCTAAGCCCCTCACTTTACGTTAGGGAGCTGTCTCCCAGCGGTCACGGGTTTCGTCTAATTCACACTATTAGTTGATGAGAAATTTCAGATCACCAGATCTTTGAATTTTCTGGTCTGTTTATGATCTATTTATTGAATATACTCCTCCATTGGAGTGTTTTTTTTTTTTTTTTTTTGCGGTACGCGGGCCCCTCACTGTTGCGGCCTCTCCCGTTGCGGAGCACAGGCTCCGGACGCGCAGGCTCAGCGGCCATGGCTCATGGGCCCAGCCGCTCCGCGGCATGTGGGATCCTCCCGGACCGGGAGCACAAACCCGTGTCCCCTGCATCGGCAGGCGGACTCTCAACCACTGCGCCACTAGGGAAGCCCCGATATCCTTGATTTTTTAAAAAGATATTATTTCACTTTTAAAAACGATTTTATCAGAATCCTAATATGCTTCAACCAGTATTATGGCATGACACAATATCAAATTGCAGTATATAAATCTTATAGATTTTGATATATGATTATACAATCTGACAAACCAGAAATAAATAGAGAAAAATCACTGTTATTCCATACTCATTCTATGACTAGTAATTTTAATATGCTTTATTAATAAACTAAAATATATCTAGAACTTTATGTCTTTAGATATCCTGCAGTTCAGCCCAGTTATGGACTTACAAGTTCCTATTATATCAATATATGTTTATCCCTGAAAATCTTCCTTCAATGGCAGTTCTGTACTTTAAAGTATTTACTAATAATCGATGCTATTTGTTTTGAATAAGTAATCTATAAACAATTCTGGGGTTTATTTTGTCGCTGATTTACAATATTTCTTTATGTGACCCACTGATTCTGAAGTGCCTGAACAGCTATTCAAGTTTCTGTCAGTATGTGGTCAAAATACTTTTGTGGAACTGGAATAGTTTAAGGTAATATCAGTTAAAAATTTGTATAAGGGTTAATATAAATCCGTCAAGACATGGACCCAGGCACAAAACTGTTACTAAAGTGTGGACTAGTAAAAAAAAAAAAAAAAAAAAAAATAGAAACATTATAAAGCAAAAATGAGAACATTAAAAATGCAGCATTAAAAGACCAATGCCACCTTCACAAGAAAGCAAGAACTTACCAATTTTTGACTGGTGATGGTCATTGATTTTACATCCAGGAAATGATTGACTTAGAAATTGATATTTGAAAGGTAGGCGTTTTTCAAGATTTCTACTTTAGCTTCAGAATAACACCTCCTTCAGAATTGCCTAAGGATTATTATTATCGCAACTTAAGCCTGTATTTTTTCAGGTGTCTAAAATGAAAGCCAACTTCATGCAGAATAACTGACTTAATCTTTCGGAGACTTTACATAAAGCAGATGTGTACAGCTTTTATGGTGAAATCAATTAATACATTTTTATTTTCCATTGTTTGGTGGAAATGAAAACGTGGGTAATCATTAGTCAAATCTATTTCACCTTCCTTCAGTCATCAAGGTCATTTTAATTGTTACTCCGAAAGGCTTGCATGTCCTCTAAGTGGCTGGTAGCCTAAACAGTAAGATATTTTTTCCCCAAGTTGTTTTCCAGAAACTAGGAGTCAGAAGTGTCTAATTCTAGCCGAGCTGGTTAAGACTGGTTGGGCCCACCCCCCTCCAGCTGGGCGTGGGAGTGTCTGTTCAGTGACCTTTTGATGTCAGAGGACCAAAAACTCTACCCTTGGGTGATTCTAAGCACCTCCAATTTTTAACATGCAGAGACCTGTAGCTTAGTTACTCTGAGCTGGATGATGATTACCACACATTTTTACCAATCACCTTTCCCCACGTTCCCCATGCTCCCCACGCTTCTGACAAATCTGCCTCTTTATTCTTTATTCCATGAATGACCTGAGCCTTCGGGGAGGTGGATCTGAGATTCGTCCTCCCATCTCCTGGTCTCCTCCTTTGGCTGCCTCGTGAATAAACCTTCTCTTTGCTACAAATCTAGGTGTCTCAGCTTTCTGGTTTGCTGCATGTCAGACAAAACAACCCTGGTTTGGTAACAGAGCCCTAGACTTGTTACTTGTTACTGGTTAAAGTTTATCTTAGCAAGGCCTGTATCTGACCTTGCATGTGAAAATCTGCTTTGTTTTGCTTCCTTTGCTTCCAAAGCAACATTCAGTTCCACTTTGTTTTCTTTCGTGTACTGTGTGCCACTATTGAACCAAAATCTGAAGGGCGTGGTTTCACATATGGATAGTTGATTAGCTCTGGATCATTTAGTCTTCTTCTCTGAGCAAAATTTCGCGGAGGTGACGTGACTGTCCGGGGTTAGACAAGTGATGTATGATCTTGAAAACAAAACAAAAACACTGAAGCCTCCCTCCCCCAACCCATGCACAGTGCAACAGTGAACTTGGCCCCCTTACCCTTAGCCTAATGTTCTGTGATGAACAGTAGACTTCTATTCGTCTTGCAGTGATTAGTGGGGTAATAGCCATATTATTCTCATAAGGTTATTGTGAGCATTATTTGAGTTATTGCATAGGTGTAGACCTGTAACCAGTGGGGGAGTGGGGAGTAACTATATCAACAGTATACTCAGATTTTCCTTAAATGTTTTAATCTCACTTGCAAGCCTCCATCTCTCCTGTAGAGAGCAAGTGGGAAAGCCTAAATGTAATCCAACCAAGTAATATGCATGAGATTAGATCACTTAGCATTGAATATTTACTTTCAGATTTCTCCCTTCTTCCTGACCTCCCTGACCTAGCTGCAGGCAGGATCAGGGAAATGGGCCTGTGATCTCATGAGTGGCTGGTCTGATCCCTGGATGGGCACGGACTGCTGAGATACTGTTGGTCTAGGCTCATCTGTGATTTAACTGCTGGCGTTAGTGACAGAAGTCTGTGACTGTGGTAACTCTGGCGGATTTCCTAGTCACAGACGATGCTTCTGGGAAGCTTGGGCTGTCTCCTCCTGATGCCTGGGCTCCACCATAATTCTCAGTTGCATTGCACCCCACTGTGGGTCATGACTTCATTGGGTTTCAGACTAAATGGCTTTCAGCTGGAGTCAGTCTCCCACTTCCTTGGCAGCCCTTTCGGCAGGCTCCCCAGTCAGACTCAAATCCGACTTCTGAGCACATCTTTCCCGCTCCTGCTGCATTTGTTCCTAACAACATAGAGGGATTCTCAGCCCTTCGCCTTGTAAAAGTGTCATGGCTGCGCGGTGGTACCCACTCTTGCTAACCACATTCACTTTTACTCTGTCTACTGTCTTGTAACTACTCTAGCATTTGGGCTGGAGAAGGGGAGAGGGTGTGAGGTTATTCTCTCCCAGGTACCCAAACAGGAAATAAGAGGATGCACCCTCTACTTGAAGGGTTCACTCTATTCCATCTAATTCCCCACCTCTCCCAACAGCACTGAGAACTACCAAGTTGCTGGTGTCTCACCATTCGATCCCATCTCTTTATCTCTACCTCCCTTCGCTTTGGTAAGAAGGATTGGAATTTCCATTTCTCCTCTACCCTGGGCTATTGTCTGATCAGTCTGGCTTAGTGTTTGATATGTCAAATTGAATTAGAGGAATTCAGAAAGTCATTTAAGGCCTGGCTTTCAAGACCTTGCTCTTGTTGCCGGGCATCAGCTTTGATGCTCAAAGCCAATCAGTGGCCTCTTTGTTCCAGGCAGAATATGTTCTTCCCTCCCTGGGGCAATACGCTTCCTGACTGTCCCTTGAAGGTGGAAGCCTTGGAGGGGAAAATATTTCAGGGCAAGTTAAAAATATTATACATCATTCTGGTATCTTCCCCCAGCCGTCCTTATATACTTTCATGAGATACATCACTCAAATCTCACACAGTCATACGAGGAAGATAGTCATCTCATTGTATGTCTGGAAGCACTGAGGTGTGGAGAGGGAAAGTAACTTGCCCTAGATCTCACACTCAGCAGATTGCAGAGCAGCTTTTGAATTCGGATTCTGTAATTCCAGGGTGCATGTGTTCACCCGTCTAGCAATGCCTTTTTGACAAGTCATATTTAAAATATCTATTAAAACGTTGAAAAGTTTGGGCATTCCAAAACACTAATTGATCTAGAGCGGATTTGATCTAGGGCAGAGGAGAAGGAAGTGAGAAGGGCAGAGTGGAGAACAGAACCTTCAGGCATTTTGAGCAGCGCATACCGGCCAGGCCAGGTCCAGTGATTTTTATTCTTTTTTGCAAAGCTTGACCTGGTCCAAGATTGTTGTTTCATTCTTCACCCCGATGATTCAGGAATTGCATTCAAATTCTGCTTTTTCATTGGATTCTTTCTGTCCATATATGCAGTGTTTAAAATAATGCTTTAATGACTTTATTCATTAAAAGAGACCTTTAACCTAGAAATTTTTAGTAAAAATCAGTTTGAATCAATGGATTGGGGATACATTTCCCTTTATTTATAAAATTCTGTTTATTTGAGGCATTGACACAGAAATTCTAGAGACTATAATTTTTCAATTGACTTTTGTGTAAGATTTCTATTTTATTCTGTCTGTAGCAACAAAACAAAATCATCTGTAAGCATTCTCCTTGAGGGTAGACCCACAGTTTTGTGAAACCCAAAGAATATTTCAATGCTGTCTATAAATGTTCAGCCTTAAAATCACAGAGCTGTGCAAGCAAGACCAGAACAGGTAACCCGCCTTGACACTTTAGGACTTTTCTGATTTTTTGAGCCTTAAATGCTCAAAACCATCAATCTGGTTGAAAGATCACCAAAAGATTACAGAACTGGCCAGTGTATTTTTGTCATAAAATTATCAAGTTCGTGTGTGTAGGAGTAATTAAATTGGCTTATAGCAATGCTAGAAAATATCTGATTTTCCTTTGCATAGAATAATTGAATTTGGGCTTAACCTTGAATGATGAGAATTTTTAGACATGGGTGATGAGACGGTAGATAAAATGGTCCGGAAGTTAGAATTTAGTATAGTTAGGAAATATAGACTCTCCCAACATGTTTCTATAAGGAAATGGATCCTTACAGAAACAAACAGAATGCTCATCGCAAAGAGTTCTTGTTTTCTCTCCAGCACATTGTGTTTCTCCAGAGGATTACGATCGATTATTTGGTGATGTCTGTTAATATCTCCCTCTCACTGAGATTAATCTAACACACCTATGATGGGCAGCTGTCTTGTATTCAACGCTGTTCTTCATTGATTCCGTGCAAAAAGATGAAAGTCCTCTCAACAGTGTAGCCCTTTGCACCACTGCACAGCCACTGGAGAGACGCCCTTTGGAAAACACTGAATTTCATCATGGAGTGGGGAATGAGTGATTAATTTTTAACAGCCCTGCTTCTCTAAATCTAAATTCCCATTCTCAGACTAATTTCATTTCAGTAGAGTTGCTTATGTGCATATAAAGGTATCATTTTTTAAAAGCGAAATTTTAATACCTGTCCAACTCTGTTGTCAAACCACAAAATTAAAAAGAAACTTTCTTTATAATTTTAAATTATGCTTTCACAGTAGCTATAAATCTCAGTGCACTTTTCTGGGCATAAACCTTGGCTATTGATCACCATTTTTCTCCTCTGCAGCAAAGTTAAATATCATGGAAGTATTAGTTTTGAAAACTAAATAGATGGAATTGTAAAACCTACTTTACTTAACCCAGTGACACTAGTATTTTCCTTTGTCTACATGATGACAATTGAAATCAATCAACTGTCAGATTACTTATAGCTACTTTATCAGATTCTGTGACATTGTTGCATGGTGAGCAGCCCATGAATTAATGTATCCAGACGTTAATGCTGAAAATTAAATAATGTTGACTAATATGACTATTCTGGTTTGTAGAACACTTTTCAGGATAATGTAGTGAGTTGATCTACTTTAAGTCATCCAGTGACACTAGATTCAAATATTCTGGTTCCCAAGGCATGCTCTTTAATTGACAGATGAATATTAGCACTAAGGTTGAACACTTCTTAATCTTTGCATCCTCTTCTATAGAAAGAACCTAATTGCACCTGTCAGCCAATGCCCGAATCAACTACATTGGCCCATGAGATGGCCTCATTCCTGTCCCTCAGAGTTTAGAGGATTTTTTTTAGTGAGGCCGTGGTGAAAATTCTTCTCTCGAACCTTCTATACTCTGTCAGTTTTCATACAGGTAACTGTCTTTTTTAAAGTTACATTGACATTTTAGGTCTCAGTTTCCTCATCTGAAAAGTTGGTATAATAATGGCGGTGGGAGGAAGATGTACTATGAAGACAGCAAAGCTTAAGTTTCAAGGTCCCCTTTCCCAGGGCCCATGCATAGTCATCTTCACAGTCTTTAAAATTCAGTCCCCACAAAACCCAGATCTTCTGTATATACTTCATAAGGATGCTGTGAGGATTCAGTGAGATCATGTAAAGCCCTTTCTCCAGTGCAGTACATAGTATGTGCATAAATATAAATAACATAAATATTTATAAGTAATATAAATATTATCATTACGTATTAAGCGTAAGGTTCTGTGCAGTTTGTGAGGCAAAATACTCCATATTCGGTGACTATCACTATACTAACTACCAAGCATTGTTTGCTTGCATACCTGACTTTGTTATTTCCAGAAGAGAAAAATCTGTGTTAATCTTCTTTGCCTTTCAGCCCTAGCCACCAGCGTGGGGCCTGGCACGCTAAAGATATATGATAAATATTTATGGTGTCATGCACACTGAAACTGATTTCGCACTTCAGAATAATATTCAACTTGTGAAATAAAATACATGAGGAATCAGCATTGCTGTATTAAAGGTACCATCGTCCCTTAGTTGTGTCATTAATCATCAAATGTCTCGCCCTCTTTTTAGTCTCCTTCAATCTTTAATCGTTTATCAACAGTTATCTTAATTTTCTTGCATTTTTATAAAGTTCCTTCCTTCGAGAAGCAGGCTATAGTGCATTGCCCCAGTGACCCCAGGAAAACCACATTAATATAAATAATAGAATCAAATTCGCATATTAGTGAGTGTTCTCTTGTGATTGACCTAACTGCTCTAGTCAAATGCGTTTTACTGAGGCTGTTGCCAGATGCCAGAGTAACCCTGGCATCTGCTGTCCTGCTGCGTTCCCCATTGGCCACTCCTTTCATACAGACACAAGAACCCTCAGTTTAAGGTTACAGAATATCTGGTCAGTTTGATAATGTCAACCCATCACATTTCAGTTAAGCAAATATCAAATCAAATGATGCATGTCACGGAGACGTAACTACTATGTACACAAAGAGCACATTTCTAGCCATAAATGCATAGAACCTTCTGGTTTGTCAACTTGAACTACATTCTTACATTTAATCCGTAAGAAGACATTGATGTAAAGCTAAGGCCTAGTTCTCAAGTAATCCAATTGTCACCTTATTTGGAAACAATTTTACAAAATATTTTTTACATTCAAAGATACCCTCTCCTTGAAGCTATCGTCTGAATAAAAAAAGCAATCATGCTATTGAAAGTAAACATTTCCGGCCTTCCCTGGTGGCACAGTGGTTAAGAATCCGCCTGCCAATGCAGGGAACACGGGTTCGGGCCCTGGTCCGGGAAGATCCCACATGCTGTGGAGCAACTAAGCCCATGCGCCACAGCTACTGAAGCCCGGATGCCTAGAGCCCGTGCTCCGCAACAAGAGAAGCCACTACAATGAGAAGCCCATGCACCACAACGAAGAGTAGCCACTGCTTGCTGCAACTAGAGAAAGCCCGCGCGCAGCAATGAAGACCCAACACAGCCAAAAATAAATAAATAAATTTATTTTTAAAAAGTAAACATTTCCTATGAGAAGGGCATATTGAGCTGTATACACATCAGAGTCTCTTACGATTTCTTGAAAAATAAAATTAACCCACCCACGTTCTCAGGGTTGGTTCAAGGTAATTTTAAACTGTTATAAGCTGAAAATCATTACACAATTGAACCTCATCACTAGATAAGTGATTCTGACAAAATTGCAATTTTGTGGAATTGATTGGGATGAATGTCATTCCAAGAGTCTCCTTATGAAAATTGACACTACTTATATACATTTGGAAGAAACTTTATAAAATGTGTTGAAGTTCTAGAATGGAATGTTACCTTATTTAATATTTTTATAATAGCCTTGTTAAATATCTAGGGAAAATGCTTTCTATGTAGAAGACACTTGATAAATATTTGTTCAACTGAATCCAATTTAGACCAGGAAGCCCAGAAGAGTTTGTGTGAAGGTGGTTCTCAAATTCTTGCCCTGCTGTCTGTCTTCAGCCAGTATCATACTTGCTTTTATAAAGGATCTTTCACTTTCCATTTGAATCAGTGACTGTTTTAGTCTCTAAGTCCCCCAGAAGCAAATCCTTAAGGATATTCGAGCAGGAGTGTGGGAAAATGAGACTGGGAAGGGAGGCTGAAGGCCAGTTGATGGAGCTGCTTTATCAAAGCCGCAGCTACCAAGGGCAACTGACACTCAATCCCACAGGATGAACTGGGCAGCCGTGTGAAACTGGGGCCTCAGAGCTTTCCCCACTGGAGGGCAGTGCTGCTGGGGCGTGTATACATCAACTCACATTAGTCTTTGGATGTTTCTGATGAGGGCTAAGAGGGTTAATTCCCTGGCTCTGCCAGGCTGCCATGTGAGTAGAAAAACAATCTTCAGTGACAAGAGAAAACCTGCAGGAGAAGAAGCGCGGGTGTTGGCCGGCTCTCAGAAGTCAGGCAGTCGTGGATAAGATGGTCAAGTGGGGATGGGAGTGGGGATCTACAGCACCTGTTGCAATGCCATCCATTGCTGACCATTCTTCCAGAACATTTAAAAAATGTATAAAATATGATAAGATTTTTTGAACTGATAACTAGAGAGGGTTTTTTTTTTAACTGTGTTTTTGTTATGGCAGAACCATTTTTGACACTGCAGCTAAATAGTTGCTTCAGAAACCTGCCTCCGAACACCCTGCTGCTTTCCCTTTGAGCTCCCTGAAGCCAGAATTTCAGAAGCAACTTCAGATCAGCATGACTCATCAATTTCTCCCACAGGCCAGTCCCTGGCTGACCTCAAAACCAAGGTAGACTCTGACCCAGGAGATCCAGTCCCTTTTGCCCAGACCACAGACTTATTGACTCCCTGAAAATCTGTTTTCCTTTTGCTCAAAGCAAACAAACCAAAGAATTGCCTTCTACTCTGGAATAAACACCTGAAATCATAAGGTACCCAGACGACTGTCATTCCATACAATAGCAGTTCTATTAAATCACATTATGTAAAAATGGGACCCGTACTAGAGTTGTTTTATAGGAGGTTGGTGTATATCATCAACTGTTTCATTGAAAATCTGAGCTGTGATGAGTCAGCCATAAAACTGGCAGAATAAAACTTGGGGAATGGCTGTCGTGAAGTTCTTCTAAGGCTCATAAAACTGGGTTGTGCATATTGGCAGTTTTGATATTGCTCAAACATTTAATCAAAAGAACCAGAATCATCGTCAGTACTACATTTTCAATTGATTTTTAAGGACTTTCATTTCAAAGTTTCCTTTCACACTCTTGATCTTTAATTTAAATGTATGAGAAAGCTTGACCTATTATTCCTCTTTACATGGACTCACAGAAGAATCTAGATGAATCTTCTACTGTTTTACTTAAGAGGGAGTGTAAAGGTCTGTGATAGAATAAGAACCCTGAAAATTTTGCAATGAAATCAAAATAAAAGCTAACATTTCCTGAATATATGTACTGTTTCAAGCATCACATTGACTTAGTACCCCATTGTTTACATTTATGGCCTCATTTACTCTTTTTTTCTTTTAATTTATTTATTTTAAATTTATTTTTGCCTGTGTTGGGTCTTTGTTGCTGTGCACGGGCTTTCTCTAGTTGTGGCGAGCAGGGGTTACTCTTCGTTGCCGTGCAGGGGCTTCTCATTGCAGTGGCTTCTCTTGTTGCGGAGCATGAGCTCTAGGCCTGCGGGCTTCAGTAGTTGTGGCACGTGGGCTCAGTCGTTGTGGCTCGCAGGCTCTAGAGTGTAGGCTCAGTAGTTGTGGCGCACGGGCTTTGTTGCTGCACGGCATGTGGGATCTTCCCGGACCAGGGCTCGAACCCGTGTCCCCTGGCATTGGCAGGCGGATTCTTAACCACTGCGCCACCAGGGAAGTCTCGCCTCATTTACTCTTCATGACGATCATGTGAAATAGTTACTACTATTATCCTTATTTACTTAGAGAAAAATGAGGCTTAGGAAGTTGAATAACTCTTTAAGGTAAGAGTCAGGAATCAAACCAAAGTTTCTCATAAGAAATTATGCTTTTAAGCATTTCAGTCTGCTGTTTACGAAATAACGTGTCCATGTGAAAGAAAATATACACACACACGCGTGCGCACATCCATATCCAAACTTAATCTATGGTGCAGAATATCACAGTCGTGGTTACTTTGGGTGGGAGGTGGAGATTGACTGGGAAGGGGTGTGGGGGAACTTCCTGGGGTGGTAGAAATGTTATATCTTAATAGCCACATGGTTAGGTAGATTATCAGCGTATATACATTTGTGAAAATACGTTCAATGGTAACACCTAAGGTTGATGCGTTGAACTGAAGGCAAATCATGCAGGAACACCTTCTCCAGGTGTCCTGCTTCCCCTGCCTCGCTCTCTCTAGCCATGTCATCAGAACAGAAACAGCCTTCCACCCGCTCGTCTCACCTCTCAGGCCACAGAACAGGTCAGGGGTTGTGCACGTGACCCAGTCCTGCTAGTCAGAATCTCTCCCAAGGCCTTTCAAAACTTGTGCTAGGAGGCTTGAAAAAAATTATATTTTTCCTATGGTGACAATTTTGTAATCGTCATGACTTCTACTTGCCGACAGTCGAGTCCTGTACTTTGTGGAGAAGGTGGTCTGGAACCTGGAATGTGGCTTAGCCTGCGCAAGTTAAATTCTGTTTAATTTTAGTTCATTTCAATTTAAATAGCTGTATGTGGCTCGTGGCTGATACATGAGACCGCACTGGTGTAAGAGAATGAGTTTAAGGAATGAGTACCGGGAAGAGTGATCCCTGATGGAATTGGAGTGTCCTGTAAGGCTGGCTCCACCCTGCCCAGCCCTTGTGCTTTGGAGATGGGAGCTAATGAATTACACAGGCTTCCATCTCTGCAGCGGAGTCTCCTCCCTATGCAACCCTTTGGAATAACTTTGAATAAAGTAAACCACTCTTATGCCACTCTTTGTGAAAAGAAGCATTCAGTGCAAATGTGTGGGTTGGAGCGACACTTGCCTGTAATTAAACTTTTATTTCTCTAAACACCAAATAATTGCTGAATAGATAGAAATTGCTAATTGTTGTGAACCTTTCCATCTTTATAAGAATGGGACATGGGATAAATAGAGACAGCATTGGCACCTTCAGGGTGGTAGGAAAGAAGGAAGCGTTACAACTTTTCCTAGGATTGTCTGTGTTAACTTTCAAAAGTCGCAGGTAAATGCAGTGTGTCTGGAGTCATAACTTTGTATAATTAATGATGTGACTTTTTTTCTTTTGCACTCTTGAATTACTTAAAGGAGCTTTCCAAGGAGTCTTTTAGCGTATTGCGGCCAATACTCTCACGGTTAATGACTAAGCACTTGCTAATAATATTATTATTAGCTAATTATTAGCTAATAATGCTAATAATGTACCTTTGAGTTCTGGCTGATATTGTCAGCCTTGGAGACTGATTGATAGGTTTTATAAAGACGTTATAATGATGAGACCCGTGCTCTCTAAAGATTATGGATCATAGAATTTATTTATTTATTTATTTATTTTTTTGCGGTACGCGGGCCTCTCACTGCCGTGGCCTCTCCCGTCGCGGAGCACAGTCTCCGGACGCGCAGGCTCAGCGGCCATGGCTCACGGGCCCAGCCGCTCCGCGGCATGTGGGATCTTCCCGGACCGGGGCACGAACCCGTGTCCCCTGCATCGGCAGGCGGACTCTCAGCCACTGTGCCACCAGGGAAACCCTATGGATCATAGAATTTTAGAGATGGAAGGAATCTTAGAGAACATTCCAGTCCAGCCTCCTAATTTTACAGATGAAGAAACAAAAGCCCAAGAGAGACAAACTAATTTTCTCAAGGTCACAACACCTAACCAATGGCCGGGTGAGACTCCGTCCTAGGTCTTTCTAATCCCCAAAGCCTGCTGTCAGGGAGCCAAGACCAATACATCTTGCTATTCTGACTTCGGCCTCGTAGAATGATATCTTAATTGGCATTTATACTTCATGATTCTGTAAGAACTGACAGCTTTGTCAAGACCAAATTTCATATACTCAAATATTTTTTGTGATTTTTGACATCAGACAACAGGTGTATAAGATGTTCACCCTTGATAAAAATCTTAAAAGATTAAGGATGAAACCTCAAGACATACTAGCTTCTAAAGTGAAATCATGTAAATAGGTCGAACATCAATTTATACAAAATTATCTTGTGAAATGATTTGTATTTACCACCTATATCATCATTTAAAGTATAACCATTGCAGGAAAGACTTAAGCTAGGAATTGAGTAGAGCAGATTCTGGTCTCAGCCATAGCACTTCCCTAACTGGTCAAGGTTTTGTTTGCTCTTGCAATAAAGGGATTTTATTTATTTATTTATTTTTCCTTTTAAAATTTTTATTGGGTTATAATTGATTTACAATGTTATGTTAGTTTCGGCTGTATAACAAAGTGAATCAGCTACATGCATACGTATATCCCCATATCCCCTCCCTCTTGCGTTTCCCTCCTACCCTCCCTATCCCACTCCTCTAGGTGGTCACAAAGCATGGAGCTGATCTCCCTGTGTTATGCAGCTGCTTCCCACTAGCTATCTGTTTTACATTAGGTAGTGTATATATGGCAATGCTACTTTCTCACTTCATCCCAGCTAACCCTTCTCCCTCCCCATGTCCTCAACTATTCTTTTATTTATTTAAACATCTTTATTGGAATATAATTGCTTTACAGTGGTATGTCAGTTTCTGCTTTATAACAAAGTGAATCAGTTATACATATACATATGTTCCCATATCTCTTCCCTCTTGCGTCTCCCTCTCACCCTCCCTATCCCACCCCTCTAGGTGGTCACAAAGCACTGAGCTGATCTCTCTGTGCTAAGTGGCTGCTTCCCACTAGCTATCTATTTTACCTTTGGTAGTATGTATAAGTCAATGCCACTCTCTCACTTCGTCCCAGCTTACCCTTCCCCCTCCCTGTGTCCTCAAATCCATTCTCTATGTCTGCGTCTTTATTCCTGTCCTACCCTTTGGTTCTTCAGAACCATTTTTTTTTTTTTAGATTCCATATATATGTGTTAGGATATGGTATTTGTTTTTCTCTTTCTGATTTACTTCACTCTATATGACAGACTCTAGGACCATCCACCTCACTACACATAACTCAATTTTGTTTCTTTTTAATGGCTGAGTAATATTCCATTGTATATACGTGCCACATCTTCTTTATCCATTCATCTGTCAATGGACACTTAGTTTGCTTCCATGTCCTGGCTATTGTAAATAGAGCTGCAGTGAATATTGTGGTACATGACTCTTGTTGAATTATGGTTTTCTCAGGGTATATGCCCAGTAGTGGGATGGCTGGGTCATATGGTAGTTCTATTTTTTTTTTTTTTTTTGCAGTACACGGGCCTCTCACTGTTGTGGCCTCTCACTGTTGTGGCCTCTCCCGTTGCGGAGCACAGGCTCCGGATGCGCAGGCTCAGCGGCCATGGCTCACGGGCCCAGCCGCTCCGCAGCATGTGGGATCTTCCCGAACCGGGGCACGAACCCGCGTCCCCTGCATCGGCAGGTGGACTCTCAACCACTGTGCCACCAGGGAAGCCCAGGATTAACGTTTTATAGTGCTTCTCTCAATGTTTATCACTAATCACATGAAGGATCCTGTCTCTCCCAGGTAAAACCCCCGGCACGCTATCAAATAAAGTGGGCAGTTCATCGAAAGTTCTCCATACCTAGCAGTTTACTGAGGGATTGAAGTAAACTAAATAGAAACTCATGTTGTGAGAGCATATTTTACATAAAATTCATTTTAGAATAACAAATGCCACAAAAATCTGAAAACTTAACATCTATCCAGGACTATAATATTTCTTGACATATCAAAGAAGACTTGCATTTTGCTAGTTGGACAGATATTTTCCTTAAGTCAGAGAATTTGAAAATTAAATTCTCATTGCCTTTAAGGAAAGGATAGTGACCCTCTGTAATTTATCTCCTCGCTGCCAAACGTGGAACGAGGCACAACATTGTGTCCCAAGCATTTATAGAAGGGAGGAAGGAAGGAAATAGGGAAGAAGAAAGGGAGAAAGGAAGAAGATTTATTAAAGCATGTTAAGGACAGAAGTAGAAGTTGCATTTAGGATTTCTGGCTTCTGACTTCTGTTTAGAATACGCTTTTTTTTTTTTTTTTTAATGCCTAAGTTATCTAGCAGCAGTAAACACCATGTCATTCGTTCTACCAAGAAATATCCGAGCTGCCACATGTGCAGACACTTCTGGGTTACAACGCAAGGTAAAACACACCACTGCCCTCCAGATGTCCGCAGACGGAAAGAGGATATAGTGCTGTCTCTAAACTGCTTTAAGAATTATAGTAAAGTACCATAGTTACGTGAGAGAAGGTGTCTGGAAAATGGAATCAGGGGAAGCAACCTTGGAGAACTGCTTGAGCTAAATTTTCAATATTTAAGATGGACAGATAAGCCAGAAGGATGGTGTTCTAGGTGGAGGGAATGGCAAGCAAGAGTGAGTGGCAGAGGCAAGATTGGAAACCAGGCAGTCTGGGGAGATTTCTCTATTCCGTGCCAAGGTGTTTGGCCAATAATGTGATTAACATCCACAGATTCTGATTTCGTTTTTGGAGGTTTATTTAGAGGGAAGAAAGCCAGAGGGCTGGGGCAACAGCTTTCTTCCGGAGAAGAGATGCAGTAGCTCAAGATGGCAACCAGTGGTCATGCAAGAGACATTTTAAGAGGTAGAATGTCAGGACTTGATCGCTAACTTCAGTGGGAGGCAGACTGGGGAGAGGTCCCATTATTCCTGTTTCTCGTGTGGGCGCCTGAGTGAGAAGGAGAAGGATTTCAGATGAAGATAATATACTCAGTTTGGGGTGCGCCGAGTTTGATGTTCTTACTAAACAGAGCTGAGACACATAAGGATGTAACTTCGTCAGTCTTAACTAGAGACAAAGGTGGGAGTTAAGAATATCTTCTTCACAGGTGTAAGTAGAAATATAAGACAGATACAGCTGTGAGGAATTCGAATTTTTCTCTTCTATTTCAATTATTATAATGTGTCTGCAAAGAGGGAAAATAAAATAAGCTCTGTAGTAAAGTGTTCTGATTAATAAAAGATAAACACCTAGCTCTTATCCTAAAGAGGATACTACCAAATAGAGAGAAAGGGTTGTAAAGTATATTAAGTACATATAAGCCTTCAATTCCAAGACATATTTACATAATTTAGCATAACTTGTTCATAACGATGATGATAAAGCCACTAAACATCCACTAAGCATTTAAAAAGCATTTTCCTTCTATTAGCATCAGTAGCTGGAAAATAACATACTTTGACTAAAATTGTCCTTTAAAAAAATCTAGTTTGGAGCCAGTAGAATTTTTATGCATGATCTTATTTGTGGTCTTTGCTTTTTGTTTCTCAAAAGGTCCATATAACCAGAAGCTTTTACCTGATTGGAATTGTGTATTCCTGTAAGTGCACTTATTATTTCGATCATGGCAAGGTCAGACCTTCGGAAAGTTTCGTCCATCTCTATCTGTGGTACAGCGTCAAATTAGGAGAGACCATGTTCTGGTCAGGAAATGAACAGAGTTTTGTGTCGGGAGGAGAATGAAAGCATGAAAGTGTTGCTTATTAGTCTTCTAAGATGTTATAATTAACAGTTTTATTTTAATACAATAAAGATGTCATAGATTATTCCAAGGCCTGATTTTGTTGTGTTGTAACAAGTAACTGTTTTCATCGAGGAACATGTTTGTTTCCTTCTCTTCAATTAAGACTTGGCTAACCCATGTGTCCTTTATTTTGGTCTCTGCAGTGTTTCTTCAGCAATAGAAGCAAAACAGTTTACTGAGTTTGACTTCGTATTGGCTAGGCCTGTGTAAAATTGCATAAATGTGCCCTTGCAGGGATAAGAACGCTTTGTATTAGTGATGGATCACTCAAATTCTGCATGGAAAGGAAAAACTAAGGGAATCCATTAGTTTTTTTTTTTTTAACAAAGTATAAAAATATCAGAAAATTGTGTGGAGGGAAAAATGAAAAGGAATAGCTTAAAAAGAAAAGCACTTTGAAAGCTGAAGAATACTTTAGATATATATTAACACTGTTTAAAAAGTACATAATGCTTTTCAACAGTCAACAACAATGAAATTAAACTAAACAAACGGATACAAATACAACTCAAAACACCTGTGTGTAATTTTTTCAAGACAAATTCAAACAATAAACTACATCAAATAATGGGAAATAAAAATAATCTAGGTTTCATTTAGAAGGTACACAGAAGAAAATACTCAAAACCATATAGTATCCAGGAAGAATTTTTTTAAAAAATCTAAATTTTTACTGTATATAAATTATTTTCAAATTATTTTACTGTATATAAATTCTTTGAGGTGGCAAATGTCCTGTCAAATGACCATGATCACAGGCGACAGTCAGCTGGGTTCAAGTTTATAAACCAGGTTTCCAGTGGGAGTCCAAGGACAGGTTGATAAATGAGACTCAGCATTCATCTTGGAAAACTGAGGAGAATGCATATCTAAGCCAACATAACAAACTATGGAAAATAACTCCTGTGTCCCTATGTGCCAGGATGATGCTGGGCATTGGCAGAACACACACAGCTCAGGCTTTGATGCTGGTGACAGTCTGGTGGGATGTATGTCACTTAGCCTGTTACAGTGCTAGCCTGTACCCTAACCTCATCGCAGTATGAGAACTACAGCAGCACACTGACCCAGCTGCCTAAAATCCAAAATAACCTTCTAATCTAATCTAACCTTCTAACATGCAACTGTTATGTTTTTTTTTTTTTAACACAATTTCAGGTAATCCCTTGTTGGTCCAAATCCTGCTAATGTATTCCTTGCTAACCTAAATTATGCCTTCTTTGACTCCCTAACCCTTTATAATCTAGTCCCATTCTTACTAGGAAATCTGAATTTCTATTAGTTCCCAAATCTCTCCAGTCATCTCAGAGATTGGCTCTAATCCTGACCTGTACCAGAAAATGTCTAGCTGGCTGCACTCTTCCATTTTGTGGTGACTCAGCCTCACAGAACCCAGATTCTGCCTCAGTCTGTAGGGGTTACTGCCTTTATATAATAAACAGCTTTCTTCTGCATCTGCTGGGTTGAAGAATGGAGCAAATTAAGTCAAGTGGGGAGAGCACCTTTCGAAATATGGTGTGTTGGGATGCTTCGTACAGTACGATAGAGTCAGAGGGTAGGGCGTGGCAGTTCAACAGGGTGACCTCATCACGTTTGTGAAATGTAAAGCCTCCTCATCCTGGAAGCGGTGCAGATGGTAGGTTGAGCGATGAGGGTAAACTTGTCTGAGACAGGGATTCAAATTAGGATATGATCAGCCGTCGTCTAGATGAGAAACGGTGAGGGACGGTTTCGTCTGAGGTCCACTACAATGACCATGGGATTGTGAGCGACTCTTACATTTTCCTTTTATTTTGTATTTTCCAAGTCTTCAACGATAAGCACACATTCATTTTATTTTTTTAAGAAATGTAACTTTAAAACAAACAAACAAAAAGTTACGCTCTTTGACCTCAAAATTCTTATTAGTTATTTATACTAATGGATGAAAAATGCAGTCAGCGAAACTATGTATAAAGTATGAGCCCAGTTCTATAAAATATGCTTATGCATAAGACAGAGAGACAGTTGGGGAGGGGAGCAGAGGAGAAGAGAGGATAGAAATGAGCTGGAGGATATCCAGAAATGTTGTGTCGGTTGACTCCAGTCGTTGACCTCCGAAGTGATTTGTATTGTCTTTCATATACTTCCGTAATTTAGAAAAGTCAAGGAACGTGTGTTTCTTTTAAATAATGAGAAAATTGAGTTTACCTGAAGGTCCTGTCCATGAATATGTCAATAAAAATAACTAGAAGAGGGCAGAGAACTGATGCTAGAAATACCAAAAGGGTCCACTTTTTGATTGCTGGATGAGCAGAAATGAATAGAGAAGAGCGGAGCTTCTAGGATAACTCATGTTTTTGGCTGAATGGCTGGCACAGCTGTTAATGTAATCAGCAGTGGAGGAGAGTGATGAGCATGTGTTAGTGAGAATCCTTGAAAGGGAGGTTGGCTGGGGAGCCCTGGGTCTCAGAAAAGAGGAGTATTTCATCACTCACATAGTTGAGAATTGCCTCACAATAAAAAGAAAATGGACTTTGGTTTTATATGTTTACTTATTCATTATTTTACGTTTCTTACCAGTCATGTACTCCATCATTGTCTACACCAGCAGGGGCCTGTTCCCACCACCATCCTCCACCTTGCAGGGTGGTCAAGACAAGCACAGAAATTCTGTGGGACTCATTTTGAGAGATGCAGCATCTAGAATGCCTGTAGTGTTCTAGCTGGAGAGATCCAGGAGATAATTAGGGCATGTGTCTGACACTGGTGAGAAGTAGAAAAATTCGGAGGTAACAGTTTAAAAGTGTTGCTTGGTAGTGAGGATGGCGTAAATGAAACTTCTAGCCCCATAACTTTCTAGATGTGTGACTTGAACACGTGTTTCTTAATCTCATTGGGTCTCAGTTTTCTCATCTCTTACTTGGAGATGGTAATGGTAGAGAACCCCATAGAGTTATATAGTAAATGGTAAATGAATAAACATATTCCGAGTGTTTAGATGACTGCTTGGCAGATTGTAAATACTATGTTAATGTTGGATATTTTATTTTCACTATATTTTTATTTCTACAAAGCAAGTTCTTAATGTATTAGGCTAGCACCAGTCTTGCTAAAAATTAAAATCTGTCCTGCGTGTGTATTATAGCATTCTTTTCTTATAGAAATATTACCAACATTAATTCCTCTCTTAGATAAAGGTGATTCACATTTCATCTCTTTGTGCAATTTCCTCATTGTTTTATCATTTTCCTGTCATGTTCCTATTGCTTTATTCTATAAATAATGAATACAGCATTTTAATGATTTGACTAGAGACCATATTTCTTTTGCCCATGAAGCCCAAGGAAAAATTTTATTCATAATATTTTATCTCTGTCACTGCACTTGAGATTAACAGCCCAATTTTTCATCTACAAAGTTTATTAGAGGTTGTAAAAATGCATGGAATCTCCTTTCTGATTGGCTGAGAAAAGGAATTTAATCATATAATTTTCTTTCGAATCACACATGCATCAGTACAGTTAAACTCTCTATTAGATCACTGAACCATTTCACATGATTTTAAAAAGATTAATATTCTTATAAAATTTATCTGTCTCTCAGCTTATGTCTCCATGGTAGACTTTCTTAAGAGCAGAATAGGCTAGCAAAATGGACTAGTGGATAATGGAAGTTCTGAATAAGAGAAAAAGAATGATGGTAATACGGTTTTACCCCTTCTATTTATTTTTTAAAATTTATTTTATTGAAGTATAGTTGATTTACAATGTTGTGTTAATTTCAGCTATACAGTCAAGTTGTTCAGTTATACGTAGATATACATTCTTTTTCATATTCTTTTCCATTATGGTTTATTCCAGGGTATTGAATATAGTTCCCTGGGCTACACAGTATTCCCCTTCTAAATAAAAAGACAGGGTATGGGTTATGGGTTATAAGAGCTGGAATGTTAGAAAAGATTCTATGTCAATGGTGTACAAACTTTTTTTTGTCTTCTTAAGCCATGAAACTTTTCCTCCAAACAAATTCTCCCTCAAAGATCTAATTCCTAAATAGAAAGCAGCTTGGGGACAGGAGAGGGGGTTCCATGAAGTGGCTCCTGAAACCATTTCTGGGGGTCCCTCTGCTTTAGGTAGTGGTTCAGATAACATCAGCCTAATCTAAACACTGCCTTTTAAAAGCCCTTGAGAAACAGTGACGTAGCCAGGGTTACAGGGTTACACATGGTAGTATGCAGTAAAAGGGTATTGATGCATCCTGCGTACTGAAAGAGAGTGATGTGTTCATTATACATTTTTATACAGTCCGTACCATGGGAACTTCCCCAAATCGCTTCTGCTTTCCAAAACTGCTACTGCTGTATAACGTGTTCATCTTCTCAGTAGTAAACTTCTCTGCACGAGCGTTTAGTTTTCAGCCTGTAAGTATATATAGTTTTTTACTTAGAAAAGTTCTCAATTAAAAAACAACCACCACTACCAAAAAAACCAGAGACACAGAGTCGAGATGTAAATTTTTTTGTTTGGTTGCAGTTCCTGTTTTAAAAAAAAAAAAAAGTCCTGCTTTGGAAAAGCATTACTGCTGCTGCCCTACGTTCCTCTAACAAGGGAAATGGAATTCAGCAAGTAAAGGTTAAGATGAATATTTTGGGTATGGTTTACTAAACTGCCAAGCAAAAGATCTCTTTCAGGCATTCAACGAAAATAAATAAACGTATAAGTAAATGGCAAAATGACTAAATGGCATGTTTCCCAATGAAGATTTCCATTGAAAGTGAGAGATTAAATGAACCTTCAGCAAAGCATATGAAATGTTCTGTTGAGTTTTTTTTTTTTTTTTTTTTTTTTTTGCGGTACGCGGGGCTCTCCCTGTTGCGGCCTCTCCTGTTGCAGAGCACAGGCTCCGGACGCGCAGGCTCAGCGGCCATGGCTCACTGGCCCAGCCGCTCCGCGGCATGTGGGATCCTCCCGGACCGGGGCACAGACCCGTGTCCCCTGCGTAGGCAGGCGGACTCTCAGCCACTGCGCCACCAGGGAAGCCCTCCTGTTGAGTTTTGATCTAATAAAAACTTGGATTAAACTTGCTTTACAAGAACTGGTACACATGTGAAATCAAAGGATACTGTAACTTATAGCTAAGGGCACCCCAGGTCCTAAAACTAATAGAGATGAGTGTTCAAATCCATCTGGCATTAGACACTTTGTTTTAACCTGCAGGTGTCACAAGGATTCTGCTCTGGTCTAGAGCCATGCCTGGCAGAATCAGGAAAGCATAAAAGTCACTGAACAACCTCAGAAGGAAGCCCCTCCTTGGCTGACGAGTAACCTGGCATCTGAGTAGAAATTCCATCTTGCCCTGGTACCAAATGACAGAAATATCCCATTTCATCTTTCGATGTTCATCAGCCTCTTAATTTATGTTGCACTTGATAGATGAAGATGCTTTAAAATGTTCTTCCTTTGGATGGATAAAGAATAAAGAATGCAAGTGAATGGAAATGAAAATTTTTTTTAAACAGTGGCGGTAATTGGCTGTAACTGATAAGTGATTGTGGCTGGTGATATAGCCCTGGATTTGAATGCTGACTCCACTATTGTTACCTATAAATATGGACAAGTCATGGAAGGGAATTACCATCTGGCGATGTAGCTGTAGAGATTAAATAAGTTAATTCAAAAATATATTTTAAAATTTAATATATGTAATGTATTTTACAGATCCTAGAACTTTATGCCCATGCAATAGTTGGCAACTAGAGGGTCTTTTGAGCTCTTACATTGCAAGGAATATAGATTGACTAAAGTTATCTCAAGTGATGGAAAAATTATTTTGAGGGTACATGCGGATTAAGGAAGCTAGGGATTCTGATCCTGCAGTAGACTTTTTGGAAGCACAGAAATAGGATACTTCTAGATCTCAGTTCAAAAACTAAATAAGGCTAAAATAGTGCTATTCACAAAATATTCTTAGTAAGCCAGGGGTATGAACCTGTTTTCTGTTATTGTTATGACTAGTTCTACTCAGCCTCTGTATCTACCAATCTTGTCTCTAGCAACCAGTCACCTCATTCCTCCGTTTAACATTTTTCTACCTTGAACATGTACTTATAGTATCTAGTTACTCACAAATATGCAGGCTTATTGAAAAGGCAGGGTACAGATATCTGAATGTAGAAAGTAAGAACAAAATAGAGTTAAAGTATAATCAGCAGAAAATATGTCCCTTTGTCTAAGGATCCTACTCCTAGCTAAGTGACACTTTCTTTGTATCCTAGTTCAACCCCTCAAGACAAGATCTGATTGATTTAATTAATGAGATGAAACCTTTTAAGCCAAGCTGCTCCACTAGACCACATCACAGGCTACTGGCCAGAGTATAATTGCTCTGATGCTGTGCGTCTGGGGATGGAGTGAGGGCTGGGATCAGGTGATATTTATCATGGTCATTTATGCTGAAGGCATTTCCTGGAAAGGGCTTTACATGTAACACACGCTTTTAGGCTTAGCATTTTTATAGTTTTCTTTTCAATTCATGCAGGATGGGAGAGAACTAATTCAGAAATAGAGCTGGCTTGATGTTAGGACAAACATTTATTTTCTAACTTTCTTTTTCCAATATCCTTAAGGTTAAACAGTTTTTGTTGTTCTCTAGTGGTTTTTATCCCCATGCTAAGGTTCAGGTAACTATAAAAGGGGCTGACTGACCATCTCTCAGGAGGTTTCCAAAGAGACATTTTCCAGAGCCCTGGGTCTGGACTTCAGCTCCATAGATTTAAATCTGACAGTTTACTTATGAGACTTTCCCTCCTGAAAGGACTTACAGGGTCCAAGTTAAAAAGAGGCTTAGTATATAAAAGAAAACCCAATGATCAATTGACAATGAAAAAAGTCATTCTCAGCCTGTATTTTTGCGTGACTTGTACATTTTTTCCTATGGAAAAGGTAAATAGAAAATGAAATTAAACCTGTGCATTGCTTGATGAGTTTGAAATTGAGAAATGTGTGTAGTTCAGATATTTTGTCCATCTACCTATGGGGATACAGCTGCTAAAACATCCTTGAGTCTTCGGGCCAGAATCCTTTCTCTTTTGGAGTGAGAGTAGGTATCTCCAGTATTTGCCTGTAAAACTCTTTTATTTCTAGGCTTCAGTTGCTAAATATCTCTCATCCTGTTGGGCGAATCCTGCATTATTTATTTCAGTGTTTCAAATCAAGGCGTAATCTTGTTTGACAACTATTCTATCTCCCTAATGACTCTATGCATTTATTAATTTATACAGTCAAAAACTTACTTATTCTGCACCTGTTATGTGACTGGCACTATAGAACGCATGGGAATACAAGAGAGAATATAGAAAATGTTGTTTTTTGCCCCCTTGGTCCTGAGGGTCCCCTAGGAGCAGACAGACAAGAGGCTGATTAATTGCTTTATCCCTCACTCTGTTATACAATAAAGCGATGTAATCAGTTTGTGGATTATATGTTATAGAACTTAATCTTCACGTGTTGGAGTGTGTAATCCTGAACGATCCTGCAAGCATTTCTATAAAAAAATCCTATCAAATCAATGTAGTAAGGTGTTGTAGTCATTACATAGAAGTATGTTTAAAATAAAATTGTCCAAGAGAAGTGGTTTTAAGTTTATCTGAGAACAGAGCTTAGGGCAGGAAAACTTTTCCATAGATTGGACTCTTCCTTAAAGGGTTGATCTCAGAATTTAGTCCTCAGAAGGCATCAACAGACAGAAACCTGACTGTTTACCTCAAAAGCAATTTGAATTTGTCATATTGTAACGAGTAGCTTTCCAAGTCTAATAGCAAGTCAGGTGTCACTCCAAAACATGATAAAGCAGTGATTCACTAAATTAGCAACAGAAGTCTCTTCAGAGCATAGTCTGTAACTGTATTTAAGGTCTGTGAGAACTGGAAACTCACACCTCAATTTATACTGAGTATTATGGAAAATCAAATCTATACCCACGCTGGAAGCATTACCAAATAGCACTTCTACATATAGTAGTGTTTTTCCTTAAGAAACTCTGAGCATTTTAGCACCTGATTTGAGAAAGATTCCTTTGTCCTTCTTCGTGGTTTTATATTCAGAATGTCTTTGACTAATATTGTGTTTGTTTCTTGGGGAGTTGGGTCTGTAAACAATAAGCATTTGCAGACCTGTGGGACAAAGCATGGGCCCCTTTCAGTATGGCCTGTTCAGGCAGGAAGTACAAACAGTATAAACAGGAAGGTGGTAAAGGAAATGACTGGGGACACCTTATTTCACTAAGACACAGTGAAATGGCTGTAGATAGAAGATAGGTGTTCTGTCAGAGATGAAAGCTATAGAAGAGGCAAGAGAAATAGGTGAGAGTTAAGATAGTTTCATTTAGTCTTCCTTTTCTTTTTTGTTTTGTTTTCTCTTTTAAATTTGTGAGTAGCAGTATTGCTGGTATAAAAGGGAGAGATGAGTGACTGTCCTATTTTCTCCTTCACTTTCTGCTTCAGCTCCTGAGAAAGTAGAGGTAACGCAGAGAATACCCCAACTGACCCGCTATTTGCATTTTCTTAAAGCACTGTCTTCACGTTGTCCTCCTGGAAGCAGGCTGTGAGACCAGGATTCCAGGCCCAGTGATTTCTTTGGCAGAGGAGTGGGGGATATGAGCTAGGAAAGGAGAGGCAGCCAATAAAATGTTATGTTTCCTAGCCAGTTATCACTATAGGTATCTGACCTTTTTCATAGTTATTTGGTTTGATTTTATTATTTTTTAAATTAATTTTTAGGGAGTATAGTTAATTTACAATGCTGTGTTAGTTCCAGGTATACAGCAAAGTGAATCAGTCATACCTACATGTATATACACTCTTTTTTTAGATTCTTTTTCCATGTAGAACATTACAGAGTACTGAGTGTAGTATCTGTACCTTAATCCCGCTGGGAATTTCTTTTTCTTCTCTGATTACCATGGCTAGGACTTCCAAAACTATGTTGAATAATAGTGGTGAGAGTGGGAAACCTTGTCTTCTTCCTGATCTTAGAGGAAATGCTTTCAGTTTTTCACCATTGAGAATGATGTTTGCTGTGTGTTTGTTGTATATTGCCTTTATTATGTTGAGGTAGGTTCCCTCTGTGCCCACTTTCTGGAGAGTTTTTATCATAAATGGATGTTGAATTTTGTCAAAAGATCTTTCAGCATCTATTGAGATGATCATATGGTTTTGATTCTTCAATTTGTTAATATGGTGTATCACATTGATTGATTTGCGTATATTGAAGAATCCTTGCATTCCTGGAATAAACCCCACTTGATCATGGTGTTTGATCCTTTTAATGTGTTGTTGGATTCTGTTTGCTAGCATTTTGTTGAGGATTTCTGCATCTATATTCATCAGTGATATTGGTCTGTAATTTTCTTTTTTTTGTAGTATCTTTGTCTGGTTTTGGTATCAGGGTGGCCTCACAGAATGAGTTTGGGAGTGTTCCTTCCTCTGCAAGTTTTTGGAAGAGTTTGAGAAGGATAGGTGTTAGCTCTTCTCTACATGCTTGATAGAATTCACCTGTGAAGCCATCTGGTCCTCGACTTTTGTTTGTTGGAAAATTTTTAATCACAGTTTCAATTTCATTACTTGTGATTGGTCTGTTCATATTTTCTACTTCTTACTGGTTCAGTCTCGGAAGGTTATACCTCTCTGAGAATTTGTCCATTTCTTCCAAATTGTCCATTTTATTGCCATCGAGTTACTTGTAGTAGTCTCTTAGGATGGTTTGTATTTCTACAATGTCTGTTGTTACTTCTCCTTTTTCATTTCTAATTTTATTGATTTGAGTCTTCTCCCTCTTTTTCTTGATGAGTCTGCCTAATGGTTTATCAATTTTGTTTATCTTCTCAAAGAACCAGCTTTTAGTTTTATTTATCCTTGCTATTGTTTTCTTTGTTTCTATTTCATTTATTTCTGCTCTGATCTTTATGACTTCTTTCCTTCTGCTAACTTTGGATTTTATTTGTTCTTCATTCTCTCGTTCCTTTAGTGCAAGGTTAGATTGTTTATTGGAGAGTTTTCTTGTTTCTTGTGGTAGGCTTGTATAGCTATAAACTTCCTCTTAGAACTGCTTTTGCTGCATCCCATAGGTTTTGGATCGTCATGTTTTCATTGTCATTTGTCTCTAGGTATTTTTTGATTTCCTCTTTGATTTCTTCAGTGATCTCTTGGTTATTTAGTAGCGTATTGTTTAGCCTCCTTGTGTTTGTGTTTTTTACATTTTTTTCCCTGTAATTCATTTCTAATCTCATAGCGTTGTGGTCAGAAAAGATGCTTGATATCATTTCAATTTTCTTAAATTTACTGAGGCTTGATTTGTGACCCAAGATGTGATCTATCCTGGAGAATGTTCCATGCGCACTTGAGAAGGAAGTGTAAACTGCTGTTTTTGAATGGAATGTCCTATAAATATCAATTAAATCTATCTGGTCTATTGTGTCATTTAAATCTTCTGTTTCCTTATTAATTTTCTGTTTGGATGATCTGTCCATTGGTGTTAGTGAGGTGTTAAAGTCCCCCACTATTATTGTGTTACTGTCGATTTCCTCTTTTATAGCTGTTAGCAGTTGCCTTATGTATTAAGGTGCTCCTATGTTGGGTGCATATGTATTTATAATTGTTATATCTTCTTCTTGGATTGATCCCTTGATCATTATATAGTGTCCTTCCTTGTCTCTTGGAACATTGTTTATTTTAAAGTCTATTTTATCTGATATGAGTATTGCTACTCCAGCTTTCTTTTGATTTCCATTTGCATGGAATATCTTTTTCCATCCCCTCACTTGCAGCCTGTATGTGTCCCTAGGTCTGAAGTGGGTCTCTTGTAGACAGCATATAGATGGGTCTTGTTTTTGTATCCATTCAGCAAGCCTGTGTCTTTTGGTTGGAGCATTTAATCCATTCATGTTTAAGGTAATTATCAATATGTATGTTCCTATGACCATTTTTTTAATTGTTGTGGGTTTGTTTTTGTAGGTCCTTTTCTTCTCTTATGTTTCCCAGTTAGAGAAGTTCCTTTAGCATTTGTTGTAGAGCTGGTTTGGTGGTGCAGAATTCTCTTAGCTTTTGCTTGTCTGTGAAGCTTTTGATTTCTCCATAGAATCTGAATGAGATCCTTGCCTGGTAGAGTAATCTTGGTTGTAGGTTCTTCCCTTTCATCACTTTAAATATGTCATGCCACTCCCTTCTGGCCTGTAGAGGTTCTGCCGAGAAATCAGCTGTTAACCTTATGGGAGTTTCCTTGTATGTTATTTGGCATTTTGCCCTTGCTGCTTTCAATAATTTTTCTTTGTCTTTAATTTTGGCCAATTTGATTGCTATGTGTCTCGGCTTGTTCCTCCTTGGGTTTATCCTGTATGGGACTCTCTGCCCTTCCCAGACTTGGGTGGCTATTTCCTTTCCCATGTAAGGGAAGTTTTCGACCAAAATCTCTTCAAGTATTTTCTCTGGTCCTTTCTCTCTCTCTTCTCCTTCTGGGACCCCTATAATGCGAATGTTGTTGTGTTTAATGTTGTCCCAGAGGTCTCTTAGGCCGTCTTCATTTCTTTTCATTCTTTTTTCTTTATTCTGTTCTGCAGGAGTGAATTCCACCATTCTGCCTTCCAGGTCACTTATCTGCTCTTCTGCCTCAGTTATTCTCCTATTGATTCCTTCCAGTGTAGTTTTCATTTCAGTTACTCTTTTGTTCATCTCTGTTTGTTTGTTCTTTAATTCTTCTAGGTCTTTGTTAAACATTTCTTGCGTCTTCTCGATCTTTGCCTCCATTCTTTTTCCAAGGTCCTGGATCATCTTCACTATCATTATTCTGAATTCTTTTTCTGGAAGGTTGCCTCTCTCCACTTCATTTAGTTGTTTTTCTGGGGTTTTATCTTGTTCCTTCATCTGGTACATAGCCCTCTGCCTATTCATCTTGTCTGTCTTTCTGTGAGTGTAGTTTTTGTTCCACAGGCTGCAGGATTGTAGTTCTTCTTGCTTCTGCTGTCTGCCCTCTGGTGGATGAGGCTATCTAAGAGGCTTCTGCAAGTTTCCTGATGGGAGGGACTGGTGGTGGGTAGAGCTGACTGTTGCTCTGATGGGCAGAGCTCAGAAAATCTTTAATCCGCTTGACTGCTGATAGGTGGGGCTGGGTTCCCTCCCTTTTGGTTGTTTGGCCCAAGGCAGCCCAACACTGGAGCCTACCTGGGCTCTTTGTTGGGGCTAATGGTGGACTCTGGGAGGGCTCACACCAAGGAGTACCTCCCAGAACCTCCGCTGCCAGTGTCCTCATCCCCATGGTGAGCCACAGCCACCCCCCGCCTCTGCAGGAGACCCTCCAATACTAGTAGGTAGGTCTGGTTCCATCTTCCCTGGGGTCCCTGCTCCTTCCCCTGGGTCCCGATGTGCACACTACCTTGTGTGTGCCCTCCAAGAGTGGAGTCTGTGTTTCCCTCAGTCCTGTCGAGGTCCTGCAATCAAATCTCACTAGCCTTCAAAGTCTAATTCTCTAGGAATTTCTCTTCCCGTTGCCGGACCCCCAGGTTGGGAAGCCTGACGTGGGGCTCAGAACCTTCTCTCCAGTGGGTGGACTTCTGTGGTATAAGTGTTCTCCAGTCTGTGAGTCACCCACCCAGCAGTTATGGGATTTGACTTTACTGTGATTGCGCCCTTCCTACCGTCTCATTGTGGCTTCTCCTTTGTCTTTGGACGTGGGGTATAATTTTTGGTGAGTTCCAGTGTCCTCCTGTCGATGATTGTCCAGCAGCTAGTTGTGATTCTGGTGTTCTCGCAAGAGGGAGTGAGAGCATGTCCTTCTACTCCGCCATCTTCTAAAGGAACGTTAATTATGTTTTAATGGCTTTGTTTGCCTTCTGTTTTTTTAAAAAATAAATAGCTACATGATAACATCTGGGAATAGGTTATGCTGCATGCTAAAGAACACCAACGACTGAGAAGTATATCTTTGAATGTTCTGATGTTAAGATTTTCTTTTTATGGGATCGTAAATGCAGGGTTAATATCAATCTTACACTTAGCCAGTGAGAGCAGCAAATTAATTAAACTCTTCAAACATTTCCTTCTCTCAGGAACTGGGGAGCCTCTGAGCACTTGACACTGTGAATCTGAGATGTCTACACCAAATTGTATACCAAGTACCCCAAGGTGGATTGTTTTATAAATGTGACTCTAAGTTATTAATAAATTAGTTTTTGTCTTTTATATATTTCCTTCACATAGGAAGGAGCTCTGAGTCCCTTGTTTCTGCAGGAAGTTAATAGATTTTTCATGTTTCAGGGTTGAACAATTAGGTGTAGACAAGCACTCAAGATAGCATTTGAGGGACTTTGTGTATTTTAGACAGTTAAGCTGAGTTGTCCTAAGGGAAAGTATTAATGCTGGTATTTTGAGAAAAAAGAGAAAGAGGGACCCAAAACAAGAGAGAGAAAGATGATTTAATGTCCTTGGTGATGACACTCAGATGGTTCCAAAATTGTAGCCATATTGGTGGCTAAGACGGAGGCCGGGCCTCTGAGGAGGTGGATATGTGACCTTCAGATACTTGACTCTGGAGTCAAAGAAAAGATCCCTGCAGTCAGAGTTGATCCAGAGGGAGGGGATGTTGTCAAAGAAGTCCCCACTTTAAATGAACAAAGGGCACCACAGCTGACAAGTATTGACCAGTGACCTGTCAAGGTTCACATATGCGGAGGGAAAGAGAGTCATGACAAATAAGTAATACTGGTATTCTTGCTAATTTCATCAAGTAGATAGTTTGGACCAATTAATCTGATTTAGAAAAATTAATGAAACCTGACACTCTTTGCACCTTGAGTGGTTTGGAGTAATTTGCAAGTTACGTGACCTTTGTATATGAACTAAGGCCATATGCTTGAAAGAGAATTCAGAGAGTCGTTACTCTTGCATCCTAACAAGTGTCTAGACTAGCATTTTCCAAAGCATGCACCACAGAGAGAATTAGCGCTGTGAAGTTCTGAGGTGAAATATGTTTAAGAAATACCAGTATTAGGGCAACTTGAAACCGTTTGGTGATTCATAAAACACATTAGCATATTAAAGGCTCTGAGATAACCCATGCTCACCCGTCTATCTCTAACTCAGAATTTCCCAAGTTTATTTGATCATAAAAGTATATTAACATTTCTGAGGAGGAGACATCCTTTGAGATACTAGATACTTAGGGAAAAATGAGTTACTCAACAAAGCAATAGAAATCTTTCACTGTTTCAAGTATAAATGTCTGTCTTTGCCCAAAAAGCAAGATTCTATATATGTGATTGTTTTTACTTCATCTATGGACACACAAAAGAAGAGAAATATAAAATTCACCTCTTTACCAACATTCCCCCAGATCCTACTCTAGGGATAGTGGTATAAAGGGCGTCACCCTTATACAAAAGGTAAATGTATATTTTCTGCAATAGATAGTTTCAGAAAGCTATTCTCTCAGTCAAGGAGAATATAGCTGAACTCCCCTAGAAAATAGATGTGAGGGATGAAGGATGGTCTTTAAAAGTACAGTATTTAAGTGGGTTCACGTTACAGTTACATGAATAAATAAGGAGATACTTATGTCAGTACACAGTTTTCTAGTAACTAAAATACCTGTTCTAATTTGGTATCAGAAACTTAAGTTCTGTCGGAAAAGCTTGATGATGGAGTACCAGGCATCAAAAATGCCTGAAGGTTGGAATGGAGGGAACAGAGAGAGACTTAAAACATTAGAGGACTGAAGAGAAAACCATGGAAAGGTACCCCAAAACGGTTCAACATTACAGGAAGGATATGAGCTGATTGGCAACAAGCAATCGTTATTTTCTATTGGTGAGATAAAAAAGACAGTATTGTGGACAAAAATCTTGCTTTCCATTCCAGTAAACAAGGAATGCTGGCCACCATTAAGTCATCAGCCACTGCAGCCACCCTGAGGAGAATTCAAGATGGAGAAAAACAGGATACAGGCCCTAGATTGTTGAGATGCATATCTATTGAATAATTTCAATGAGGTCAGACTCTTGCATCTTCCCAGACTTAGAAAAGCACTAAAAGTATTCTATTTATTTATTTATTTATTTTTTACCTGCATTGGGTCTTTGTTGCTGCGCGTGGGTTTTCTCTAGTTGCGGCGAGTGGGGGCTACATTTCGTTGCGGCGCTCGGGCTTCTCATTGCGGTGGCTTCTGTTGTTGCGGAGCACGGGCTCTAGGCGCGTGGGCTTCAGGAGTTGTGGCTCGTGGGCTCAGTAGTTGTGGCACACAGGCTCAGTAGTTGTGGCTTATGGGCTCTACAGCACAGGCTCAGTAGTTGTGGCGTACAGGCTTAGTTGCTCCCTGGCATGTGGGATCTTCCCAGAACAGGGCTCCAACCTGTGTCCCCTGCATTGGCAGGGGGATTCTTAACCATTGTGCCACCAGGGAAGTCCCATTAACTTGAGGTTTTAACTTAGGATATCTGGGGTTTTTTTGTTTGTTTGTTTGTTTTTTGTGATTAGGTATAATCTTTTGATGTTTGACTACATGGGTTTTTTCAGCAAAGCTCCTGTATATCCTGGCTCCTCCCTTACTTCTTTGGAGCAGCCCCTCAGAGCTATCTGAAAGGCTGTATCTTGGGCTATGGTTCTCAGTAAGGTCCCCAAATAAAACATAACTCTCATCTTTTAAGTTGTGCTTTTTTCTTCAGTTGATAGTACTGTCGGCATCTGCTATAGGAAGAATGTGATTTGAGTATTAGGAAGAAATATGAGAGTATGATGCTAAAGTAGAAAACAGTATCTCCAAGAATATGTTCCAGATTTAGAGTAGATAAGCGCTTAGAAGATTTAGGTGCAAAAAACACAAAATTCAGAGAGTAGCAACAATGATTAGATTTAAATTAGTAATGCTAGAATACACGTAATTTTAAGTCTGGATTCTCTTCTTTGGTTCCAGTGACCTTTTCCCCCCTTGATTTAATTTTTCTGCAGCACCAGCTTTCCGTGTAAATGGATAATAGTGCATCTTGGTGCACTTCAGAATTCTTCCTCATTTCTGCTGATGTCTGTTTATTCCGTGAATAAAAGCAAAGTCCCATTCCACAAGAAAATGTTATGATTAAAAAGCCAGTAGCAAAAAAAGAAAAAAAAGAAAAAAGCCAGTAGCTTTACAAGATGAGTGATCAGCCATATGACCTTGAAAGAGTGAACCCTTAGGCACAGTTTTCACAAGTAAAACGTGGAGGCGTAGTCGATGGGATAACCTCCAGGCTCCCCGTAAGCACTGGCATTGTGTGTAGACACTGAAATAATCTACTTACAGTCATCCAGCTTCCTTTCAGACTGCCTCCAGGCTGTGTGATCTTTTTATGAACAGGATTTCAGGTCAGATTTCCAATTTTCAAATCAGCACTGGTAGGTCGAACACTTGTGTCTTATAGTCAAAATTGATGAGCGGTTCATGAGTCAACCTTATAGATATCATTAAGCAAAAGCCCTGAAAAATCACCAAATCATAAAGTAAACCAGGCTGTTTTCAAACATTTGCCCAAATGAGATGCAACATGTCTCAGGAAAACATGAATTAATCTTTCATCTAAGTTCTCTAAATGGGATAAGTGGAAATCCATTTTTTAAAACTAGAATATACTGTGAATTCTCATAGAAGTGCCTTCAGTGGGTTCTAATTTAATTTAATTTAATTAGATTTCTAAAGGGGCAGTATAAAATGTCCATCAGAAAGACCATTATCTGGTCTGCAGAGTAACATTTATGTCATCCAATGGCCTTTGCGTAAAGATCGACAAGATATGTCACACCTACCATTTAAGGTCAGGAGGCTTGAAATGTAATAGAAGCTCTCCAGGTTAACTCAGTCATGTAGCCATTTTTTTTTTTTTTTTGCAGTACGCAGGTCTCTCACTGTTGTGGCCTCTCCCGTTGTGGAGCACAGGCTCCAGACGCGCAGGCTCAGCGGCCATGGGTCACGGGCCCAGCCGCTCCACGGAATGTGGAATCTTCCCGGACCGGGGCACGAACCCGCATCCCCTGCATCAGCAGGCGGACTCTCAACCACTGCGACACCAGGGAAGCGCCATGTAGCCATTTTTAATAAATGTTTATTGAGCACCTCTTGGTAGTTTTATGTTCTTTTAAACATGGAGACTGTATTAACTTTGGGGTTCTATAGTTCCCCTCTGGCCTAAATTTTTGTTCAATTACAGAAATTTATTTATCTAGGATATCCAGATAAGAGTGCATCTATCCGTTCCTTAAGGTATAATTTTGTCTACATTTTATTTCCTCTTCTGTTTTATATGCAGTTAACATTGTAAGCTACATTAAGCCTCAGAAGGAACAAAGTGGACTCTAAGTCATAAATGAATAAGTAAAAGCTGGTAGAATACAGAAAAGTTCATTACCTTGAAATAAAGGCCTAATGAGTTACTTTTCAGGGAAGAACTCTTCCTCTAATGAGAATGTTACTCATAATCATATTCATCAATTAATAATTTATTAATGCCTTCTATTTATATACATTAAAAATGTATATTATCTCATTATCTCACAATAGCCATAGGATATAGACAAAGCAGATATTTCTTCTTGAATTAAGGATGGGAAAACTGAAATTCCAGCATTTGAACCAAAGGCACTTAATACCATATAAAGTGGTATGTCCATAAAATTGAGGGTTTTAAAAAACTTACGTTTGTTATTCACATGTGGCTTGAATATGAAAAGAATGTTGGTAGGTAAGGCATTTAAATATATGCATAGACTTCAAAATCTTATTACTGTATCTTCAGTTCACCAGAATGAGGTGTGTTTAAAGAAACAGAAGTTTCTCGCGTGGAAATAATAATTTATGTTGATATGGATTTAATTATTCTACTTAGGCTGTCACATAAAAATAAGCTCTATTTATCCAGACAACAATAATTATTGTGCTCAGGGAAATACACACACAGAAGCATGACTGTTTGCTCAATAGTAAAATTTTCTTTTCCTCCAACCACCAAATTATCTTGAAAACTGGCTGTACTTTTCACTAAACTAACTTAAAAAGACAATTCGGGAGATATACTAACTCATTCCATGAAGATGCCTCAGATGTTAACCTGACATTTTTAGAACGAAAGCCTTCCACAAAGCTATTTCTAAATTTTAGAGGAAATTGTGAAATATTGGTGATATAAGGTATATAATCACAACCCATTATATTTTCCTTGTGTAATAAGACTTGACATATTTTCAAGTAATCAGAATCTAAAGTCAGTCCATAACTCTAAGAAGAATTCAATGACCTCTTTCAAATTTGAAACTAAAAATTCATAAATGAAAATACTCAAATAAGAAGGCAAGCCCTTCTAGAAGCCTGATGTACTTCAATATAGTTAAGTTTGCTCATACTGAAGTTAAAATAAATACGTTTGAAATTTCACTCCATCGTTTAAAAAACATATGACTTTGCAAAAATTACTTAACCTCTTCAAATGTCAGTTTGTTGAGCTATAGAATGGGGACAATATTAATATGTGTCTTACGGGATAATTGTGAGGATTAAATGTGATAACGCATGTCAAATGCTTAGCTCAGCGTTCTCTGTGGTCGGTCATTCAATAAAGTTGACCATTATTATCCGCAGTATAGTAACAGAGCATATACTCAAATGATTAAAGAAATCCTAAATGTAAAGTACAGGTTCAAAATAATTTTCTATAACAATGAATTTAATACACAGTGTTGAACATTTGAATTAAAGGTTCAAATTTGAACTTTGTAACAATGGCTGTTTCATTTTTGGTAAAATCTGAGGCGTCTTCCTATTAAATAGGATTATTTATACCGATCTCATCCATTTGGAATGAGTCCTAAATGAAATGAGAAAGGAATAAGTAGGGCGTCATTCTTTTTTGATAGTAAGTGCTCATTAAATTCAGTTAGTACAATGATTAGGAATACTTATTATCATTGCTGTAGAATATTCTGGAGATCTTTATGTTTTCTAGTCTGGAAAATATTTTATCTAATTCCACTGCTCAAAAAAAATCTCCAAATTATCATTTATCGACATATCTCCTAACTGAAATGGGGAAATTTTATTCCTCTTCCTTTCATATGAATCTCAGAGCACATAGCTGTTTCTTTTATTTTTTTTATCCTATATCTGCTAGAGTAAATGTATGGTATATGCAAGGGGCATCTAATCTCACATGCATCTCTTCCCTGGCAGCCTGTGCCTTGGCTTTGGACACATGGTCACACGTCTCTGTTAATTACCCACATGTCCCTTTTAATAGGAATCTCACTCTTTATGTTTGGCCTCAGTGTTATTTTCTTTATTTCTAACTTTGGCCTTGGTCTGTTCAGTCCTGCCTTGAAGTGAGTTACTTTTCTTATTTCCACACAGGTATTTGAAAACCTGTCATAATGCTGTTTTCAATATACACTTTTCATTATTATGCTGTCATCACTGAACAAGTTTATTTCAAAGCCTTTTGGGAAAAGATGACAAGAAACATAGCATTTTATTTCCTTCATTAGATTAGAAATGTCAAGAAAGATTTAGATTGTACTCATTTTTATTAAAAAGTATAATAGATATTTCTTGGCAAAAGAAAAGGAAAAAATAAGAAATTTTAATTTTCAATACTCCTTGACTCAAAGGCCTGCGTATGAAGGTACTCTTCAGTGGAAAGCTTCTCTTCATTATTTGGAAAGATTTAAATTTCATTTTCAAACTCCAAGACATCTTATTCATTTGTAGATATAAAATACTGTAGTCATTCTAGAACACCAGCTGTGTAAATGGAACCTGTTATGTACCAGAAACAAACTACACCCAAGTGAACCTAAAATAGTGTTATCAGGGGTACTTAACATCTTGATTATAAATTTCAGCAGCTATTAAAAAAGAGATGATGATAATACCTTGTCTGAGGTGTGTTGTGGGAATTATGAGTCAACATATGTAAAGCTTCTAATACTGCCAAGGAGGTTTAACTCTATCAGATTACTAATATTCAAGCATCTCGCGGATACAAAAGCAACAGTTTCATCTGGTTCAGCCTAAGCATCCCCCAATAATTGTGAGTTTGCTATTCAACCCTTGGGTTTTATGCCATAGACCTGACGTTTAGCAAGGACAGTATTTGCTAATTACAAGCCAAAGTTCTCATGGATAGAGGGCAAGGCAGATTTGTTTATGACAAACCCCTCTCTTCAGCCTGTCCCAGTGCCTCACTTAACACTTGGTTTTAACTCTCCTACTACTGCCGACTTACTGGTAGTCTCTGAAAGCCTTCGACCTACCCCATCACCATGGCTTCTAGTTACTGCGTCAATGGGGTCATTGCCTTCTCTCAGACAGGTAATTTACTAGGCAGGTTTCCATCATGGCTGCTCTACATGGAAGGTAAGACCGGATGTGGAAACGTGTAGGTAGCTATGCTGGTCAGAGACTGATATTAATCATATTTGATGACCTCAAATTTATAAAATTAGGAGACATTGTATTCATTCTAGATTCAGGAGGATATCATTTATATGGGATGTTAATATGCATGCCTTGCAAGTATGTAACAAGATATTAGATTACCTTACATACTGTCCTTCAATAACATAACAAGATCGTAGTTTAGGTAACCCAAGGTGGCAAAAAAACATGTTATTTTCTTATATACAGTAAGGGTCATTTAGTTTATTGTTTGTATTAGTGACAAGTCTTTTCCACTTGACAGTCTTGGTTATCAGTCTTTCTTATACATAAATATGAAATGAGGGCAATATAAACCAGAATATTATATCCAGTTTTCAGGACTCTCTGCTTTGATTATATGGAATATAGAACCATCACAGTGATACAAAATGTAATCTTACATTAGACAAGTACATATAACTTTTAAAAAGTATTTCAACCATAAAGATATAATCAAATTACCCTTCCTCATTAAAACTTTAGCCTGTAAAATGTTTATTTTTGTGACTATAAGTTTTTTTACCTTAGTTTTACATAAATTATGACTTTATTTTGAATGACAGATTCCAAATTTATTAATTCTACCCTGTTTTTATTTATGTGCTTATATTTTTTTGCCCTATCTTATCTTTCCATTATATGGCATAACATTGAAAATGTTTACCTTTTCTATAGGAAAAAAGTAGATAACTTTAAAAAATATTTATTAATTACAATGGAGTTTTAAGGGTTTTTGTCTTGCATATGCACAAATATAAACTTATACACAATTATAAATCAAAACCAGCCATGGTGTCACCTGAAATTAAAAAATAAATTTTATTGAAGTGTAGCTGATTTGCAGTGTTGTGTTAAGTTTCTGGTATACAGCAAAGTGATGCAGTTTTATATATATATATATATATATATATATATATTCTTTTCATATTTTTTTCCATTATGACTTATTAGAGAATATTGAATATAGTTCCCTGTGCTGTATAGTAGGCTCTTGTTGTTTATCTATTTTATATACAGTAGTATGTATCTGCAAATCCCAAACTCCTAATTTATCCCTCCCTCCTCCTTCCCCTTTGGTAACATGAGTTTGTTTTCTATGTCTGTGAGTCTGTTTCCATGTCGTAAATAAGTTCATTTGTGTTATATTTTAGAGTCTACCTGTAAGTGATATCATACGATATTTGTCTTTCTCTTTCTGACTTACTTCACTTAGTATGATAATCTCAAGTTGCGTCCCTGTTGCTGCAAATGGCATTATTTCATTCTTTTTTATGGCTGGGTAGTATTCCATTGTATATATATACCCACACCTTCTTTATCCATTCATCTGTCAATGGACACATAGGTTGCTTCCATGTCTTGGTCATTGTAAATAGTGCTGCTATGAACATTGGGGTGCATGTATCTTTTAGAATTAAAGCTTCCTCCTGATATACGCCCAGGAGTGGGATTGCTGGATCATATGGCAGCTCTATTTTTAGGTTTTTAAGGAAACTCCATTCTGTTCTCCATAGTGGCTGCACCAATTTACATTCCCACCAACAGTGTAGGAGGGTTCCCTTTTCTCCACACCCTCTCCAGCTTTTGTGATTTGTAGACATTTTGGTGATGGCCATTCTGACCGGTATGAGGTGATACCTCATTGTAGTTTTGATTTGCATCTCTCTAATGATTAGCGATGTTGAGCATCTTTTCATATGCCTTTTGGCCATCTGTATGTCTTCTTTGGAGAAATGTCTATTTAGGTCTCCATCCCATTTTTTTGAATGGGGTGTTTATTTTCCTGTTATTGAGTTGTATGAGCTGTTTGTATATTTTGGAAATTAAGCCCTTGTTTGTCCCATCATTTGCAAGTATTTTCTCCCAGTCTTTTGTCACCTGAAATTTAAAACTTACCTCTTTTCCTCGTATCATCTTATAACAAAATAATTAATAATTAAGAAGTATAAAATAATTAAGAACTTCATTTTGAGCACTGATATTCCTACATAGAGCAAAAAGTTACTTAATTTTTACTTTCAAGGAACTCTCAACATATAATAGGTGTTCATTTTAATTAACTTTATTATTTTGAGTGAAAAATGGCAAGATAAGGGAGTACAAATCAGAGGATGAAGTAACTAGGAAATTTAGGATGTAGAGACCACACTAATCTAAATTAATACTCCATTGTGATTTCCAAAGGTTTTTTCAAACTCCAGTGTGTGACTCATAGCTTTAGACTAGGCATCATGTATTTTCATATGGATTTTAATTTGTGGATAAAGTAAATACCCTGGTATTCATTAGAAAATTCAGAGTTGATTTTATGGGATAATATAAGTGGGGTGCAGGCATTCTGTGTCAGTCAGCTCTTTTCTTGTAATAACATCCAACCCCCAAATCTCAGAGGCTGCTGAAGAGAACGTTTGTTTCTTGCTCACGTGACGACAGCAGGGTGGGTTCAGATTGGCTGGGTCCAGTTGGGCTCTGCAGGACTCAGTTTCACTTGGCATCCAATTCCAGACCCCAGAGTGAAAAACACAGCCACCAGCTGGGTCATGCAGTTCTCAGGGTGGAGGACAGAACAGGAGAGAGAGAGCAAGGGACTGAGGCACAGCAGACAATCACATTCACACCTTCCCCTTAATCACAGAAAATGCCATGGCTGCTCATGTCCATTGGCCAAAGCATGTCAACGACCAAGCAAAGGTCAGGGAGGACCAGACTCATCCTGCCGAAGAAACAGGAATTCTCACATGATTGTAGCTGATTCCATATAATCCTATTGCAGGGGCTGAGCAAATAGCTGGGAACAGTAATCCAGTCTGTCATGCACACCAAATCCAAATCACCAACACTGAATCACAGTCCAACTGTGGCACTTCACAAAGTTTCCAATGAGGATTTGTTTTGTTTTTTGTTTTTTTTTTACGGTACGCGGGCCTCTCACTGTTGCGGCCTCTCCCGTTGCGGAGCACAGGCTCTGGAGGCGCAGGCTCAGCGGCCATGGCTCACGGGCCCAGCCGCTCCACGGCATGTGGGATCTTCCCGGACCGGGGCACGAACCCGTGTCCCCTGCATTGGCAGGCGGACTCTGAACCACTGCGCCACCAGGGAAGCCCTCCAATGAGGATTTTTATTGGGCAGATAGCCCCAGCCTCACTAAAAGGTCTCTCTTTATTTTCTATAACCCCTGCCTCCATATATGACCACACTGTCACCCCAAGGGAAGAAAATAATTTTATTAATTCATTCATTTAGATTTTACTTTTAAAATGTATCTCATTTTCCCGTAGCTTTTCTGTCCTCACTGCCTGAACCCCAACTTCAGACCCTCATCCTTTGCCCAAAGTCTAAACAACAGACTTTTAGCTTGACTGCCTGTTTCGAACCACTCCCTATTTTGTTTTGGGAAAATAGCTGCGGTAGGACTAGAGAGCGTAGAAAAAAATGCAGAGAAAACAGAGACAGCAGAGATGATGGGACCTGAAAGCTTAGTGTATGTCAGGCGCAGAGCAATAAGGAAGAGTCTGAAAGCAAGATTGTAGAGAAGATCCTGTTCAAGACCAGAAAAGAGAACACTCTCCCCCAATATTCTCCCTTTTCCAAATGCAGAATGAGGCTGATTAAAGTTTGTGCTCTCCATGGCCCTAGCTTTTTAAAAAGAAAGAAAAACAAAACATTTAATAGCCAGTAACAGAGTCAATGGGATAAAAACATACCTATTTAAAGCACAGATATGATCATGTTAATTTCCTACTTAAAATTTGCCCATAGTGTCTTACTGCTACATGGTCATGAAGATAATGACAGCAACAACACTAATAGCGGGAACAACTACTGTTGCCATTTCCTGTTGGCCTATAAAATGCTGCACTTTCCACTAGAAGCTTTATATGCAGTTCTTATTCCTCACAACAAATATAAGAAAAATAACTTTACCCAATTCAAATAGTTAATAAGGTCCTTTTTTGAAAAAAAATATTTATTTATTTGGCTGCATGGGGTCTTCGTTGCTGCGCGTGGGCTTTCTCTAGTTGCGGCGAGCGGGGGCTACTCTTTGTTGGGGTGCGCGGGCTTCTCATTGCGGTGGCTTCTCTTGATGTGGAGCATGGGTTCTAGGCGCACGGGCTTCAGTAGTTGTGGCTCGCGGGCTCAGTTGTTGTGGCTCGCAGGCTCAGTAGTTGTGGTGCATGGGCTTACTTGCTCCGCGGCATGTGGGATCTTCCCAGACCAGGGCTCGAACCAGTGTCCCCTGCATTGGCAGGCGGACTCTTAACCACTGCACCACCAAGGAAGTCCCAAGGTCCTTTCTTTTAATCACCACAATACTCTAAAAATGTGTAATACTGTGTTCTTATGATTTTGTCCCACTCTATCTTTCTGGGCTCATCTCCTGCCTTCCTCTCTAGGATAGATATATTGAAGTACAGACTCAGATATGTGCTTAACTTTGCCTCATTCTCTCATTCTGTCCCACACGTCTATGAAATTGCATTCATGAGCTTCTCTGCTTGGATTGTCTTTTCTAGCCACACTACTTTTTCCCCAACCTGATGAATTCAATTCCTCTTTAAGAGATGGTCCTTAAGTCACCTGTACTAGGAAGGCATTCACCAGGCACAGGTAACTTCTCCCCCGGACCCACTATCGTGATCACTTACACAGGGAGCTGGGGTTGTCTTTGCATGTTAGCCTTGTCCTTGGGTCATCTGTCTTCTACTCGTCACCACGTGTGAACACCTTAGGGATCTTATTTATTCCTATTTTATTTGATATTCCAGTGCATGTTCTAAGAATTGCTAAAATAATTGAACGAGAATTCCGATAGCCAAACTGAGTTTTTGCTGTATATGTTTGATATTTACCTTTAAAAGAGACGTGGATATGTTAGATGTAGTCATCTGAGATGATCAGATACAAAAGCTAATATTGACGGTGCTGTTCATAAAAATTAGAATTTAAGAAATAGCTTTACCAGAATCTTTTAAAAAAATGAAAACCTAATGAACCTGAAATATAATATTCCACTTTCTACATATACCAATTTGTGTAAATATAATATTTTACCTTCTTCATATATATGCCATTTCTTCTAGAGGCATTGAAAGATTGCATACACATTCTATCTTTTTAAAGTAATAAATAAAAATCAACTGTACTTCAATCAAAAAAGAAAATGACTGAACAAAAATAAAATAAAATAATAAATACATAAATTTATTTAGCTCTTAAAATTAAGCAATCAAACTCTAAAACCTCTAGTGGCTCTTGTCACAGAGGAGAGGGTCACACGTGTCATCTATTAACAAACTCTTCTAGAAATCTTTCAGGATAAAAATCAGGCATCACAAATGCATAAATGCATACTTCATTGTATTGACATAAAGAGTCCTATGATTTTTACTTTGTTAGTTTTGTGAAGTAGCAGGTGTTATTTTAAAGAAAAATCTATAATTCCAAGTAGTACTCTATTAGTGATGGAGGGGACAGAATCTAATAGTATCTGAAAGGATCACATTATCAACAGAACCTAAGCAGTGTATCTGAAATTCTGTGTCTAAATTGAAAAGAAATATGAGAAGATAAACAGTTGTCTGCTGAGCATTATCAAACTGTGCAGCCGAAGTGAGTAATTCAGGGAACTAAACCTACATTTTTCCCTCAAAGATTTAGGAAGAGACTGAATATTTTGTGTATAATCTACAAACTTAAAACAAATCATTGAAATATTTTTAGCAGTTAATAGTATCTACTCACCTCTTCACGGCAGTGCTTTGTCACAAGACAGAATTCAAGTGTAACAAGAAAAAAAATCCTGGCATTCCAAGGAAGGTGGGTCATTTTAGAAAGAAACCCTTTAGTCTGATGTGCTCCCTAATAGCTACACACATGGAAGTAGGTTTTCAGAAATGGATTCCTCTTTGTAAGATAGAGTGGAAGATTTTTTAACATATTTGTTTTGAAGTGCTTTTAGATTCACAGAAGAGTTGCAAAGATAGTATGAAGAGTTCTTAAATACCCTTCATCCAGCTTCCCCTAATGTTAGCATTGGGCATAACCATGGAATATTTATCAAAATTGAGAAATTTACAAAGGTATACTACTGTTAACTAAACCATAGACTTTATTTGGATTTCACCAGTTTTCTACACATATCTTTTTGTTATTGATTTTCTAGGATCCACATTTCATTGAAATATCATATCTTAAACTTCTCCAGTTTGTGACAGTCCTGTCTTTCATTGTATTTCATGGTTTCTGAAGAGTACTTTTGTATAACATCCTTCAATTTGGATCTGCAGGATGTTGCTCATGATTAGACTGGGGTTGTGGGGTTTTTGCATCATACCTGGGGTTATATAACATCAAGGTGAATTGTTGTTGGTGAGGTGACCTTGATCACTGGGTTCTGGTGGTGTCTGCCAGGTTTCTCCTCTGTAAACTTACTGTTTCCTTTTCCGTACTGTATTTGTGAGCAGGAAATCATGAAGTCCACCCTACACTGCACTGAATGGAATTATGCTCCACCTCCACAAGGGAGGCGTATCAAAGAATTTGTGGAAAATTATGAGAATAATTAATAAATACTTGGAGGAGGAGCTTTGAGGCTATGTAAATATCTTGTTTCTCCTTAAAGTTCTGCTCATTCATTTTATCATTCATCAGTGGATCTTGCCTACAGCAATTATTACTATAGTATACTATTGGCAATCTTCAATGTCTTCCATTCTTTCTACATTTATTATTTGGAATTCTTCATTAAGGAAGATTTGTCCTTTTACTCCATAATTAACTCAATCATTCTATTAGTTCATGGATATTTATTTTCTTCTTTGGGTTATAATCCAGTGCTAACACTATTGATTTAATTATTTATTCACGTTGTTCCAGCTTTGGCCACTCGGGGCTCTTTTTAATTGGTTCCTGTGTGCCTGGTGTCTTTTTGACATGCTCCCATCCTTTTTTCCTGGCAGGGGTGGGGGGAGGTGGCGTCACTTTCTTACTTTCTGGGATTACACGATGTTCTAGGCTACTCCAGCGTTAACCCTGCCCAACCATAGAATTAGGCATTTCTCCAAGGAGCCTGGTTCCTTTTGTTGTAAAGATAACACATCTAATGTTATAGGATAGGAGGATAAGAGAGAATATGATAATGCATTTTAATGAAAAATGTTCAGAATATCCCTTGACACATAAGTTCTTAAGAAACGTTGCTTTCCTTTCACCACTGTCCCTTATATACAGGTCCTACACAAGGTAAAAATGATAAAGAATGAAAATAATGGCAGGAAGGAACAAAGCAAGAGGAGAAGTCATTTAGATTTGGCCTTATGATTTCCAAAAGAGATGTCCTTTCAGATAGGTTCAGGTGAGTAATGTTTTATTAGTTAGCAATAGATAGTCAAGGCAGGCATCTTAGGACAAAAGGAGAGAAACCAGGGAAGTACCTGCCAAATTTAAAGAAATAATATGTTGTACACTTAGTCTGGAGTTTAATTTGATATAGTAGTGACTTAAGAAAATAATTAGAAAACTAGGGTGCATGCAAGGTGAATGAAGTCTTAAAAATAAGGATCCAGAAAGTATTTGTGAAGAGGGAAAGGGGTGATCAGAAACTTAAGTTTCAATTATCTGGCTTGTAGCCTACTTTGACTATAGCCATAAGTATAGGAAACTAATAAATAGGCCAGATTTAAGTTTTTCATAGTGAAGTTTAGGAATAGAGATTAGTATTCTGTAATATGAATTATCAATAATGATAAGCAATAGAGAGGCTGATTGGACATTAGGCAAATAGTGAACCAAGACATACATTTCTGTGGCTTTCCTTAGTAACATATGTGACCTGGGATCCTGATTAGCATAAGAAGATGCTGGCAGCAACAGACAGGTAGAAAGAACACGCAAAGAGTTAAGAAAAAAGGCATCTGGGACGTTTGTGAAGAATGACTTAAAGCAGTGTTCGTGAATGCAGACCTGGGCAGTGAGTAATCCTAGCTTACTGTGCTGGCTTCCTTTAGAGGTGGTATGTTGGGAAGTGGCAACAAGGCGCCTATGTGACTGACTGTGGGTATCAGCTAGGGGACAGTTGGCACGATGTGGCCGGAAAGTGTAAGAGCAAGGTTCCAGATGTTTTCCTTGGAGTGGTCCACTGTGAGGGCAAGGTCCTAGATTTGACAGAGTGAAGCTTGGGTAGAGGAATAAAAGTGAAAAGAAGAAGAATGAACCCACTTCAGAGGAATTTGTATTTTCTCTTTTCTTCTGTAATTTAGGCTGTGTATAAATCTTGTTGCAGAAGAAGAGGTCATTCCTAACAGGGTCAATCAGGGATGAAAGGAGAAAAATTCGTTCATTTTATTGAGCATCATTCAGCAGCAGAGGTGTTTTGAAATAGCCAGTAAGGAAGGAATTCACTCATGCTTCAAGTGTGCTGGGGCAGACCCTTCTGGAAGCTTGTTAGGGTGATAGGTCTTTCTGGCCTTTTTCTTCTTGTACCTACAGTAGATCAGCATTGCATTCTAAGTTCTGATAACTGACTAGGTAAGTTCCTATGTCATTAAAAGTGTTCTACAGTCAGTTCTATTATAACTAAACACACTGGTTGAATGCACGATAAAATGTAATGCAGTTTGAGCGTTTTATTTCACAATCATAGCCATGAAATCTAGGTAAGGTCTAGTCCATGGAATTCCTAAAATTGAGAAGAAAAATTTAAAAATATATTTATATTGTAGTTATTGATATGTGAAAAAAATGCATGTAATATTTTGGCTTTCTATGAAAAAAAAACATTTCTAGTCAAGATACTAAAGAAAAGCAATGAATACTAAATATACCAAAGAATAATACTTTTTAGAATAATAATGATTCAAACACAGAAATCACTAAAGTTGCTGCCTGTGTCTTAGTATCAATAAAATGCCCCAATTAAAGAAAATTTTAGATAGAAATATTGTAAGAAAACCTCTTAAGGTAAGAGATATCTTAAAATAAGATCATTTCTTTTACATATAAAACCCGTGCCTTACCACAGTGTTGCAATAGATATTTTCTTCAGTATGAAGTGGAGAAAAACCTGAAAGTTCTGAAGGGGTGAATAAAATGTCTAAAATCAAATAAGAAATAAGCAGCAAGCTAAAGCTTTGAGGGTTTTTTTTGTTTTTGTTTTTGTTTTGTTTTTTTGCGGTACGCGGGCCTCTCACTGTTGTGGCCTCTCCCGTTGCGGAGCACAGGCTCCGGACACGCAAGCTCAGCGGCCATGGCTCACGGGCCCAGCCGTTCCGCGGCATGTGGGATCTTCCCGGACGGGGGGCACGAACCCGCACCCCCTGCATCGGCAGGCGGACTCCCAACCACTGCGCCACCAGGCAAGCCCAGCTTTGAGGGTTTTTTTCCCCTGCAACATCAAGAAATATCCAAGGCATCACGGGATTCATTTAAACTAGAACAACCAGAGTGTATTCTAGAAATGTGTGTCCGTAGGATAGTTTAATAGCTAATTAGAAAACACTTATCCACAATGCTCCGAAGTATATATCTTCACTTGGTTTGCTTTTAGCATTTTACTTGTGTTTGAAAAGGTCCATTTAAATAACTGCATCCACCAACTAATTGCAAATCCATTAAGCCATACTCAGCAGTTGATCACTCTTATTTTCCTTTATTTAAACAACTAACCGACTACTATTAGGCACTCATTTGTATTAGAATTATTTTGTTGCAGGAAAGAGAAAGGGATCTAAGCTCATGGAAATAAAGGGGAGAGTGGGATAGATCATTTATACAGAAACAGCACACCAAACCCACGAACAAAAAATGCAGCCAGAAATGACATGGGACCAGAACTAAGTATAAGAAAAATATAGGAACAAGGGTGGCTACTTAATCATCCCTGTGTCTCTTCTCTCATCTCTTTATATCTGCTCTATTTTCCTACTTTTGTCAATAAACCAACACCTGATGTTGTTCACAAGGCCCCAAAACGTCAGTTCGAGATATATGTAAGTATATCTGACTTTCCAACTTCAAAAACTATCACCTGTTACGAAATTTCCAGTGTTTAGGTTTCTTAGCTTAACTTCTAGCGGGAGAGAATTTGATTGTTCAAGGTGTCCTATTGGATGGTGTTCTGTTCTATGAGGTAGTAAACGTGGAAGCAGGGGACCCTCACTGCAGCCTAGACCAGTGGTTTTGAAACTTTGGTCCACATCATCATCAGTGGAAGGAGGTGTTAACACACAGATTCCTAACAAATGTTTAGGTGGTGTTAATGTTGCTGGTTCAGGGACCTCACTTCGAGAAGCACTGATTATGCTGTCGGGCCATAACGGTTGTCAGCAAGAGGAAATGAGCAAATACTCCAACAACTTGCTGAGTTTACTTTTTGTACAAATTAAGTTGCTTTGATTATCCAGCTAGTATTTCATTCACTTATTAAATATTTATTGAGAAATTAGGATATGAGCAAATATAATGTGGATATATACAAAAATTACTTCCTTGTAAATGTAGTTCATTATATGCCTGAATTCTGAATAATTTGAATTATTCAAATTAATATCTATTTTTGAAACTGAAAGAAAATATGTAAAAACAAATCTACTTTTTGTTAAATTAAATAACTAAAGGGTAATCATACTTTCTAGCAAACATAACAGTGTTTATTTTCTACTTTATTCAATTTTCCAAATATTTATGCGTACTGTATGTACAGCGTAGGAAGTAAAACCAAGGCAATTAAAATGGTTAAAGTGTTGATGCTTTTGAGATTTTTTAATTTACTATGATTTTTCTTTATGAAAAAAGATTATGTACCCTGATAGTCTTTGACCAAGTGTAACTTTTACTTATTACTACTGTATTTCAAGGGTCAGAATGTTTTGAGAGGAATAAACTCTCTAAACTATTTCTCTTAAAATGTAGTCCTAAAAAAAAAAAAAAAATCTAGTCCTACAGTCACATAGTCTCCTGATGTACAAACATAAAGTCATCAGAGCTGGAACATTTTGTTGATAATTGCTACTTTCCTTTGAGTGATAGTTCCTTAGTTGCCTAATTTCTGATAAAGTTCTATTGTATAAACCATGCCGTCATTATCATAGGTGTATGGCAAAATTAAAAAACAAAACAAAACATGTTTCTTCATTATTTTAAAGATACTAAGTTCCTGACATTATTAATAGTCAATAAGTCACTAACAGCATCATTTTTTTCACTAAGCATCACAGTGTTTAATCTGACAAGTTTTCCCCAAATTTTATATCTGTGATTGAGTTGGATTTGGTCCCCTCGGCTGTGCTGTTCTAATTTAAGTCATTCTGTCTCTCAACTCCCCATGCCAACCCGCATACAAGTTCAACTGTGGTAAATAGTGTAGAATTTACTAAGGTTTTATGAAAGGATGAAATCAAGTGGGCACATCATAGTCATGCAGATAAAATTCCTAAACTTCCTGTTTTCCTATATGTGGTCATTTTCAGAATTTCCTTCCCTAAGCCAGCTACCCCATCACTTCTACTCGCAATAGATGGCAAACATTTCTAGGCTCTCTGCTTCTTTTTCTCCGCAGCACAGAATCTCAAAATCCTGATACCTTGCATACCATCATCTGTAAAACTTAAAGCTAGTAAATAGTTTCTAGAAAACAGAAATTCAGCAGCTCAGAATTCTTCTGCTCAAAGATAACCTGAGGGAGGCTAACTCCACCCTCTTCCAAATAAAATAAATATTAGGTTTCCCTTTGAAACTAAGTCCCATCATTTACCTGGGCATATTTTTCTTACAAGTTTTTGCGTGGATTTTATGTTTGAATGGCATTGAGAAGCAATGATTCTATGGACAGGAAAACATAAACGTGCACTAATCAATGAACAAAGGCCTCTGAAAGCCTGCAGGGAGAATTTTAAAATATTCTGCTGCCTCAGTTGTTAGAAAAACTCTCAATGTGTGTGTTGCTGCTGTATTTTATTGTGTAGCTTGGGAAGGGTGAGAGACGCAGGGGGGTGAGCACTTTCCACAGTGGATGTCCCCAGACTTTGTCCCTCAGGTGTCCCATTTCATCCCCTTCTGTAGGACCTTAACCATTAACTTTTTCCCTACCCATCTTTTTTTTTTTTTTTGCGGTACGCGGACCTCTCACTCTTGTGGCCTCTCCCGTTGCGGAGCACAGGCTCCGGACGCGCAGGCTCAGCGGCCACGGCTCACGGGCCCAGCCGCTCCGCGGCATGTGGGATCCTCCCGGACCGGGGCACGAACCCGTGTCCCCTGCATCGGCAGGTGGACTCTCAACCACTGTGCCACCAGGGAAGCCCCCTACCCATCTTGATCAACCCAGACTGCCCATGAAATGGCTACTAACCACAAAAACAATTTGTACCTTTTCCACACACCATTTTTGACCAGCTTTTTTGGAAACTATCTGAACCCCAGCTGACCACTCTTGCTAACCCTCTATTAAATTCCTGCCCCTTCCACAAGTTAGAACACTTCTTTTGAGTCTTCCCTTACCTGGAATTTTTGAATAAGTTCTGTTAACAGTGCTCTGGGTCCCCCAGAAACTTACAAGAAATCCTAACAAGAAAAGTGATAGCTTTGTACGCTTTTCAAGATACAGAAAGAAAAAATTATTTCTTCTTTTGCAGTGCGTGTAGTTTTTCCCAGTGTGTACAATGTCAAGATTCCTATTGCTACTTTTTAAAAAAGTAAGCAAACAAGCAAGGAGACATTACTTAGGCAGTTATTTTGATGAGAAATATTGACAAACAACAGACAGTAGATTTTCTGATGGTAACTACTATCGAACAGACTTCATAATAAATGAAGCTTAGTAACAAACAGCATGAAAATGGGGGAAAGTTGATGTCATTATTTTGGTACCTGTAAGAGTAATAGACATTCGATTTTGGACATTATTTAGGAAATATGATTTTACTTTTAGAAATACTGTATTTGAGCTAAGAGTAAGGTATATACTTATAAATATGCAGTAAGTATTTGGGAGTATAAGTAGGAATCACCTTAACGTGATCCTTAAGACCTTAATAATAATGGCTCGAATTCCTACCCCACTCTTTGTTGCAGGGTTACTGAAGTCCCCCAGATTTTTTTTACACATTTCCCAGGGGTTTTACTCTTACATTCACCTCTGCCACAAACTTCTCAGTTCAGCCCCAGAACTTTTGTCCACAGGCTGTCATTGTTCTTCAGATGTTGAGCTGGAAATAGAAACCAGCTCTTTTCCTGAACTTTCACAAAATCCCACACAAAAAAGATAAATGCAGGCTTAGGGAGATGTACAAATGTCTATTACTATGTAAGCAACTTAAAATTAAATTATATTTTTTAAACTCATGTTTAAAATAATCCTTTTGTTCTGACTTGTAAACTCTCCTTTCTCTCCTCCCACTTATCCTCATTTCCATTCCATTTCTTCTCTTTTTCAACCCTAGTCTCTCAGGGGAAAAACAAAAAAAAACATAAGTTTTATAAACATTTTTATATAAAACAATTGGCTATGAGTCAGTAAGAGAAGAATATGCCCAGTAAAAATAGGGTCTGTCCAGTAAAATTGGGTAACAATTGGTTTTAATGGCTTTCTCTGACAAAATCTGTTAGTATGATGTTTGGCAAAAATGATGGTGGGAGTGACCCAGACTATGACATTGGCATGAGAGACCCCAGGAAACAGAAATGGAGCAAGGGATTATCTGATACTAGAAAGGGAAACTTGAAATAATATAGGACAGAAGTGCAAGTGAAGCAAGGAAGCAACAAAGAAGAATCGAGGGTAGTTGAAATTCCAGAAGTGTCAATTACTGACAACACATTTAGTATGAGAGAAGCAGATGGTGGTGGAAGCAGCGGCAGAGAGAGTGGTGGCATCCATTCAAAGCAGAGAGAGTGATTACAAAATACGGTGCTCCAAATGCAAGTCGCCAATTGACTTACCTACTGGAAATGCTATTCTGGTTATTATATCTTAAAGATATTAAAATCCTACAGTTCAGTAGTGTCAAGGGAGACAAAATAAGTAGCCGCATTCATTATGAGGTCAAATAGAAGATTATGACTGTTTATCTTAATGTACAGAGGCAGCAAAGAGGGAAAAGATCAAAGCTTATAAAATCATCATGGCTTTGTTTAAAGTGAACATAGTGTGAGCCTGGGAATGCTAAAGGTACGTAGCCATGTTCTTTAGAAAAAAATAAAAGGTATGTACAGTTTACCTTTGAACAATGAAGGGGTTGGGGCACCGACTCTCTGTGCAGTGGAAAATCTGTGTAGAACTTACAGTCAGCCCTCATGATCTGAGGTTCCACATCTGAAGATTCAACCGACCCCGGATTGTGTAGTACTGTAGGATTTATTACTGAAATAAATCTGCGTATAAGTGGACTTGTGCCGTTCAAACTTGTGTTGTTTGTGGGTCAACTGTATATACTTTATATATATAAGTATATAAATTATTATATTAGTATTATACGTGAATATAATGCATTCTATTACCATATCGTAAAATTGCCATATATAATATGATTATTTATGGCAATATATTGTCGAGGCATGTTTCTAAACTTTTTAAACAGGCCATCCTTTGGGTATATGTTCAAATCTAGAATACTGGGTTAGATGTAATTTAGTCAAATTTAATTTAGAAATTTCTACGTGACCGTATTACTGTAATGGGACATTTGGTGCTATCGCTGTTGCTTTGTTTTGCTTTTTCAAGTGGAGCTGAACCTCCTTATGTTTGGAGATTTCTAACCAATGAGTCGTAGAATTTGGGAAAACCATAGACCCCTGAAAGGACAAATATGCATTGTCCCAGGCCCCCCTGCAAGTAATTTTAAAAGTTCTGTGGGTTATATACAACTTATCTTAATTTATCGATGAGGAAATTGAGGACATAAGCACATGACCTCAGCTCAGCCAATCTTAAGCATCAATCTGAGAACCAGAGAAGCAAGGAGACAAGACTAGCAAAGGCCCCTTTGGATACTGACAATTCACAGTGAGTTGGGATATTTCAGAGCCAGAGACGTACAAGCTGAAGCATCTAATGCTGAGAAATGGTACCAATAGTGTCCTCCCTAGACAGTTATGTGGCGTGACTTTAGACTCTGATTCTAGCTGTGTAGCCTTTCATTGTCTCTTCTGGTTTTCTGAGCTGGTATTTTAAAGGCTCTAGCTCATTCTATAAGCTAACACAATTAAGAATTCAGGAAATTCCTTTTCTGTTCCAATCCTCCAGAGTTAGTTTCTGTTGCTTTCAACTAAAAACCTTGACAAGTATAGTAGATAAAGCAAAGTTTGGGACCATAACTTGATTTTTCATTTTTGGAATGAAATTTTTTTTTTTTTTTTGCGGTACGCGGGCCTCTCACCGTCGTGGCCTCTTCCGCTGCGGAGCACAGGCTCCGGACGCGCAGGCTCAGCGGCCATGGCTCACGGGCCCAGCCGCTCCGCGGCATGCGGGATCCTCCCGGACCGGGGCACGAACCTGCGTCCCCTGCATCGGCAGGCGGACTCTCAACCACTGTGCCACCAGGGAAGCCCTGGAATGAAATTTAACTTGTGGAGAGACTGATGTTCTCTTTCTCTTCAAAAATTGTTTCTGCTATATGCTGTATTCATAAGTGAGTTGTAATGTTAAAGAGAAAAAAAAAAAGGATTTTAAATTGCTTCCTGCAGGGGAATGTGAGGCAGTAAAAAGTACAAACTGCTAAGCCGAGAAAACAAGACAATAGAAAGAAAAGACTTCTCTAAAGAAGCTGACAGGATCGGTATGAAAAAATATACAGTCTGGGTTTCAGTTGCATATGTGACAAGAAAGATGTTGTGACAGGGGGAAAATATGTTTGTTTACTCACAGTCACTCCATATCCCAAATCCAACACATCCACACAGGCATAGACATACTCTTCTATGGAAGTTTCCACCTTGTTGGATTGCTTTTTCTAGTTAAGTTTAAAGTTCTCTTTAATGTAATAGCTTTTCATATACTTGACCACAGTGTAAGGTGATAGATGTTTGGACACTTGAAACAAAATTGGAAGAGCTTGAGCTGATGCGAATAGCTTTGCATAGAAAAGGAGAGGTTGGGGAGGAGGGTATGGGAACAGGGGAAGTCCAGGAGGATTTTCTCAGAGGGAAATGTTCAGTACTGTTTGACGTAATCCTCCCTCCATTTTCTCATCCAGTGGACATTAAAACCTCTTCTGGTCATCGTGGCTTGTGAGATATAGTTATAGCAAGTGATGCTATGAAGCGCTGAAACTTGCTCTAAGTTATGCAGAAGATGGGGAGAGAGGTAACCAATTGGAGGCCAGTTATTTCCATATTTACATGGTCTGCTCCATGGTTTGGAACTGCTAAAGGTGCTAATTGAATGAGAGCTTTAAATCCTAAATACTATAGAAACAAATACCACCGATATCACAGTGAACAAGAGCTGTCATACGAAGAGTCCCAATCTGCTACATATAATGGGATTTATTGATTTGATTAGCATATGCTGTAGGATCTAGGGGTGGCAACACGAAGTAGCTGTAGTCCCTGCCTTTGTAGAGTCGGTTGAAGCAAGAGAAGTGAGTATTTCTAAATGTCTGGTGGTTATAACTTCACTTCATAACACACCAGTGAAAAATACCGTGATGTTTCTCTGTTCTTTATCAGAATAATTTTGTATCTTATTCTGAGCTCCAGCTAAATATTATAGCAAGACATTGAAACTTAATCAGGTCTGGGAGAACTTCTACCTCTGCCTGGTGTTGAATAAGTAGCCAGGAAACTTACATGGTACCTAGAAAACAAGGCAGATCTGATGCTTAGTCTGTGGTATTCACAGACTAAGGTCAACCTTCATAGTAACCATTGCTCTTTCTGCTGTAAGGTGGTGTTGTGATGTCTACTCCTCTGCCATGTATTGAAGCCTTGGTCCGCATGACCACAGAATTTCAAGTCCACCTTGTATTGTCATCTTATAATCAGTTAACTAACCAACTGGAGGTACTGGAATTAGGTCAAATAGATTTTCACCACGAACAAGATCGATGGATCTATTGATTCTTTTGAAGAACAAAGGTGTTTTATTACACTCTCAGTTATCAAGCATTACTATAAGTGTGTAATAATTGAGTTAGTTTCGTATCAGCATAAGAATAGACAGATAGAGCAGTGTAATGGAATAGAAAGTCCAGAAACACTTCCACACATTTCAGATACACATATCTCCATATCTTTCTGTCTTTCTATCTATCTATCTATCTATCTATCTATCTATCCATCTTCCACTGCAATTCAGTGGGAAAGATTGTCCTTTTCAATATGGAAAGATATGAAACTTGACAGTACCTCAAAACATACAAAAATTAATTTGAAATGGATCATCAAACTAAATGTGAAAACCAAGTTAGTAACATTTCTAGAAGAAAGCATAAGGTGATACCTTCATGTCTTTGGGCATGCAAAGATTTTTTTTTAACAGGGTACCAAAAGGACTACTTATGAAATTAAAGTGTGATGAATTGTAGTTACTTAAAATTAAGAATTTCATACCTCAAAAAGCACCTTTGAGAGAGATAAAAGGAAGCCCCAGAGTACTTGTGTACAGGATATGTAAAGAATTCCTGTAATTTTTTTAGAAAAATATAGGTGAATCTTATGTTTATGAAGTCACACAGATCTATGGAATAAATGAGTCATTATAATATCTCAAGGATCTCTAGTGATGCCTCCTTTTCATTTCTGATTATTGATAATTTTTGTTTTCCCCATTTTTTTCACCTTGAATAGGATTTAAAAACAAACAACTACAACAACAAAAGCCAGGTTCAGACTTGGGGACCTGGGGAGGCATAGCTCCTTTCTCCCTTGCGTTATAACCACCCATCTTTATAACCTCCCTCCTTTCAAAGTTCTCTTGCTCACCTCTGGCTGGATCTATTTTGTCACTTCCATCTAAAATAGCTCCTGGGTAGAAGGTGGTTTTTTGAGCTTGCACCCAGAGGGACACCCAGAGATAGAGAGCTCAGAGAGAGGAGAGTTCACTTAATTATTTTCTTGGAATAGAATTAAGGCGGAAATAGCTCACATTCTTTCAAGGTGGAACAAAAGGTAAATTAACATTATACCATGTTATCCAGAGCATATGCTTGTGTGTTGTACATGAATTGTCTTACTTGATTCATTGGCCAAAAGATTCACAAGAAGACGATAGTTCAACAACTACCTGTGTTTTTTGGGTGAAACTCTGCTGAAATCCCACTAGAAAGAATTGCTGTGGAAATCTGTAAGGCAATGAGAGAGAATAGCTTCATTTAAAGCCACAGTTTACCTAGTGATCAAAGTCTTCAACTTTTAAAGAGACTTTATAGCAGCTGGTGAAAGAGAGCCATGCTGGAGGAAATAGCAGGAGTGTGGAAAGAGGTAACTAGGAAGGGATCATTATCCTACAATAAAGGTAAAGGATGGGCTTCCCTGGTGGCGCAGTGGTTGAGAGTCCGCCTGCCGATGCAGGAGTCACGGGTTCGTGCCCCGGTCCGGGAAGATCCCACATGCCGCGGAGCGGCTGGGCCCGTGAGCCATGGCCGCTGAGCCTGCGCGTCCGGAGCCTGTGCTCCAGGACGGGAGAGGCCACAACAGTGAGAGGCCTGCGTACCGCAAAAAAAAATGTAAGGGAAATTTTACATAGGTGGCATAGGTATGCTAACTAATGCATGCCAAGAGGGGTTACCAAATTAGATCTTTTATACATTTGAAATTTTATTTCAAAGTGGTGCTAAATTTGTTTTGGGGAAATGATCCAAGATTTATATTACATAATTCATAGTTGACAGAAAACATAATGTTATATGTCAAGTATGTCTCAATTATAAAAGAAAGAAAAAACATATCACAATACTGTTTTACTCTTGAGGTCTTTGTGTTAGGATTAAGTATTAAAGAGAAGAAAATCATTCTTCAAATAACAAATGAAAGGATCTACAGATTTAAATAATTACTTAAATAAATGTACACATAATTCATTGCCACTCACTCTGTACCCACATTCCAATGCTTGCAATCACTTGTTCAGATGATTGCCTTTGATGCTTATGTGCAAGGGCCATGGACTCCCTGACTGAAGGATAAGAGAAAACCTTGACCAGCTGACCCACCAATGGCTACATCTCGTTGTAGACCTTCCTCAGCAAAGTCCATTTTTACCTTTTATACCCTCCCATTTCAAACATTACAGTATCTTTTATGTGCTGCTGTCCTTGTAAAAGACAAGAGACTCAAAACATGCCATCTCTGCTGGCGTTCATAGCTGTCTCCTCTTTCAGTGTTCATGGCTACTGTCTTACTTCAGGCTTTCCTTTTACCCTTACTTGGACCATTTCAAGAGTCTAATAATTGCTGTTTCTCACTCTAGTCTTCCTGTTTCCCTGGAAGACTGGATCGACACCTGGATCCACTGCAATGATCATCTTCACATTATAAATCTCATGTTCCTCTTCTGCCCCACTGTTCACGTGATAAATTACTAAGTCTCGTGTATTATGTGCAAGACCCTCCATGGTCCTGAATCAGTGATTCTGGTCCCTAAGCATTTAGCACAGAGCCTGGACATAGTAGTCTCTCAGCAGATAGATGTCCCTGGAGAAAATATATGTGGGAATCAGTGAGTGATTAAGTGCCCCCTCCACCAAACGATGACCTGTTCTCCAGACATAGATGAATTTTGCTTGTTTTTGGCAATTGGCTTAAAAAATTTTCAACCTAGAATCTCTCCATTAGAAGATTTAGAATTTCTTGATTACAAAATAATTTTATAATTCTCTTGATTCATCCATCTCATTTTGATCGGTTGCTTTGGTCATCAATAATAGCAGCATTAATAAGTGTAATAGCGAAGGAAGGTAATTTTTAAGCAATTTTAATATTTCAAAAATATGTTGTTTTATAATCAATTTTTACTCTAATCTATTATTATGTCATTAGAACATATTCATTGAAGCAGAATTCCAGGGCCAAAGATTATATAAACTTTAAGCCTTATGTTGTATACTGTAAAATGGTTCTGTTAAACACATCAGTTCAGACCCAGATTGTTTAATGCTGTAACCAAATGACTACATTTAATGGTTATAAGGAAGAGTACATTGTTTTAAACATAATACAGGTTTAACTTCGTTAGCTTAAAAACCATGAAGTCTCAATGGTCACAAAAGAGATTCATTCATTCAATAAACATTTCTGGAACACTCTTAATGTGGTAAATAAATAAACAGAAATATAAGGACTACAGTTTAATGGAGAAGGTGATTATTTAAACAATCAAAATGCATAAGTTAATTTGGAGTCAGGTAAAAACACTTGTCCTTTAAAAATAATATGGCGCCCCCTCCAGGATTAATCTTTAACAGCACCTGCTAATATTTCTCAGAATGTGTTATCTTGTGATTTGCTTTTTAATTAATTTAACGGACATCACAGGTCCACAGAAGGAGTCTCACACCTTCACTGACAAGATATTTTTAAGCCATGTTTAGTCATCATGACCAGACTGATTATCAAACCTTAGCCCTGACACCAAGCAATTTCTATGTATCTTATTTATACTTTAATTTCTGTTTACATCTGAATAGTGTCAGATGACCCCATACGGTTTCAAGTATTTTGTACAGAAAACACACCGTAAGATTATTGTTTTGCTGTATCTAACATTAGATTATTTCATTAGCAAAATAATTGACCATTTTCTGTCATATTTTAATTCCTATCTAATTGAGTTAGCTCCTTAACTTCAAAGGCCCCAATAAAAAGGTGAAAAATAATGTATTTTAATAAGCTTTAGTTTTTTTATAAAAGATATGCTTTTATTCCATCATATATTAAGGAAGAATTCATGAAAACAAAATAGAAACATATTTCATAAATGTTAAGCTAAAATTGTTCTATTTGAGTCTTTATTTTTTGTAGTTTTGTTTGGTTATCTTTTTCAAGGAGAAATATTAAATGAAATATACCCACTAGTTCTTATAATTTCTAAAAATTTCCCCTAGAAATCTGAGTCAAATTTTCATAGACATTTGAAGTTATGTCTTGATATTTTCTTAATTTAATATGTCACATTTATTCAGACTTCATGCCCATCTTTATTTCAGATAAATTACTGATAAAATTGGGTTAAATGGTATTTCACAATTTTTTAAATTACTGGCTTATTTTAAAAGTGTTTTACATTAAAAAGAAAAATTTTCATAAACCGTATTCTGGAAATTGGATCTTAATCCTCTACCAATTAATCTATGAAAATATGTAATACTTTATGAGTAATCAAAGAAAACAAAATTAATATAACATTGCAAAACTATTAGTCTTAATCCAATTGACTAAGATTTTAAAGATGATAACATCCCACTGTCAGTAGTGTCCTGGGAATTAAGTATCCTTGTTCACTGCTGGTAGCAGAGCTTTTCTGGAGGTCTTAAAATGTTATTACCTTTAACTCAGCAATTCCACTATTATGAATTAATCCTCAAGAAGTAATGGGCATTTACAAAAATTTTCGCCTGTGTGTGTGTGTGTGTGTGTCTGTGTGCATACACGCGTCCACATACATACAGATGCCCACGTGGGCTGCGATGTGGACAAAAAACCAAAGGCAATGGGTTGGGGAGTAAATGGGAGCAAAGGCAGTGATTGTAGATAAGTCTTCCAAGAAGCTCACCATAAAAGATGGGAGACAGAAAAAAATTGGTAGCTAGAAGAAGAGATAGGACCTAAGCAATATTATTTATGTTGGGGGGAGATTTTAACCTGTTTAAACAATAATAAGAAAGGACAAGTAGGCTAAAAATAGAGTACACAGAAACGGAAGTGATGGAGGAGTTCACTGAGAGTGTGAGGCTGAGCCTCCACGGTGCAGGTGGGTGGGCACCCGTGACCGTGGGCTGGGTGGGAGGCACTCAGCCCCAGGCTGGCGTGAGAGCCAGGATGGGCAGAGGATTTAGCCAGAGGCGAAGCCACAAGTGCTTTTTTGGGAAATGATTTTTAATAACAAATGTCTCTCCTGCAAAATATTTCCGTACTCATTCTATTTGTGTTATGAAGACTGACGCTGTCCTAAGGTTGCCGAACAATTAAAAAAAAAAGTTTATTCACAATCATTCCCAAGCCAAATATGAGGAAAGGAGAATTCATTTATAACTTAGAGCAGGAATTGGTGATCTTTTTTCTGTAAAGGACCAGAAAAGAAATATTTTACTTTGCAGGTATACAATTTGTATCACAACTATAATTGTCCCTTGCTGTCCACCGGGGTGATGGTTGGTTCCAGGAGCTCCCAGGGGTACCAGACTCCTCAGGTGCTCAAATCGCTTTTATAAAGTGGTACAGTGCAATGAGTGCATGACCCACTGTTTCCATGAGGTTCGCATCAGCAGATTCAACCAACCTTGGATCCAGTTGTTTGAATCCAGAGATGTGAAACCCGGGGACACGGAGGGCCGACTGTAGTCAACTGTGACATTGTAGCTGTCAGACGTTGTAGCTGGTAGCACAAAATCGGCTGTAGATGATACCTAAACAAAGACAGGTGGTAGTGCTCCAGTAAAATTTTATTTCCAAAAACAGGTGGCAGCCAAATCTGGCCAATGGGCCATAGTTTGCTGACTCCTGGCCTAAAACACAAGTCAATGAAAAAAGGCAGCGGTGAGCTCAAGCCTCTGCTTTCTCAGGATATTTTAAGGCCATGTTTCAATTGTCATTATATGTTTTATGGGTCAAGAAGATTTTCTTCTATTTATAACAGAACAGGGGAAAACCTCTGCTTTGTGGTCAGTGGGTCTGGATTATAAGGCCCTCCCACTTCTACTGCCCAGTTACTTAAAACTTGAGAGCCTTAGAGGCTGCCATTGTAAATTGAGGCAGTGACATTGTCTTTAATCTTCACAGATCATAATGAGAATAAAATACACATAGGTACATGCTCTAAAGTACCTCACTATTCAAACATAAAGGAACCACTAGCACTTGTTGAAAAATCTGAAAAAGTTACTTCAGTGCTCATATGTAAGACCTTGGCATGTTTATATAGTTCCTACCTCGTAATTGTTGTAGGCGTTAAATGAAATGATGTATGTGAAGGGGTTAGCCACAGTGCCTAACATATAGTATATACTCAACAAATGTCAGATAACATTATTAATATTATTAATATTTTAAAGGTCCATTACAATTGTCATATGAATTCTTGACACCTGAAAGGACTAAGCCGAGTTATTTCAAGTGCAAGGCTGGCGTTGTCATCCGTGGGCACGGCAGATACAGCAATAAACCCTTCTTATTAGCCCCCTCAGAGCTGCTTTGCAAATGGTGTAAGGAATGGGTGTGGACAATTGCCATGGAGGCCAGTGACCTCAAAGCTGAGTCTGTAGATGAATATCAGGGGAGAGTTTTCATTCTTCTGTGATTTGGAAGCCACAGTCCCAGAATAAAAGGAAGGAATTGGTCTGATTCTATGATCACACAAACATAAAGAGACCAGGTGAGCTGGCATGGCTACCCCAGGACAGCCTTAAATTAAACCGCCAATGGACTCACCAGCCCCTTGGAGGAACATTCGCCCCTGTTTGTTCAGTATGCAGTTTGCTCACCAGACCAGGGAGTGCTTGGTTATTATGTGATTCCACCCCATTAAAGTTCTTCAGGCCACACAGGAGGGGCATGGTAAGCATCAGCCAGTTTCCCATGGATGAGGAAGGATTTAATGAGGGAGAAATGTGCCGTGCAGATGCAATTCCGGCTCATTTCTGAATAAGTATATAGGCGACCTCGGAGGTCAGGTGTGATTCATCAGAAGGAAAAGCGTTCCCTACAAGAGTCAACCTACATTTTAAGCCGAGTGGGCTTTTTTTTTTTTCTTTCCTTTTTTATAATTAATTCTTTTTAAACAGTGACTACATTTCTGTTAACGGGTATTTCTAAAGCTGACAATCAAGGTAAACTCACGTGTGTGTATATGCATACACACACACACTAACTTTTAGGTATTTAAAGTAAAATGTCTAAAGCATGCTGTGTTTTAAACCACTTTCTTCTAGATGGGGCAAAAGATCTTGTAAGTCTGGAGAAGCTCTTATATTAATCATCAAACAGGAACCACTGAGCCAAATTCTCCTAGAACACAGGTTGTATTAAGCTCCAGGGTCCCCTTTCTGACAAATTGGCTGTGGGTAAGAGAAGTAAATCACATAAGATCCTAAACGCTGGATTAGATGAGCCTTTATATCCTCCCAGCTGAGGACACAGCCCCTTGCAGCCACAAGAATGGTTGGGGTACATAGTGAATGAGTCCATGTACTGCTAATCCAAGACTCTTGTTTCTAGAACTGGAGGTTTTGCCTTTTCCATTTCTACCTAATTCAGTAATCCAAACTGTCTGAATTACTCTTAGGGCAGTGGTTCTCAACCGGGAGCAGTTTTGCCCCCCAGGGGATATTTGGCACTATCTGGAGATGTTTTTGTTTGTCACAAGAGGTGAGGGGATGCTACTGGCATCTGGTGGGTCAAGGCCATGGATGCTACTAAGTATCCTATAGTGCACAGGACAGCCCCTGCCCACAACCAAGAATTCTCCTGGTAAAATGTCAGTGGCACCAGTGGAGATGAATGCACACGTGCTAACCAAATTCCCAGAAACTAGTATATATCTCAGAGTGTCATGGTTTTCATGTGCAGTGATAACTAGACCTGTCAAGAGGACCAAGATAATGGTATCTACTAATGGAAATATTTCCTCCCTCTAGAAAAGCTACAAGGGAAGCAAATTAGAATGAGAAATGTATTTGCCAAGCAAAGCATCAGTTCTAAAGGAGATAGGTAATCCTCACAGAATGTATCACAAGTCAGGCACTTCCTGAGCTTATGTTTGCTTATTCTTACAGGAAACTTCCTACTAGCCCTAAAGTTTCAGCATCATGCAGAGATATAGGAGTAGAAAATCACTATATAAAATGATGAGCATTTTAGCAGAAATCAAGTACAGGATGCTAAGGGAACACCTAAAAGGGACTCGGTCCGCCTTGAAATTTCACGGGACGTTTCCTGGATAAAATTATTAAATTATCCCTAGCATGTTTTGAAAGTTGAGTAGGTACTTTTCAACTGAGCAATAAGAGATGGAATGACAGGACAGAAAAAGAAAAAGAGAGAAAACCTAAAGCAGAGAGACACATCATCAGTTGGTTCATCTTACTGTCTAGCAGCATCAGGCTGTGACCACGTGGGGGCGATAGAGAAGCAAAGGGTGCCGAATATTACTGTCAGGCGATTAGAATAATGTCTCCCACAGTATTGGAGCTTTAGGCGCCAAGATAAGCTGCCTCTTCAAGCAATTGATATGACTCTAGCGTTAGAGGGACTCATGCAGTTCTACCCCTGTGAGATTCTTCACGGTTACTAACTCAAGATATATTTGAGATCCTTTCACTAGTTGCACCTTGTACAGGTGTCTGATGTAATTTCCTGTACCTCTTTCCTAATTTTTCTGGCAAAGCATACATTTGAAATTCTGGACGTCTTAAGGATAGGGAGACAAAACTATTATTTTCCTCTGGAATTTGAGTTAATGTCCTCTATGTGACATCAGTGTGAAGACTACTCATTCAATTAAAAAAAAATTTTTTTGGGGGGGTATTTTTTAATGTTCCATCTCTTAACATTCCTCAAATTTGGATAAGAACTTTAAAAATATTCCATCTCTTAATAATTGATGGACTTATAGAAAAATAACAGTATATAATTTTTAAAATATTCTTTATACTTAGCATTTTATTTTTATTGAAAAAAATTTTATTTTGTAGTAGACTATCGTTGATTTACAATGTTGTGTTAGTTTCAGGTGTATAGCAAAGTGATTCAGTGATATATATATTTATTCTTTTTCAAGTTCTTTTCCCATTTAGGTTATTACAGAATATTGAGTAGAGTTCCCTGTGCTGTACGGTAGGTCCTTGTTGGTTATCTATTTTAAATACAGTAGTGTGTACATGTCAATCCCAAACTCTCAATTTATCCCTGGCCCCCACCTTTCCCCTTTAGTAATCATAAATTTGTTTTCTATGTGTGAGTCTGTTTCTGTTCTGTAAATAACTTCATTTGTATCATTTTTTTATATTCTGCATATAAGCGATATCATATGGTATTTGCCTTTCTCTGTCTGACTTACTTCACTTAGTTTGATAATCTCCAGGTCCATCCATGTTGCTGCAAATGGCATTATTTCATTCTTTTAATGGCTGAGTAATATTCATTGTATATATGTACCACATATTCTTTATCCATCCCTCTGTTGATGGACACTTAGGTTGCTTCCATGTCTTGGCTATTGTAAACAGCAGGGCAATGAATATTGGGGTGCATGTATCCTTTCAAACCATGGTTTTCTCTGGGTATATGTCCAGTAGTGGGAAAGCTGGGTCTCATGGTAGTTCTATTTTTAGTTTTTTAAGGAACCTCCATACTGTTCTCCATAGTGGCTTTACCAGTTTACATTCCCGCCAAGAGTGCAGGAGGGTTTCCTTTTCTCCACACCCTCTCCAGCATTTATTGTTTGTTGAATTTTTGATGATGGCCATTCTGACAGGTGTGAGGTGATATCTCATTGTAGTTTTGATTTTCATTTCTCTAATAATTAGCGATGTTGAGCATCCTTTCATGTGCCTGTTGGCCATCTCTACGTCTTCTTTGGAGAAATGTCTATTTAGGTCTTCTGCCCATTTTTTGATTGGGTTTTTTGTTTTTTTGATATTGAGCTGTATGAGCCCTTAGCAAATTTTGGAGATTAATCCCTTGTCAGCCGAAGAAAAAACATTTAAAATAGTCTAGTGAAATAGAGATTACCTTATGTTGAATCCCTTTAGTTCCAGTGATTAAAAAAAGGACTGTGGCTTCTTTTTAATTCCTTTGGGCATGAATTTATTATGTCTTCTACTATGTGCCCATCACTGTGCTAGTAGCTCCTTAGTATGAAAACAATATAACCGGGCATCTTCACCCATATATAAATTATAATTTGGTGAGTTTTGAAGGTATCATTTTACCTGACAGTATAAGCAAAAAGCAGAAAATAGTGATGGATTAACCTTATTTTGTGGTGATGCAGAAATCTAATAAAGTCAGAATGTGGAGTAAAATGAAGATAAGAAAATCGGAGTAATCAATATTTCTGGTTGGTGCTTGCTTTCATTATAGTGCTAAATATAATCATCGAAATAAGAAGGCATAGATGAATGCCATGTTGCTTTTGCCCAGAATTAAGATAGGTGTCGAACGCTATGTCAGGGATGGGAATAGCACTAAGCCGTAGCCTTCACGCATGTGATGATTAAAGGTAAATCATTTTCAATAACTTCAAAACTCGGATCCTCAAAGGTTCTGACTGGGCCCACAAGGAAAGACACAAAGAATGTTGGAGGATATGTTTTCTTCAAACATCTCAAACACAGTAATTTTCTAAACCTTCTAAAGAATGTTGTGAAATGGCTGGAAACTGGGTGAGAAACTCCCGTTGTCGTTGTATTTTGAAAACTGTAGTAAATCACTCTTTGCACTTATTCTAAATAATGAGAACTCTTATTTGTTGTTCTTAAAATATATGATAAAAATTTCTATCATCTAAGTTACAATACTGTGCTCTATCATTAAAGTAAAAATGGCATCTGTTACAGCAAAGTTAGGCATAAGTTTTTGAAAAGCCAGTATACAAGAATATAAATGCATAGCAGCTGATTAGGGGAAAATCATTCGTCTTTGTCATGAAAGTTTTTATTCATTGTAAAAGAAGTACACTTGGAGGGAAACACACATATAGACACAAATAAAAAATCATATTGCTTTCAAACCCTTGTAATATGGTGATATAGTTACTTCAACCTATTTTTAAATTTTTATAGTTATAACTGTAATTTTATATTTTCTTTCATTTATTACTTAAATCCAACTCTAATTACATCTTTTTCATGAATTGATTTTAGATGTTGGCTAATGTTCAGTTTATATATTTATAATGATTGATTTATAACATTTTAAAGATCTTGATGATATTAGTTTTCTAAAAGAATGTAAAATAATTTTACTGAGTGAAAAATGATAGCTCCATGTTTAAGTTGGGATATCTTTGATTTCTGTGACAGTTGAAATTTCTTCTGTAGGTTAGCAACTTCTATTCCCTCTTTCACAGTTTATTATTTTTATGTCTTTTCCATGTGTAAATATTATTTTTCTCATCAAGTTGAACAATATTGGTTTTTAAATTTAGAAATTACTAATAAAAATTTAATAATTCTATTGAAATATGGATATGAATAGGAGAATACAAAGTTACTTGTTCAGAAATATTAATTACAACTTACATTAATTGTGATAAATTTATAAACAGCATACATGTTCATCAATTAGGGATTGGTTAAATATATTTTACAGTAACTTATTGTTAGAAAAAGAATGAATTAGATTTCTAAAAGATGGAAAAAATAAATGAAAAACATAAATAAGAAAAACAAAGATCATATTTTTATAATAATACACAAATCTGGAGGAATATCTACCAATATGTTAACTTGCTAATCCCTGGAGGATGAGTTATAAGGGTTTTTAATTACTAAATTACATATTTCCATGATATTTGAAGTATTTAATCACTTTTATCAACAGAAAAATACCAAGTAGTTAATGTCATTTTGTAGCTTTTCCTAAATTTTTTCACTTTTCTCTCTTATTTAATTTAGGGCCCTTTTGATACTTAGATATTTGATAAGGCTCACTTCTTATCTAGATATTTCATTTTTTCTCCTTGTCTATCTATTCTTTTTTTTTTTTTTTTTTTTTTAAACATCTTTATTGGGGTATAATTGCTTTACAATGGTGTGTTAGTTTCTGCTTTACAACAAAGTGAATCAGCTATACATATACATATGTTCCCATATGTCTTCCCTCTTGCGTCTCCCTCCCTCCCACTCTCCCCATCCCACCCTTCCAGGCTGTCACAAAGCACCGAGCTAATATCCCTGTGCCTTGCGGCTGCTTCCCCCCAGCTATCTACCTTACTACGTTTGTTAGTGTGTATATGTCCATGACTCTCTCTCGCCCTGTCAAAACTCACCCTTCCCCCTCCCCATATCCTTAAGTCCGTTCTCCAGTAGGTCTGCGTCTTTATTCCTATCTTACCCCTAGGTTCTTCATGACATTTTTTTCCCTTAAATTCCATATATATGTGTTAGCATACGGTATTTGTCTTTTTCTTTCTGACTTACTTCACTCTGTATGACAGATTCTAGGTCTATCCATCTCATTACAAATAGCTCAATTTCATTTCTTTTTAAGGCTGAGTAATATTCCATTGTGTATATGTGCCACATCTTCTTTATCCATTCATCCGATGATGGGCGCTTAGGTTGTTTCCATGTCCTGGCTATTGTAAATAGAGCTGCAATGAACATTTTGGTACCTGACTCTCTTTGAATTTTGGTTTTCTCAGGGTATATGCCAAGTAGTGGGATTGCTGGGTCATATGGTAATTCTATTTGTAGTTTTTTAAGGAACCTCCATACTGTTCTCCACAGTGGCTGAACCAATTCACATTTCCACCAGCAGTGCAAGAGTGTCCCCTTTTCTCCACACCCTCTCCAGCATTTATTGTTTCTAGATTTTTTGATGATGGCCATTCTGACTGGTGTGAGATGATATCTCATTGTAGTTTTGATTTGCATTTCTCTAATGATTAATGATGTTGAGCATTCTTTCATGTGTTTGTTGGCATTCTGTATATCTTCTTTGGAGAAATGTCTATTTAGGTCTTCTGCCCATTTTTGGATGGGGTTGTTTGTTTTTTTGTTTTTGAGCTGCATGAGCTGCTTGTAAATTTTGGAGATTAATCCTTTGTCAGTTGCTTCATTTGCAAATGTTTTCTCCCATTCTGAGGGTTGTCTTTTGGTCTTGGTTATCGTTTCCTTTGCTGTGCAAAAGCTTTGAAGTTTCATTAGGTCCCATTTGTTTATTTTTGTTTTTATTTCCATTACTCTAGGAGGTGGGTCAGAAAGGATCTTGCTGTGATTTATGTCATAGAGTGTTCTTCCTATGTTTTCTTCTAAGAGTTTGATAGTTTCTGGCCTTACATTTAGGTCTTTAATCCATTTTGAGCTTATTTTTGTGTATGGTGTTAGGGAGTGATCTAATCTCATACTTTTACATGTACCTGTCCAGTTTTCCCAGCACCATTTATTGAAGAGGCTGTCCTTTCTCCACTGTACATTCCTGCCTCCTTTATCAAAGATGAGGTGTCCATATGTGCGTGGGTTTATCTCTGGGCTTTCTATCCTGTTCCACTGATCTATCTTTCTGTTTTTGTGCCAGTACCATACTGTCTTGATTACTGTTGCTTTGTAATATAGTCTGAAGTCAGGGAGCCTTATTCCTCCAGCTCCTTTTTTCGTTCTAAAGATTGCTTTGGCTATTCGGGGTCTTTTGTGTTTCCATACAAATTGCGAAATTTTTTGTTCTAGTTCTGTGAAAAATGCCAGTGGTAGTTTGATAGGGATTGCATTGAATCTGTAGATTGCTTTGGGTAGTAGAGTCATTTTCACAATGTTGATTCTTCCCATCCAAGAACATGGTATATCTCTCCATCTATTTGTATCATCTTTAATTTCTTTCATCAGTGTCTTATAATTTTCTGCATACAGGTCTTTCGTATCCTTAGGTAGGTTTATTCCTAGATATTTTATTCTTTTTGTTGCAATGGTAAATGGGAGTGTTTTCTTGATTTCACTTTCAGATTTTTCATCATTAGTATATAGGAATGCCAGAGATTTCTGTGCATTAATTTTGTATCCTGCTACTTTACCAAATTCATTGATTAGCTTTAGTAGTTTTCTGGTAGCATCTTTAGGATTCTCTATGTATAGTATCATGTCATCTGCAGACAGTGACAGCTTTACTTCTTCTTTTCCGATGTGGATTCCTTTTATTTCCTTTTCTTCTCTGATTGCTGTGGCTAAAACTTCCAAAACTATGTTGAATAAGAGTGGTGAGAGTGGGCAACCTTGTCTTGTTCCTGATCTTAGTGGAAATGCTTTCAGTTTTTCACCATTGAGGATGATGTTTGCTGTGGGCTTGTCATATATGGCTTTTATTATGTTTAGGAAAGTTCCCTCTATGCCTACTTTCTGGAGGGTTTTTATCATAAATGGGTGTTGAATTTTGTCGAAAGCTTTCTCTGCATCTATTGAGATGATCATATGGTTTTTCTCCTTCAATTTGTTAATATGGTTTATCACATTGATAGATTTGCGTATATTGAAGAATCCTTGCATTCCTGGAATAAACCCCACTTGATCATGGTGTATGATCCTTTTAATGTGCTGTTGGATTCTGTTTGCTAGTATTTTGTTGAGGATTTTTGCATCTATGTTCATCAGTGATATTGGCCTGTAGTTTTCTTTCTTTGTGACATCCTTGTCTGGTTTTGGTATCAAGGTGATGGTGGCTTCGTAGAAGGAATTTGGGAGTGTTCCTCCTTCTGCTATATTTTGGAAGAGTTTGAGAAGGATAGGTGTTAGCTCTTCTCTAAACGTTTGATAGAATTCACCTGTGAAGCCATCTGGTCCTGGGCTTTTGTTTGTTGGAAGGTTTTTAATCACAGTTTCAATTTCAGTGCTTGTGATTGGTCTGTTCATATTTTCTATTTCTTCCTGATTCAGTCTTGGCAGGTTGTGCATTTCTAAGAATTTGTCCATTTCTTCCAGATTGTCCATTTTATTGGCATAGAGTTGCTTGTAGTAATCTCTCATGATTTTTTTTATTTCTGCAGTGTCAGTTGTTACTTCTCCTTTTTCATTTCTAATTCTATTGATTTGAGTCTTCTCCCTTTTTTTCTTGATGAGTCTGGCTAGTGGTTTATCTATTTTGTTTATCTTCTCAAAGAACCAGCTTTTAGTTTTATTGATCTTTGCTATTGTTTCCTTCATTTCTTTTTCATTTATTTCTGATCTGATTTTTATGATTTCTTTCCTTCTGCTAGCTTTGGGGTTTTTTTGTTCTTCTTTCTCTAATTGCTTGAGGTGCAAGGTTAGGTTGTTTATTCGAGATGTTTCCTGCTTCTTAAGGTGGGCTTGTATTGCTATAAACTTCCCCCTTAGGACTGCTTTTGCTGCATCCCATAGGTTTTGGGTCGTTGTGTCTCCATTGTCATTTGTTTCTAGGTATTTTTTTATTTCCTCTTTGATTTCTTCAGTGATCACTTCATTATTAAGTAGTGTATTGTTTAGCCTCCATGTGTTTGTATTTTTTACAGATCTTTTCCTGTAATTGATATCTAGTCTCATGGCGTTGTGGTCGGAAAAGATACTTGATACAATTTCAGTTTTCTTAAATTTACCAAGGCTTGATTTGTGACCCAAGATATGATCTATCCTGGAGAATGTTCCATGAGCACTTGAGAAAAATGTGTATTCTGTTGTTTTTGGATGGAGTGTCCTATAAATATCAATTAAGTCCATCTTGTTTAATGTATCATTTAAAGCTTGTGTTTCCTTATTTATTTTCATTTTGGATGATCTGTCCATGGGTGAAAGTTGGGTGTTAAAGTCCCCTACTATGAATGTGTTACTGTTGATCTCCCCTTTTATGGTTGTTAGTATTTGCCTTATGTATTGAGGTGCTCCTATGTTGGGTGCATAAATATTTACAATTGTTTTATCTTCTTCTTGGATCGATCCCTTGATCATTATGTAGTGTCCTTCTTTGTCCCTTTTAATAGTCCTTATTTTAAAGTCTATTTTGTCTGATATGAGAATTGCTACTCTAGCTTTCTTTTGGTTTCCATTTGCATGGAATATCTTTTTCCATCCCCTTACTTTCAGTCTGTATGTGTCTCTAGTTCTGAAGTGGGTCTCTTGTAGACAGCATATATAAGGGTCTTGTTTTTGTATCCATTCAGCCAATCTGTGTCTTTTGGTGGGAGCATTTAGTCCATTTACATTTAAGGTAATTATCGATATGTATGTTCCTATTTCCATTTTATATATTGTTTTGGGTTCGCTACTATAGGTCATTTCCTTCTCTTGTGTTTCGTGTCTAGAGAAGTTCCTTTAGCATTTGTTGTAAAGCTGGTTTGGTGGTGCTGAACTCTCTCAGCTTTTGCTTGTCTGTAAAGGTTTTATTTTCTCCATCAAATGTGAATGAGATCCTTGCTGGGTAGAGTAGTCTTGGTTTCAGGCTATTCTCCTTCATCACTTTCAGTATGTCCTGCCACTCCCTTCTGGCTTGTAGGGTTTCTGCTGAGAGATCAGCTGTTAACCTTATGGGGATTCCCTTGTGTGTTATTTGTTGTTTTTCCCTTGCTGCTTTTAATATGCTTTCTTTGTATTTAATTTTTGACAGTTTGATTAATATGTGTCTTGGCGTGTTTCTCCTTGTATTTATCCTGTATGGGACCCTCTGTGCTTCCTGGACTTGATTAACTATTTCCTTTCCCATATTAGGGAAGTTTTCAACTATAATCTCTTCAAATATTTTCTCAGTCCCTTTCTTTCTTTCTTCTTCTTCTGGAACCCCTATAATTCGAATGTTGGTGCGTTTCATGTTGTCCCAGAGGTCTCTGAGACTGTCCTCAGTTCTTTTCATTCTTTTTTCTTTATTCTGCTCTGCAGTAGTTATTTCCACTACTTTATCTTCCAGGTCACTTATCCGTTCTTCTGCCTCAGTTATTCTGCTATTGATCCTATCTAGAGTGATTTTAATTTCATTTATTGCATTGTTCATCGTTGCTTGTTTCATCTTTAGTTCTTGTAGGTCCTTTTTAACTGTTTCTTGCATTTTGTCCATTCTACTTCCAAGATTTTGGATCATCCTTACTATCATTATTCTGAATTCTTTTTCAGGTAGATTGCCTATTTCCTCTTCATTTGTTAGGTCTGGTGGGTTTTTATCTTGCTCCTTCATCTGCTGTGTGTTTTTCTGTCTTCTCATTTTGCTTATCTTACTGTGTTTGGGGTCTCCTTTTTGCAGGCTGCAGGTTCGTAGTTCCCGTTGTTTTTGATGTCTGTCTCCAGTGGCTAAGGTTGTTTCAGTGGGTTGTGTAGGCTTCCTGGTGGAGGGGACTAGTGCCTGTGTTGTGCTGGATGAGGCTGGATCTTGTCTCTCTAGTGGGCAGGTTCACGTCTGGTGGTGTGTTTTGGGGTGTCTGTGGCCTTATTATGATTTTAGGCAGCCTCTCTGCTAATGGGTGGGGTTGTGTTCCTGTTTTGCTAGTTGTTTGGCATAGGTTGTCCAGCACTGTGGCTTGCTGGTCGTTGAGTGAAGCTGGGTGCTGGTGTTAAGATGGAGGTCTCTGGGATATTTCCACCGTTTAATATTATGTGGAGCTGGGAGGTCTCTTGTTGACCAGTGTCCTGAAGTTGGCTCTCCTACCTCAGAGGCAGAGCCCTGACTCCTGGCTGGAGCACCAAGAGCCTTTCATCCACACAGCTCAGAATAAAAGGGAGAAAAAGTAGGGAGAATTAGTAGAAGTATGAGTAAAGAAAGAGGGAAAGGAGGAAAGGAAGGAAGGAAGAAAGAAGCAAAGAAGGAAAGAAAGGAGGGAGGGAGGGAGGAAGGAAGGAAGGAGGGAAAGAAGGAAAAAAAAGACAGAAAGAAAGATGATACAGTAAAAATAAAATAAAGTATAATATAGTTATTGAATTAAAAAATATTTAGAAAAAAAAAAAGGGATGGATAGAACCTTAGGACAAATGTTGGAAGCAAAGCTATACAGAGAAAATCTTACACAGAAGCATACACATACACCTTCACAAAAAGAGGTAAAGGGGGAAAAATCATAAATCCTGCTCCCTGAGACCACCTCCTCAATTTGGGGTGATTCGTTGTCTAAAGGAGGGAGGGAAGGAAGGAAAGAAAGAAAGAACGAAGGTAAAGTATAATAAAGTTATTACAATTAAACTTAATTATTAAGAAAAGGAATTTTTTAAAAAAAGTCATGGATGGATAGAGCCCTAGGACAAATGGTGGAAGCTAGAGTATACAGACTAGATGTCACACAGAAGCATACACGTACACATTCACCAAAAGAGGAAAAGGGAAAAAAATCATAGATCTCGCTCCTAAATTCCACCTCTTCAATTTGGGATCATTCCTTGTCTATTCAGGTATTCCACAGATGCAGGGTATATCAAGTTGATTGTGGAGCTTTAATCCGCTGCTTCTGTGGCTGCTGGGAGAGATTTCCCTTTCTCTTCTTTGTTCTCACAGCTCACAGGAGCTCAGCTTTGGATTTGGCCCTGCCTTTGCGTGTAGGTCGCTGGAGGGCGTCTGTTTTTTCGCTCAGACAGGACGGGGTTAAAGGAGCCGCTGATTCGGGGCCTCCGGCTCACTCAGGCCGGGGGTTGGGGGATGGCGGAAGGAGGGGCACTGCGTGCGGGGCCGGCCTGCGGCGGCAGAGGCGGCGTGACGTTGCGGCAGAGGCCGGCGTGACGTTGCACCAGCCTGAGGCCCGCCGTGCGCTGTCCCGGGGAAGTTGTCCCTGGATCCCGGGAACCTGGCAGTGGCGGGCTGCACAGGCTCCGCGGAAGAGGGGTGTGGAGAGTGACCTGTGCTCGCACACAGGCCCCTTGGTGGCGGCAGCAGCAGCCTTAGCGTCTCCCGCCCGTCTCTGGGCTCCGCGGTTTTAGCCGCGGCTCGCGCCCGTCTCTGGGGTTTGCGCTTTCAGCCGCGGCTCGCGCCCGTCTCTGGGGTTCGCGCTTTTAGCCGCGGCTCGCGCCCGTCTCTGGAGTTCCTTTAAGCAGCGCTCTTAAACCCCTCTCCTCGCGCACCAGGAAACAAAGAGGGAAGAAAAAGTCTCTTGCCTCTTCGGCTGGTGCCGGCTTTTCCCCGAACTCCCTCCCGGCTAGTCGTGGTGCACTAACCCCTTCAGGCTATGTTCAAGCCGCCAACCCCAGTCCTCTCCCTGAGCTCCGTCCAAAACCAAAACCCGAGCCTCAGCTCGCAGCCCCGCCCGCCCCGGTGGGTGAGCAGCAAGCCTCTCGGGTTGGTGAGTGCTGGTCGGCACCGATCGTCTGTGCAGGAATCTCCCCGCTTTGCCCTCCGCACCCGTCGCTGTGCACTACTCCGCAGTCCCGAAACTCCCCCCTCTGCCTCCCGCAGTCTCCGCCCGCGGAGGGGCTTCCTAGTGTGTGGAAACTTTTCCTCCTTCACAGCTCCCTCCCACTGGTGCAGGTGCCGTCCTTATTCTTTTGTCTCTGTTTTTTCTTTTGCCCTACCCAGTTACGTGGGGAGTTTCTTGCCTTTTGGGAGGTCTGAGGTCTTCTGCCAGCCTTCAGTAGGAGTTCTGTAGGAGTTGTTCCACGTGTGGATGTATTTCTGGTGTATCCGTGGGGAGGAAGGCGATCTCCGCGTCTTACTCTTCCGCCATCTTCAAGGTCCCCCCTGTCTATCTATTCTTTCATGAACACAGCACTGCTAAAGACTGTGTCTTTGAGATATATTTAATATTGTGTAGAACTAATTTCACCTTCTTATTTTTATGTGTCAGAGTTGTCTTAGCTAGACTTACCTATATGTTCTTTTGGGCAATTTTTAGATGACATACACACACACACAGCTCAGTAGACTTTTGATTGGTAATTCAGGAAGCATATTCTTAAATGTGATTTGATACTTTTTACAGTGCTAAAACTTAAACTGTATTTCATTCATCCATGTCATCTTTTTTACAGAAGTAGTTGCCTTTATCAGAGAACTTTTAACTTGACAAAAGCCTGAAACTCCCAAACGGAGCTGAAATATAACATATGCAAATGACAATAGATGAAAAAGTATTTTTAAATGCTTTTTTAATTATTGTCTTTACTGTTATTATTAAGAATGACCCTTAAGTGAAACAGGAAATGGAAACTTTCATATTCTTTCTTCCCTTCCCTTTTTCTGTATTTCTTCCTCCCTGCCCTGTCCCTCAATACCTGCCCCTTTCACATCTCAAGGGATCAGATTGCCCTCTCACTTCCTTTATGTCATCTGTCACTAAGACTTGGTATAATGTTGACGTCTCACTTTCATTCCACTTGACCTGCCCCCCGTCATGTTCTCTTGCAGCCACGTGGATTAGGTAATAGACTCTAATAGACTCTGACCCCCATTCCAGAGTCTGAACCAGAGTGATTCTAAGTTCTGGCTGCACTTTAATGTCATTTGGAGAGGTTTCTTACAAGTATGGTGGCCAGTTGTCCACCGTATGCATTCCTCCACATCTTCACCCCTGGATTCTAATCTTACTGGTCTGAGATTCCATCCAGGCATAGGCACTGCCAAAACTCCTAGGGGTGGACCCAGCCAACTTTACTAACTTTTGGCCTCATCTTGTCAGTATCATCCCATTCCTTTCTCCAAAGTTCTTTCTTCAAGGATGGGGAGCTCTAAGCCCGTCAATGAGTGAGCAGCCTCAGGGCTGGCTAAGGCATCCTCTGAGCCAGGGAGACTTCAGGCCAGATTTCCCCAGGGCTTCTAAGAGGGAGGAAAAGAAAAGCTTTCTCTCTCGAGAAAGTCTCCTGCAGTGACTTTCACTCTCCCTGAAAAGCTTGGCCATCCTGCACTCACCCTGAAGATGAAGGCTGTAGGGGAGTGGAGAGGCGGGACTGATCTAGAAGAATTACAGAGAGGAGTCAAGGTCCTACATGGACCTTGCCTGGTCACGCCTCTATGCCTGGGTTTTTTAGCTTATGTGATCCAAAATATTATGAATTGTGTCATTTCAAGTTTATACTTCTGGCAAAGTGAAGATGTAACCAGCAAAGCTTTCTGTCACACTGACGTCTAAAACATTGATATGGCTTAATATGCTCCTATAACCAGCTTTTTTTTTTTTTTTTCATTTTAACGAAAGTTGAGTAGCTTCTTACTAAAGAATGAATCTTTTATGGTAGAATTTCAGGCATCAGTAAGCAGATATGAGAGAGATGGTACTTTCGTGGCATTCCTAAAACGAATTTTATCTAATTAAACATTTAACAAAAACGTATTGAAATAAGACACAAATTCATATGTCTACTATCTTACTATCTGTATGACCTCATTTAAGTTATCGAATTTCTTTAGGTTTCCCTACCTATATATACCTGTAAAAGGTACATGTATCATAGGATTATAGTGAGGATAAAATGAAATAATGTATGGAAAATTTCTTAACACGGTGGCTAGCACATTAATAAAAACAGGTCATTTCATATTATTATAGAATGAGGGAGTCCTTACACTATGCCTAAGTGCTTTACTTCTCTTAGTTATAGAACTAAGACATCTAAAAAGTCCTGAAATCTCAACATAAAGAATTGGAAGAAGAAAAATTTATAGTAACACTGCTAATCGAGTCTCCAGAGGTGTGAGTACGGTCATCAGTGCTTACCTGGCCGACTGATTATTTTGGCTTGATAATTTGTAGATCTATGACTAGAAGCTGATTCTTTACAGAAGCGGTCATGGAAGTGCTTCACCTGAACGGTCCTGTCCCATCCTTGATATAATTTAACCTGTGCTTTATACCTCTTGCTCCCAAGATTGCAGCTCTTGAAAGGCAAGGGAGAAATGCTTTATAGCTCCAAAGCAAAATTAGGCCTTGTGATGCTTGAAGACACTGTCTGCAGGCCATTGCTCCACTCATTATATCTGTTACCTGTGTGTCTCCCCTTCTGGTGTGAAATGATCAGATGAAGGCTGAGCCCACTTCACCTGCCACAACTTTGGAACAGGACACAACTTCAGTAGTCTGTCTGATACCTGTTGACATAGGTTTATTGTGTGAGTAAAATCCAAACCCAAACTCACAGGGCACAGAAAAATGATTCAGGAAGGTACATACATACCATTGCACTTGCTATGAGTAGAATTTTAAAAAATGAGATTATGGCTTAGTACTATTAGTCTGTTCTCAGGAAGAAAAGAGCAATTGATAAGAGACTAGGAATAAGTTTTGAGTCAGCAGGGATTTTCAATCAGAGAAACTTTTCACTGTCAGTTAAAGGTAAGCTCCACTTTTAACATGAACTATAAGTTTTATGAGTAATAGGTGCTGTGACCATACTGTCAAAACAAATATGGCCTGATAATAGGTCATAATATTTGAAGTTTTGAAATATTCTAGAGAAGCGTGAACCATACAATGATGACATAAGGACTCCTCTTGGCTATGTGGCATAGCCAAATGTGGTCCATGGTTCCAGTGATCAATTTTAACATTAAAGGTTTACTTTATTCAACAATACTCATATGATTCTGAAACTGGAATAATCAAATTCTCAAATATTTATAGAATGCTTATGTGCTAAGTACTGTCAATTATTATGAAACAGATAACCCTGCCTGCAATTTTGTAAGTGAACAAGATGAGCCTTTATGTATGTCTTAATACGTATTACATGACATTAGATTTTTTATTTTTTTTTTGCTGTACATGAGCCTCTCACTGTTGTGGCCTCTCCCGTTGCGGAGCACAGGCTCCGGACGCGCAGGCCCAGAGGCCATGGCTCACGGGCCCAGCCGCTCTGCGGCATGTGGGATCCTCCCGGACTGGGGCACGAACCCGTGTCCCCTGCATCAGCAGGCAGGCTCTCAACCACTGCACCACCAGGGAAGCCCTAGATTTTTTTGTCGTCTTTTTAGTATATGCTAGCACACATGTCCAACTATGTTGCCATTTAAAATAAATCTCAGCTAAGTGAACAGATCATAGTCATACTTTATAATTTGGTAATATTGTGAAAATTAGCAACATCAAATGTATCTTTGAAAGTTTTTAGTGATAACTGCCTCATAAAGAGATATGCAGTAGATCGGGAAATCTCAAGTCTTTTAAATTCATCTTCTTTTTATAATACTAAAATCTTTAGTTACGAATAGAGTAAATATAATCATGGGAGAAAAATCAGTAGCTGTGGCTGTTTCTAAAGAAATTAAGATGTATGTATTTGTCTTATTAACAATCATTAGACTTACCCAGGTGAGTGATCCCCAAAGTAAAGATGCTAGGAGTACATAAGTATGGAATATGAAACATGGAAAGAAAAATTTAGATCTTCTACTTTTAGTTATTTTCATCTAAAAATTGAAATAAATGAAGCATTATTCACATTTTATACATGGTGCCAGTAATTCCTAAGCAGAAGAGAAGATGGATTGACAATAGACATTTTGTTTATTAACTCTCCTAAAATGAAAAATGGCTAAAGAAATCTCATAGTGAATGTTACACTAAAGATACAAACAAAAACAACATGAAAATGGCAGGGTTGATATTTATACTCCCAATACAAGCCCTTTCTTGGTCACATTGTGAGGTAAAAATTAATGATGATTTAATCAGATCTGATAAGAGACAAAAAATTATCCAGGAAGTAATTTGAAGTATGGATAAATCTGTTACTGTTAATAATAAGTTTGACTTTGTGTATGTTGTTGATGATAAACTAGTGATAGTTGTTCATATAAAGACTTTATTTATTTATTTATTTATTTATTTTGCGGTACGCGGGCCTCTCACTGTTGTGGCCTCTCCCGTTGAGGAGCACAGGCTCCGGACGCGCAGGCTCAGCGGCCATGGCCCATGGGCCCAGCCACTCCGCGGCATTTGGGATCTTCCCGGACCGGGGCACGAACCTGTGTCCCCTGCATCGGCAGGTGGACCCTCAACCACTGCGCCACCAGGGAAGCCCTAAAGACTTTATTTTTTAAAATACACATTTTGAGGGGTTGCAAACTCAAAATTATTTTACTGATAGGATTACATCATCTAAAATATTTAGAGATGATTGATGTAGGGGAAAAGTATACTCCAATTATTTCACCTGGTTGCTATAATAAAACCGAAAACATATACACCTTTTATAATGTATCAGCCTGTTTTCAAACATGTTATATATTATTTTACATAAAGGCCTTATGAGGTTGGTTCTGTTTTCCCCATTTTATGAAATCAAGATTTTGAGAGACAAAACCTGATCCTTGATCTTACGATCTCAAATTCTGTCTTCTTCTAGCTTCCAGTTTTAGATGCAAACAATCTACTTAGGTAAAACTGAAATCAGTTAACTGGCAGCCTAGATGCCGAAACAAAGCCCTCGTATTATCTGATGTTCTCCATTTTTACTTTTTAAAAGTAATAGCGGGGGCTTCCCAGGTGGCGCAGTGGTTGAGAGTCCTCCTGCCGATGCAGGGGACACGGGTTCATGCCCCGGTCCGGGAGGATCCCACATGCCGCAGAGCGGCTGGGCCCGTGAGCCATGGCCGCTGAGCCTGCGCATCTGGAGCCTGTGCTCCGCAACGGGAGAGGCCACAGCAGTGAGAGGCCCGCGTACCAAAAAGAAAAAAAAAAGAGTAATAGAAATATTAATACTATATCGACAGTAAATTCACCACTCATTCATGAGATTAACCCTCTTTAAGAATGATTAGACATTTCTTGGAAATTTATAAAACAATAAGCACTCAACTCACTTCCCTATAATAGATAATGTAGGTTTAAGCTCGCCAAAGGAAAGAATAATGAGCAAATTTTAAAATAATCCTCTCTTTACTGAAACAAAGTGGCTTTAAATAAAGAAGCTAAATGTTTACCCTGCAGATATTGACTTGACAGAGACGTGAGTATCAGTAAAACAATGATCTCAAGTCAATTTTGAAAGCAGGTGCGATATAAATCCCTGACTAATTAATGTTGAATATTATGAGTATATCCACATTTCCACTGAATCAGGCATAGAGAGTATGGCTAATATCAATCTATGTTAGTGAAAATGGTAACGTTCATACACTAAAGAGAAAACATTTAGAATTTTTATTAAGAAGTCAATCATTTTTAGATTAGGTGTAATTCCTTGAGAAGAAAATCTTACCTTTCCCTTTGGGAAGGGTGTCAAAGTTGACATGTTAGTGTAAATAACAGATAAAAGTTTACCTTATACTGACCATATTAAGGCTCCCCTAAATTCTAAAATGAGTCCATGAATGATTAATCTCCAAACACGCTGAGATTTTTTTGTTTGTTTGTTTGCTTTAAGGAGCTGGGGTTTCCTGAGTACTATTTGGTTCATCAGGAGAGACTGTCTAATCCACGGGCAGTTACATTTCTCGACAGAGAGGCTATATGTAAGGTAGAAATAGCGTGGGATTTGGAATCATACAGAGCAAATTTGAATCTCACTTTAACTCCAATAAACTTTGTCACTTGGGAAAACTATCTGCTTTGTCACGCTTTTAGTCTCTTCATCTGTGAAATGGGAACAATGATAACTTCCTTGCTTTTTGGTTTTGAGAGTTCATTGATCCTGCATAAAATCTCCATCGTAAGAACTTGTTTCTGGTTCTGCAAAACTTGGTGATAAATTCACCAAGGTAAATGCCACTTAGCCACTAAAATCTTTTCAATAGAAATATCTGCAGGGACAAACCAGCCTACCCCCCATCACCCTCCTTTCTTTTTCTGTCTCTCCAGGCAGTTTCCTGAATCATTAAGAACTTTGCTTTTCTCAACACTCAGCCATTCTTTATACTCAGCCAGAATGACCTTTTCAAATGAAAATGTGGTTGTGTCACTCCCTGCTAAAATCTCTTGAATGACTTCCTGTCTTTCCTGGTAAGAGCCCAAATCTTCAATGTCACTTCAAGGGTCTGGGTCATCTGACCCTGTCCACCTTGGCAGAACAGAGCAATAATTCATGAAGATGCTACTGTCCATGACCCCCACTGTAGTTATGACTGCCCTTCACTCTTCACCCAGTGTATGTCTGTAAGCCTATATATAAAATCATCAAACATCGGGTAATAGGACAGATGACTCTATTAAAAACACGTGGGTGATCAGGACATCCATCAGGAGCACATAGAGAAATCTCAGTAGCAACAGCAGGAATTGCTAAAAGTCACACGAAGGCAAATGCAGCATGAATATGAACTTAGAGAGAAAGCAAGTGAGACAGAAGAGAACATTTCGGTTGTTGCCATCTTTTCCTGAAGAATGAACTGCCTTCAGATGAGCCTTTCTGCCCTTTCAGAAAATAACGAAATTTGCTCGTCCCAAGGGGGCATGACTCATGCTGCTGAAACTCCCATGAGATCAATCGGTGGGCCACGTGACCAATTTAATAATTTACACTGGGACATATCTCTTCAAAGTACGTGTCCCCACCGGAACAGCGAATTAGCATTAGAAGGCCTGCTTGGCAAACGTGTTGGCTGATTTCAGCAGGTGCCAAGAGGCAGATAAGCCTGCTGAACTTAATGGGTTGCCTGTCAGGGCACTGTCTCCCCCAAGTCCTGAAGCTGTATTTCCCCCCCCCCCCCGCAATCCTCGTTTGCAAAGATATGAACTTATTTTCCAGCTTATTCTTAACTCTGAGATGACCTCAGAAAAAACAAAACTGAGTGCCACGGGGATGGAGTTTCCAGCAGACACTAATCTTTTTTTGAAGGCTTATGACTTCTGATCATGTGCTTCTAACTAGACAAACATGCTTACACAGATGTAGCAATAGACGGGGAGATTTCACGTACCTTTAGTTGATCATTCAGAAGGTGATATGACGAGAATCTCAAACTGAGCTATTTTGAAGTTTACCAGAATTTTGCTGCTTAGATAAAAGGTTTTGTTAATGTGAAAAGGGCAAAGAAGTTCCAGATTTGAACCTTAAAATTATAAATATGTATAAAAAGTTACTGTTCTCTTACCTGGAAAAAAGATATTGAAAAATTCTTAATGTTACATCTGCCTAAGGAGAAGTACAAAAAGAGTTGTGTCCAAATATATAAATTTATATTAAACTCATCTCCCACTTTTAGAATTAGAAAATCTATTCCAATATACTTAATTATGTGATACAGGGTTTATATTTCTTGGCTTAAACACTAGGGTACACATAATGTTGGAAGATACAGGGAAGTGAATTATTTTTCACTGATTTTAGAATATGCAAATATTTCATGTTCATAAAATCAGGTAATTATAAGTGTCACTGTACTTTGCAGAACTGTGGATAATTTAATCAGTCTTCTAATTTGCCTCCAGTATAAAGGCAAACAGTAGAGGAAACTTAACGTATTTTGTGCTCTAGACCCCACCGCTCACTCAGAGTGATGGAATGTGAAGAGGAAAGCCTCTTTCTTTCCATTCACCTGGTACAGATTTTCTTCCCTTCTCTTTCCAGAAAGCACAAACTTCAAAGAACAAAGTAGGAGAGGCATATATTTATGTTTATAAAGACTTAGCACTTGATTAATGGTAGAAAACATTAATTTAATTGGAAAAATGAAGATATTCAAAAGGTAGGATGGGGAGAGTTGCGTCCAGGGATGCGACTTATTTTCTGCATCCTCGGCGGAATGAAATAGACATTGAAGACATTGACTATGTTTAATTTTCCTTCTTCCTTAAGACATTTTTCTGCCTTGATTCATTATTTTCTTTGAAAATCTTGAATGAAATTATAAAAAGTATAAATTAATCTCGCCTTACTAATGTTCACGGTTCACCAGAGTAGTATAAAATCAACAGGTACAAATCATGCTAAGTCCTGCTGCCCGTACAAGGCACTCATGATTATGTATGAGTGATTTGGACCTTCAGAAAGAGAACATTTATATTCCAGGTTATAACTAAAATTTGTCTTTATTTTTATTTACTCTTTTGAGAGGAAAAGACAAATTTCACACCAACAATCTGTTTTATTAAAAAAGAAATTTCGTTATAGGAAATTAACTCATTTTGTATTCCAGAACAGAAAGATGAATCCTTAGTACAAAACATTTTCCTTGTCAAATATTCTAAAACAAAAAGTGCCCATTTTATTATTTCAATATTTATAATCCTTTATGTTTGGCAATAAAATATGGAGCTGCTACAATTTTTCCTCCTGTGCTTCATTGCTATTATAATTTTAACATATAAATGCTTTTTACACCATAAACTTGGAAGATTACTGGCAGAATAAGACAAATAAGAACTTTATGTTATCCTTTGATGAATGAAAGCTTCAAGTATTTAAGCTAAAATAATTAGTAATTATATAGGTTACCTAATTTATATAATTCGTATGTTTAAGAGGAGAAGAGAAAAAGTGTGTGTGTGTGTGTGTGTGTGTGTGTGTGTGTGTGTGTGTGTGGGAGGGGAAGGGAGGCCCTTATTGCAGGTCCATTCACAGACGGAAGCAGCACCATTGCAATGAACCTTAGATGTAATCTCGTTAATTCTCATCTGAAAATGGCCACCATTTTGAACCCAAGTACAGCAAATGCTTCCCTAACTTCAGTCACAAGAGAGCAAATAAATTTGGTACATCCATGCTGGTAGAACTAAGAAATACTTATGCAGGGCTCTGCCACTTGTGAAACTGGTAAGATTATCTGCTAATGCACAGTTCTAAAGTGGAGCAAAGCTGTTTTTATATTGGTGTTCTTTATTCACGCAGTGAAAACACTTTCAATTCCAATTAAATTGTCGCTAATTACTTGCGCACCAGAGGCTAAGATGCCTAGTTTCCTACTTTGTTCTGAAAAAATTCGTGTCTCCCCATCCTGGGAATCACTTTATAGGGGAAAGAGTATTTATTTTGGAATCAGAAAGAAATGATTTGAGATTATATGTGGACTCTTGGGCAACCACATCTTGTTTATCCATTCATCTGTCAGTGGACACTTAGGTTGCTTCCACGTCTTGACTATTGTAAATAGTGCAGCTATGAACATTGGGGTGCATGTATCTTTTTGAATTAGAGTTTTCTCCGCATATATGCCCAGGAGTGGGATTGCTGGATCACATGTCAACTCTATTTTTAGTTTTTTAAGGAACCTCCGTACTGTTTTCCACAGTGACTGCAGCAATTTACATTCCCACCAATAGTGTGGGAGGGTTCCTTTTTCTCCACACCCTCTCCAGCATTTATTATTTGTAGACTTTTTGATGATGGCCATTCTGACCGTTGTGAGGTGATAAGGTGATATAGATTCTAATTTGTTCTTTCTTTTTCTCTTTACCCACAAATACTAAATTATCATCGAGATGAAAATAATTGAATTACAGTTTTAGTTAAATAATCTCAAATTATTAAGTAACAGATGCAGAAAGTCATAAGTTTTACACTGAAAAATCGACAAAATCATCATAACCCATTTGTTTCAGCCAACAAATATATATGGAATGTCTACTATAGGTCAGTCACTGTAATGAAAATATCAAGATGAATTTGACAAAATGGTATTATTTGTACCGCTAGTCACAGGGAGAGATGAGAGAAAATGGGTTTGTGGGTTAGAATTTGTGGAAACAGAAGTATTTTTTTCTACAGAAGCATGTGAGGATGGGGTTTCACCCTTCTGGTTTCCTTGGCTGGCTCATCTTTGAAACAATGTCCATAAAGACATGGGTTTGTAAATAATGTCTCAAACTCAGTTTGAGAATTGTTCTTGCAGAGTATTCAATTTTTTAGAGGTGTAATAAGCTAAATAGATATTATGCCCCCCCATGCACCCATTAAAATACTTTTCTCTGCAAATCCTAGAAACATTTTTGTTTTCAATGGATTTTCACACCCCTCAAAAATAAAGACACTAAATATTTCCCTATTCTTTTTTAGATTGGGTCAGATAAGTTTTGTAGCCTTATTTTCTCTGTTCCAGGAAACTTAGAATTATTGTCCTGAAAATAGAAACAAAATTTTCATGAAACCATGAAAAGTTGTCTTATTCGAATTATCTGATTTTGCCTTATTTAACTTTTGTTTGTTGGAGAATGTTTCACAGAGCAATGCAAAATTTTTCTCTTGAGCACTCTTAGGAATCAGACTTCAGGAGGTGGCATTCTTAATCTGTTGTGATAATGTCGAGGGTATATGCTGCCTTATAAATATGGATATTGTATGGCTGTCCCACACCCATTATACTACATGTTGTGGCTTTGCCCCGGTAATTAACCCAGCATCTACTAACAACACAAACCATACAAATTAATTTGGCCACACATTTTACTATAGATAATAAAGATGCAAATAATGCCCTGCTTGTCATCTTGTCATCTAAACCGCAAGTACCAAGATCCTGGTGAGATCAAAAAGTGTACAATTGAAGTTGAAAAAGTTGTATATATAAAAGCTTAAAGTTCAGTTTTTCAAAACATGAAATTCTAAGTACTTATAGAAAATAGGTTAGCAGAGTATTGAGTTCTTTGAGATGAAGATTTAGGCTTAGCATCTATATTATTTCTTTCTACATATCCCTAGAATGTTATTTAAATATGAATAGAAACAATAGAAATAACTTTTTTCTGTATTTTTTTTTAAATATAATAAAAGCCAAGAAGTAAAAGTGTTTTGATTCCCAGGCTATTGATCCAGTTTTTTTTCTTGAATGAATGTATTCTATTTATATCCCATGTTACTGTAACATCTCTCACTATGGTATGTAATATATATTTACATTAAAATTTCAAATTAAGGATCATTGGTCTATTAGTGTGCTCTCTTAATGTAACTATATTAAGATTCTATCTGTGCTGATGGTTTTTAAAGAAAAGGATATCTTCTCATTTTTTATATATTAAGAGCAAAGGCAAAGTTTTGATGAACTAATCTTCAATATTAGGTATATACTTTATTTCCATTTTATAGCCATTTGCGGCAACTAGAAACAGGATAAAGGGGAAAAATAAATGGGTGACCAAAATAGATAAAATCTTAAAGACCCAGGAAATACAAATGAGAAGGTTACAGGCCAAAAAGGAAAATGGATGAGTAAGCACTGGAGAGAATAAAGGTGGAACTAGAACCTGTGCTGGAAGGAGGGCAAATAGGCAGATGAGGTAGAAAAAATCTAAGAGGTTCAGTACATATTACATGGATTCCATTTAGGTAATAACCATCAGAGAGTTATGACTTTTATATGCTTCTCCTTGAAATGTTTACTACTGAGTATTGATAGCATTTAGGTTTTTCTAATGTTTAAATTGTGGGTGGTTCTATACTGATAAGCATAACAAGAGTAAACACATTCTCTGTGCTACAGGCCTAAGGAAAGCTGTCTCTGGCATCCAGTTTTACAAACTGAACGCTACAGACACATTCCCTGAAAATGCTACTGTACACACACAAATGCATAAATAAATGATGAGAAGTTTATTATATTAATTGGTAGTACAGAGAAATATATTTGTTTGGGGAAACACCATAATAAGCCTCTTGCCACTTGATATAAAAGATGAGATGCTGTGGGCATGAATGAAAGTGGCCATCAACTTACAAAGGAAGGGAAACTCCTTCCAATGCAGTAAAGAGAGGAAATGGTTGGTTTTCTGCAGAAGGTGGAAGATAGAGAGAGTGAGGGATAAGAGGGAGACAGGATGAGGGAAAGAATGAGTCTGAGACTTAGTGAAAAGCCACTATTTGCCATTTGAATCTGTCTGTCATTGCTCTGTCTCCACACAGCTTTAAAAAGGTATGTTCACAAATGCTTGCAATAGAGGATTTTCTTACAGAAAGTGAGACACTTAAGCACAGAAAGAGCATGTGCAGTAGCTTAGCTCAGGAAACAGAAGATACCATTAGAAAGCAAATCACCCTACTGCCCACCCCCTCCAGAAATTCAGGAGAGGTTCAGGGAGGACTTAATTAACATCTACTCTATGTAGAATTGGGGGCGGGAGTGATTGTGGATTCTCATAGCGGTTATACCTAAATTTCTGAGGTGTTGGGAGCTATAAGATTAACATGGATTACTGTCCAGTTCTAGAACTATCAAGTTACTTGGAGTTTATTTGGGCTTTGATTTTCCCTATCTCATCCATTTATTTCTCATAAAATCTGCCTGAATGTGTGATCCACAGTGAATGTCTCAAAACCATGTTTTTTCAATGCAAGTCAACAGTGAAGGCAGTTGGTTGGATATCTCTGATCTTGGACAATTCTGTTTCAGTGGCGTAGGTGGAGAGGTTGAGAGTAACGGCGTGGAGACCTCTTAAAGAGGATGGGTGTATTAGTTTCTTTGAAGATGGATAAGAGCATGGCCTTGAGTGTCAATTTGACACTGGATTGCATCTCAGCTCCTGTATTTAAGCCCAGGCAGATTTCTTTAACATGCAGTTCCTGTAGAATATGGATGGTAATATTCTCTACTTAAGAATTTTAGTGTGAATATTAAAAGAAATAGTGCACACAATGTGCAAAGTGTCTTTGGTGCATGAACATATGTAACTGTTATTATCAATATTATTGTTAAATATTAAAAAAAAATCTCAAAACCATTGGGAATTTAGAGTCCAGTATATTCCCCAACTATGGAGGAGGTAAAATTTACATTAAGCCTTAAAGAATGTGTAGATTTTATGTAGGTAGAAGGAAGTAAGAATCTTATTTCGGATATAAAGAAAAGCATGTACAAATGTAGCAATTAACATAGTGCCTGTGGTTAGGGAGGGTTGCTACCTGATTGGAATTCGAGGTAGAAGTTTTGTGATGGCAGGAAATAAGGTTAAGTATGAAGAATGGGTCTCGGATATGGCAGAGCTTGAACTTCAGAAAAATTTTAGGTCAATAGGACAGGTCAGAAGGAGCCATTATCTACTTGAGAATGTGGATGTAATAGAAGTTGGTTTTAGGAAGTTTAATCAATTGTGTTATGCAAGAGGGACTGAAGTTCAAAGACTCTTTTCGAAACGACAACCAGAAGGTTCAGCAGTTATCAAGGAATGAGGTGAGGGGAACTTGGGATAATTTTGACTGAAAGTAAAATAAGTTTTTATATTAAAGCTCTAAGTCTGTAGGTAAAGAAGGAAGAATCTGTAGGAATCCATATGTACAGAATAAAGAATAAGAATGCTATAGGTAAAACAGCAATAAAAGAAAAGTATGGTTCAGCCATAAACTTAAATCAAGTGTCCTTAATATATTATTGAAGAATCTAAGGATCAGTGAATAAATATCGCATACATCTTACGTTACGAAGCGAGAGCAATTGTGTGAGTTTAACCAACGTGACATTGGTACTACTGGGTAAATAATGCTACCTATGCTTGAAGCATTAAGAGAGAGAACATTAAATAGATATACTTTTGAGAGTTCCACTACATTAAAATTTAAGAACATCTTCCTAAAAACAGACCGACTCGAGGGCCCCCATATTGTACAAAAATGTTATCTATTTTAATATTAGAAATAGTATGGCTGGTTGATTATTATGGAGAAAAATAATCAGAGCCTAAATTTTAGGCGGGCCATAGAGTTTCGAGTTATCAAGTTGACAGCAACAGCAAAAAACAATGAATTTACATATTTAAAAGTTATACTCACCTGCTTCAAGACAGAGTTTAGAAACCTACAAGTTGCCTGTGTAGCATCCTGAGATATTACTAAGTAAATTAATATAGGCGCTATCGAAAGTCAGTAGAAAAAATATGTCATTAGGACTTTTCGGTGAGCTTAACATCATTGCATACTGATGTTAACTCTGAGTTTCCTGACAGCTAAGACAAAAAGGAAAAATGTATTATGGATTTTATAATGTTTGTGAAAATAATTGAGACCTGATCCACAGAGACTTTTGTGCTTGTATCCAAATCCATATTGTTCCCCATACAGATGATTAACTTGAGTTTCACAGACACACTATTTAGGACAAGTACATTCATTTTTTATACAAGTTAAGGGGCTACACTTCAGTGATATCATTTCCTTAAGCTAGTAGAAGATCCCAGCATTCCAGGTTAACAAAATCGAAGTTAATATCGTATATAATTATGTGCTTTAGGGGTAGATGTAGTAAATGTTGATGACATTTTTGAAATCTCTTGGGCTCTGTGAAGCTTCATTTGAGAGACAGTGATGTTGCCTCAGGATTCATATGGGAATGGAAGAAAAAATGATCTCTTCCATATTCCCTTTTTACAGAATATTATTTGTCTCCTTTTCATACAGAAGGTCTACCTGGTGTCATTTTAACAACATTGATTGAGTGCCTACAAATGTCCAAAATTCTGTGGGTAATCTCAAATAAATATACATATACACAAAAGTGCTAAAAACTTTCTAGAAGGAGCAAACACGAACACAGGAGGGTACAGCGAGCATGCTGGTTGTGGAAGCAGACAAGAAAATCGGTGTGGTTGTGATGAAGGCTGATGGTAAACCTCTTCTCAGCTACAGAAAGGGGAATGATTTCGGTTGCGTTGTGAGTCTCATCCCCAATGTCTTTCCCAGCAATTTCTATTTTGGGCAAAAACTCAGGGCTTGGCAAAGGGACCGTTCTTCCTTCACTCTTTCTGAGAAACTAATGGGAGCCTATTTTCTGCAAGGATAGGAGAAAATTGTCCTGGGTAGTTTTCAAGTGGTTATAGTGGTAATTGGATAATTTTTAAAGAACCGAAAAAGGTACAGTTAATGACAAAATGGCTGGACAAATGTTTTCTGCAAAGCAAAACATTTTAAGACATAGTATAGAACTTTTTGCTATGTGACAAAATATCAGGATTTAAAATAAAAAAATACCCAATCCCCTTACAGTCTCAGGTAATAGATGTTTGTTTTATTGTCATTTATAGATGATTTTAAAGCATTTTGACAGTCTCAACTTCTGTGTCCATCAGATTGGGAAGGAAGTATTTAATGACATAACTTTTCAACTAAGTCAAAATGGTTTATGTACGTGATCATTCATTTACCTATTCACTTCTTAAAAATTTTGAGTGCTTGCTATATGACAGAAATATTAATAGCGAACACATGTAGAATCTGTTATATTCCACGCATGCTTTTAAGTGTTCTACATATTTTCATTTAATTCTCGTGAGGAGCCTTTGAGGTAGATTATTCTCCAAAATTTATGGCAAGGGAAAGTGAGGCTCAAAGAAGCTAAGTAATTTGCTCAATATTACACAGCTGATTAAGTGTTGGAGGAGAGACTTCAAAAGGCAGTTTGCCTTGGAGTCAAAATTCTTAAACGGTATGATGCGTTTCCTCGAGTACAGAAGCGATGGCCTGAGGATAAAGTGATGGTCTGTGGATCTGTGGACCAAACCATACATTTCCCAAACGGAAGACCATGGCTGTGGAGGTCTTTGTCATCATCATTATATTATTATTAGCATTACTGTTGTTATTTCTTTGCTATTATAGCCTTGTCCTCTATTTCTGTCTCTAGAAATTCATCTCTAGAAACACATTTCATGTTTAAATAGGTGAAAAAGTTTCCTCTCCCCAATATAGATATGACCTTTGTAGTAAATTTATTCTGAAACAAAAAGTTACCAATTTTCTGTAGTACAGCAGACACTTGTTATTGTGGGCTGGTCTTGACCTCAAAAGTTTTAGCTTCTAAGGGTAGAGAAAGGTAGGTGCACAAAATATAATCTAGAGTAATAGGCACTAAACTAATGCTATTGGGGTTTCGAGGTGGAAGCAGCTATGTCCGTGTGTGTGTGTGTGTGTGTGTGTGTGTGTGTGTGTTATGGGAATGGGGATGCACAAGGGGCTTGAGAAAAACAAGAGGGATGTGGATTTAGGAAATAAAAGGAAAACTTTGGCATAATCTTCATTATTTATTTATTTTGGCGGCACTGTGCAGCATGTGGGATCTTAGTTTCCCCACCAGGGATCGAACCCATGCCCCCTGCAGTGGAAGCTTGGAAGTCCCATGGCATAATTGTTAAATCTCTTTCTTTTCAAACATTAAATGATTGAGAGCATGATAAAATTATGAGCAATTTGCCAGTCTCAAATCATACACCTTCCTCAACTTTTAAAAATATTATTTGAAAGTAAATCCATACAGATGAACAGGTTTGCAGGGCAGAAATAGAGACACAGACGTAGAGAACAAACATATGGACACCAAGGGGGGAAAGTGGTGCGGAGGAGTGGTGGTGGTGGGATGAACTGGGAGATTGGGATTGACATATATGCACTAATACGTATAAAATAGATAACTAGTAAGAACCTGCTGTATAAAAAAATAAAATAAAATTCAAAAACATATTAGTAATAAGGAAAAAAATAAAGTAAATACAGAAGAGCAGACTGCTCTTCACATCCAGTATTAACACTGGGCCTCATTCTAAATATTGAGTACAGGTTAGAGAACTAGGTAGTGAGAAGAAATACTTTTACCATCATTGGAAATGACTGAGGCCATTGTTTCGGTTAAGATAGTTTTTTAAGACCTCTCTCCATTGGTCATTGAAATCGTAGAAACATTTCCTACTTTAACTTTGGAGAGAGCCATTATAGGGGATTTTGCTGGGTCTCCAGAGTGTGAGACAGTTTTAAACAGTACTGTTTTAACAGTACTCGCATGGCTGCCATGCTTGTTTATGTAGTTTATGCCCTAAATAAGGGGTCCTGATTCAGGGAATATGTGTGAGCTGCGATGGAACAGAAGCTCATTCTCCCAAGAGAACGGGGCAGGGGGTGCATTTCTAATTTGCAGCAAGATATCTTAAAAGTCACTTCTCCTTACTGCAGCAGCTAGAACTCAAGGTGTTTCCCAGGGCTTCTAATCTTCACACTGCTTCTGTATCAGACTTCCAGTAAATAAACGGGAACTGTAATTTGACAGTCGGAACCAAATTCAAAGAAATTTCTTGGCTGGTATTTGACACGTAATTGTGACAAAGTACTAGTGCAAATATGGCATTGGGTAATGACTGTGCAAAGTGGTTTTCTGTATGATTATCTTATATCATATTGATAGTACTCCACAGTATGTCAGAAATTAAACTTGGTATTTTTAATGCTAAAATGAGTAAACACTAATCAGAATGCCAGCAGGTACAATATCTCAGAATGCAAATACCACATTCAAACAGCTGCTTGGATTCTTTTCGTACATGATCTGCATAGTTAGTATGAAAACTATGAATAGAATTTTCATCCTGACATTTAGTTAAAATGAAATTACCTATCATTGTTACGTACTACACAGAAGCTATTGTTTATGTTGATATTACTCTAATATCGTATTAGTCTGTGATTGGATTTGTATCAGTTGTTTTTATGAATTGAATTATTTCTGATTACTCGGCTTTTTAAAAAGCCAAGGAGTAGAAGCTAGTGCGTTATGCATGGATACAGCATGTTTTCCTTTTCTTTGAAGAGTTAGAGGTAGAAATTGAGTAGTTCTGTGTAACTCTAGTTGTATACTATTTTCCCTTTTGGCTTCTTTAGGTATTTTGGTGCTTTTAATGTATCTTTTGTCGATCTACATTTTATTGATAGTATCTGAACTAACACTGATATTTTTTAACTATTGATACCCCTCTGTCTAGTCTCCCATTTTGTGATTGCTGTTGTGATTACTTTAACTTTCTCCAGTCATAGTCAGTAGAGCAGCAGTGTTCATGGTCTGTCCATCCATCCATCCATCCGTCCATCCATCCGTCCATCCATCCACCCATCCACCCATCCACCCATTTATTCTTCCCTCCATCAGGTACTGTGGATTTCCAGGACTAACTCACACTGAAGCTAACTGGAGTTCAGTATTATAAATTTCTCTTTTATAATTTATAATCAGTTCAATCCCCTTACTGTGCTATTCAGAACTTCCAGATACTTGGTATTTTAACAGTGGCTTCTGTTGACTAATACAGCTCAGCATAATACTCTGTAAAATCATTCAGGCAGAAATGTTAAGTTTTAGTGCTGAGTAAATAGCACCCAGTATGGTCAAACAGAAAGAAATATCAGTGGTTTACAGGGTCCTAGTCTTTCTAAGTTAAGCAAATCAATTCACTGTGATTCTGAAGTGTTTTTTCTTTAGGACGGAGAGTATTATATTGATAACAAAGCAATAACGTGGCACAATATTTGAAATCCGTAAAATGTGGTTATGAAGTTTAAGAATAAACACCTTTTTAATTGGAGAAATGGAGGCGAAGCAGATCTCTGATTCAAATCCATACTGAAGTTTGGTTTGTGCCGTTGAGTTTAACTTAAAAGCAAGGGACCAGTTTCTTTCCACACAGCAAATGACTGAAATAGCAGATACACGCATCACTTAATTTTTAGTTGAGAGAAAATCAACTGCTTCTAAATCATTGACTCCAGTGATTGCTTCTTATGACAAATCAAACTTGTTTATTAAAAAACACTCAATTTTTTTGGAAAAGAAAGTAGAACATACAAATAATGTCTGTTCGTCCCTTAGATGGCATATACCAGCTAGGGAGAAAGGAGGAAAGATAATCAATATATATTATATAAACAGCTACCCCGGTTAACCAAAAGCTGGTTGGTATTATCTGTTTAAGTTCTTATAAAGATTCTCAATGAGAGGAGGGGGTGCCGTACTCCCCACCCGATTCTCTAACAGACTGAGCAACACGTCAACAGCCAGCACTTTAAAACCACATTATCTGCAATCTTAAAATTTAAGATAAATCAAAGTATGATAGGATTCTTTTTTAACCTCCATGACCTTGAGCAACTTCTAGAAATTTTTGACATTAATTTACTGCGAAGGAAATGTCTGATGAGGTGAGCTTAAATGTTAGAAACTTGCGCCAACAGGTGAGGGTTAGTTGATGAGTAGACTTGAATTTTGAGTAACCCCAAATAACCAGTAACACGTTTTTGCAACATAGCATCATTTTACTCTTAGGCTTCAATGTGTTGGGAATTTTTGACTTGTGTTTATTTAGATTTTGTTTATGCATTTGTTTTTTAGTTAGTAATGTCACAATACGAGAATGCAGTTTTATGCTGTCAGTTATGAGTAGCCTTAGGTTAATTGCTAGGTTTAATTTCCTATTACAACTAGAGCTTCTTGGGACTTCGAATTGCCTTAGAATATAATAATTCTAGTAACAAAAGAAAACAGATTGAAATGGACCAGACAGAAATTCATCTGTTCTCTCTTTTTATAAAGAACAAAACGAAAAAGTGCTTATACGTTGAGACATGGCTGCCTATTTGAAATAATAAACAGCCTCTAAATTAAGACATAACTGTTTATTTCTTAGTTCTTTCAAACAAATCAAGTAAACTACAGTCAAAAGTTATATGATCATTTGTCTCAAGATTTAATTTTTGACAATGCCTTTTAATCTTCTGAGTTTAAGTTAAAGAGGCCATTTGCGCTCCTTATTAATTGTATGTTTTTATCATATGATCTGTGGTTATTAGTTGATAATGATAATATGCTTTTAAAACAGATTTTTTCTATATACTTCATTACATCATAACAGTTTTATTATTTTTTACCTTCAAGTTAAAGAGCTAAAATCTGCTGCTTTACTTTCTTGTCATTGTAGAAATGAAGGGAGAGAGGAAAGAAGTTCAATGACTGATTCAAGGTCAGATATGAGTCTTATTGGAGTCTTTTATTCAAATGCTGTGCCCTGTACCCTTCCATTGACATTTCACTACTGGGGATCCTGATGAGCTACGTAGAGAGAAGGCAAGAATAAAATTGGTCATTTAGATAAGAGACTTAAACCAAAGTGTAGAGATGGTAATTAGAAACAAAGAGTGGAAAGAAGTTGAGTATATATTTAAAAATCCTATTATAAATCTCCCCGTGATGGGAGGTAGCGATATCACGACTGTTTGTCTATAACATTAGACCCCATTGTAGACTTAAAGGATAAACAGGATGTTATATATTTGTTACTGTTTTCTTTTTTTTTTTTTTTTTTTGCGGTATGCGGGCCTCTCACTGTTGTGGCCTCTCCCGTTGCGGAGCACAGGCTCCGGATGCGCAGGCTCAGCAGCCATGGCTCACGGGCCCAGCTGCTCCGCGACACGTGGGATCTTCCCGAACCGGGGCACGAACCCGTGTCCCCTGCATCGGCAGGCGGACTCTCAACCACTGCGCCACCAGGGAAGCCCTGTAACTGTTTTCTATATCACAGACATTATAGATGTGTTCAGGAATATGTTCTTCAGAAAAATAACTCACTCCAACCATTGCATGGCTCCCCGAAGCGACTCTACCCTTTCCGAGAGCTTGAACTTTCTTTTTATCAGAATGGCACTGCTGCCCTTGTTCTGGTGCCCTATTTGCCCAACTAAGAGAGCCCATCAGAGGAAGGGCACTAAATCCAGTGGCATGTAGGCCTTGTTCAAACAGGGACTCATTCACTCATTCATTCATTTATTCTTTTAATACATTTACAAACCAGTCAAACTGCAATCTCTTAACCAGATGGACAGTTTTATTGCTTTACCACTTTACGTTGTGGATAATACCATGCCTTCCTATCCTGTAGAGTGGTAAAGATTGATAACATTTGAATTTTCTTAATCCCTTTTCATGTATTCATGTTAAGTTTTAATATTTGATTGTCATAATATATGGATTTCCTTTGAGTATAAGATTCTTTATAACTGTAATACACTGAAATTAGAAATTCAATGAGAGGTCCCTCAAAAAATTAAAAATAGAACTACTCTCTGACCACAATTCCACTTCTGGGCATGTGTCCCAAGAAAACAAAACCACTACCTTGAAAAGATATATGCACCCCCATGTTCATCGCAGCATTATTTACAATAGCCAAGATTTGGGAATGACCTAAATGTTCATCAGTGGATGAACGGACAAAGAAAATGTGGCGTTAAGTGTGTGTATATATAGATATAGATACAGATACTGATATTTATGTCTATATCTATATCTGTATGATGGGATATTGTTCAGCCATGAAAAAAAAGGAATTGAAATCTTGTGACAACATGGGTAGACCTTGAAGGCTTTATGCTAAATCAGACAGAAAAAGACAAATACCATATAACCTCACCTATATTTGAAATGTAAGAAGACAAAAACAAAAAAGCCAAATACCAGCTATTAGATACAGAGAACAGATTGGTGGTTCCCAGAGGCTGGGGTGGGGGTGTGTGGTGTGAAATGGGTGAAGGGAGTTGAAAGATACAAATTCCGGCTATAAAATAAGTAAGCCATGGGGAGGTAATATACAGCATGTTGACTATAGTTGATAATACTGTGTGGCATATTTAAAAATTGCAAAGAGAGTAGATCTTAAAAGTTCTCATCACACACAAAGAAATTACCAGTTGACTTTATGACTTATTAACAAAATGTATGATTGTTCAAACAACACAAACAAAATGGTAATCATATAAACTAAGCCCTAAATTCCAAAGAAGTACACATTCAATATACTTCCCTGCCTTTTCCTCCAGTCTTTCTGAGAATCCTTGTATAATTAGACAATAATGTCAGGTCTAAAGAAAAAAAATCCCTTTCTTTTCTGGTACTCCTTTTGAACAATTCTTTCAGCAGTAGTAATTTATCCTGGTAAACAGGCACTCGTTGCGTGATCTAGAAAGTACTGATTTTTTTCTCAATCTGCTACAAATACAATTAAGCTGCCCTGCTTCCAAAGTCATGCACCCCTGTTTTCTGAAATAGGAGGTCTCCAACTTTCTCCATTTTCCACCACTAGTTTGAAACGAAGCTAATCTTTTCTAAATGTTTCTTTTGTGTTAAACAAAAACATGCTTCGTAATTGCTGATGCTGTCATACTTCTGGACAGAATTTCAAAAGATCAAGCTCACGTTGCACATGTCGACTGTTTTTGAAGAAGTACAGTTAACTTATTCAAAATTATGTAATAGTGGCTTGAGGATTTTTTATGAGAAAGATGAATGTAACATTTTCCATCACAGTACTGGTGGTGGTACAATGGTGATTATGATTATGAAACTAATAGCAGAATGGACCCTGGTTTTCCATATTTAGTTCTATTCTAATTATATATTTTATAATGAAAAGAAGGTTAAAATATTTAGAAGTCCTAAATGTCAAAAACATGAGCTCTCATCTCAAAGCAGATTTTGTCATTATAGATGGTCTTATTTCCATGCCAATAATAATGTCATGTTACTTCACTCTCAATATATTATGCAGGTGAAATGAGATGACACATATGTCAATTACATTAAAAAAATTATAGTCTAGGCTTCTGAAATTCACTATACACACGCTATAACTTTTTTCTATGAAATAAAAACAGATAAACCTCAATATTCAGAATAAGCTTACAACTTATTTTAATGTCTTCTCTCCCTAATTATAAATATTCTATGTTTGGAAAGCACACATCTTATGCAAGCTGCAGGTATTCAGAAAAGAATGAACTGGTCTCGTTTCAAGAGAGATGTGGGGAAAGCATCTACAGTAGCAAATTGTAGAATTACGTCAACTGAGTGATGATGGGGCAGGGATGGGTGGTGTAAACATTTCTTAAAACACATTTGAGAATATCTGAATATTTCTATCTGTAAATTTTAAGCTATATATTTTGCCTTATTTAAAAGTATAAGTTACAAAAATTAATGGTAATGAATTAATCTTAAGTTTATTAATTTAGCAAATACTTTTGGATCACTTACTCTATGTGAGACACTGTTATGCTTGCAAATATTTATTGATTTGAGACTGAAAGGAGGCCTAGGAGACAGATACTACTGTTATCCCATTTTACACATGAGAAAATTGAGGCACAAAAGGTAAAGTAACTTGCTCACAGTCATAGGTGTAACATGTGGTAAAGCTGGTTTTGAGCCCAGGCAGTCTGGTTCTAGAAGCATTGCCCTTGAATGTCTTGCTCTGTTGTTTCCCCATGATAAGGTGTGGTGTCACAGAATCGTCTTTATCTTCTAGGTCAGATAAGTTTTACTGTTCTTAGGCTTTTAATGTTTTTTCTGAGAGTTAAAAAATTATTCTTTTTCCGTGGCACAGAGGCGAGTGTGAATATATCAAATCTATTCTACCCTATGTCATTTATATAGGTTCACAGCAATAAAGATGCTTTTAAAAAGACTTAGCACATTACCAACTGATAAAGGAACTCCGGTTTTTCGCGTCATCAAATTGTATAGGCTATTATGTTAATGTAAGATTTAAAACTTAGTAGTAAAAGCCTTAATCTATACATTCAGGCAAGACTTTCCCATAAAGCCATTGGGATTGTAAGAGTTTAGGGTGTGGATTAGACAAACAAAGGTTAGAAAATAGCACTACACAAAATCTCCACTCACCGCTGTAGCAAAGTTCCTCAGAAGTGTATCTTTCATGAATTTGGACTGAAGCCAAACTTGACATACGTTTGTAGATTTAGGACTCAATTCCCTTCTAACATGAATTGATTATTCTGCTTGATGTCTATGAACATTGAATAACTTGAGTGATCACTGAATCTGATATTTTATTTGTTTTAGCATAATTTAATAAAAACAGTTCTCTGTGTGGCTCGTCTAATTTAGGCGGACAGCAGAATAGCAGGTGCCGGGGCCGTGTCGGCATTTTCATCGCTGGGGCGTGGCTATGTTGTCAGTTACTGATGAACTTCTCTCTTGAGTGATGCCACACTTCCTACTACTTGAAGGGAGGAAGGGGCCAATGCATTCCATTGATTTCACATTGAAGTTTCCATTTTCTCTTAAAATAGTTTCCTCATACTTTTAGTACATAAACGATTACAACTCCATTAATGGTTTTATATGGAAATCGATATCTAAATTAATGTTTTCTCTGTGAATACAGCAAGAAAGTTCTGGGTATAAGCTGTTTAAAATATATGAGAATTATGTAATACAGAGAGTATATAGCATGTTTCCAAATCCTTATTGTTGCAATAGTAAAACACGATAAATACAACTCAGAAATTTTTCTGGTTATAGTTTTCACTTTTCAGATATTATATCTCTGCAGTTTTAGGTTTTGTTTTTATTTGTTCTTGAGTGATGGTGATTTCAACATATTTCAAATAAAGATGTTAATACAAAGAGATAATACCTGGAGTTGGACAGCTATCAATGTTTCCTTTCCATAGAGAAACAGGTATGTAAATTCGAAGTTATATTCACGCAGAAGATTATACATAATAAGAAGAAAGAGGCACCAGATTAGATAGAGTTTTTTACAGTGTTTTATTTATTTTCATGTTCAGGTTGCAATGGCAATTAATCTTCATTCCCCCTCTCCAAGATCTGACTCGATGATCAGAAACATATTTTTTCCTCTTCTTTGGGCGTACTGAAGGTTTGAAGAATAGTTCATATGGCTTTCAAAGTGGTAAATTGATTTAATTGACCAAGAGTTAGCAGGGAATAGTCAACTGGTAATACAAGTATGAAATTATGTAGAAGGGGATTTTCTATTGCCACTCATTCAAGTTTCTTTGAATTGCTGAGTTCAAACAGAGTTAAAAAAGTCACTGACAAAAAGGGAAAATAAAAGTCATTTTCTAAAGGGCTTGATTTCCAGGGAGCAGAAAAAAATGCAATCATATTGAAAGATTTTCTGATCTTTAGAAGGTCAAGTAATAATTAAGAAGTGTTTACAAAAGACGACTAGGCCAGTTTTAAAATAATTATCAGAAATATATTACCAAGTACCTGAGTATAGTGAGACTTCAGTTGGTAATATTTTTGCCTGAAGTGTGATGACACACTCATTTAGAAAACACAGGAAAAAATAGGGGGCTAGAATGAAGACATAGATAAAAGCAAACTCAAAGATATCAAGTACTCAACGGGCCATTATCTCCATTTGAGTAATTTGACTGTCATAGAATCAGATGTGAAATAATTAAGATGGGGAAATAGGGGAAACTTTGTTCTACTTTTTCAGTTACCTACAGTTCAGTGGCTTTCTGCCTGATTCTTAAAATGTTAGAAAAGCAGAATTTCTCTCTTAACCTTCTGAGAGGAGAGAAGCCCCTGTACGGAGCTCAGCTCTCATCTTCAGTTTGCCTAACTGGGCTTCGCAGAGCAGAGCCTTCATCAGAATCACAAGGCACGGCCACAGCCTCAAAGCAGAGAAGAGGAAACGTGGAATGCAGACGGAATCTCAGCGTAGCCTCGCCCCCGCATAGAGTTACGTGGCACGGCATGATCATGGCGCATGGGAGTAACAGACGAAGCCAAGAAGAAAGATGCCCTTCTACATACAGTTAGCACACAGTGGTACTCCTGCCTGTGGGTGCTTAAAATATCAAGAAGGAAAATAATGTTCATCTACAGTCATAAAGGCAAGACTTAAAAACATGCAGAATGGACCGGAGCCTCCACGTGGGATTACCGGGTTCGTTTTTTCCCACCAATTTTACGCAAGACCTGAAGCTCTCACATATTAGAGATTCTTCCCTTTGTAACCAACAATTTTTCCTTTTTTAAAAGTACAGTTTCAATATGTTAAAACATCTGGGAAAAAGAATTCCATTGCTTTAGCACAGTTAATAGGCCTTCAAGGGTAAGTTGATGGCAAGGCCACATGGAAATAAACTCATAGGGAGGGCGGTGCCATAGAGAAAAGGATCCGGAGGGAAAAAGGAAGACAGATAACCTTCCCTTTTTTTTTTGCTGCCTACGGCTGGTGTTGAGTTACAACCCAGGTGATGTCCAAGTTACAACACATTTTAGAGCTTGTCACTGATAGCTACCTAAAATATTCATGTGTTTTGATCACTAGGTTTTATTTCTTTTCTACAGCTCAGCACACAGATAAGGCAGCACCTAGCTTTCAATGTGAGTAAACCCAACAACTGGGCCAGTATTTGTGCTGTGAGATAAGCACCATTATCTGCTTCACTTAAAGTTTTCTTTCTGATTCTTAACCGTCAACTAACTAACTCTGGTGTGTGAGTTTTGGTAGGACCTCAGCTGACCTGTTAACAATATAAATGATTGTTACTGAGCCAGGTTCCTTTGCCCAGTGTGCAGCGAGATGCTGAGGTTTGCAGCCGAGAAATGGATATTCACGAGGCAGCCAAGCCAGGAGATGGGAGAGCAAATCCCAAACCCACCTCCCTGGAGGCCAGGGGCTGAGGTATTTAGAGGATAAAGAGGCAGGGTTGTCCGAGGCGTGGGGAGCCTGGGGAGAGATGGTTGGAAATAAGAAAAAGGTGAGGTAATTGTCATTATGCCCAGGCGTAACTAAGCTACAGGATTCTTCACGGGACTTGTTCAGAAAATGGTGGCTGTTGCGTGATCTGAGGGTGGAGTTTTCAGCCCTCTGACGTCAAAAGGTCACCTGGTGGGCACTCGCGCATGCCCAGCTGGTGGGTTGGCGGTCCTATCCAGTCTGAACCAGCTCAGTTTGAACTAGGCACAGATGAGTCCAAGTTCATGGAAAACAACTTGGGCAAACATCTTTCTGTTTAGGCTTCCTGCTCCTTGGAGGACATGCAAGTCTTTTGTAGCAACACTTAAAAGGATCAGTGAAGGCTGGTTACAGGTATAATGGATTGAACTGGTGATTACCCAGAGTTTCATGATGTTTGGCAGCAAATTATCATTTTTAGAAACATAGTATTTCCGTTGGAAACTTAGCAGTTATCCAAATGTTCAGGATAGGTTTTATTCCAATCTTGGGCATTGTTGTTTGTATTCTGGAATTATCTCATCCATGGTGCAGTCACAGAATGAAATATATACACTTGAATTTGGGAAATCTATTGGATCGTCTTTTATTTTCAAGGACCTTTTTTCTCTGAGAATAAGATGAGACTATTGTATTCATCCTTTTTACTCCTAATGACTATGATGGTCACTGGCACTGAGTAGGGCTTCATTCACTGTTTTTCCAGTGAATACATGAAAGCACAATGGAGAATGTAAACAGGGTAAATACGTAGACAGAAGTGGTACTAATGACAGTGTGACTACAAGTTGTTGAATTTGAAAAATAGAAAATCTGATTTTAGCGAGTGGTTTACTGTATAATACACAGAATAGGATATGAATTGGAAATCAGAGGATATGAATTTACTTCTGTTATAGTGAAAGAGAGCAGTTGATAAGCATTAGAAAACAATACTGGAAATAAGTAACTTTAGTGTTTTCTTGCAAAATATTGTTCTGGTCTTTCTACTGTTCCAGATAACATGACATTGGCAGAGTCCATGGATATTTAGAGCTTAAGGAGTTTGTATACCATCAAATTAGACTTCTTATATCATGTATGTTTGGGAAACTTTCAGGAGAATTCCCTATGTGTGACCTAAAGTTCCTTAAAAACACCATGTTAGAAGTTTTTCTTTTTATGGGAAATAAATGAGGTAAAAATCATCAGGTTAAGCAAAATATGCTAGAGTCCACTTGCCTGTTTTACAGATAATGAAATGTCTAAAGGTCTTTTGTTGAGAGCTTTTTTTTTCTCTTTGTTAATTGTGCTCATGTGACAGTTCTTTGTCAAAACCCTGTCTAGTATTTGAAATTGTAATTGATAGAGAATAGGAGAGTAAAATCTTTTGATCTCTGTCTCTTGCTTTTATGCAACATCTTTATCATTGATAAAAAGAATCAGAATATCGTGCTGACCAGAGAGAGACTGTAGCACTGATTTTGGTCAAGACCGTAATAACAGATAAGGAAGTTAGCTGCTATAAATGCATGAAAATGACAAAATCAAAACCAAAAAATAAAACTCTGCTGGGTGCACTTCTTTTAAGCACCCTTGTATCCATAAATGGCATAAAAAGGACACTTACATTAATTTTTCACACATCTGCACATACATGACTCAGAAAGTCAACAACCTATGATTTCTGTTTGTTTTCTCAAAGTCCTCAAAGAGAATGAACACAATCCCTTCCAAAGACCTGAAACCTACCTTGCACATCTCCTCCCTGAAGCTCCTGAGTCTTTACTTCTTGTCAGAGCTGTGATGAATCAGTTGCTGGACAGTGGGTGTCATTTGCTGAGAACAAATTTATTCAAGGAGCCCTCAATCCATGTAGGACAAAACTGTGATGTGCCTCTTGGTCCTATTCTTTGTGTTATAAATTGAGGGATTTCAGAATTTATTATCCCATTTACAATTTAGTATATGTTGATGACACATCATAGCCACAAGGAACTAGTAAAGAGCACAGGGAGAGGTATATGCGCAAGTCAAACCTCTGGCACAGAAAGGGAAAAGCCCCATAGATTAGAGTGATAACGTTTCATATTTAACTTGTGACAGCTGTGGACAGTACTGCTGGCATCCAGCTCACAGAACTATTTTGCTCTTCACTTTGTGACTGAACCATCTTGATCCAAGATGTGTTAACCAAGTGTAAAACGTAGGCCTGTTGCGTGACGTGCTGCCCATTGGATGGCACGTCCAGTTTTCTTATGGAAAGACAGTCATATTTCATTGCTTTCATTTGTGTTTAGATGTCAAGTATGAAGAATAAATTATTTCCCATCCTATATATAAAAGTAGTTTGATGTATCTTTTCCACCCCTAGGAAAAAGTATAACAATTTATTTTATACTGAAAGCATTAAAAAGTGACATGGGGGCTTCCCTGGTGGCGCAGTGGTTGAGAGTCTGCCTGCCGATGCAGGGGACGCGGGTTTGTGCCCCGGTCCGGGAGGATCCCACATGCCGTGGAGCCTGCGCGTCCAGAGCCTGTGCTCCGCAACGGGAGAGGCCACAACAGTGAGAGGCCCGTGTACCGAAAAAAAAAAAAAAAAAAAAAAGTGACATGATGATAAGATAGTAAAATCTCCCTGGGATGGAGTGAGCAAGAGAGAAATTTCATCTATTCCTTAAACTTAATTCTTCAAGGATATTTAGAGAAAAAAGAAGACATTTAATATTTATGGTTCTCTATGGTTCCATTTCTTTGAGCCATGTTTACGCAAAATCTTGATTTAAGGGCAATCTGAGCTAGCCAGATAATAGGGGGTACTATAAACAATATGCAGTATACATTTTTGTACACGATGGATCAGCTCTGTTGGTTACACACTAAATTTTGAAAACATTAGCATCCGGTAGATAGGAGAGGGCACCTTTTAACTAATAAAAACAAGTGTGTATCTGGTCGCACAAAAACAATGAAACTTTGGTAAATACTCGAAAGCACTGGTCTATTCATTCTGTGAAACTTTGCGACTACAACACAGTATCACACCTGAGATACTTCAAGTGAAATTAAATTGAAAGAAAAACCCACATCTATGACTTACGGTTCATCTAGCAAGCAGTCCATTCATATTTTCATAGCTTATCAACAAATGAGAAGGTTATAAATGCTCAGTGCATTTTGAAGGTCAATTTTTATGGTTGCATAATTTTAAACGAGCATAATTCTCAGTGGTTATTGTAATAAAAAGGAGTGAATTAATGGCCTCTTAACTAAAGTGAACCTTTGATACAGGAACAAAAAGAATATTAAGCGTGCCCTGCCTTAAGTGAAAAGATTAAGAGCTTTATTTTGTGCAATAAATGGGCAGGACCTGAGATCTAGGACTTTTGCACTGATATCCAGGATATTAAAAGGGTGATGTAAAGAGAGCTGGGAAATTAGCCATTGCTGAAAAGAATCACGGAATGCTGTCCTAACTATTAAAGACGAGATTATTTTCGCTGCAGACTCTAGTAACCATAGGGTATATGCATAAATACTAAAGTGATGTTATTGGTCTTAGCTCTGCCGTCCAAAACGTCCAGATGTTTCCTCCTTGACAAACCACGTTTTACATGAACTTCAACCCATCATGTTCCAAAGAGGCACTGTTCAAGATTTTGGAAATATTGCAGAGTTCCTGTATCATTTTGTGTGTGTGTGTGTGTGTGTGTGTGTGTGTGTGTGTGTGAGGGGAATAGTTGAATGGATGGCTATAATGCAAACTTTTTTCTCATAGAGCAGATAATCAAATGAGAGTATAAAAATTAAAATATGTCATATGGGGATAAATGGAATGTAGAAAAATAACATAAGATACAAGTACTGAGGAGTATTGAGGAGGATTAGAAGTATTATTTTATGTAGAGGGCTCCAGGAAACCCTCTCTGATTTTATTTAAAAAACCCAATGAAGTGAGGAACAAGCCATACATGGTGTCGGGTCAGTGAAATTTCCATTTTAAAAGAATATCGAGAGCAAAGATCCTGAGGCTAGAGCATCTTCAGCTACTGGAGGAAAAGCCAGTAAAGGTAACAAGGTGGCGTGGATGAGGGTAGTGGTGCCAAAAGTGAGGAAGAATGTTAAATGCGGCATCAACTTTGTAATTCACAAATTAGTGACTATGTACGAGTAATACATCATAGACCCAGGATAGTAGATCCTCATTGTTTCTTTTCAATTACCCCAAATACGATTGTGCTGTGGTTTGTAGAAAAAAATAGTATCACGATTTCATGACTTTAAGGTCTAAAATATGGTCAAACTGTCTATAAGGTATAAGCAATAATCAGAAGCTGTTACTCAAGAACCAAGTATCACATAACTCATTCTGTCCTTTATCAGGTTTATTCCATTAATCCGGCAGCATGATTTATTTCTAGCTGCCTCTGTCATTCACAGTATAGACTCAAGCTCAGAGTGAGCAGAAATCAGCTTTGAACATCAGAGGGAACAGAACATTTTAAAAAACCTCCTCTCCTCCTAAAAAAACTTTGTAAATGCCAAACTCACTTTTCTTTTCTTGGGTGAGGAATAGAAACATCACAGCTCCCAGATTAGGGGTCTACTGATCTCTAGTTAATTAAGCTCAGTTTATCCTAGTCACTTGAATTTGTTCATTGTGTTCTAGTTGTCTATTGTGGTATACCAAATTCCCCCCAACTTAATGTCTTAAAACAACAATATTAATTTGGTCATGATTTGGAGGGTCAGAAATTCAGAAAGGGCTCATATGAGCTATTCACCCCTGATTCATGCTGAGATAGGATGGGAAGATCCATTCCCCAGAGGAGGGGTTAATCAGTGACAGGTCAGGGGGGCTGGATGTTCTTTGATCTTCTCCTCTCCATGTGGCATCTCATCCACGTGGCTTGGGATTCTCGTGGGATAATGGTTTCTGGGTATTTGTACTTCCTCCACGGGGGCTGACTTGCCTCAAAGCCGGTGTTGTAAGAGGCCTCCCAAGAAGCAGTAAGGCCTCTCATGTCCCATATCACTGCCACATTCGGTTGGGGAAGCAAGTTTCAAGGATCAGGAGTTACACTCTAGTTGCCAATGGAAGGACTGCAAAAGCATTTGAAGCCACTTTTTTTTTTTTTTTTTTTTTTTTTGCGGTACGCGGGCCTCTCACTGCCGTGGCCTCTCCCGTTGCGGAGCACAGGCTCCGGACGCGCAGGCTCAGCGGCCATGGCTCACGCGCCCAGCCGCTCTGCGGCATGTGGGATCCTCCCGGACCGGGGCACGAACCCGTGTCCCCCGCATCGGCAGGCGGACTCTCAACCACTGCGCCACCAGGGAAGCCCAGATCAGTTATTTTAAATGTCACTAATATTGTTGCTTCAAGAAAAGCGTAGGGGCTATAATAGTGGAAGAAAGAAGTAGGGATTTTGACATTTGAAATTCTTATGGAAAATAGAGCTTTACTAAGTTACTATGTTTGACTATAGTTCTCTTTACTTTTTCTATTGTCTTATATTTCAGTGCAGTTCTTTTCTAATCTCTTCTAATCATTATTGTTTCTTAGAAAGTTGTTTATAAAACAAGGGTAAGGGGATTCCCCTGGTGGCGCAGTGGTTAAGAATCGGCCTGCCATGGGGCTTCCCTGGTGGCGCACAGTGGTGAAGAAGTTGGCAAAGCAGAAATGACAGTGAGTGCAGACAAAAGAATTCCCAACTAAAGCCTGCATTGTATATAAATGCATCAGGAAGAGCAGACAAGTAAGACAGAAACTTTTAAACGATAATTGCTCTAACACCCTGTTGTAGGCTGAATTGTGTCCACTCAAAATTCGTATCTTGTAGCCAAAGTCTCTGGTAGCTCCAAATGTGACTGTATTTGGAGTGAGGCCCCTGAGAGGGGTAATTGAGTGAATATGAAACCATTAGGGTGGGTCCTACTCCAATCTGACTGGTTTCCTAATAAGAAGAGAAACTTAGACATACAGAGAGACACCAGGCATGTGTGTGCACAGATGTAAGACCACGTGAGGGCACAGCAAGAAGGCTACAAGCCAAGGAGAGAGATCTCAGAAGAAATCCAACCTACTGACACATTGATCTTGGACTTCCGGCCTCCAGAACTCTGAGAAAATAAATTTCTGTTGTTTAAGCCACGTAGTCTGTGGTATTTTGTCATGGCAGCCCTAGCCAACGAATACACACCCCCTACCTGTCTCCCACTCCCAGCTAAGCTTTTACAGAAGTGAGAAGAAAATACCGTCAGTCTCAAGGCAGACTAAATCCCAAACAATAAGTAAGAAACATATTAAAGAAAAAATGATATTTAATTATTCTACCTTGGAAAGTACAAGATTATTATTTTATTCATTAGTCCATTTACAAATATTTTTAAAGTTTTTATAATTCATGTGTGAATGTGCAGTGTGCACACTGGTGCCTCACACATAAATGGACTTGAAATAATGAAACAGCAAACCTCTACATTGAAAGCAAAAGACAGGTATTTGGAGCTTCAAAACAGGAATTAATGCAGTTAATTGGTAAGACATTTTTGAGCAATCTGTAACCTGAAAGGTATTTTTTTCTTCCAAATCAAAAGTAACCTTGTTAACCCTTTTCACCATCTTGACTGAGATGATAGAGGTGAGAAAGGACAGAGACAAGAGATCTGTGCACCCCATGTTCATCAAAGCGCTACTGATAATCGCCAAGATATGGACACAAACTAAGTGCCCACCAACAGATGAACGGATAAAGAAGATGTGGTGTACACACATGCACACACACACACCTACACCTACACACACACACACACACACACACACAGAGTGAAATGCCACTCAGCCATGATAAACATGAAATCTTGCCATTTTTGACAACATGGATGGACTTTGAGGGTATTATGCTAAATGAAATTTCAGACAGAAAAAGACAAACAGTGTGTGATTTCATTCATACATGGAATATAAAAAGGCAAACAAACAAAAGCACAAAAAAACAAAATAAATGAACAAACCGAACAAAAACAAACACTTAGATACAGAAAACAGAGCAGTGGTTACCCGAGGGGAAGGGGTGGGGGAGGGGTGAAATAGGTAAAGGGGGTCAACTGTACGGTGACAGGTGGAAAATAAATTTTTGGTGGTCAGCACACTGCAGCGTATACAAAAGTCAAAATATAATGTACACATTAAACTTACATAATGTTATAAGTTCATATAATGTTATAAACCAATGTTACCACAATAACAGTTTTTCTAAATTGTCACGATCATGCCCGAAGGAAGTAGAACTGGGTCTACTATCATTCTTATTTCTACCTGACAAATGTTAGCCTTGTGGATTGGTCTCACAGCTGTCCCTATGTTATGTTTTATGAATTCTGGGTAGGAAAATCTTTGCTAAAGTAAGATTTAATTCTATGCTTTAATGTTTTATTGATGAGAATATAAAAGTGGTAATAAGAGAATATTTCTTCATTTTTACAAAAGGCAGTTGAAGATACTGACTAGTATTTTCCCAGAAAATCTGTCTAGAGCTTAGTGCCATGAAGGAAATATCTCTTTTAAGATTATTTATTGAACTTACTTTTATCAGCAAGCAAAGTGTAATTCAGTATGTTTTCTCTTTTCCTTTTCTGCAGAGGGTAAGAGTTCAGTTTGTAATATTCAACAGTGATTGAAATCAACTTATCTATTCTTCTGTTGAAACATTTTAGGACATTTGCTTGTTTCATGCTTATTTTAACTGTGCTGTTTTATTGGCATTATTATTCTAAGTTTGATCAATTTTTTCAAAATGATCAGGTTATAAGTTATTAATGTAATGCCACTAACTTACATGACATTAAGAATGTAAAGTATCATTAAGAAATTTTACAAGTAAGTTGATATATCATGCAGAAACTCCAGGTCTTAAATCCCAACTACCTCTAATTAAATTATTTTAACATTTATTTTCATTTTAATTAAGATTGAGTAAAACTTGTAAGATTGAGTAAAAATTGTAAGTGCCTTTCATTGAACAAGTTTTGATTAATAGATATATTAGCACAAACGAAATGCACGCAGTGTATCAATATGTTAAATGTAAGAAAGACATACAAAGAGTTGGAACAATTTTGTACAGTAATACTGCAATTCTCGTATATAAATAATTCGATCACAAATAATGTAATGTTACCATATTGCTAGCAAGAAAGGATTTTGATAATGAATTTAAAAGGTTGAAAAACCGCTTATGAGAAAGCAATTTTAGTGTTTAATTCTAGCGTTAATTTTGGAAAACAAAAGAAACATCGTAACAAGCAAAAAAAACAGACTTGCTAAATTGTCTAAAAAGTATTCACTTTTAGAGTACTGTATAGTGCTTCATAATTTAAAAATTTTATGCACATGCCTGATTGTGTTTGTATCCTCAAAGCATCTTTTGGGGTAGGTATGGCAGGTATTATCATTCATTACTTTAGATAAGAGGTGGAATTTTAAAAAAAATTGTTTATGTACTTTTTTGAATAATTCTGTATTTATAGCAATAATTCTTGATGTCTGTAACACACTGAATTTCACTGCGTATGTGATACCTTACCTTTCACTGGAACATTTGCAAGCAATGAAGTCTAAAACTCATGGTCACTCAGGCAGAGTCAGACTATGCTTGCCATTACCTGTGCATGTACAAACTTTGAAAGCCCCAGCATTAAAATGTGCAGAATGTGTGTCCCTGTGGAAATCATTCTCCAGAGACAATAGTGGAGTGGTCTTGTAATCCCTAGGAACCAAATAGAGTAATATTTGAAGAAGGTCATGAATCAGGTATGTTTACCAATATACTTCAAGTCGAAATCAAAATATGGCTAGTTCCACGTAGTTGCAAAGTCACATTTCAGATGCCAACATCACTGGCTTTTCTTCAGAAATACCACATAACCAGTGCTCTTAAGAGCCCAGGGAATGTCACTGTGTGGAAAAGCAAAAATATTAAGAACTCTAGATATAAAAATGGTTTAGGAGAGTTCAGTTCCAGATGTGAAGAAATTATAGAATGTTGATTAATTTAATTTATTTTTGCTTATATATTTTATGTATGTGGGTGGTAAAATCTGTCTCTAATAGAGGGTGAATAAGTTCTTTCAATATATGTAAAAATTCTAGATGTTAGAAAGCACATAATTTAATTGGCTGGAGGTTTCCCTCCTTAAGGGGTATATCTACCCAGTGGTGATGTCTTAGATTTGAGGAATACTGTGCTAAATACTTAGTATCCTTAGTAAAGTTCTGCTTTGGAGCTGCTTTGTCCATTGACCTATTTGTCAGTTCTTGTGCTAGTACCACAACATTTCAGTTATATTATGCTTGTAGCATCTACTAACATTTTAGGGGAAGACTTTACTTCTTCATTATTCTTTATTCGTAAAATTATTTGGCTGTTCTTTCCTGTTAATTTTCCAATTTAACTTCAGATTTACTGTGTCAAGTTCCCTTTCAAGAAGTCCCTCCCCCCCCCCGAAACAAAGTGAAATCACATTATAGTTATGAATAATTGGTATTTTGCAAACATGGGATCTGGAGACACAAGATGACTCTCCATTTTTTCAAATTGTGTTTTATGTTGTTTGGTGAAGAAATTTTTTTTTCTTTTTCCTTAATGTAGGTTACATATCTTTCTTGTTAACTTTAATCTCTAACAGATGATTTCCTCTGTTATTGAACGATGAACAATACATTCTATGAAGATTTTCATAGGAATAAATGGGTTCAATTTGGTATATAAAGTGTTAGCCTTTGGTTATTCGAGAAACACAAGCTGTAAACACTGCACCTCTGGTTAGGTTATAAATCTGAAGCTGGATATGAAATTACAAATGATTTAATTTCATACTTCACTTTTTTTTGTAAAGAAAATGATCCCCTACATATTACATATGTGCTTGTCACATTTAAAACCATAAATGTATAATATGTTTGACTTATCTGATATATTTATCCTTTGCTACAATGACCTTGAACAGGGCAAAAATAACTATCCTCATATATTAGAGTTGTTCATGGAAACTCTTTAAAATGTCTTTTAAAAGTTAAATCATCAATCGTAATCCATTTTTTAAAAAGAGACGAGGAATTTGCAGTAATGTTTGAAATATTTAAGCTGATGATTTCTTAAAACATGCTGTTAAAAAGAAAATATGTGCCCAGTTGAAACAATCTGAAGTAAGTGAACTAAAAGAAATTGTCTGAAAGGCAATTTAGAGTTTTTAAATTATCAACTTATATAGGAAATTGGATATTTAATTTGTTTCATCCTAATTGCATATTTTTGAAAATTTAGGAAAAAGTAGAAGCTGTGTTTCAGACCAAAGTTGTGTTCATATCTATACATAATTGGTAAGTTGGAATAAATGCTGTCAAATACTGAGATTCTGCAGGTTCTTAAAAAGTGAGATATTAAAAGCAAAAGATATTATGATGTTTCTTTAAGCTGTGCAAGTAATTCTGTTGAAATTATGAGCAATATAAATATTTTCTTATATATTTCTGTAGTTTTTAAAACATCATTTTTGCTGGGATTTGTTACATTTCTAGGATTTTAATTCCATGCCGTTAAAACTATACAACATCAGTAATATTCATTTGTAGACTCATGCCAAAAAAATTAACTTCCCAAGTGGTCATCCGTTAAAGATGCGATTTCACTGTGAAAAAAAACAAAACAAAACATCATTTTTGTGGATTTCCATTTTTTTAAAAAAAATCATAAATGTGTAAAATATTAAAAGGAAGGGTATAGAGAGCATGCTATTGTACAGAATTTGAAGAGCAGTGTTTTTCTACTATTTAACTTCAAAACTGTAAAAACTATTTCCTTTGCAATAATTTCTCACTGTATTGCTCATGTTCTGAAGAGAACGGCTTCAAGCTACAATACCTCCATCAGCATAACCGAAGATCAGTCAGACATTGCTCTGTAAATTGTCTTTGCTGGAATGTAAATTCCAATACGTTACCTTCACCAAAATAACTTGTCCTTACTATAGAAATTCTGACATCCTAAGTGATCATGTAGAAAAATAGAAGTCATTTTATTTAAGGAAAATCATGAAAATAAAATTAGTTTCTCATAGGTGTCTTAAACTGATATTTCAAACAAACCTGCTTATTCAGGGCTGATGTCTGGTAACGCTACTACCCCATTCTTCATTGGACTAACATTTAATAGAATATTACCTTCAGCCTGGCAGTTAAACCATTGAATCCAATAATTATATACCTTAAGAAAATTTAGAGCAAACACAATAAGGTTACTAAAAGTTTGAGCAAAAATAATACCCTTGTTAGAAATGTAAAAGTCTGACATTAATGAACATGAAAAAGAGATGCTGGGCTTCTCTGGTGGCGCAGTGGTTGAGAGTCCGCCTGCCGATGCAGGGGACACGGGTTCGTACCCCGGTCCGGGAAGATGACACATGCCGCAGAGCGGCTGGGCCCGTGAGCCATGGCCGCTGAGCCTGCGCGTCCGGAGCCTGTGCGCTCAGAATAGTCTGGAGAATAATAAGTTTGAGCATTGTAATGCAAGGTCAATGAACAGCTGGTTCTCCATTTTTATGGTGACACTAATTGGAATGGATTTAAAATTTAGCAAAGACTCTGCGCTCTTTAAGTGTAGATGATGTAGGAAGGCAGGTAAACATACATTCTAAGTGGCTTGGTGGAGTTGTGCCTGACTGTGATGGACTTTGTACGTGGACTAGATAGTAAGTTATGAAATTGATGAATGGTCCGTCCTGATGTACTATGTTCCAATAATGATAACGCATTTTTTTTTTTTTTTTTTTTTTTTTTTTTTTTTTTTTCAGTACGCGGGCCTCTCCCTGTTGTGGCCTCTCCCGTTGCGGAGCACAGGCTCCGGACGCGCAGGCTCATTGGCCATGGCTCACGGGCCCAGCCGCTCCGCGGCACGTGGGATCTTCCCGGACCGGGACACAAACCCGCGTCCCCTGCATCGGCAGGCGGACTCTCAAGCACTGCGCCACCAGGGAAGCCCATATAACGCATTTTTTTATGGCATATGTGTTACCAGAGATTTTTTTTCCATTTCATATGTCCTAATGAGTTTGCATTTTTCCTCCTGTCCTTTGTAGGATTCAAGATGTGAGGTGAAAGGGTGGAATCTGGGCTTTGTTCTTAAGGCTTATTAGGGTCCTTTTGGATTAATTATACGAAGTTGGCCGGAAACACCTGATTAGACTGTTGGGGGTCATTGTGAAGTTCATATTTCTTCCCAATTTCAGTACTCCAGTGAGCAAAGGTTCAGACAGATGTAGCTTCTCCACAGTCTTTATAGCACAAACTGCTATGTTAAAGTGAGAACACACACACACACACACACACACACGCATAATCATACTTACACCCACACACAACCCTGAGAACTCTGAAATGCCAGTTCCCACAGTTTATTAATAACAGGACCAGCATGGGACCTTAGACCCAGTCATTTGTTTTTCCCACTCCACTCCACTTTCAATAAGCGATTTCAGACATCACAGTTTTTACCACCAGAGTTGCCCAAAATGTCTTCTAACTGCTATGTGAACAAAAGGGAAATCAAAAGAAAATGGCATTTTGCTCTAGATACTAAAGCAAACGTAAAGGGAACTCTTTCCCAGTCATACAGCTGAGGAAGAGGAAGAAGGCCAGGAACAATGTGTAAAACACAGACTTGTCACTAGTCCCGGGGTGCATGACTTACAAGTGAGCTTTGTCTAGTAGTTGATACCCGTGTGAGGATTATCAATGAATTAATAGTTACTGAGTGCCTGCTAAGAGCTCAACGATGCTCTGCCTCTGTAAAAACGAGTGAGATAAAGACACTCTCACAGTGGGGGTTAGAGGGAGCTGGAGAAAATATGAAAGCAAGGAGCACATAAAAGGGACGCGCTTATAGAAAAGACGATAAAGAGTTAATGAATTCATCCGGAGGGCTGATAAGGCCACTAATTTGTACCACGGGAGAACACAGGTTGTTTGTTTGTTTGTTTGTTTGTTTCTCTGGAGCCCCTTTTAGGCAAGGAGGAAGGGAAGAGATGAAAAACATCTTAGCACAAGGAACCATGACTATAGAGTTGGAGATGGAGTGTACAGCTCCTGCAATGGCAAGAGGCTGTATTTTGGAACATTTTTTTACACTTCACAATGGAAAGCTTGTAGAGTGTGGCTAGGAACCCAGACTCCATTCTAAAACCAGCCTTGGTCATTTACTTCAATTACATTCAGTTCTTTGGGATGCCATAATTATTAAAGGATGGGTGGGGAAAAAGGAGTTCAAAGCTAGAAATGAAACAGGGAAAATGTTCAGTCAGAGACCAAGGGGAGAGCAGAGAGCACTGTAGTCAATATTACCAAGAAAAAACAGACTTGCCTCAGGCCTTCGACTCCCAGCGGGTGAAGAAAGACCTTGAACCAGATACTAGAATCAAACGTTCCTGAAATTGCGAGGGCTAGAAGAGGTCATCTGGTCAATCTTCCCAGACTTTATTCTGTCATTAACCTCCTGGATCCTATAAGTGGTCATAGTCTGCAAAATTTTCCCTGGCTGGGCAACGCAGAATTTTTCAAAGAACATACAGTACGTTCTCGTTCCCTGTTAAATTTCCCAGTGAGCGTCGGCTTTTCTTCTTTGTTTCATAGTCGACCATTAAATACTCACAATAGGAAGTTATTTTACCTTGCGCTTCAGAGTTACTAAAAGTCTGCACCTGAAGCATTTAACACCAGATGGTAGACTTTTATTTACGATTTTGGGAGAATAAACACAACTCTGTGGCCCTTTAGCGTTGGCTCAGTGAACTGGGAATGAGATAAACTGTACTTATTGAACACATAAACTTACTAGCAGAATATAGTAGTGTTTTCTTCCTGAATGGCTCTTAATAGACACGAAGCAACAGGAACATTGGTTAAAGCAAAATTTCCAGCACAATCTTTTTTTTTTTTTTTTTTAACATCTTTATTGGAGTATAATTGCTTTACAGTGGTGTGTTAGTTTCTGCTTTATAACAAAGTGAATCAGCTATACACATACATATATCCCCATATCTCCTCCTTCTTGCATCTCCCTCCCACCCTCCCTTCCAACACAATCTTAGTCAAAATTAATACCAACTAGGGTTCTAAATATCCGTTCTAGCAAATCCTTTGATGTTCCCTCAATCGTAAATTAATCTAATTAGTTCCGAAGTTTTCTTTTGAAAACTTTTACTGACGTGTGTACCTCTTTTCTTATTTATGCAGTTAATCATCATTGTGTAACATGTTAAAGTCACACACCTTTGGAATAAGGTTTATTTCACTTACCTTTTTTAAAAAAAAAAATTTATTGGAGTATAATTGCTTTACAATGGTGTGTTAGTTTCTGCTTTATAACAAAGTGAATCAGCTATACATATACATATATCACCATATCTCTCACTTACCTTTTGATATATTAAAATTATCTGCTTTTTATCAGCTCTCAGTAGGAACAGTAACAGATTGGTCTTTATATCTTATCTCATTAGCACCAAACAAAACCGATGTTAAAAAGATAAAAAGGTTTTTGAATTCTTTGTTTTCATGATTAAAAATATATTAAATTTTCAAATATAAAAAATTGAATACTGGAGTGAATCTCTATGTATCCATCAATTACTTTCAAAGTAATCTTACATTCATTCCCCCCGCTTTAATTATGTTGTTGATCTGGTAGGGAATTTCAAATATAGCAGTTATTAAAATCATGGTGTATTAGTTTTCAGTTGTTGCCTAACAAACAGCCAAAAGCCTGGACCTTTACTTGAAGAGTTCACCTGATTAGGTCAGGCCCATCCAAGATCACCTCCCTTATGATTAATTCAAAGTCACCTGCAGAGAGCTCCTAATTACATCTAAAAAAAATCTCTTCACCTTTGTCATATTCTGTTCTCTAGAAATAAGTTACAGGTTCTTTTAGCACCCCAGGTAAGGCATGGGAAGCAGGGGGTTTACACATAGGTGTGGATACCAAGGAGTGGGGATCACAAAGTCCATCCTAAAATTTTGTCTATCACACATGGGATAACTTAGCAACAGCCTTTTACCCTTAACAGTATCTCTCATTTCTAGTTTCTTTATTTCTCGAATTGCATGTGACATAATAAAGAAGAAAAGGAAAAGCTAATTGCAAACCTGTGCGTGTATGAAAATTTTCAACTATATGAAAGGAAGACTCAGAGTCAAAAGAACTGAGAAGATAAATAAGTTGATTTGAAAAGGAGTTGTAATAAAATTTGATTTCAGAAGAACTGGCCCATCAAATAAAAAACACAATGTGCATTTAAAGGAAATAATGCAGAGTTATAATTTACCAAGTTTATATTAGTCTAAGAGTTTGTTTAGTGGGGTTTTATGTTTGCTTTGTTTTTTCAATGTTATATCAATTTGTAGGAAATTCAAGACAGCATAAATGTTTTATATACAACTTACATTAAATTGACTTTAATTAAATGATACTTGTTTACTTATTAGAGCTCTAACCAGGTAAGACAGAAATTTTTAACTTATTAATGTTTTGGAAAGTTTACCTGTTTCATTAAACTCCTCTACTAACCCACCTTTTTTTCAGATTTGCTTTCCCTTTTTACCTCAGGTACAGACTGTCGAATTAATCATAGTCATACTATGACACAAAATTTTGTTTCCTGTTTGTTGTTTTAACTTACTTTATACGCTTTGTAAGTTGAATGGCTTCCAAATTATTTTGTCTTGGTCATTAGCATTATCTCAGTTTTTCTGAACTTTATTACTGGGATGTCAGAGAGAAAGGGATACTGCTATCTAAAAAGCATTTTAACTTCTTTGCAGTGCAGTTTGTGATGTAAGATCATATCTATTCCCCTGTATGAAAGCTTCAGTAAAATCTGTATCAGTTTCTCAGGCTTTAAAACAAGTTAATTCATTTGGGGGAAGTTAAAAGAATTTGTCCAACATTGGTCTGTGCTGGTGAGTGTCAAAATAGAGCCAGTGCAAAAGGGAGACTTCAAGAGGTTAAGTACATTTTCAAGGTCACAGAGCTAGGAAATGGCAGAGTTGGGGCTCAAAACATAATTTTAGAGTCCATAGTTTGAATCAGTTTTTCTTTTTGTGTTGGTTTGGTTTATATTACATTAATGGTGTGTTCTTTGTTTTTCCATGTATTTTCATGCTGTGTAGTATTCATAATGTAGCATCACAGTTTTTTAATTGAAGTATCTTATTGTATTTTTAGTTTTATTATAAATATGGCTAGAATTACAATTACACAAAGTCATCATTTTTAATAATTTTCAAAATGTTCCATTCAGAATACTCTCCTACAGAGACTATTCTGACTTTTACTTTACATAAAAGTATGTGACGTCTTCAATCTTTGAATGTAAATTTGATCTTTAGAAATGAGCCTAAGTCATTAAGAATAGATACGGTACATAAAATATATAATCAAGCTGAATAATAAATTGCTTTTTTTCCTCCTATTTTACAGTCCTTAGAACATGGTTTACTCCTTTAGTGCTATAAAGAGTATGTAAAATCTATAAAATGTATGTAAAACCATCCTCATCTTTGATGGATTAATTATCAACAATGACAGTTGAATTCAAAGAAAGTAATAGACCTAGTCTTCTTTTATAATTTTGATAAGCAAAATTCTTCCATATGAAAATATTTTAATAGTCTATGATATTTTCATTTTATTTTAAAATCTTACTTGAATTACATATTTCATTGTTGTTAATAATGTTGTCCTCATATTCAGTCATTGTCCCCAGATCCTTGGAAGATCAGGACAAATGTATGATCTTTACTAATTTTCAGAATGTGTGACAAATTCTTCCCATAAATGCTCTTTGTGTTGATTTTTTTTGAGATTAAAATTTTTTTTAATTTTATTTATTTTTAAAATTTATTTGTTTGTTTATTTATTTATTTATTATTTATTTATGGCCGCATTGAGTCTTCTTCACTGTGCGTGGACTTTCTCTAGTTGCGGAGAGCAGGGGCTACTCTTTGTTGAGGTTCACGGGCTTCTCATTGCGGTGGCTTCTCTTGTTGCAGAGCACGGACTCTAGGTGCGCAGGCTTCAGTATTTGTGGCACATGGGCTCAGTAGTTGTGGCTCGTGGGCTCTAATGCGCAGGCTCGGTAGTTGTGACACACGGGCTTAGCTGCTCTGTGGCATGTGGGATCTTCCCGGGCCACGGCTTGAACCCATGTCTCCTGCATTGGCAAGCCGATTCTTAACCACTGTCCTTTAAATCTTATTTAAATTTAATATTTGGCCATCATTTTCAAACTAATAATTCATTTGAATGAATCAAATAGATGACCCTTTCAAAAATTTCATAGGTTTTATGAATAATCACCACTTCATGTATAATGAAGGACATCTTCCCTATTTCTTAAAAGGTTTTGCTTTTGTTTTTGCCAGTCAAATATTTTTGACTTAATATTTTTCTCTATTAGCTTTGTTCAGGTTCATGTGTTTATTCCATCTGAAAAAATTAAATTCCACTTGGATATGGGATTTTCTTTCATCCAAAGTTCTCTCCACAATCCTTATGTTCACAGAAAGAATCAGCAGAGAACTTCCTCAGATGAATATCATACCACCCATTTATCTGCATCTTTGCTTCTACAGTGTGACTTTTTTCCTGCTCTCTCTGGAAGCATGCCCCCGTGCTCAGTGAATGTACTAGATTCCTTCGTCTCTCCCTTACACAGGAGTATGGGTCTCCAATCTGTCTTCTCGATCTGTCTCTAATGGAAAGTTCTATCAGGATAAACACATTTCAAGTGACCTCATCTTCAAAATAACAACAACCACAACAACCAAAACTTACTTGATTCCAGTATTATGACAGATATTTTCTTATTTCTCTGCAACCTTTATTGCAAAACTCAGAAAAACATTTGGTTGGCACTTACGGTTTTAATTCTTCCTCTCTCACTAAAAAAAAAATTTCACTCTAATTAGGCTTTTGTCCTCAGCTTTCTACAAAAAGTATTCTTGTTGATGCTACAGATATTAATGCTTCCTCCTCAGTCCTCATCTTTCTTGACCCATTAGCAGTGCTTGACATTGTTGAACATTTTTTCATCCTTGAAACACCTTCTGTATGTAGCTTCAGACATTTCTTGACCTCGATTTCTCTTCTGTATAATGGATCACTCCTTCTTACTCTTTTCCCCAGTGTCCTTGGCCTTGAATTGTTTAAATGCTTTTCTTCTCCACCCTTGGGTCTATTCTTTATCTACTTTTGTGGATTATGTACAGTTTTGTGTTTTTAAATATCATGCATGTGTTGATGATTCCCAAATGTCTATCTCCCCTCCTGACTTCTCCTGAAAAACCCAGACTTGTATCCCAACTGCTTATGTGACATCACCGCTAACTGAGATGTTTAATAGGCATCATAATCTTAAAATATTCAAATCCGAGATCTTCTTTGTCCTTTAAAAATCTGCCCCATTCACAGTCTTTGCCGTGTTGGTTCATAGCAGTTTCATCCCTTCCGTTCCTCAGGATCTAAACACTGAAGTCATCTTTGATTCCACTTTGTCTCATGCTCACATCCCAACCATCCATAAATCCTTTCTCTCTCCTTAATAGGTAACCACCGCCTAGCACCTCCACTGCTGCCACCCTGGACCAAGACACTATCACCTCTTACCTATAATATTTCTATAACCTCCAAAGTCGCCCTCTTGCTTCCGTTCCTGCCATTTTTCATTTCAGTCTGTGCTGAAGACAGCAGCCAGAATGACACTTTATACGCTAAGTGTTAGAGCATGTCCCTGCTCTTGTGAAAACTTACCAGTGGCTTTCTGTTACCCTCAGACCTGCAAGGTTCTACCTCTTCTGGCCCCGCTACTCTGAGGACATCTTTCAGTTCTCTGACATGGTCACTCAGCTCCACCCATAAAGGATTCCTAGCTGTTCCTCAAGCATGCCAGTCATGTTTCTGCCTCATTTGCTGTTTCCTCTGCCCAGAGCACCTTTCCCTCTGCTATCTGCATGATGACCTCCCTCAACTCCTTAATATCTTTGCTCAAATAGCACCTTTGCAGTGAGGTATCCCCTGACCAATGATTTAAAATTGCTAGGCCCACCCCTTTTCCCACCCCCTGCCAACATTACTTCACCTGTTCTCTAGGTTTATCAGTGGCTTTTTCTCAGACTCCAAGGTGTATATGTGTAGTTATTTACATATTTATCCAATTTCCACTAGTATATAGGGTCCATGAGGCAATGACTTTCGTGATGTTTGTTATTACTATATATTTATTGCTTAAACATTGTGTCATATATTACATCCTAAATAAATGTGTTGAATGGGTGAATATCAGTCATTTGTTTTTGTGCCCATGTGAAGAATGTGCAAATGTTTATCTACCAAAGTGCTAGCGTCATACTAGCTGGCAGTCCCAAAAAGTCTGCAGAAATACGTTTCTTTTCATATTTATAAGCCACACAGAACCTTAGTATCAGCTTTCCCCTAGAATATTGTGAATTGTTATGTTGCAAGGGTGAAAATTCACTAAGCAGTTTGACAATTTTTGCATATTTTCACAAAACAGTGGGCTAGGTTTCAAGTATCTATCCCGCAGTTATTTAGTGCGTGATTTTGGTGTGATAATTCTGGCACTGAGTGATATGCATCGCCAACTTCTTGCTGTCTTTGAAAGTTTATATCAAGATTTTATGCCTTCCCACTGAGGTATTTTGAAAATTTCTTTGAATAACAACTATGCGTGGCAGTCGAGCTACTTGGAAACCTTCATATCAAAAGTAGAGCATGTACCCATATACCTGAAAAAAGTAGTAGCTGCATTGGGGTAGAAGAATATTTCACAAAATGTTAGGTTATGATGGCCTATTTTAATAGTAATAATAATAGACTCTATAGAATAGAGTTAAAATTATTGGTATCTATGAATAAGGTATATACCAATGGAAAGTTTATTTAAATTAATTTACAATTTAAATTTATACTTTATTATTATAACACCAACTGCATATATTAAAAACATTGCTATCATACTTAGTAATATTAATTCATGTTAGCTAAGTGGTGCTAAGCCCTTCACGTATACTGCTTCTTTCAGTTGAGGAAACTAAGACTTAGGCCTAAATGTTCAGTAATTAGCCCAAAGTAAGGAAGCTAGTAATAGTAGAACCAGAGTACGTACTCATATCTGTCTGACTCCAAAGCCCTGGCTTCTAACCATTCTGGGGAGAGAAAGGAAAGGGGGAAGGTTTGGCCACCTCCTAGTACCCCGGATGCTGTGACCCTAAACCAGGTGAGAATATTTGTGAACACCTGTTCCTCAGTTGTATGCTGGTTGAGGAATATTTATACTTAATGCAGTAACCTGCAGCCTTACACAGTTTGTACTGTACAATTACTGTACAGTTTGTACTCGTTAGAAAGCTACTCTTGTAGAGGAAATATTCTACACTAGGAGTCAGAAAAACCCGGTTTTGTCCATTTTTTGCTACTTACTAGTTACGTGACCTTGGATGAGACACTTATCTGCTGTGAGCTTTAGACTCCATATATAGAAATAAGTATAATGTTGATAGCTTGGCCCACTTCTCAGGGCTTTGTAAGATTTAAATGAAACTGTTTTGATAATATCTAAATTTAAGGCATTGTCATTGTTCATATCATTGTAGCTATATGCATATTTCGTTCTTCACTTCCTGTTTTATTGGTCTTTTAAGGGATCATATGATTTTCTTATACTGAATGGGCAACCTGGTCTGTTTTTCAATAGATTCGATTTCAGACCATTAAGGGGGAAAAAGAAATTGAGCTGGGCCTTTGGGCATATTCTGGTAACGTAAAAGCGGCATGATTTCAATGGGGTAAGGAGGAACATATGAGGCACATCAATGGCATAAATTTGTATTTGGAAAGCGGATTCATGGAATGATGTAGCAGGCAAAAGGATTGGCAGTAGGTTCAGGTGTGTTCTGTTGGCAACGGTGATAGTCTAAGCAGTTCTATATGCGGAAGTTTGTTGCATATTTAAATAGACAACATAAACTGGTTCTCAGGGGACGTGTGGTTTCTAAACATAAGTACAGTACGAATGTGTTTGTAGTTTTAAGATTTTTTTTTGCTTTATTCAAATTCCTTGTATATCAGAACAAATAAACCTTATCAACTGTTTCCTTCATCCATTCTTAAAATTCATAAAGAAGAATCAGAATATATTTTACATCATAAACAAGATGACAATTGAAATATACAAAAGCTTGATTTAAGCAATAGAGTGTCCATAAAAGTTTATTTTTGTTTAATAAGTTTATGTCTAATTAGCTGACCAATGGGGGATAATGCTAATAGCGCCAGAAACTGAAGTAAATGTTATTTAACAGCATGGGCTTCCAATAACACTGGAGCAACTTTCTAGGCATTGTTTCATCCAAGTCCAGGAAGCACCCCCATGGTGGCTTATTATTTAAAGTCAGCTAATCATGTTCCTCATGGGTATTGGTCACCTTTCAAAACTGTCTCTGGTCATGAGCTATTTGTGCCTGTTTTGTGTTAATAAATCTCTCCCATAATCTCTAAAACACATGCAGATGATGTGTAGTGAGCCCATCAGAAAAGAAGGCAGAGGAGTTCTGAGTTCTGCTCTCCGTTTAATCCCTACTGAAATAAAATTAGATTATATAATGACCTTAATTTACACAGTCCACAATACCTTTGTCAAAAGTCTTTTCATTTTAATTAATATATTTTGTTGTTTACTTATTTAAGCACGTTTTAACTCTTGCATGTTAGCTGGTGGTGGGGTGAACAGATATATAGGTGTTCATCAAAGTAGTACTTTTTACACTTCTTTCATTCTTCCATTGGGTTTCTTGAGTTCTCAGGTGTTTTTTTTTTTTTTGCGGTACGCGGGCCTCTCACTACTGTGATCTCTCCCGTTGCGGAGCACAGGCTCCGGACGTGCAGGCTCAGCGGCCATGGCTCACGGGCCCAGCTGCTCCACGGCATGTGGGATCTTCCCGGACGGGGGCACGAACCCGTGTCCCCTGCATTGGCAGGCGGACTCTAAACCACTGCGCCACCAGGGAAGCCCTGTTTGTTTGTTTTAAAACATTGCTTTCATCTTGTACAACACAGGGACAAGGGGTGTATGAATATCCTTACTTTTACTGCAGAGTCAGTAATTGGTCCCGTGATTTACCTATGTATTTCAAACAAGAAAATAACCCTCTCTAGCTAAAAGTCTCAGTTGAGGAAACATATAAAAAAGTACGCACATAAACACACACATTATAGAGTTTTGCGAAGTCAAATGATATATTTCCTGGGAAGCTCTGTCCATTGACATCAGATAGGTTGTCTCAAAGTCTACATTTTTGTTTCAAGACCTTCAACAGGGGATTCTGGGATTATAACCCGAGTTTATAATTCTCACAGTCTGTGCATTTAGAATGCAAGTTCCTGATGTCTGACCAACAACCTTAGCTGCTGTCCTTCACTATTTTGTGCTCCTGTTGCTTACTAAGTAATAGCCTCTGGTTTCATCAGGCATAACTAACCTCTAGGTACTTCCCTCTTCATGTGAGATGTGGAGAAGTAGCATAGGAACATTCTGTCTCAGAAACATTCACATGAAAATAAAAGAAAGTATAGGATAGAGGGAATGAATGTGAATGAATGAATCACTGAACAAGGTGATAAAAGAAGACATTACGTATTCTTACTCCAGCCAAAAAGAGTTATAACCACACATTTAGAAACTAGGTATTAAGGATTTGAAGAATTTATTGTCTCATTCCTAGGTGTTGAAAAACATAAATAGTACCTGCTTTTAAAGCAATAAGCTAATGAAAGTCAATACAAAGTCAAATGTTTTGACCTCTAATTTGAATGTGAAAAAAGGTTCATTATTATCAAGACAGGATATTATGCAAAATGGATAAATGTGCCAATTTTTAAACATCATTTTATTTATTTCATCCTAGCCTTACAGTTAGAGGTTCTCTATGGAGTTTGTACGTGGGTGTGGAACTACTGTTTCATGTAGAGCATTGATTCATATGATGTTTCTGCTTTGCTAGGTCTTGACAAGCCTTTCCTCCACCCCGTAAATGCACACAAGCGCACACACACACACACACACACACACACACACCCCACACACATTTTCTTTAAACATTTGCTTTCAGTGTTCCCTTACGCTCCTAAGCATGGCAACATGGAAGCCGCCTATATGTGACTTTTCTTCAGGTCAGTGCTTACTGATTCTGCCATGTTTCCCTCATCTCATCAAGCACAGCCTCCTTTCTTGCAAAAACAACATCCAGCAGCAGTGATCAAGGTCATTATAACGTCTTGTTCAGGGTAAGCAAAACTGAGTTCTTTAGAACACTTTGACCAAAGATCTGACAGCCAGGATGAGTTTGGGAAAAAGAGTAATATTGAAGAGTTACAGATCTGTGGCATCTAATGAAAGGAAGATCAAAAGAAATCATTACAGCTGGATGATGAACTCTGAGAAAAGATGGTATTAACAAGTACAGAGTTTTGATAACAGCAGGCTAAAGATTGTTGATTAGATTTCATTATTCTAGAGTGTTACCAGTGTTAGAAGAGTTGGATACTTCCAAAAACAATAAGGAAAAAAGAAAACCTAAAATAATGATGCTCAATTCTTCACTATACTTAAAATAAACTGAACTCAAAGTGACTTTAAGATTAAGAAATGGACTCTACAAATGAATGAAAGGAAGACGGTGGTTTATCCCTCTCACTCCCTGGGCTGTGCAGCTAGGGGTGGTCTTTGGTGATGCTTCCACCGGTGAGGAAAATCAGGTGATTTTTCCATCCTCTCACTAAGATGTTGCCAACAGAAGCTGTGAGTCACTAAATCTTGGCTGGGAAGCAGCTACTGCTATTTTCCTTTGGTTGTGGTTGATCTCAATTACAAAGATTATTTTATGGTAGAAGGAAGCTATGGTCCCATTTATTCTGATTCTATTACATAAGGAATTCTAAGATCAGAGGAATGACCCCATAATTTAGGAGGAATAGGAGTTTTCAGAAGAGAATATGTGAGGTTGGAAACAGAGCTCTTGTATTTCAACCTACGTCACAGGGGCACCACCAAACAGCATAAAGCAGTAGGTGGGTCATTTTATGTGGTGGATCTGGGAAATCTCTCAAGGCTTTCAAATCTTTCTCCTCCGTACGCAAGGAATAGACATGAGGACTCTAGCCAGATCCTCTCATTCCAGAGACCTCAGTTATCTCATCTGTGGAAATAAGATTGGGTTCCATGATCCCTAAGGTCTGTCAATTCCATCAGGCTGTGATTCTAACTCTTGAATTTTTTGTAACCAATATATTGTTAGAATGTATCTTGTACAGTATTTTTCCTTTATTTCCTTTATTTCACTAGAGCAAACTCTTGTTCACTGGCATATTGCCATGACTAACCACAGGTGCCATGCAGTTGAATGTTAATATAGCTGTAGAGTTTTGTGTATTTTTTTGTAGGATTGTAGAAAAACATGTGTCTATGAACAGTCTAATGTTTCTTTTTCTAAAAGATTCTGAAATTGGCCTAGGGTCTGATAAATAACATGTAGACATTAACTTTGTTATAGGCAGTAGCTTATAAGTATCCCAAATGACTTTATAAGAGATACTCTATTTGAATGTACGTGTGTATATGTCTGTACACACACACACACACACACACACACGTGTGAACGTTTGACGTTGTGCAGCAGCAATATGAATTGTGATATCAAAAACAAATTCAGTGGGCTTCCCTAGTGGCACAGTTGTTAAGAATCTGCCTATCAATGCAGGGGACATGGGTTCGAGCCCTGGTCCGGGAAGATCCCATATGCCGCAGAGTGTCTAAGCCCATGCGCCACAACTACTGAGCCTGCGCTCTAGAGCCCATGAGCCACAACTACTGAAGCCTGTGCACCTAGAGCCTGTGCTCCGCAACAAGAGAAGCCACCACAGTGAGAAGCCCGTGCACCGCAACAAAGAGCAGCTCCCGCTTGCCGCAACTAGAGAAAGCCCACGTGCAGCAATGAAGACCCAACGCAGCCAAAAATAAATAAATTAATTAAAAAAAGAGAAATACATCATTAAGAAAATAAATAAACAAATTCAGTGACTTCAGTATTCTTCACTGCTAACATAAAGTCCTGTAGTCTGACTGATCTCTTTGATTTACAGATCTGGAAAGATCTCTCTCAGCTTAAGGGTTCCACATTATTTTAGGATAAAATGCAAAACTCTTAACCTGAAATAAAAGGTTCCTCAATACCAGACTTCTGCTAACATCTGTAGGCTTGATGTCCACCACCATTTCTGTTTCTGACGCAATCTAAGCTCCAGGAATGCTGACCTACTTTCAGACGCCTGAAATCTCTTTTTTTTCCAGTGTTAAGCCTTTACCATGTCTGTCTCCCTTGATAGAAATACCCTTCTCCTGCCTCATGGCAGCAAAATCCTTTTCTTCCTTCAGGTTTCAGCTGGGTAAGTTTGACTTTCAATGAAGAAGATTATAATCATTTCTTTTTTAAAATATTTATTTATTTATTTTCGGCTGCGTTGGGTCTTCATCGCTGTGTGCAGGCTTTCCCTAGTTGCGGTGAGCGGGGGCTACTCTTTGTTCTGGTGTGTGGGCTTCTCTTTGCGGTGGCTTCTCTTGTTGCAGAGCACGGGCTCTAGGCGCGTGGGCTTCAGTAGTTGTGGTGTGCGGGCTCAGTAGTTGTGGCTCACGGGCTCTAGCGCACAGGCTCGGTAGTTGTGGCGCACGTCTTAGACCTCCAAATTCCAGTTCAATCAGAGTAATTCCCCTGGTTTTCTATGGCTTTAAAAAAGTTTGCGAGCCACAGGTCTTTTCTACTGGAATGATAGTGCATTGTGGCATTGGTAGGAATTCTCAAATTGATTCTCACTTTCAAGGAAATTTGTGGATAATAAGCAGACCTTCTCAATTGGTAGTGGCCCTTGTTACCCAAGTCACTGAAGTGAAATAGTGGTTCATCAGTTTGGGGCCATATGTGATACCAGGGCCACTCAGGACACTATACACTTGCTGAGTGCATTCATGATTCTTTTTCTTTTTGCTTTCAGTAGAATTTCACTTTGGGAATGACTCAACACCCTATATTAATTGCAAATGTATCAATATTTGGCAACAGGAATTCTGTTTTTTTCAAGCAGGGGAAAGAGGCATGGAGCTTAATAACTACAAATTCCTAAAATACCCGTGAAAGAAAAATGACACCTTAACCAAAGTACTTTATTTTACCTAAATATGTTAGAGTACATGATTTTAGCTACTTTGAATTTCTGTCTTAATCCTGCTTTGTTTTGAGCTAAGCTAAGCATCCTTTCCTAGGATTCATGTGTTCAGTGTATGAAGTAAATTAACTCTTACAGTGCTTTAGGGTACCGATTAATGCCCCAGAGGAGGTAAATTACCAAATGGTACCCTGCTGCTCTAAAAGACTGAATTTGTCTCAGATGTTTCAGTTGCTCTCTGGTAGAAAGTAGATTACTCCCAGTGGCTCTCTGTAAAACAGGATCCATTTTTAAATGAGAAATTAGATTCCACATGATTGACAGGCTAACGCTCGGCAAAAGTGTCACGCAGTAGTCATGACTGGATTATCACAAGCTATAAATGCCTGCAATGAAAGCTTGAAAAGCCAGTATGTAAATATAAGGACGTGGAAGAGAATATTTGGAATATTTAAAATATTTAAAATTTTGTAAGCATAGTGAGAACAAGGTAGTTGAATTTTATTATTAACGTGGTACTGTCTATCATTATTATTCAGAAGCACGGACTATTTGTGATAGTACACAAAAATGTTACAAAACAGTATTGATCCTTTTCTTTGTTCATTAAAAAATAGAGAAATCAAGGTACAGACATGAAGAAGATTTCACTCCAGCCCTTGGATTTGTCATGTTGCTTTGTAAGATGCTTTTACGACGGGTCTGTTAGAAAGTTTTATCTTATATTGAGGTTAAAAACTACTTTCCTGTATCTTCATTTGCTCATTATTGCACAGATAGTTTTAAGTGCCTAGTAAGTGTGAGACACTGTGAAGGGAAAGATAGAATTCTCACCTTCTCAAACTCATGCTGTGGCAGGGAAGAACAAAAACAAAAGCATTAGCATTAACTATTAAATTGTGATAAGGGCTTTGAAGGAAACAAAGAAGGGTCCAAGGTAGAAAATAATTGAGGTACGGAAGCGGGGCACAGCCACAGATATGTGACTGTGGAATAAGCATAAAAGGAATAAGAAGACAGGCTTGCACTTAAACCCAAGGACATGAAGGAGCTGCCTAGGAGAGCAGGGTGGACTGAGGTATGTGCAAAATCTCTAGAGACAAGATGTTTTCATGTCTGAGGAGCTAAAAAAAAAAAAAGAGCCATGTGACTAGAGGCTAGTGAACAAGGCAAGGAGGTGGGGGGGGGCGTGGGAGTGTGAGTTGAGATGGAGGGAAAATCTGGGGTCAGATGATGTAGAGCCTTGTAAACTAACACAGAGACGCTGAATTTTATTCTAAGTACAGATCACAGCCTGATCATATAAGGGAAAATGCAGTGAAAGGCAGTGTTCTGCTTTTCTGAACACGTATGCACCAAAGAAGCAATTTAAAGAAGGGTTATAAGTGAGGGAGTGACAAAATCTGAATTACTGTAAAAATAGCAATGATATTAACTATTTACATAGCACATTATATGCCACTTTTTAAAGGACTCAACGTTTATTAATACTCTCAATAATTTGATGAAGTAGATTTAAAGTAAGGCACAGAGAGGTGACGTGACTTGCCAAAGTTGTGTAGCTACTGAGTTGCAGATCTAGGATTTAAACTCGAGCAGTTGTATGCCCTAAATAATAGCTATATATCTCTAGCTAGCTAGGTACATCTATCTTCTATCTTTTAAAAGCTGTGTATAAGCAGCATTAATGGCATTTAAGATGAGAATATATGAGGGTTTTTTAGGGAATAAGTTTTGAGAGAAGTAGCCCAGGACTGAGCCATGAGTGAGCCCAACACTGCAGGTGGGTAAAAAGATGCAACTAGCAAAGGGGACGGAGCATCAGTGAACCAGTAATAAGAGGAAACTCAGGATGGAGGTTGACAGGGACCTGAGATAGGGGAGTGTCCTAAGACAAAGTGAGGGGTGGCTTCTGCTGAGTGCCGCGAAGAGGTGACTAGGATGACACAGGATGACACCGTGGGAATTGTTCTTGACCCTGAAAAGAGAAGGTTCCATGAAATAGTACAATAGAAAAGAACCCTGACAGATGAGATTGAGTGAATGAAAATAATATTGCATGTCAGCTATACTTCAATTAAATCTTTTAAAAATGTTAATTTTTTTTTCTTAGAGTGAATAAGAGCTAAAATCAAGATAGAATATGTAGACAGCTCTTTAGAGTTTTGTGGTGATAACAGAGAGAAATAGCTGGAGAGATATATTGGGTCAGGGAGAAGTACACACGTACACACACACAACACACACAACACACACACATGGTTACAGATAGAGCAATAGAACATATGTCTATGCTGAGAAAAAAAAGAAAAGGAGAGAAAAGGGAGCCTTTGAGGATGAGAGAAAAGGGAGCCTTTGAGGATGCAGAAGGGAAAACAATGTCAATATACAAGCCTTTTCGAGGAAACAAAGCAAGAGGGGATTCAGGGAAGAAAAGGAAGTTTCAGCCTTTGATGGAGGAGGGAGCTCCCTTCTTAGCATATGTGAGAAAAGATGTGTGCTAGGCTAGTAGAGAACTTTGGCCAGTGGGTTCTTGCTTTGTATTCTGGAAAGAGGCAAATACAGAGAAACAGCTCAATACTGTTTAAAATGAGTCAACCTCTATGCTAAATGCTTTACATACATTATTTCAATTAGTTCTCAAAAACTCTGAATCAGTATTTTGAGTTTTTAATTAACAGCTGATGGAACTGAGACTCAGAGGAATTTAGTGACTTGCCCCAAATCAAAAATCCAGCAATTGCTGGAGATAAAATCTGAGCAATTAGCCTGGCTCCAAACTCATTCTTGAGCTAGAAATTGACCTATTCACCAGTAAGTAAGTGGTGAAGCTCAGAGAACTTAAGCAGCCTCCTAGATGTGGGCAGCCGGGGACCGACAGGGCTTAGGGTAGAACTCCAGTCTTTTCACTCCCTGCCCAGCTTTCCCCCCCAACATTTCCACGTAACTCTCCATTGCTTTAGAGGCAGGAGGCTCTTTAAAATAAAATATATGACTACGGATTATGAATTTGTTCACTGAAAATTTAGTGGAATTTGCGGTGGAGATTGTAACCATTTAAATCATGAAATTCAGGTATAATTGTTTTGTAAGATGAAAACTAAGTCAAAGGACTCCGTGTGACTGGCATAGATTTTCCTAATGAGAACTCCTTGTATATACAATTAGTTTTTAAAAAGAGTTTTTCAAGTGCCTGATTAACTTTTAATCAGGATACTCAGGTGATTAGACCCAGCCTGATCATACAAGGGAAAATGCAGCGAAAGGCAGTGTTCTGCTTTTCTGAACACGTATGCACCAAAGAAGCAACTTAAAGGAAGTTTAACAGTTCTTCATTTAGCAGAGCTGATTTAAAAGAGCAGTGGCTGTTTTTCAAAGGTTATGTGTGTGTTTGTTCATATTTTTTCCTATAGAACAGAGAGAGATTTCTGTTTAAAATTTTTCTAATGGAATCACTGTCAAATTTGCAAGTTCTTACTATAAAATGCCAAGATAAATTTTACATTCAGTATTCTATGGGAGCTATATGTTTTCCATTCAATAATATTATTTATTGTGTAGTCTCAGTCTAGTTATATTAATGTGGCATCCTCAACTTTTGTTTTAAATTTTTTCTGAATTCCTTTTAATGAACCATTTAATACGCATGTCTTTTACTCCAGCCAGTGTGTATGTGGTGGCCAGTTTCACATGGTCATCAAAAAGCTTATCACAGGTGCAACCTAACAGTATCTCAGACCCTGCGGACTAAATTTCTTTCTAAGGACCCAATGAAAGTCCCAAAGATTGCACATCTGTCCCTCAAAATGACAGCCACCTTTCATAATAGAAACCCATTTTGGTTTTCCTTCCCTTTCATTCCCTCATTCCTCACACATGCTCCAGGATGGCATTCCCAAATAAACTAAGGGCATGCCCCAGGCTAGCACACTGACAATAATTAAATTTCTATCTGCAGAAGCATAAAAAGAAGGCACATATGTCTTTTTTACTGAAGTACAGTTGATTTACAACGTTGTGTTAATTTCTGCTGTACAGCAGGTAATTCAGTTATACATATATGTACTTTTTAAAAATATTCTTTTCCTTTATGGTTTATCATAGGATATTGAATATAGTTATCTATGCTATATGGTAGGGCCTTGTTGTTTATCCATTCTGTATATAAAAGCTTACATCTGCTAACCCTGACCTCCCACTCCATCCCTCTCCCACCCCCCTCCCCCTTGGCAACCACCAGTCTGTTCTCTATGTCCCTGATTCTTTTTCTGTTTCATAGATAGGTTCATTTGTGTCGTATTTTAGATTCTACATATAAATGATATGATATGGTATTTGTCTTTCTCTTTTTGACTTACTTCACTTAGTATGATCATCTCTAGTTGCATCCATGTTGCTGCAAATGGCATTATTTTGTTCTTTTTTTATGGCTGAGTAATATTCCATTGTATATAGGTACCGCATCTTCTTTATTCATCTGTTGGTGGACATTTAGGTTGTTAGCATGTCTTGGCTATTATGAATAGAGGCACATATGTCCTTATTTTTCACATCCAGGTGCCCAAACTGAACTCACTTTATTAAAACATTCAGACATACATACACATATAATTTTATTTCAGTGTTTTTCACCTACTTGTCTACATTTATTTGTGTTGTTAGAAGAAAAGATTTTAGATTGTTTAGGATACTGGCATTTACCTCCTTCTGCAAAAATGAGGAAAATATGAACTAATTAAGAACTAATTAATAATTAATAATGTGGTAACATGAGTCAGTGGTGTTATGTTGTTTAAATCAGTCTCATGATCAATTCCTTTCCCTGTCTGGTGCCTGACATTAGACTGTGAGGACATGTCTGTTCATTTAATAAGACAACATTAAACTGAATGAGCTGCTATCATCAGAAGTAGAAATGAGAGAAAGGTTGCCAAATAAGCATTTAAATTTGTGCTATGAATAAACGTAAGCCTGAGAATGAATTAGTCATTGATCCTGTACTACCCGGTAAACAGCTATGTGTGTCTCTTCCTGTGTCGAGCACCCAGCAGGCAATTCCAGATTATAGTAAATTAAAGAATGCTTATGACCTACATCAGAGCTGTATCTTAACTGAAGAACTAACACTGTCAGTATCTATAATAATGAGGATGTCCTTACTTTTTCTTCAGTTTTTTTCTCATCATGAAATTGAATCTGAACCAGATAATACATAGATAGATAGATAGGTAGATAGATAGATAGATAGATATTTGCATACTGGTAGTCATTTACATATATAAAAAGTGACAACGTACATTCTGTTGGATTTAATTATTTTTTTCATACTTTCTGACACAGTAAGAATTTAGTGCTGAAAATTTTTTCTAAAATGAATTTATCCAAAAACACCAATCAAGAATTTTCTAAATGCAGAATAATGAATTCATTTAGATTTTCATAATGCACTTGTAATATGTTTTGATAAAAGTTATCCTGAAAAAAATCATATATATGTACCAGGTAACTCAGTTGCTTTGAATCCACAGGAATCTTGTATCACATTACTCTTTAGACAACAATAATAGAAAACAAACCTACATATACCACGAAAACCTCAAAGAAAATTCCTCCACAAAAAGAATTTTTGACATCAGGTGATGTGCCCAAGAAAACCAAAGGGATTTAGGATGTGTGCTCAGAACTGGTCTTTCATGTGTGCTTATGTATTCAACTTGTCCATCCATCAAGAGCTCCACCTGTCTTGCAGATATCGCCCATCATTTATTTATCTGCAGTGAGGCTGGAGTCTGAATTGATCTTTATTTCAGTCATGTACTGAAGGTAAGAATTGTAAAAAGCAATTTGGAGCCAAAATACATCCTGTTTCTGAGAGAAAAGTTGTACTTCACAGGGCTCTGGAGCCTTGCAGCTCAGATCTACTTTTGGAGAATGACATAAAATTCATAGGAAACCCTGAGTCCATTTTTAGGCAGAGGTGAACTTTTTGTCAGTTCAAATCATGAGACTAAACCTGTTGTAAGCTGTCTCGGTTGTATCTTACCTTGAAAGACTATATAGTAGTTAATTTCAAAGTTATGAAGTACATAAAAGTAGCTGCTTTGAGAATTACCAAACTATAGCATTGTATGAGACCCAGTGAACAACCAGAGTATTCCCATCTCCAATGCTTTGAAAGAGAGAGCATGATTTCATCCTTTAGGCAAGGTCATCATCAGCTGATCAACTGATCAATCAATCAGTTCATGAGGAGTACGAAGTGATGGCTGCTCACATTTATGGCAGGTTTATCATGGGCTACACATTGTACTGTGTGCTTTAATGAATTATTTAATTTAATCTTCATTAAAAAGCCATGGGGAGGGAGACGCAAGAGGGAAGAGATATGGGAACATACGTATATGTATAACTGATTCACTTTGTTATAAAGCAGAAACTAACAAACCATTGTAAAGCAATTATACTCCAATAAAGAAAAAAAAAGCCATGGGATAATTGTTATTAAACTTATTTCAGGTTAAACAACCTATTCAGTTTGTAAGTGGCAGAGCCGGTGCAATGAAACATTTCATTTCATGCCTGTATGATTCAGGAAACAAACACACAAACATATGTCTTTGGTACATTTATATATCAAAAAACAACTTCTGGGCTTCCCTGGTGGCGCAGTGGTTGAGAGTCCGCCTGCCGATGCAGGGGACGCGGGTTCGTGCCCCGGTCTGGGAAGATCCCACATGCCGCGGAGCGGCTGGGCCCGTGAGCCATGGCTGCTGAGCCTGCGGTTCTGGAGCCTGTGCTCCGCAACGGGAGAGACCACAACAGTGAGAGGCCCGCGTTCCGCAAAAAAAAAAAAAAAAAAAAAAAAAAAAGGGAAAAACAAACAAACAAATTTGTTTAGTGTGAGAATGTAAAGGTTGTACGTGACGTGGGCATATATGAAACGATGTATTATAAGAAGATAGAGGGATGGAAAAGAAGGTTTTCACTCTTAGGATATTTGCAGTTTAGCACTGGGGATAAAGCAGGTACACACATGTTCACACCAAAACTCTTCCTCTCTGTAAGGCTTAAGAGTTTACACAGTTCTTTCAGACATTTAATTTTATTTTTACCGTATCAATTTTCATCACTAAGCTGTCTATACCTCTCAGTCCATTCTGAACATAGCTTGAGTACCTTTTTATCCCCCTAATAAATCCATTAAAACTTTAAAACTAAGACAAACATTTTGATTACATCTTCCTCCTTAGTACTAATAGAGGTTCATATATAACATATATGAAATATATAAATGATTTCAATATCATTATTTGATGAAATACAATGGATTTGTCATGAACTGGTGATTCAATATAATCTGAACATTGGCTTGGTACCCACCTTTAAAGAAAGCAGATTAAGGACCGACTGGCCAAAGTTCTTTCCACCCATCTTCTTCTCTCTCCTATGATGAGTAAGAAAAGTCTCTCCTCCTTCAAAGGCTGAACCTTCCATTTCTTCTCTGATTATCTCTTGCTTTGTGTTCTCAGGTATGTCTATATATTAGATAGCATTTTCTCTTTTTTTACCTTTAATTTTTTTTTTTATTGAAGTATAGTTGATTTACAATGTGTTAGTTTCAGGTGTCCAGCAGGGTGATTCAGTTTTATACATATATACGCACATACATACACATATATGTGCACACACATATACATGTATATGTATATATACCCTTTTTCATATTTTTTCCCTTATAGGTTATTATAAAATACTGAGTATAGTTCCCTATGCTAAACAGTAGGTCCTTGTTGGTTCATTTTCTCTTCTCTAATCCCCAATATCTTCCTTTCTCCTCAACAGGAATCATATATGTTCTGTCCTTACACATGTTTGTGCCTGTGTGTGAGTGAAGGGTGGGGAGGGGTAGGTATGTGTATCCTCTTTGACCCCATATTCCTCTCTAGCTATGGCTTTTTTTTGTATCCGAAGTCCCAGCCAAGCAAAAAAATAGATTCCCAGAAATCATAAAAGAATTATTCAGATTTTGAGTAAGAAAAATAAATAGCGAAGAAAACAATACACCAAAATACCCTGGTGGGGGGGAATGTCCTTTAATATTGACCTAATAACACAAAGTAATTTCTTTTTTTTTTTTTTTTGCGGTACGCGGGCCTCTCACTGTTGTGGCCTCTCCCATTGCGGAGCACAGGCTCCGGACGCGTAGGCTCAGCGGCCATGGCTCACGGGCCCAGCCGCTCCGCGGCATGTGGGATTTTCCCGGACCAGGCCACGAACCCGTGTCCCCTGCATCGGCAGGTGGACTCTCAACCACTGTGCCACCAGGGACGCCCACAAAGTAGTTTCTTCATCCATAGCTTCCCTTGCCACTCAGAGTTGCTTCTCCAGTCAAAAATAAAATGTCGATTTATGTTAGAGAGCTTTACAAACTGTACGAACCTTACACGATACAAGATGGCGCTGGCTTTCATTGAGATAAACATCCTAGTGGCGTTTCAGTTTTCGCAAACAAGTCATTTTCTTATCCCCCAGTTTTGTTGATTTGTACAGCTCTGCATTTACCTAGAACATAGAATTGCTATATTCCAGGTAATTGTCAGCGAGTGTAATATCACTCAGTTCCTCAGTAGAGAAGAATAACACCCATGCCATTCTTCCAAGCTTGTAGACATTCAAAATTGTATTACTGAATTAAGCCGTAAAGTCAGAAAGCCTGAAACCCATCATAATAGTCTCCTATAAAATATATATTTTAAAATTTGAGATATACTTTGGAATGATAAATAACATTTTATAAAAAGAGAGCTTTTTGTAAATTATGTCACTTTCTAATGTAAGGATGTTGTTAAGTGTATTATGTATCATCTATTCCAACTGAGAGGTTTCAGTATCACACATAGTTACACTTCTTTTAGAATTTGTTTTTGTTTTTAATCTTATTGTCACCAATTTATATATATGGCTATGCCCTTATCATCACATTAAAGACATATTTGGGTCCCACCTTTTGCAAATATGTAGACCTCATATAATAAATTTTCATGCAATTTCTGAGTCTCACTGTTGGCTTCATTATATGTAATTTCCACTGTTCACTCTCCCTTTGGACTACTTACCTTTACCAGCATTATTTGTGTGTGTGTGTGTTTTAAAAAGTAATATTTGCACGTATTAAAACATCAAACAGCAAAAAGAACAATACAGTGAAAATGTCCCTTTCCCACCTTTAAACCCTAAATCCTCGTTCTCCTTCCCACAGGCAATTATGATGTGGATCTGATTATTCACTTCCTCTCTTTTTCGTGGACATTTAGACATTTTCTGATATTTTGTACAATAGTTAGAGTTGCAGTAAATAAAACGCATTTTGGCAAGTATATCTGTGGATATGTTCTAATAACTTTAAGGTCAATGGCACAAGCACTATTTTGATAGGTGCTGCAGAATTATCCTTTAATAAGTTATAGGAATTTATGTTTTCACCGAAAATGTATAACACTTCCTGTATCTACACATTATTACCAAAAGGAAATTTACAATTTTTGTCATTATGAATGCTGAAAAACAATGTTATATTTTAAATAAATATTTACTTTTATATGAGTGTAATAGCACATAGAGCATAGGTTTCAGAACCATTTATTTTTCTGTAGTTCATTGTTCACTCATTTTCTTTATTGACTGCTAGTTATTTTTTCTTTTACTGATTTTGAAGCCTCCTCCTAGTTAACAAAAAGGATTTTTTAATATATCACATTTATCACAATTATTGTTTACCTTTGACTGTTTTTATAAATTGTAACATCCACAGATTGCTAATATTTATTCTCTACACCAGTATTGTCTTAGCCTCTGGATTTAGGGTGATGCTTTGAAAAGCTTTTCCTAAACAATGATTTTTGTGTATTTTTACTTATTGTCATGTCTAAATCCTTGCTAAATCTGGGTTTATTCCGGAGTAAGAAGTGATATAATTTCAACTTTGCTTTTATTTTGTTTTATTGTTGTTTTTCATCTAGATTGCTTTCTAGTCATGTAAAGAACATTTATTGAAAAACTTTTCTCTTAATGATTTTTTTTTTTAAAGAAGATGTTGAGGGTAGGAGTTTATTAATTAATTAATTTATTTTCGCTGTGTTGGGTCTTTGTTTCTGTGCGAGGGCTTTCTCTAGTTGTGGCGAGCGGGGGCCACTCTTCATGGCGGTGCGCGGGCCTCTCACTATCGCGGCTTCTCTTGTTGCGGAGCACAGGCTCCAGACGCGCAGGCTCAGTAGTTGTGGCTCACGGGTCTAGTTGCTCCGCGGCATGTGGGATCCTCCCAGACCAGGGCTCGAACCCGTGTCTCCTGCATTAGCAGGCAGATTCTCAACCACTGCGCCACCAGGGAAGTCCTCTCTTAATGATTTTAAGTGCCATCATTATTATCAACTAAGCAAATATTGTGCATTTTATTGTATTTTGGGGACTTTATATTTTGTATCAAATTTTTTTGTCTATTCAGACACCAGCACCACACTGTGAATATAATCTTAAAATATTCTTAAATATTTAGTAGTGCTACTCACCACTCTTTAATCTTTTTTAAATGTTAAAATTTCCATATAAATTTTAGTGTCAGCTTGACTGGTTCCAAAACAAAAACAAAACTAACAAACGAACTGTCTAATATTTGTATGGGGAATGTGTAAATTCATAGAATAATTTGGTGATAATTGTTACTTTATAATATTAAATCTTATCCAAAATGGATAAAAATCCATTTTTTCAAGGCTTTTTACATGTATTTCAGTAAAGTTTTAAAGTATCTTTACATAGATCTTGTACATTTCTTGTAAATTTTAAAACTTGATAGTAGAGTTATCCTGTAAACAGTATTTTTCCTTAATTATGTTGAAGTTGTGAATGTAGTTAGTATATGATAGCTAACAAATTCTAAAATTTTAATTTTATACTAAGCATCATACTGAATACTCTTGTAAGATGTAATAATGACCTCTCTACTTCTTTTGAGTTTTCTGAGTAGGCAATCATACTATAATTATCATTATTATTGTATAATTCTACTTTATCCATTGCCTGTGTACATCTGCTATTTTTATCATTTTGCCTATACATATGCAGAAATTATTATTTATAGCAAAATGTTTAATAGTAGCGATTGTGGACATTTTATAGGAATGCTTTTGCTACTTTGACTAAGCACAGTGTTAAAATACAACTTTTCATATACATATACAAGTGCAAATATCTATTCTTTTTTTACTGGTTGTATTGTAGTTATTTTGCAGTATTACACATGCCAATATTAATTGTTTTATAAATTTTTTGGAACAAATATTACATATATAAATATTTTAAATGTTACTGCCTAATGAGAGAAGCCAGAGAGGAATAAAACTGGAAAGACCTGTGTTTACAGGATTGATGAAAAGGGTACTGATTGAGGACAGAATGAGGGCAAGGAACAGATGTAATAAACCATCTCTATTAGGAAACACCCTTAAAGATCCATTTCTAATGTTCTCAATACTCATCTTTACATTGAGTATATCTTTATTTCGAGTAAGTAATGAGTATAAAGCCACTTGTAGCGATTTGTTAAAGAAACTTCACAAGTTCCTATTTCTTTCTAGTTAGTGCCATAAAATGGCTTTACTATGTATCGTAAGTGGTTACCAGAATAGCAGATTGTCTAAGGTTTCTATGGAAGCAACAAAGGGAACAAACCAAAGCTAGATGAATAAAACACTTGGAAGTTTTTGGATAAAAGTTCTCTCAGGATTTATCTACTTTTTATTTATTCAGTTCCTTGCACTACCTTTTCTTTATTTACCTCATCAAATAAATGTGTATGGAAAAATTCATCACATATTTTAAAAGTAACTGAATCCAACTTTTAGTTTCAGCAAAGTCATTTTCATTTTCCCAGTTAATAATCCCAAATGTAGAGGAGAATAAAGAGCAGAAATATAAACTGTACCCTCAATAAACCTGGAAGAAATCTACAATTCTGAACTTTAAAGGAAGACAGAGAGTGGGTGAAATTGGGGGCCCAATTTTAAGATTCTTCAGTTAGAGAAAACCACAAGAGACCATTTGAAAAAAGCTAAGGGGTACAAGACACCAAAAAGAAGGTACTTTGTAAGCAGTTGTGAGGCAGGGAGATTTTCTTTTCAACTTTGTAGAAGAGACAGTAGACTCCTAGGTTCTCAGTACAAACCTGGTTCAGTCAGGTGCCTACCCTTCTTCCAGCTGTCTGTGAGACAGGTCACATAGTATTTGAAAAAAGCATGGGACAGGCTGTGGATATAGGGACATATGATAAACAGGATGGTAATACACGTAGAAGAAAATTAATATCTTAAGAAAAGCGAACATGCCAAATGGTACAATTGCCCATTCCATTCTATTTCAGAAACATGGCAGACATTAAAAGATCTTTCTCAGGGTAATTAGATCTGCCCTGGAGAAAAGATGTTTAGCTACAGACATTTGGGGATCTTCCGCAAAAATGTAAATAGCTAACTGGTGGCACGAGAATGAATCTATGAAATGAGCAGAGCCCTCTTGTGTATCACAGAATTTCTATTTAGCTATTTAGTGCCTCACCGTAAACCAGAAACACATTCCCAAATACCCCCAGGAATCTGAAAAAATCCTTGGACATAAGAGGAGAGACAGAAACTATAAACACAAAAACAAAACACACTCACAATTCAGGCAGGAAGATAAAGCTTCAAAGAAACCAAATTCATCCTTCAAGAGGTAACATGATGTTGTATTACAATGATGTATAATGTTGATGGTGTTATATGCAAAATTCATGAATAAGAACATCATAGATGTGTTAAAGAAAAGTGAGATGATCTCCTATAAAATAGATCAAAAAGATAGAGATGGACTCATATGAAGAAAAGATAAGAGACTTGGAGTATCAACCCATCTTTATACCCTATAAAAAGCCCAAGAGACTGACTATGAAGTAGACTTTTCTCATAAAATTTTACCCAAGTCCAGCTCTGTACACAGAACACTTGAGCAATTTTTGAAGGTTCTTTTTCCGATGACTGCAGAGAAATCTAGTTGAAATACACAGTACGCTCTCCTATGCGTCTTGCCCCGGCTAAACAAAACACCTCACTGCTTTTATTATTTTATACCCTATAAAAAGCCCCAGAGACTCTATGAAGTAGACTTCTTAATAAAATTTTACCCAAGTCCAGCTCTGTATACAGGGTATTAATTTTAAGGCACTTAATTTTTTCAACTATTTATAAATTCATAATCTACACAACTATAATTTCAGTGTACATAGAGATCACATTTTTATTTTATTTTGAATTTAACTTTAAAACCAATCTAAGTAATAGGAACCTCAGAAAAAGAGAGCAAATGGTGGTGAAAAATTATCAAAAATATAATAAAGAAAATATCCCAGAACTGAAATACCCAGGTGTCCAGATTTAAAACATTATTGAGAAATTTCATACTACTACCGAATAATGAGAAAACTCAAAAAAAGCTTCTAGAAAGAAAAAAATCCCATATAAATTTTCTGAGATTGTGTGAGAATCACCATCCTGAATATTGGAAGCAAATGGAGCAAAGCCTTTAAATTTTTGAAGGAAAATGGTTTTTCAATCACCTTATCAAATAGATGTGAGAATTTATTTTAAAATTTTTCAATTGTGCAAATTTTTAACAATTTACATACTTTCTCTTGTCTGATGATATATTTCATTTTAAAAGGATCTATATCAAGAAAGAGAAAATGGCTGCTTCTGGGTAGCAAAGTGGAAAAAGGGTTTGCTTTTCTATATATATTTTTTTTTACATCTTTATTGGAGTATAATTGCTTTACAATGGTGTGTTAGTTTCTGCTTTATAACAAAGTGAATCAGTTATACATATATATATGTTCCCATATCTCTTCCCTCTTGCGCCTCCCTCCCTCCCACCCTCCCTATCCCACCCCTCCAGGCGGTCACAATGCTTTTGTATATATTTTTAATCAAATCTGACTTTTAAAGTTTTGTTTGTGACTATGAAAAATAATAAAATACATGTCAAAGTTTAAATTTTTTAAGAAAGGAGTTAACCAGAAAGGTCTAAAATCACACATGGTAAATGGCCTCCAAATTAAAAACATTTCTGAAGTGCATAGATTTTATTTTATCAGAACTTAATTTACAAATATTAGCACTCTGAATAGCCATAGACATATTTAAGGCCTTTTCAATCAATCTGTTGTATCTACTTGCTGTTAAAAGATCAAATTATGCTTATAAATATACAAATACACCAAAATAGCTGAGAGAAGGAATGACAAGAAAGATATTCACAAAAAGCTTTAAAAATTATCATTAAAAACTTAAAATTTAAAAATTCAGTTTAGCTGCAAGGAAGGATTTAAAGGAAGAGCATGTCCTTAGTATAAGGCCTTTGATGTAGCAGAATAAATGCATAGCTAGTGTGACCGGAGCCTTTTTTTTTTTTTTCCGATACGCGGTCCTCTCACTGTTGCGGCCTCTCCCGTTGCGGAGTACAGGCTCGGGACGCGCAGGCTCAGCGGCCATAGCTCACGGGCCCAGCCGCACTTTGGCATGTGGGATCTTCCCGGACCGGGGCACGAAGCCGTGTCCCCTGCATCGGCAGGCGGACTCTCAACCACTGCGCCACCAGGGAAGCCCCTGAACCTTTTTAATTGATGCTTACAATACAAGCAAATATGCTGGGCTGGTAATTAGGGTCAGAGGGGATGTGGAACTTAAGTAATGTGTTTTAGTTTTTCCTAAAGCATATAAAAATAATGAAAGAGAGGCATATTTTCAAATCTGTTTGAGTCTTACCATTGGTGCATATTAAAGTAGCTAAGATTTCAATTTTGTGGTTCTGGTGTATTTTAAGGGTCTCTTCAACAGTATGATGATTCTGTAAATGGAATATATAATTGAGAGTGAATGTTCAACTCTAGAATTTATTTTAAATCTTATAAAGCCTTATTAACAGATATTTATGTTGATATGCTAGCTTAAAAGTACCTAGTTCTAGGGAAAATATATCAAAGATATATTTTGGCTACTGATAGAACCACAAAAGGAGACACACATTCTGTTTGTTCATGTTGCCTTTAAAAAGGCACTAAAAATTTTAGTTTTAAAACTTCAATTGTGTTAACGAAAACCAGAAAACTCCCTATAGCAATTTCACTTTCCTAGTTTCACTTTTTTTAAAAATAATACTTTTATTAGTTCATTGCTTCTCTGTTATCAAAATATCTCTTAAGAATGAATGCTAACAGCCATAACAGGGGAAATCATCAGTAACACAATAATAGTAGGGGACTTTAACACCCCACTTTCACCAAGGACAGATCATCCAAAATGAAAATAAATAAGGAAGCACAAGCTTTAAATGATACATTAAACAAGATGGACTTAATTGATATTTAGAGTACATTCCATCCAAAAACAGCAAAATACACTTTCTTCTCAAGTGCTCATGGAACATTCTCCAGGATAGATCATATCTTGGGTCACAAATCAAGCCTTGATAAATTTAAGAAAATTGAAATCATATCAAGTAGCTTTTCCGACCACAACATTATGAGACTAGATATCAATTACAGGAAAAAATCTGTAAAAAATACAAACACATGGAGGCTACACAATACACTACTAAATAACCAAGAAATCAATGAAGAAATCAGAGAGGAAATCAAAAAACACCTCGGAACAAATGACAGTGAAAACACAACAATCCAAAACCTATGGGATGCAGCAAAAGCAGTGCTAAGAGGGAAGTTTATAGCAATACAATCCTACCTCAAGAAAGACGAAACATCTCAAATAAACAACCTAACCTTACACCTAGAACAATTAGAGAAAGAAGAACCAAAAAAACCCAAAGTTAGCAGAAGGAAAGAAATCATAAAGATCAGATCAGAAATAAATGAAAAAGAAATGAAGGAAATGATAGCAAACATCAAAAAAACTAAAAGTTGGTTCTTTGAGAATATAAACAAACTTGATAAACCATTACCAGACTCATCAAGAAAGAAAGGGAGAAGACTCAAATTAATAGAATTAGAAATGAAAAAGCAGAAGTAACAGCTGACATTGCAGAAATACAAAGGATCATGGGATATTACTAAAAGCAACTATATGCCAATAAAATGGACAACCTAGAAGAAATGGACGTATTCCTAGAAAAGCACAACCTTCTGAGACTGAACCAAAAAGAAATAGAAAATATAAACAGACCAATCACAAGCACTGAAATTAAAACTGTTATTAAAAATCTTCCAACAAACAAAAGCCCAGGACCAGATGGCTTCACAGGTGAATTCTATCAAATATTCAGAGAAGACCTAACAACCTAATACCTATCCTTCTCAAACTCTTCCAAAATATAGCAGAGGGAGGAACACTCCCAAACTCATTCTACGAGGCCACCATCACCCTGATACCAAAACCAGACAAAGATGTCACAAAGAAAGAAAACTACAGGCCAATATCACTGATGAACATAGATACAGAAATCCTCAACTAGGAAACAGGATCCAACAGCACACTGAAAGGATCATACACCATGATCAAGTGGGGTTTATCCCAGGAATGCAAGGATTGTTCAATATATGCAAATCAATCAATGTGATACACAATATTAAAAAACTGAAGGGTAAAAACCATATGATCATCTCAATAGATGCAGAAAAAGCTTTTGACAAAATTCAACACCCATTTATGATACAAAACCTCCAGAAAGTAGACATAGAGGGAACTTACCTCAGCATAATAAATGCTGTATATGACAACCCCACAGCCAACATCATTCTCAATGGTGAAAAACTGAAACCATTTCCTCTAAGATCAGGAAAAAGACAAGATTGCCCACTCTCACCACTATTAGTCAACATTGTTTTGGAAGTTTTAGCCACAGCAGTCAGAGAAGAAAAGAAAGGAATCCAAATCGGAAAAGAAGTAAAGCCGTCACTGTTTGCTGATGACATGATACTATACATAGAGAATCCTAAAGGTGCTACCAGAAAACTACTAGAGCTAATCGATGAATTTGGTAAAGTAGCAGGATACAAAATTAATGCACAAAAATCTCTTGCATCCCTATACATTATGATGAAAAATCTGAAAGAGAAATTAAGGAAACACTCACATTTACCATTGCAGCAAAAAGAATAAAATACCTAGGAATAAACCTACCTAAGGAGACAAAAGATCTATATGCAGAAAACTATAAGACACTGATGAAAGAAATTAAAGATGATACCAACAGATGGAGAGATATACCATGTTCTTGGATTGGAAGAATCAACATTGTGAAAATTACTCAACTAACCAAAGCAAGCTACAGATTCAATGCAATCCCAATCAAACTACCAATGACATTTTTACAGAACTAGAACAAAAAAATTCACAATTTGTATGGACACACAAAAGACCCCAAATAGCCAAAGCAATCTTGAGAAATAAAAATGGAGCTGGAGGAATCAGGCTCCCTGACTTCAGACTATACTACAAAGTTACAGTAATCAAGACAGTATGGTACTGGCACAAAAACAGAAATACATATATATATATATATATATATATATATATATATATATATATATATTTTTTTTTTTTTTTTTTTTTTTTTTTTTTTTTTTTGCAGTACGCGGGCCTCTCACCACTGTGGCCTCTCCCGTTGTGGAGCACAGGCTCCGGACGTGCAGGCTCAGCGGCCATGGCTCACGGGCCCAGCTGCTCCACGGCATGTGGGATCCTCCTGGACTGGGGCATGAACCTGCGTCCCCGTCCTCGGCAGGCGGACTCCCAACCACTGCGCCACCAGCGAAGCCCCTAAAACAGAAATATAGATCAATGGAACAGGATAGAAAGCCCAGCGATAAACCCACGCACCTATGGTCACCTTATCTTTGTTAAAGGAGGCAAGAATATACAATGGAGAAAAGACAGCCTCTTCAATAAGTGATGCTGGGAAAACTAGACATCTACATGTAAAAGAATGAAATTAGAACACTCCCTAACACCATACACAAAAGTAAACTCAAAATGGCTTAAAGACCTAAATGTAAGGCCAGACACTATAAAACTCTTAGAGGAAAATATAGGCAGAACACTATGACATAAATCATAGCAAGATCCTTTTTGACCCACCTCCTAGAGAAATGGAAATAAAAAAATAAATAAACAAATAGGAGCTAGTGAAACTTAAAAGCTTTTGCACAGCAAAGGAAAACATAAACAAGACAAAAAGACAACCCTCAGAATGGGAGAAAATATTTGCAAATGAAGCAACTGACAAAGGATTAATCTCCAAAATATACAAGCAGCTCATGCAGCTCAATATCAAAAATACAAACAACCCAATCCAAAAATGGGCAGAAGACCTAAATAGACACTTCTCCAAAGAAGATATACAGATTGACAACAGACACAAGAAAGGATGCTCAACATCATTAATCATTAGAGAAATGCAAATCAAAACTACCATGAGATATCATCTCACACCAGTCAGAATGGCCATCATCAAAAAGTCTACAAACAATAAATGCTGGATAGGATGTGGAGAAGAGGGAACTGTCTTGCACTGTCGGTGGGAATGTAAATTGATACAGCCACTATGGAGAACAGTATGGAGGTTCCTTAAAAAACTAAAAATAGAACTACCATACGACCCAGCAATCCCACTACTGGGCATATACCCTGAGAAAACCATAATTCAACAAGAGTAATGTACCACAATATTCATTGCAGCTCTATTTACAATGGCTAGGACATGGAAGCAACCTAAGTGTCCTTCGACAGATGAATGGATAAAGAGGTGGCACGTATATACAGTGGAATATTACTCAGCCATAAAAAGAAACGAAATTGAGTTATTTTTAGTGAGGTGGATGGACCTAGAGTCTGTCATACAGAGTGAATAAGTCAGAAAGAGAAAAACAAATACCATACGCTAGCACATAGATATGGAATCTAAAGAAAAAAATAAATGGTTCTGAAGAAGCTAGGGGCAAAACAAGAATAAAGACACAGATGTAGAGAATGGACTTGAGGACACGGGGAGGGGGAAGGGGAAGCTGGGACGAAGTGAGAGAGTGGCATGGACATATATACACTACCAAATGTAAAATGGATAGCTAGTGGGAAGCAGCTGCATAGCACTGGGAGATCAGCTCGGTGCTTTGTGTCCACCCAGAGGGGTGGCATAGGGAGGGTGGGAGGGAGACACAAGAGGGAGGAGATGTGGGGGTGTATGTATATGTATAGCTGATTCACTTTGTTATGAAACAGAAACTAACACACCATTGTAAAGCAATTATACTGCAATAAAGTTGTTTAAAAAAAAAAAAAAAGAAAGGCTTCAACCACTGATTTTACCTCATGTGTTCAAAGGAACCCATTTGGCATCTTCTCTGCAGCATTCACCACTCACGTGGTAGGCGTGTGGACTCCAACCAGAATATACCCCTGTGACATCTGTGGGGACCTGTGGGGACCAGAGCAGTCTCGCCCACACAGTCACCAGTAATGCTCTTCCAAGCCAAACCACACACTGGGCACCAGCCTCAGCAAGGTCAGAGCAGGGATTAGTGAGTGTCCTTTGCTGTATATGGTGTGAATCGTGTTCACATAACCAGAGTCTTCATTGAACCACAGTCTTAGGGTCCTCAGATGAAAGAATAATGAAAAGTCGGAGGCATACAGAGCAGTTTCTATTTCTATTCTCCAAATCTTAATCAGTTATTAGTCCATTTTATATTTTCTTCTGACAGATTTTATTGTTTTTGGCATGTCTTCAGGAGAAACTCTTGACAGCACTTATAAAGAAAACCAGACAATGAAATAATATTATTTTCCATTTAAGTCAGTTCATTTAAACTTATTTAAGTATGCAGATCTAGATTTGATCTCACTTTATGTGGGCCCTAATGCAAGACTCTGAATGATATTAAATAACGTCCCCTGGTGAGACTCTTTTAAGCTTCTCTTATTCACTTCCAGGGAAATTTCCTTTAAATCCATTACCCATCCCCCACATTGTATTTAACTGGGGAAACCCCCATAGACCTAACCCAGCTCTTCACCTTTTTTTTTTTTTTTTTTGCCTTTGCCTAAACAGATAGATTTTGCTGAAGAAAGTCACACAACCTGGGTGACTGGCTTTATTTAAAATATTGAGCAGGTCCTCTCAAATTGACACTCCATGTCGTAAGCCACTGTTGCTACCTCTTCCTAATAAAATGGAGTTCCCACTTTCACTTAACTACTTTTCTGACATTTCAGTGAAAACAAAACTACAAGAGACAACCACCGTCACCTTCCCACTACGTGATTTGCAAATTTGCAGCACACATATCCATAACCTTTGCCTTTTTCCTCTGGATCCAATGGGGGAAAAAATGTTTCTACTTCTCCTTTTATTTATTTATTTATTTTTTTGCAGTACGCAGGCCACTGTTGTGGCCTATCCAGTTGCGGAGCACAGGCTCCAGACGCGCAGGCTCAGTGGCCGTGGCTCACGGTCCCAGCTACTCCGTGGCATGTGGGATCCTCCTGGACCAGGGCACGAACCCGCGTCCCCTACATCGGCGGACGGACTCTCAACCGCTGTGCCACCAGGGAAGCCCCGCTACTTCTTCTTTTAAGTTTCATCCCATACTTGGGCTCTGAATCCCTTGCCCTTTTTCACTCTTAAAGATTTAATGTATCTGCTACTCCTGTTCTTTTTCTGCATCACTCATCTCTCCTCTACACAATCATTCCTCTCAGGATACAGCATGCTGTGATTATCTCTCATCCATAAATTAAAGAAAAACTAATAAATCAAAGGGAAACAGTTAAAAGCACAAATCTTTACTTGACACCATAAACTTTCTCAGCTCTTATCTCATTATTTTGCTCCCTACATGGCAAAATGTCTCATAAGAGTTGTCTGTATTGATTATTTTTTATTTTCTCACATTTCATCTGCATTTATTTTCATTCTTTTATCCAGTTTATGGAAAAAAGGAAATAATTCAAAAACTTTGGTATTTTCCTCATACCATGTGATGGATCTGGACACATCCATAGGTTGTGAAACTCTGAGAAAACCCTGCTGGTCTCTTGACTTAATCTAGCACTCATTCCATCTTGGTTTATGGCCTCTTCACATAAACCTCTTTTGTTAATGTCACCAGTTGCCAAATCCAACAGACAGTAATGTGTACTCATCTTATTTTGCATCATTCAGTACCATGGAGCATTCTCTCCTGGAATCCTTCTCCTATCTTAGGCCCTACCTACAGCTCCACACTTCTTTTTCCTCTAGTCTGATTGGCTTGGTCTTCTGTTCCTGTCATCCTGTCATCTATATGTCCAAGTGCCTAGGAATAGACTTCCTTCGCTCGCTGTTTACCCTCTCCTTCAAATCTGTCATATAACTTTAAATACCACTTAGATATTGTATATCCCTGACCTTGAGGGCTCCCCTGATCTCTTGGATCATACATCCAGCTGCATCCCTGAAGCTCTACTGGGTTGCCTAATAAGAGCACTATGTGTAAAGGATAACCCTTGTTCCCCTCATCATTTCCTCCCCGTCTCCGCAAGCACCCCGTCAACTTCTCTCTCTATTTTCTACATCATGTTAAATAATATCTGCATCCACTCAGTTACTCAAATTAAAAGCCCAGGAGAAGAGTCTATTTTAACAATACACACAAAAATATTTCTAGATATAAGATGTTGAAGATTTGCTTCAAAATAATTAGAGCAAGGGCTATAAAAGAAACATTGGCCATGAGTTTATAATTGTTGAAGTTAGATTATGGGGAACATAAAATGCAGATTCTGAATAGGCCTGGGGTGGCGTCCAAGTTTCTGCAGTTCTAACAAGCTACCAGGGGCAGAGGAGCAAAAAATGAGGTCTTACTTTAAGTTCCCTCTGCCATGTTTACAGATACCCCTATGATGTCATTTTCTTCTTTTTCCTTAATGGGAATTTCACAGTGTTGATATGTATTTGCTTGTCTGTTATCCCTGTAAATTGTTTATTTTTCCCACCATAAGGGCATGCATCTTACCTGTGTTACCTACCCCTGCATCTCAGATACAGCTCAGTGCATGGAGAGTAAGTACTTAGTAAATATTGATAACAGAATAGTATGGAGGGCAACGTGGGCAACAGTAACAGATGCGTGATAGATGTTGGACTGACTAATAGGACATAGTCACGAAACTGGGAAAGAAACTGAAAAAAGGACTATTGGTTGTGGGACTACAAATTATTGATATTTGGGTCATACTTCTAAAATTTTGGCTTAATTTGGTTTGAGATGCTGCCTTTCTTAAAGCTCCCCAAGCTAATTCTAGCTAATTCAAGCTAATTCTAGCAAGCAATGTTAGGAACCGGGGCCTTAGATGATGATGGTGGTGTCAACAGCAACCACCCTCTACTGGGTACCTGCTGTTTACTTGAAACGATTTCAAGTGCTTTATATTTTTAACTTATTTTACCTTTGTGTGAACCCTGTGGAGTAGATACTGTTATCTTTATTTGGCAAATGAGAGAAATGAAGCGCAGAAATGGTATATAACTTTCTTAGTAACAGTCAACCTGTACATAGTGTAGCCAGTATTTAAACGAAGGCCATGTGACTCTCGGCTCTTAACCATTGACTTATGTTGACAGGATACATATTACAAGCCATAGTTTAAAGTAGAATTGTGTTTAATGTTATTTTTAAAATATTACTCAGCCGAATGACGTGAACATAGGATTCATATAAGGCAAATGAAGGAGTAAACTTTGTTCAGAGGAAACAAATGTCATATAAACATTCCAAAAGTAATCCTTTTAGGGAAATCAAGAAAGCAGAGAGAGAGAGAGAGAAAAACATGTAAGGAAGAGGATGAATTTGCAGTGGATCAAGATTACTGTATTTAGACTAAGCAGTCAGAGCCACTGACGTGAGTCCTTGCTCTGACTCTATGTGGCTCCCCTCTGCCTGTACCCCAAGTGGCACAGAGTAGATGGGACCTAGGAGATCTGTCTCTCTGGGGTTGTGCCTCCATACCCCTCTTGGAAAGCATGCTCTGGGTACACAGGACCTTGGAATCTCCTGCTAATGGGCTCCTTCCAATTTCCAGAGCTTGTGTGACGCTTCCCTAGAGTGGTTCTCCCTGTGATGACTGGGAGGCAGATCTTTGCCGGGAGGAGGTGTACATGGAACTTGAACCAATCAGCTGTTCCAGAGATAAGGTGGCCAGGTTGATCTTGACAAGGTAGAGAGTTAATCTTGAATTGGAGGTGAGACCCTAAAAATACTGTTGTGATCTTAGGGTATCTGACTAATGGCAACTTCTTCCTATTCCTATTCTCAGACTCCCCAGTGAATTTTCTCAAAAAAGTAAAAGCTGTTCATTTTGAGTTGCTATAAGACGATGCAGAAAGGGCTTCCGTTGTCACATCTATTTGAAGAAGAGGCAATACTGAAACTGGCCTTTTTCTGGACAATACATCCTCACCTAAGAGATTTCCTCTCCCCCCTTAAACTCTGACATGTAGATTAACAAGAAAATCATCTGAGGATCACTTAGTATATTTTTGTAAGTGCTTGGGACCAAAATTTGGGTCACACCTTGAGATTTTGTATACATTTCAAAAATATAAAAAGGAGTCAGCCTTATAAAAGGGAAACACTTTCACAATAGGATTTTTTTGGTAGCTTTCAAATTTAGCTAAGCATTTGTTTCCTACTGAATAATCAACACTTAGAGAGCCTGAAGTTATAAATGTAAGCTGCTTTTAAATTATGTACAGGCTTTCTGCAATTCTTTTTTTCTAGAACAAGAAAGTACATTATTTTCCCTTTTCAGGTAACTTAAAAACAGCTGAATATGTTGAACTTAATGTGTTTTCTGAGAATGCCGACTTCTTGAATGAGAATAAAAAATCTTAAATTTCTGCTTAGAAAATGTTGAGACCAGTCTTACAATGATTTTGCTTTTTAACTGAGCATATCCCTGTATACTGCAAAAAAAAAATACACTCAAATTGCCTATAGCAACTATAAAAGGTAATGATGCAATGCATTTAATTACTGTTTAGTAGTGCTTTTTATTTGAGCATTTCAAAGTATTAGTAAAAGTGTCATATTTCTATGAAGGACTTAAATAAAAATGAGGTAAATGCAGAATTGTTAAATGAGAATTTCAGAAGTAGCAGAAGTTGTTTTTTGGCTAAAAGTAATTTATGTCATCTTCTCTAGGTAAGGGAAGATGAACGAAATTACTATTGAAACATTTCTACTTTTGTCTCTTCATTATTCTTCGCCCAGTTTCCAAAAGACTTTTTAAAAAGCCTGACCATCATGGCAATTACTCTTCTCTTTAGTCATTATAATAAATTTCTGGTTCATTAAACATACCAAAATGTTTCAGTGAGTTGTTTTGCATTTTCCATTGATCTGTCTCTGTCTATCATGGTAGCAAACAGTACAACATTAGTCTCCATTTGCATTATTTTTATTGTATTTACACATAAGAACTTACTAACTTCAAAGTAAACATTAAAAAAAAAAACTGTCCTACTTCCTGGCATCCATGCTCTTATATATTCCCTCCTCACAATGACTCTGGACTTGGCCATGTGTGATGTGCTTTGGCCAATGGGACATCAGCAAACATGGCATAAGCAAAGACTTAATGAGCATTTGCATATTGGGATGTGCTTTTTTGATCATTGACCTGAGGTTGCCACGTAAAGACTATCAAATCTAAAAGGATTTTGTTCAGAAAGTTGAGAACAGACACATACTTGAGATAAGTAAGGCCCTTATTGACATATCACTCACTATAACGGAGTTACAACAGCAATCAGGAAGATTCCAGCTTATTTGTAGACTGTGTATTCTAGAGCAAGACTGCATGATTTGGAACCGCAGCTGCCCTACTGACCAGATATATGATCTTGGGAAAGTTATTTAAACTTTCTGTGCCTATTTCTTCATTTGTAATTAGTGATTATAGTAGTACCTACCTCATAGGGTTTATGAGGAATTAACTGAGTTAATACTTTATGATCCTTAAAACAGTACATGCTGCATGTATTATATAACTATTTGTCAGATAAATAGACGAGGATTAGACATGAGAAATTTATGAGGACAAGTTCCTTGCAACGGTTCAAGGACCTCGGTCAGTTAAGGAGTCAGATCTCAGGAAACAGAGCCAAAGATAAAGGCCTACAGGAATTAGTTTTATTTTGGGAAGAGATCTCAGGGTCAGAAGTAGAGGACTGGAGAAAATGAAACAAAGATGGAGAGAAATCCAAATGCAAGAGTGGTTTCTCTTGATGCCATGGGGCTTGATCTTGACTAAAGCAATGTAGACTGGACCTTAGAACTATGTGTCCCACAGAAAATGAGGGAGGGGCATTTATTCACTGGCCCCCATTCCTCATTGATCAAAGTTTGACTCTAGGATGATAACTTCCTTGGAAATCACATGTTGTTAACAAGGGATTTGGGGTTGGGTTCCTCTAGGTGGCCATTGCAGAGGCATCAGAAAAGACTTACTGGAAATATCAAGAGAGTTTCTGGACAGCTGAAGCAAAGTGTTGTCAGGTTACGCCTGTTGGAAGCTTTCTGACAAATCAATGCATGGACTAAAAAGCAGACTGGGAAAATAGAAAGAAGGGACCAAGAAGATACACTTGAGAACAGGTGGGTGCCACAGACTTCCAACTGTTTGTGACCTTTGCATTGAAGAGTGAGGTGCAAACAGTGAGAAAAACAAGAAAAATGGTGCATGGAAAAGGAAGGTGGCAACTTTACTTGGCTAGATGAAAGGGATGAAATAATTTGCAGAGATATGGCAGGAAAAGGACACGGTAATGAGGTAGTTTAGTGGGGAAAGTACCCACCTTCTGAAGCCTTCCCTGTGCCATTTCGTTTATGCCTGTCTTCTGACAGGGAAGTTTGCTTGAAAACAAGGTAGAAATTTCTGATGTCTTTTGCAAATTATGTCAGTGTTCATTAGGCTACACCAATCCTACTATCAATAAAATTGCGTAATTACCCTTCAGGGTACATATAATTACTTTCCAGGTAGTTCCATCTATTAATTTAACAAATATAATAGATAAATAACATTTAAAGATTTTTAAACCAACTTGGCTATGGAAATGCATAGTGCTCTGTAAACAGAATAATTCGTCTCATAAACCTAAGGTGGCAATCTAATCTCCATATCAAGGTCTGCTTAAATAAATAAAGTTAGCTATTCTCATGAGTGCAGTGAACTACACTTAGATGCTTTCAGAACTGTCCTGTTACGAGTTAGGATGAACCTGGAAATAAGTATGCTATAGTCAAGTGCTTGAGAAAAAATATTCTTAAAGCATATGTGGCAAGACATAGATGAAAAATTTGAAACAACTGTATAGAATCTTTGGAATTTAACTCCAAAAATAAAAGAGATTTTCCTTTTGGTTTAGGAATATGATTTTCCCCCTTCACTGATAATTTTGCCGACAAATCTATTTTATTCTTTTGAAATTCCATTGTAGCTAAAAGGTCACCTGTTCTAGCTAGTGTTTTCACTGAACTCAGTGATTCTTTAGCGTCATGGAAACAATGAGGATGGGTGTGAAATGGTTCACGTTGTAGTTGTTGAATTTAATTTACTCTGGAATTTAAGAATCATACACAGGAGTGCCAACTTTAAGGAAGACATCAGTAGCGGACACAGACTGGTTAGTTTTGTGTAGCTTTGACTTGCTAAAATGTGTTCATCAAATCACTCTTAATCCAATTAATCAAAAATTATAAACTACATTTGTATAGCTCTTTAAAATTAGCCCTTCAGTGTAGTTTCACACAAATCATATAACAAGCAGTGTGGCATACTGAAAAGATCATTAAAGTAGAAATCATGCAGCTGGCTTTTTTGCTGGGAGGGTTCTTGACACACACACAAAAGACACGAGAAAACTTTTGGAGGTGATGGATACGTGTATTACCTTGATTGTGATGATGGTATCATGGGGATGCATATGGCAAAATCATCAGATTATATATAGGCATACTTCACTTTATTGAGCTTTGCTTTATTGTAAAAACTGGTTTTTTTACAAATTGAAGGTTTCTGACAGCCCTGCATCAAGCAAGTCTATAGGTGCCATTTTTCCAAAAGCGTCTGCTCACTTCTTGTCTCTGTGTCACATTTTGGTAATGCTTGCAATATTTCAAACTTTTTCGTTATTATTATGTTAACGAAATATTATCATGGTTATCTGTAATCAGCATCTTTGATGTTACTATCACAACTCATTGAAGGTTCAGATGACGGTTAGCATTCTTTTAGCAATAAAGTATTTTTTAGCACTAAAGTATTTTTTAGTTAAGGTATGTACAATGATTTTTTTTTTGACATAATAAAAATGCTGTTACACACTTAATACACTACCTTTAATGAAACATAACTTTTATATGCACTGGGAAACCAAAAAATTTGTGTGACTCACTTTTTGTGATATTTGCTTTATTGCGGTCTGGAGCTGAACACGCAATATCTCTGGGGTATACCTGTATATTAAAAAGATGCAGTTTTTGTTATGTATTAATTGTACCTTAATAAAACTGTTCAAAACATTCAAGTTACATGATCTCTAAGTACCCCATACTTTCTAAATGGTAAAATACTTTCGATACAGATTCATTTTTGAGCATAACATGATTGGACCCGATCTCTCAAATTATAAAGTTTGAAACTTTACACTTATTGTAAATGTCTCATTGTTTAGTGGTAAGAAATTAAATTGGCATGCTTTCTTATTGGCTCATTCTTAAAAAAATTTTTTTTGATTGTCTTCAATAAATTCTGACCCTGGATATTCTGGATTAAAGTACATTATATCATCTGGGAAGTAGCTATGTTTTTTTTATGTTAAATTCCATGTTTTATGAGGCTGGAGATATCTTTCTGGGAAGAGTTAGCATATCCGGAATCATTATTCAGGGCTTCTATTATCTGTAGTCTCAACAGGTTTTTTGGCAGCATAAAAAGCATCAATGGGGGCTTCCCTGGTGGTGCAGTGGTTGAGAGTCCGCCTGCCGATGCAGGGGATACGGGTTCGTGCCCCAGTCTGGGAAGATCCCACATGCCGCGGAGCGGCTGGGCCCGTGAGCCATGGCCGCTGAGCCTGCACGTCCGGAGCCTGTGCTCCGCAACAGGAGAGGCCACAACAGTGAGAGGCCCGCGTACCGCAAAAAAAAAAAAAAAAAAATCCAAGGAAAGACATCTGAAAAAAAAAAAGAAAGATGGAAACAATGCAATACAATGCAATGTAAAGTTAATTGGGTTCTCTTCTTCTCAGAGTAATTAGCAAAGTTAATGTCATTCTTTAGCCACTCTTACTGTTAGAACCATCACTATACAGAAATTATTTCTGCATATTGAAATAGAAAGCTCAGTGGAGCACGGGACTCCTAGCTTGCAACATTTATTCAAGCAGTGAAGGCATCCAGGGTGTCATGAAATGAGAAGCAGAAACCAAGCTGAAGGTGTTTGGTGTTTTGCCGTTTTCTGAGTCATCAAAGACAATAAGTACTTATTAATGGAGTTGTAAATGGTGGTTTCTTACATATTATCTTCTAATTTCATTTTGAGCTGCATTTCCCCCTGTAGTTGTGAAATGTACTGAGTAGTTGAAAATTTGCATGTAAACCAAGAGGTCTTGATTTCAAAGCAACCATCATTGTATAATCTTGTGTAGAGAAAGTTGGTTTCTTTCAGTTTGTTTATCATTACGCAATGTGCTGCTGAAAACAGATAGCCAAGCTGAATGGTAAAAAGTTGTACATATCTTAATTCCTCAGTCAAGCCGTATATTTGGGCTGAGGTGTTCTGGTTAATCCAGGAATTGCTTAAAGACAGGAAACTCTGCCTTTCAACCTTGGGGTTGCTGCCTGTGAAGTTCCCTGATGCCTTGATTGTGTTAGGCTTTTTTCTCTGCACTCACAGAGAACATTTTGCTTCCCCCTACCATAATCTCATCATTCTTTAATAGTTTGCTTACCTGCCGGATTGGCCATATGAATCACTGGAGGCAGAAAATGTGCTTATTTGGTTCATTGTTTTATCACCACCATTTGGAGCAAGCCAGGAACGTAAGCTGGCCTTCGTACATTTCGTGAATGAGGGAGAGTTTATGTCTGCAGTCTCTAGACCAGAGCCTGTGAATGGAAGGTGCTTAGTGTACACTTGTTAAACTGAACTCAAATCTGTAATTTCCTTGAGACTATGGATGTTCTATCCCCAGATTGCGCCAAATGTAAGGGTAGAATATTGATATTTTCCCATTTCGATTTCATTTTTCCATCTCTAAGTTCCTGTCTGGCTCTAAAATTCCTTAATCCTACCAATTTCAATTATTTATAACTTCTTATTTCTTGTAATCTTGATGCTTTTCCAGGGCTAGCGAAAGTCCTAAAGGCCTTGCTTAGGGATCAGATTTGTTTCCCTACTGTATTTCTACCTATAGGTGCTTGGGCTGTGTTGCTCCCAGGAAATGATCTCGGTCTTATCTTGGATTTAAAACTAATAAACTAATAACTAAATAACTAAAAACAAATATACCAGTAACATTACATATATGAATGTTTGTAAGTCAGCTAGGAACAATTTATTCACATTATATTTCATGATTAAGTACAATCATTTCAAAATAGGAAACAGAATAAAAAGCTAATGTAAACTCAAGCCTAGTAATCTCTTTTCTAGCTTAAATTGGATGAGATGTCTTTGGCCTCCTTTTCTACACTCCATTCAGGATTGAGGATGATCTTGCTTTCCTGTTTTCTAGTCAGTTGAGAGTAGGAATTTCACTAGTTACTGATTCCTTGGGGTTTCAGAGCAGCCTGTTTTCTTGTCATATAAGACTTGAAATAGTTTTCTTTCTGTTGTAAAAATGTATTTTTTTAAAATACTTGCAACAATGGACTTCATCTGCATTTCCTTGGGTGAGGTTTCTGTAGTAAGCTGTCACTGTATTTTAGCTACTTTAAAAGACAGACAAAAACTTAACTGCTTTGCAGGTAGTTAATGAACTAATAATAGAGCTTTATTGAATTTTTATTTTTATCAGCATATCACACATAGGTAGTTTAAAAATCAAATAGTACTACAACCAGGCTTATAGTGGAAAATAAGAAATTTCAGCCTCATCCTTTCCCACAACCTATGTCCTGCTCCCCACAGCAATAGCTTTCATTTGCTTTTTTAAAAACATTTTATTTTATATTAGAGTATAGTTGATATGTAATATTGTATTAGTTTCAGGTGTACAGCAAAGTGATTCAGTTATACATAGACATATATCCGCTCTTTTTTAGATTCTTTTCCCATTTAGGTTATTACAGAATATTGAGCAGAGTTCCTGTGCTGTAGAGTAGGTCCTTATTGGTTATCAGTTTTAAATACAGCAGTGTGTACATGTCAATCCCAAACTCCCAATCTATCCCTTCCCCCTCTACCTTTCCCCTTTGGTAACCATAAGTTTGTTTTCTATGTCTATGGGTCTGTTTCTGTTTTGTAAATGAGTTCATTTGAATCATTTTTTAAGATTCTGCATGTAAGTAATACCATATGATATTTGTCTTTCTCTGTCTGACTTACTTCACTTAGTATGATAATCTCTTTTTAAGTCCTGTATTTTATAACTTTTTCTCTCTTTGGTGTTAATGATTGCCTCAGTTTCATATTTGTTTTGTGTTCTCTGTATCCTTAGTTCTTTTCCAAAATTTCCAGAAGAACTGTAAAATACTTATAAGAATGATCAAATTCATAACATCTGTAATCCAATACGTTATTTTCTTTTTGAAATAGTATGTCCTTCCAATGGCTTGTCTTTTTCCCTGAGGGTTATGGACTGCTAGGTCAGGCTCAAGAGAGCAAGAAGGTCACCCCAAGTCCTGTTTGCCCTTAAGAATTCAGGGAGCAGAGGATGGATGCCTCTAGGGTGGAGAACCCAGAGGTACCAGAAAAACCAGTCTCCACTCCCACCGCCCCCAAAAGTATTCCTAATTCAGGACTTCACCCACCATTTGCACCTCCAGCAAAACAGAATTTGAGGGCGACATTCTTTTTTTTTTTTAATTAATTTATTTTTGCGGTACGCGGGCCTCTCACTGTTGTGGCCTCTCCAGTTGCGGAGCACAGGCTCCGGACGCGCAGGCTCATCAGCCATGGCTCACGGGCCCAGCCGCTCCGCGGCACGTGGGATCCTCCCAGGCCGGGGCACTAACCTGTGTCCCCTGCATCGTCAGGCTGACTCTCAACCACTGCGCCACCAGGGAAGCCCCGAGGGCGACAATTCTTTAGGTTGTAATTCACCAGCCCTGGATCTCTGAGGAAGATGAGGAGTGAATGAATAACCGTCATGAGTTTTTCTCACTTCCTCGCAATGACTTTTGGGCTTTTGAGGCTTTCTAGTCTCTACTGCCAGAACACCTGCACCCGAGATCATAGCTAACAGCAGGAACTATTCTGTCCCAAATAATTAAGGGGACAGGAACAAACATTCCAGATTCTTGTTCTCCCATAGCCTGGTCCTCTGTCTCCTGCCCCAGGTGGTTCATGAAACAAGCTTAGAACAGACCACTTCCCCTTGACCCCAGTAGGTTTTCACCATGTGTGTGTCATTCTTTTTTCTTTCTTTTGTTTCTTCTCTAATTCCTCTGGATTGGTGGACCTTGGAAGAGGATGCCAGAATTCCTAATAATTCATCTTCTTGGTAGGACACATGGTCACATTCATGAAGTCATGTGTTTTCTTCTTCCTCACTTTGTGAAGAAATGACTCTGGAAGACTTAGGTAGCACATTCAAAAACAGACAGATTGTTCCTTAGGCCCACTGCCTCGTTGGTAGGACTTAATTTCTCCATCACGTTGTGAGCTTTCTTTTTCTTGTACTCATGTGAGATCTCCTGGGTCTTGGCATCTGTTCCTGGTTGTTTTAATTTCTCATTTTGGTGGAGCTCCTTCACAGACTTCCTGAGAAAGAGTGTATGGGGGATAAATTTTGAGACTTGTATGTCAAAAAGATGCCTTTAGTTTACTGTCACTCGTAGTTAATTTTACTAATTAGATGTCTGGGGGGAAATACTTTTCCTTCAAAATACTAAAGGCATTCTATAGTCTTCTGGCATCTTACTTTTGAGATGCTCTATCCACTTTGATTTCTGATTCTGATATATTACGTGTGTGTGTGTGTGTGTGTGTGTGTGTGTGTGTGTGTGTTCTTTGTTTCTGAGTTGTCTGAAAGCTTTTAGTATTTTCCCTTGATCCACAGTATCTAAAATTTTGTGGTTGTATATATTGGTATGGTTCCCTTCAATTTGGGGTCAAAAGGAGAGACAGAGATAAGTATTTCAGAAAGAAAAGAAGTTACACAGAGTTCAGGGGAGTCAGAATTCAGAAGAACTATCTTGCCAAATAGAAAACAAGTTTTAAAGGACCAAATAAAATAAACAAACCTGTGAAATATTCAAATTATCGGTTTAATTAGTCTGTACGTGGTGGAAAACAGCAACTTTCTCACAAGATTATCGTATGCACAGAGGGCCTGACTTATTTTCAGACATCAGTATAGCAGAAATTAGACATATAATTATTTTTATTAGGAAGCCAGATATGGGAAATATTCAAGAACTAATCAGGACAATCCTATTATTTTAGATTTATCTCAGTGTATAAAATGGTACAGGTTTGTGTTTTTCTGATGGTAGAATGTAAAGTACTTAATCATTGGAAGCAACAACTATTTCTGCTTCAATACTAAAGATTGACGTTCTTCAGTTCTAGCAAATGTTTTTGAATTATATTTTTCTTCCCAATATCGTCCTCATCATCTTTGTAATTCTTTCTGCATCAACCTTCTACTGTTATCTTTTCTGTCCTATTTTCTATCTTTGTCTTTTTGCTGTTCTTTCTGGAAACGTTTCTCAAACGTTTGTCCAGTTCATCTCAACTTTTTATTTAGAATTTTAAATATTTTTATTTAAAAATTTTATTTTAATATAAGAATATTTTCTTGTTTGTTCTCTTTCTCTGCTTTTCATAACATCTGTTTTATTTCCATAGAATTAACATTTTTAAAATCTCTTTCACATTTGAAGGCTTTAATATTTTATGCTCCTTGCAATTTTTCTGTGCTTTTTTTCCTTTTATCTTGGTCTATGCCTTTCATATTTTACACTTGACACACCTGCACTTGCCTACTGACTTTTAGTTTAGTTTGGTTTTGATTTGTTTACTATTAAGAGTAAGGCATACATCCACAACACATTTTAATGTTATACATTTCCATGAGTTGTGACTGAAGGGATAGTCTTCTTTAAATCAAATATATTTAGAACGGGGGTACCATCTTTAATCTAGGAAAAAATGGAAATAATTTCTCCGTACTGTGATTTTTGGAAAGTCATAATGTTTTTTATGCCTTTGGAATTCAGAACACAGTGAATTTAGAATTCAGGCACAGAATGAGGGGTAAAAAGTTGGAGTGATGGTAGGAACGTGCTAGAACGTTTTACACTTTCATTGCTCATCACACATAGCAGTTGAATGAAGCACACTCGTCAGAAGAGCATGTTTGATGACAACGCCAGTTGTTTTTGACAGAGTATTCCTTTTATTCAGACTCATGAAATGACACTATAATTTGACAATGGAAATGTTTTCATCTTTGGGGGAAAAGGTGTTATTCACTTTTTTGTGCTACAGTGAACAGAGGATTTGATTTGGACAGATTTTCAATAAATAAACATCTGGAAGGAAGCCTTGATTGTGTAAAATAAAATTGATCTCTTCCTTTTTTCTTTGTCAACTTACCCAAATTATAGAATCATGTTAAGAGAAAATAAAAAGAGTAAGGCACAGAAAAGTAGGTTACCATCTTAACTGAGTGATTAAACTGAACATCACCAATAATGCAACATCCTGACAGGATACACCTTCTGTGAGACCCGGTGAGAAGTGCAAAGCTTCACTGTGTGACCCAAATCTAACACTGAAGAGCTGGTTAGACACATCTGGATTATGGCAAATTCTACAAGACACTGGCTCAGACTCTTTAAGTATATCAATCATGAGATTAAAAAAATATGAGGTAGACTGGGGCTGTTCTAGAATTAAGAAAACATGACAAATAAATGCAATGCATACTTCTTCATTGATCCTGGAAAAGTATGGGTGGGGAACACGTTCCGGGGTGTGTAACTAATGCTCGCACAGTTTCTTTCACGTGTCTAACGGTCCATTCTAGTTCTACAGGAAGAAAGGCTTGCTTTTTATGGTGCCTCCCCCCCACAACCCACCCCTGCAGCTGACAAACATCATCAGCACTCAGATATTTTGAGCTTTTCCGCCCTCATCCATCTACTTTTCATCTCCATGTCTCATCTACTCTCGTCTCCCTGGTTTTTCCCTATGGGTTTATAATTTTTTTATTCTCATAATTTTATGGGATTTCCAGAAGGAGAAGGGATATATACTTATGTTCAATAAGCCTTATTAAGTGGAAGTCCAAGACTTTTTTAAGGATTTAACTTATTTCCTATATGCCCAACTTTGATCCTTTATCATATACATTAACCATACACATTTTAAGTAATTCTACTTTCTAGTCAAATGCTCAAAGAACTGTCAACTCATTTTAAAAAGATTCCTGTTCATTTAATTGCTTTTAATTAAACTAAGTGGGTACAATAAACTGGAAGAGGGATGAAATGTTTTCTCTAAATTTCAAACAGGCAGAAAGAAAACTTCTGTAGAAATCATGTGTATTTATAGGACAGTGGGTACTGTTTAAAAACTTCGGTACTGGTTAAGTTCAAATGAGCTAAAGTTGAATACCTCGGTTAAAATCCACTTTGGATGCCTTTGTGCATCCACTGTGTATGCCTCTAAGCTTCAATTTTCTCAGCTTTTAAATGGTATTTAATAATTGGGTGTATTTTGTGGTGTTACAATGAGGAAGAATGCATATTAATCACTTAACATAGCTTTAATGTTTACCATTGGTATCATTATTTTTGTTATTATCATTATCATCCCATTATTGAGAAGTATAAGAAAGTAAAGATGGTTCACAAACACAAAAAATAAACAAAACCAAGAAAACTGGAGTGTGCGTTATCATGACAAAATTTAAAGAAGGATGAATCAAAATAATAACAAATATCTTCTAAATCTTGGACCAAATCTGAATCCATTTTTACCTCTCTGACAAAATCTGCTCTGTTTTTAAGTTGGAAGCACAGAGATAGAAATTGGGAATTTCGCGTATTTGAGAAAATGTTAGAAATATGTGTCCACTTGGATAACACTGAGGGTTCATTCTGCAGAGTGGAGCTCTCTTGTATGGTTCATATTTCTTTTTCCTAATAAAGCTTACTATATAATGATAGGGATTTTTTCCCTTGTTTTTCTCTTGGATTTTTAGAGCAATGTCTTAACATTCACCAAAACTGTGGTTTTCAATACTAGCATTTATGTGTGGGGATAGAGTAATCGTGCCTCATCCAAAGCATGTTAGAAAACTCCCTCGGGCTAAGATTTCCAATCATGTTCAAATCTTCTTTTGAAAGAAAGTGATTGCCAAGTAATCATGTGCACTCAGGCAGAGTTTCGCAAAATAGTTGAGGTTTGGTTGAGGAAAAGGGGAAAGAGTCTAGTCCTGCTGGCAACCATAGCGCCCAGAGAAATGGCTCACCTTCAAAACATCCAAAGGACAGAGCTTAAATGAAATAAAGAGGAAAATACTGCTTTTTGCAATTACCTTCTAACTGATAACATGTATAGTCTGTTGGTATTTTTCCATGCAATGCTTTATGTCAAGTATGTAAGATAACAGGACAGACTAAGCAGGTGATAGGCAGGTGCTTATAAATCTGTTGGAGTGCTTTTCCAGTGGAAAGTTCTTTAGTATTCTTCCCATCTAGAAACAAGATGACTTATTTATAGTTTTCACCCCCAAATGAGAGTTCGGTATGATATGATAGATGCTTTATTCCAGCTTGGAGTAGCAAAATAAATGAGTAAATAAATCCGCCTGGGAGAGATTTCATACTGATTTGATAAAGCACACGTCAGTATAGCTATGAGGGTGTCTTCCTCTGTGAGGTTTTTAAAATAGATAATAGGGCCAATCAATGGAGAGGAATCATGGATGTCCTTGACACCATTCATGCCTCATTTGCTGATATAGACCTGGAAGAGTGTATCTATTTACTTGGGGAATTCCATGTTGGAGCCTCCTTACCACAATCTACCCTCTCCCAGTGGAGCTGAAAGCCCATGCACGGGCCACATTAGTTTGTTATCTCTCTTTTTTTTTAATTTTTTAAAATTTCAATAAATTTATTTATTTACTTTTGGCTGCATTGGGTCTTTGTTGCTGCGCGTGGGCTTTCTCTAGTTGTGGCGAGCAGGGGCTACTCTTTGTTGCTGTGCGTGGGCTTCTCATTGTGGTGGTTTCTCTTGTTGCAGAGCATGGGCTCTAGGTGTGCGGGGTCTGGGTGCACAGGCTTCAGCAGTTGTGGCACACGGGCTCAGTAGTTGTGGCTCGTGGGTTCTAGAGCTCAGGCTCAGTAGTTGTGGCGCACGGGCTTAGTTGCTCCACAGCATGTGGGATCTTCCCAGACCAGGGTTTGAACCCATGTCCCCTGCATTGGCAGGCGGATTCTTAACCACTGAGCCACCAGGGAAGTCCAGTTTGTTTTCTCTTGATTCTTGCCTAATTCTCTGGAATACTTCTTTATAGATATGGATGATAAACAATACCATGTGATTAATGTTTTTTTTCTGGTTAGCCTTATATAAAAGAAAAAACAAATAAAAATTGGGTGACGAACACTTGAAAATTGACCAAATAAAATATAAACATTTAAAATTACAACAATTAAAAAGAGCCAGACACCTAAATACATTCAGTGGCAGTCTAATTTTAATGTTACATTCATTTACAAAGGGACAGAATTTATTAATAGGTACTTATGATACAGTTGTCGCTAAGTGACTTTCTTTTAGATCTTTTCAAAGCCTGTTTATTGTTGCTTTATTCAAAGGAATTGATTGATGTACATGAATCAATCTGGCTGACCCGTCGCAATTTGTGTTTGGAGGAATGAGATTTATTGCCAGGGTTAGCGCCGCCTGTGGATTGCCCTGGGCCTTCGGATGGCATTTCTTAAATTAGTCAATCTGGAATTGTATCTGGATTCCTTGACTAAAGGGAAGGAAAACAAAGATCTGCTATTGAAATAGTCATGGAACAAAGGAGTACTGTGGGATGCAGGCTGGGGAGCAGGTAACTAAACACTCGTTTTTAAGTAATGTTACACCAGACTTGAAAGGTACATGGAGGATAAGACAGAGCCTGAGAGTTTGTGAACAATAGTGGCAACTAGATTGGATTGGAGAGAAGAATCTCTACTGAGATTCTTGTCTCTTCTTATTTGCAAGTCCAGTGCGTGACTCTGGGCCTGGCACAGAAAGACGCTTAATACATGTTTTCATGAAAGGTTAAGTGACCGCGTGGCTGAAGAAGGTAAACTAAGAGTATTTAAGGTCAAAGCTTGTTTCTTGTACTTGTTTATATTCGTGTCTCATCTGTACACCAATAATAAAAATACTATCTGTTGTATGTATCAGGAACTGTTCTAAGTATTCTACACACCTAAAAAGTGGTGTGGTTATTCCACACAAGTAACCTAATGAGGTTGGTACTTTTATCACTTTATTTTACAGCTGAGGAATTTGAGGCATAGAGCTTAGTAAGCAGTGGAGGTGACATTCAAACCTAGGGAATCCAACGCCAGAGTCTTAACTACCTCACCACATGCAGAGGGAAGTGGAGGTGTTTTATTATTCTTTAATTTGTATATACCGAATTGTACAGGTGTTGCTTTGTACACGGTAAATAGTCAACACATAATGATGCTAAATAGTTTCTTCTGGTACCTTCCCATTGGAGGGTTGAGGGGCAGACGTGGCCTCACAGGTTTCCCACTCATATTCCTTAGCCCCGAGGATAGGCACTAAATATTAGATCGCAGTTTGAAAGTATTGCTATAGAAAATGAATTGAACAAACAGCGTCCGTACTTTCCTAACTAATATTCTAAATCAGATTAGATTGATATGAACAAATAGCAATACAGCTAAAAGTTGTACTCGGTATGAATAATTATATTGATAAGTTCATAATAGCATCACAACCATAAATGTTCCATGTAGCAGAGCAGAATATAAAACAAAATGAAAAGGTGATAGATAGGAAGGTATGTAGGCAGATAGACAGGTAGATAAATATCTAGCTAGCTAGCTTTACCTACAAGGGAAGGGCAAAATGAATATCTCAGAAAGGAAAATGTAGAGAGCATTAGTCAGGGAAATATTCGTAGAATATTTTAAGTTGAGTTCATGTGTAAATTGGAGGATGTTTTCATTTATAGTGTTGCTGCAATTTTAGATGAGTTAATATTCCTGAATATTTTCGGCACAGAGTAAATGTGCCATATCTTTAATTAATATACTTCCCTCCTTCCATATTTGACCTCACCCCTGATAGATCATTTCTTCTAACATACTATAGCCTACATCATGTATTAAATAATATTTCTACTACTCAGATTTCTGAGAAAATCACACTCATCTAGTCAGTTTCCATATTTTGTTAAGACTTTTAAACATATTTCATGAAATATTTTTTCCTTTCAGGATATATATATATTTCATTTAATATTTTAATTGCAACATTTCAACAATTTTCCTAAATTACATACTTTATTTTTTCCACTGTTTCATATGTCATAATTTTAAATATAATTATATGCTATTTTAAAACATCTGTTTTTTTTTAATGAACCATGTAGTTTTATTTTCTAAGTTTAATTACTACTACTGATACCAGATCATTAATTCTAGGTTAGAATTTCAAATCATTATCAAAGGTACTCACAGCCTATTTCAATTAGGATTTACTTGGTTAGGGAATTATAAGAAAACAAAATTTTTTGTGTGAGTGAATAATGAAGTGAGTTTAAATGTTGTGTGGAATTAATGTGATAATAGCAATGCTGTAGAAATACAGGTGTCATTATTCAAAAACATTTTCATCTTAAATTTTGGAAATAATTCCTTTCTTTATTGAATTCCTGTCTTTTTTTTTAAAGAATGTCAAATATATATATTCTGTAAAATATATGCTTTTTCTCTTAGATCAGTACTGTTAGGAAAAAAAATAATATTTTACTTTTTAAACCTTTTTTAGACAACTGGAATGTATGGGTATTAAACAGGAAGTAAAGGTATTTATTTGCTTGAGAGTGAGAACAGTACTTTATACATTATTCCTTTAATGCATTAATAAATGAGGGAATAAATTTTCTAATTCTTACCTGACAAACATATCACTTTAACTTTTTAAGTTTATAAATTTATTGCAGCCTTTTGATTCATGCAATACGTTATTTTTCACAATTTATAATGGACTTCCAAATAATGACCTTTGATCCTTTATTTGACCTCTATTATTTCGCTTTTCTAGTACAATGAGTGGACGGAGTATTACTTGAAATTCACTGTGAAGTGACTTCATTCTTTCTGAAAATTTTAGACCCCATGGCTTTAATAACATTTTACACTGACTGGATTTTCTCTTGATTGGTATTCACACTTCCACGTGTCATAGTGGAGGCCTTGACTTTTCTGCTGCTTGTCAGTAGATTCTCGTGCAGATTTACATAAATACATTTCCTGGAGGCAAGATTTATAGCAGTTACTCATGACAGCAGTGATCCTTGGGCATTTCAGGTACTGTAGTTACATGTCGTTCCCCAGGATATTGTTGATTGCCTGTCATTCCTACCGCCTAGACGTCACTCAAAGGGTTATTTGTTATTTTAATGTATAAGAATCTGAAACATTAAGGTCAATTAACCCAGCAGGGCCGCAGTATGAGTCAGGTTCAAATGAAAGTTTCTGAGGCAACTTGTGAAAATGGCCATGAAAGATGATAAGGAAAGAACTCGCTACTAATGACTGAACTGTACAGTTAAGATGATTTGTTGTCCTAAGTATCTACACTCCCCATGTTCCCAATTCCTTGAGTAATTGTGAGATTAATATTTTCAAAATATCTGGAAATATACTCTCCTCCCTCGTTAACTTTCAACATCAGTATAAGGAAGCATTACATCAGTCATGCCAGTGTATGAGTAGAAATAATCCACGGTCATAAAAAACATGTCACAAAGGTGAAAGGGAACAAAATTTGAGGGTACTTTGGAATAACTCAGACATTTTCTTTAGCAGAATGCCAAGAATAATTTTAGCTACCAGGATTTTACGTAATTTTTTTACGTACCAGAATCTTATATTGCATTTTTCTCTGAATCTAAAAATGCTTTGTTAAAGAGTTCACAAGTGAGAAGTATCTCTCCTCTCTGGAGTGAGGTGAAGCTGCGTCTAAACATGTTTTGTATTCTCTGAGTCTGTCCCTCAAGAGGATAAGTTAGTTGACTCTATAACAAGTCAACCCTGGTTACTTTGACAAAACATTTATTTGGCTTTCTAAACTTTGGAGCCAGCCAATGTAGAGAGCAGCTGAAAATAAATATTTTTCTTATGAATTTAAAATCTTAGAAAATAGTTCCTCTTAAAAATATTTCCTCTTAAAATATTTGAATCACTATTTAAGTAAAAATATATAGGATTTCTATTTTCTATATTATCACAACCACATGTGTAGATAGAATACCTTGAACTTTAATTTTTTTTTCCTCTGTTAAGTAGAACATGTTTCTACTCGTTCACTGGTTTCTACTCGTTCACTGGTAGTTACTTTTGTGTGACAGAGCACATTTTAATCCTAATTTTATTATTTCTATTTCAGATTCACTTCACTAAGAAGGGAAATATATCTCAACTATACAACTGTGTTTTTTTTAACATCTTTATTGGAGTATTATTGCTTTACAATGTTGTGTTAGTTTCTGCTTTATGACAAAGTGAATCAGCTATATGCATACATATATCCCCATATCTCCTCCCTCTTGCGTCTCCCTCCTACCCTCCCTATCCCACCCCTCTAGGTGGTCACAAAGCACCGAGCTGATCTCCCTGTGCTATGTGGCTGCTTCCCACTAGCTATCTATTTGACATTTGGTAGCGTATATATGTCCATGCTGCAGAGACTACTGTTGTTTAAATAGCATGGGCCGTAACACTCATGTAGTAGTTTGAGAAAACAGAAGTAGGTGGCCAACCACAGCTGTGCAGGAGAGAGTATAAAAATTCCAGTTCTAGTAAGAGAACTCTTTCCTCTATATCTTCCCTGGGCCAGGGATGGTCCCTAAGGCAATCCTCCCTCCCTATGACCACAGTGAACCAATAATGTCCTCATCCTGTACTGTCCAGTTATGCTACAACTCTCTCTCAACTATTCACTGAAACTTCTAGAAGGGAAATGGAAGCAGAGTTTCCTGCATTTGTTGAATAAGTTAAAGAAAAATGATTCTAGTAAAAATTAAGAATGAAGAAGATGTTGGAAGACAATAGAAAAACTGTTACTAGTTTTCCCTGAGTTACCTTTTTCTTCAACAGTAGACATTCTTCTTGCCTGTCACTTCTGCTCTAGTGAATTATATTCAGTTGGGGTAAACAGACAGACATGATAACTGGATGCAAAAGAAGCCTTGGATATTCATCGTATGTAAGTTGTTTTAATTATTACTTGTCTCGATGAGTTGAGAACTAAGGATATAACATAACTATAAAGTGAAATTTAGTGTGAGATCTAACGGGAAAGGAATTTCCAGTTCTGCGAAGCAGCTGGGAATTAACTGTCAGTAGAGGTCCCAATGAGACACACAGAGTGGACATTTGGGATTGTTTCTTTCAAGATCCATCACATAACAAGCTTTGAATAATAACTAAATGATGTGAACATCATATATGGGTAGAACCAGCTTTAACAATTAGCTGTTAATCACATCTCAGAAACCCAAATAGGATATAGTAAAATGGGCTTACGGTATGTAAGGAGTTCCGAGGGCTGAAGACTTTGGAACTTTTAGGCACAGAAATCTGTTACTTTACAGGAGTGGTCTGAAAACTCTTAGATTGATAAGGAAATTCTCTCTTCGCAAAGGATGGCAGGCAGATTTTGAAAAACTGAGAATCCTATTTGACCCAACTGCAAACCAACACCAACCAAAATCCGAGTAATAGTTTCAGTGGCTTAGTATTGTTTGAAGGGTCGTTAGTAACACACCAACCAACCAGAAAGTCTTCTAAAGAAACGTTTGAGAGAACAAGTCAGGAAAAGGGGTATAGATGAAGAACAAACAGCACCATTTAAATTCCACTGCATACCTGGAATGACTTTAAATAGTACCATTTTGTAGTTTCCTGAGTCTATGTAACTGTCCTAATATTTCCTATACATACCACCTGCTATTGGGCTAGCAGCTAGAACTCACTTCGTAAAATAAAAAAAGAGGAGGGTATAATTATTTCTAAGACGGTAGGGTAGGGACTTCCCTGGTGGTCCAGTGGTTAAGACTTTGCCTTCCAATGCAGGGGGTGCAGTTTCGATCCCTGGTTGGGGAGCTAAGATCCCATATACCTTGTGACCAAAAACCCAAAACATCAAACAGAAGCAATATTGTAACAAATTCAATAAAGCCTTTAAAAGTGGTCCACATCAAAAAAATCTTAAAAAAAATTAAGACAGCAGGGCAGGCAGAAGCTAAATCAATGCATTTATTAGTTGATATGGCCAAAGACTAGGCAAGTAACAGAGCTGGTGGCAGAGAAAAATAGAAATAAGTGAACTAAGTAGAATACAGTAGAAAAGAACATATGCAGCTAATGGACTTGACAGGTAGGAAACGCATACGTTCCCTCATTTTTTTCCTGACACAGTATTTTGTGATCAGACATTTACTTGGTACTCATACTGTAATTGGTCACAGTGTAAAGCTGGTATTTAGAAAATATATTTCTCATATTTATAGCCATAATATTAGAAGCATACAATCTAAAAGATGAAAATGTGTTTTATTTTCAACTAAGGGCATGATATATATGTATTACTATTATAAATATTACATCTAGAGATCAGTTTTCCTCAGGAGTTGAAAATCTGCCACATAAAATGTGTTCATATAAAATCATCTTTACATTGGGCGGCTGTAACAGGTATTCTTAATAGAGGAGTATGTGTTTATTTCACATTGCTAATATCTGCAATAAACCTTCAAATTTCTAACTACTTTATTGATGTTGTACTTTGTAGAGCACCATCGACATATGGGCTTTAAACGTGTACTCCAGCTCTTTTCTGTGTATTTGAGCTAAAAGTACAATCTGAATTTTGTATGTGAACTGTTAAATCCACATTTTTCTCAATACCAAAGGGGTCAGAGAGAATCTCTCCCGCTTAGGCATGAGTCCAGGGACCAGATGCTCAATAGGGTCTATCCAGAATCAGGTATAGCCATTGTTCTTTTAATCATTCTAAAATAAGATGTAAAATCACAAGGATAGGTTAACCATACTACAGATAAAATTATTCACTGAAGTAATTATGTACATTAACAGTATAACCGTGACATCTGTATCTATCTACAAAAAGAGGCAAATGGGCAAGTAATTATAACACAGTGTGATAAGTCAGTAAACAATTTAAGCGCACGTACTGTGAGCTTTCAGACTGGTTCTTGTAGGACTTGAAAAAGCTTCTTAAGTACAGCTAGGTTTCTATGTATTAATATTATACATACATAAACATGAAAATGAGGGAAAGACATTTATGATGTAAAATAATTGAACTTGCAGACTGGATGTGAAAATTTTGAAACTTTGGAAAGTTTAACAATGAATGCAAATAAATTTTTTTAAATATAAATCTTCGAACACTTCATGGATTCAAACCCTTGAATTTAAGTAACTTACAATTTATAGTTTATAGTTGTGTAATTTTATTTTCTACTTTTGCTTTATTTAAATTACTGAAGCAATCCTTTATTAATTATCCGCTATACAATATGATTAATAACTTCGTAGCTCATTTTTATATATTTGTGTGTTTTGCAGAAGGCACCTATACTTGAATGAAAATTTTCGAGCTTTTAATGAATTTCAATCAACACCTACACTTGTCATTTTTACTTTTAAATGTATATCATTTTTTGTTAAGGGCATGACTAGAGAGTTTAGTCAACTCACATTAAGATTTTATCCATGGTACTCATAGAATTTTTGAAAAATTAATTATAATCTTTTCAATATTATCAATTATGAAATTCACAAAATAATGTGAGTGATAAGTCAGTAATTACCAGAGGGCATTTACTGTTTTAATCAGATGAACTAATTATATCTTAAACAGAGTTTTAGTCATTTGATTAATGGCTGGCTCCCTTTTATTTTATTACAATTATTTGAGAGTTGTTAATTTATAGGAGTTATATAATATTAGGTTAAAGTTTTGTTTGTAATAAAACTTTGAAACACACTTCTAAATTAAGTAAATTTGCTATTTTAAATTTTGATTCGTTTCTAGTTAATATATTTACTTTTGGGGGAAAAGTTGATCATTGATGAACTGAAATCTATTTTTGAAAATAGATGTTATCTTAAAATGACAAAAATACCCACTGGCAACAAAAAACCTTCACCTAATAAAAGCCCAGACAGTAACAGTTTAAATCGAGTTCCTCTAAGCTCTACTAATATTTGACAGTGTTGAATAACACTGTTGGACAAAAGAAAACCTTACAAAAATTCTTCCCATAGAAGTACAACCGTGGGTAATCATTAAATTAAATACATTTCACCTGTAACCCGCCTTCACTAATCAAGGTTGTTTTAATTGTTGATACAAAAATTTGTCCTCCAAGCAGCACATAGCCGAAACAATAAGATATTTGCCGGAGCTGTTATCCAGAAACTTGGAGTCAGCTGTGCCTCGTTCAAGCTGAGCCTGCTAAGGCTGGATAGGACCACCAACCCTCCATCTGGGCATGCGCGAGTGTCCCCTAGGTGACCTTTTTACGTCAGAGGGCTGAAAACTCCATCCTCAGATCGTACCAAGCTCTCGCGTTTTTGAACAGGCAGAGGTCAGTAGCTTCGTTACACCTGTGCAGAATGATGATTCCCACACCTTTTCTCAATCACCTTTCTCCACGCTCCCCACGCCTCAAACTGCCCTGCTTCTTTACTCTTTATCCCCTCAATACTCCAGCCCCTTGCCTTTGGGAAGGTGGATCTGCGACTTCTTGTCTTCTGGCTTGGCTACCTTGTGAGTAAACCCTCTCTTCGCTGCAAACTTTGGCATCTCAGCGTTTTGGCTTGCTGTGCATCAGGCAAAACGGGTCTGGTTCGGTAACAGGAGTAGAATCAAGACCACCACTTTCTCCGCTGAGACAGTCATAACGTTCCAGAGTTTCTCCTGTACTAAGGACACAATTTCCGACTTAAGAGAACAAAGAACATATCCTCCTGGTTTTAGCAACAGGGAATTAAGGAGATGAAAATGAATACTCTTTGAAGAGGTCTGTTTTTCTCCTGAAGAGTCTCACTTCGTGCGGAGTCCGTGTTTCACAATATTTGTGGATTGAGTTAGATGGAAGGAAACTGGGAAATGAAGCGAAGCCGGGATCAGGTAGGCAGACCCAGGTTATGCAGCTTGACTTTGAACAGCAAATCGGGGCCTGGGATGGAACGACTGAATCTGGCACACGTCCTGCTGGGTTGTCCCTTTTAGCAGATGCGGTATCCCCAGCCACATTCCCAGTGCTGTCTCCCAAGTTCAAGCTCAGTGTCTCCTGTAGATGACTGGAAGAACTTCCTAACTGGTCTCTCCATAGCATTTTTACCTCCTGTAAACCAATTTCATACTTTAGCCAGAGTGATATTTTTAAGAATGTAAATCAATGCTAATTTTTTCCCCCAATAGTTATGCATTGCTTTTAGAATAAAGACCAAAGTCCTGGAAAGCTACGAGGTCCTACAGGGTCTGGCCTCTGCACAAGTCTCCAGCTTCATTCTGCTGCTCTGCTGGTCCTTCTCAGCCATTGGGTTCTCATTCCCATCACCCCAGGCCACGAACGTCTATCAGATCCTCGAATACACTGTGTTTCTTCCTTACTTGGTCATTAGCTGGAGTTTGTGCTGCTTCAACCCTCTCAGCCTAGCTTTCTATTTATCCTCCACATCTCGTTCATACCTCAGCCTTAAAAAAGAAGGAAATCCTATCATATGTGACAACACGGATGAATCTTGAGGACATCATGCTAAGTGAAATAAGCCAGCCGGAGAAAGACAAATACTGCATGAGTCCATTTGTAAGAGGCACTTGGAGTCCTCAAATCCGAGACAGAAACTGGAAAGGTGGTTGCCGGGAACTGGGATCGAGGGGAGATGAGGAGTAACTATTCAATGCCTGTAACGTTTCAGTTCTGCAAGAGGAAATATTTCTAGACCTCTGCTTAAAACATTGTTATAGTCAACAATACTGTACTGTTCACTTTAATTTTTTTTTTTTTTTTTTGCGGTATGCGGGCCTCTCACTGTTGTGGCCTCTCCCGTTGCGGAGCACAGGCTCCGGACGCGCAGGCTCAGCGGCCATGGTTCACAGGCCCCTCCGCTCCGCGGCATGTGGGATTTTCCCGGACCGGGGCACAAACCCGCGTCCCCTGCATCGGCAGGCGGACTCTCAACACCTGCGCCACCAGGGAAGCCGTAAAAATTTTAAGAGAATAAATCTCATGGTGTTTCTTGCCATGATTAAAAAAAGAAGTTCTTAATAAGGATTTCTGGTGATCAAATCTGGCCCCGTGGAGCACAGTCTGGGTACATGATGCACTCTGGCAAATCAGAGACTTCCCTCAAGATTTTTGGAATTGGAAGAAAGAAAGGGTGGAAGACACTGATCTACAGAGGAATGCAGAGTTAAGAGAGAAGGCATGTGGAGGTGATCTGGTGGACATTGCAGTTTTCCCTGAAGCCACCTGCAGTAACGTAAGTCAATAAAAATCCTACTTTGATTTCTAATCCAGTTGACTTAGGTTTCTCTCAGGGGCAAGGATAACAAATAATAAAAACAGCAACACCGCCGCCAACAACTGTATGTTATGAGACCATAAACTCCACAGGGGCTGAGGTCTTGCCTGCTTTGCTCAGCAAAGTCGGTACTCAGTAAAAAGTTGAAAATGAATACATGTTATGAAATTATCAATCCCCTTTAAAATTTTTGGTAGACAGAGCCTATAATTACCATTTTTTAATATGGGATAAATGAAATATATTTTTGAAATATTTCAGGGTACCTGAATTTAAAGAAAAAACACACATATATGTAATATTTCTGTGTAAATTTCTAAAGTTAGGCATGGAGAGAGAAAATGATTAAGAAAACAAACAGGTTACAAATAACACACACTTAAGTTAGTGAATCTTTTGAAATTCTGGAAAATCAGATTTTTATGTGTTTGAGATTCAGAATGGCTTGAATAGGTTTTTGAGAGGAATTTATTTGGTTGTTTGTTTAACCAACCTGTCCCTATTTCCCCTATCCCTAAATCCTCCCTCCCTGGCAACCAGTTTTCCTATTAGTTCAACTTTTTTTTTTTTTAGATTCCTCATATAAGAGATATCACATGGTTTTGTTTTTCTCTGTCTGGTTTATTTCACTTAGCACAATGCCTTCTAGGTCACCCATTTTGCATATGACAGGATTTCCTTCATTTTTAAGGTGGAATAATATTCCATTATGTATATATATCACATTTTCTTTATCCACTCATCTGTCAACAGTTGCTTGGTTTGTTTCCATACCTTGGCTATCGTGAATAATACTGCTGTGAACATGGGAATGCAGATATCTCTTCGAGGTGATTTTGTTTCCTTTGTATACCTAGAAGTGTACCTAGAAGTGGGATTTCTGGATCATATGTTTTTAGTTTTTTGAGAATCCTCCATGCTGTTTTCCATAGTGGCTATACTAGTTTACATCCCCACCTATAGCACAAAAAGGTTTCCTTTTCTCCACATCCTTGCCAGCATTTGTTATCTCTTCTCTTTTTGATAATAGTCATTCTAACAGGTGTGAGGTGATAGCTTTTTGTGGTTTTGTTTTGTGATTTTGTGCATTTTGATTTGCATGTTCTAAAGGTTTGTCCGCCTTCCTTTCTTCCCTTTTCTCTCTCTTTCTTCCTCCCTCCCTCCCTCCCCCCCTCCCTCCCTCCCCCCCTTCCTTCCTTCCTTCCTTCCTTCCTTCCATCCATCCATCTTTCACTCTTTAAATTTCTTGATTCTTCATAAGTGTATTGTGGTTCCCTTGAGATAGGACTCATCAGGCACTGCTTGCCAAATGCCATTTAAAATCAAAATCCCTCAATTCTGTTTATTAACAAGAAGGTTTATTGTAAAGTCCTGTGTGTGTTTTAAAAATATACGTACAGATTTAATGGAAAAAAGAGCAGGTGTTAATCCATTAGACAAATTAATCGTTTAAATAGCATGTGAATTATGTCTCTTCAGAGAATAGTTGAGGCTCTATCTCTGAGGATGACACTCTTAATATATTCCTAACTAGGACAGTTACAAAACTGGGTTTTTATTTTCTTCTTCTCTGGTTCACTAAAACAATAAAAATAAGACAAAAACAAAACAAAAACAAAAACCCAGAGGATAAGAAACTAAGATCTTGAGGTATAGAAGAGCTGAGATCTGGGAAAGACTGAAATTATGGATGTGTACAATTGAAGCACCCAGTCAAGTGTTGCTGGACGAAAGCATCCAGGAGGGCAAGGGTGCGTCAGGGTTGGGTTGAAGCGCAGTGTCACATGGTGTCATAGCAGGTGGTGTGTGTCATCCTCGTGGGGATTTCATGAGTCAAAATGCAGAACTTTTTGTATTAGAGTAAGGTGACCGGAAAGCCAGAGCAACTGCTATGATTGTTCAGGGTGAGCATCCTAAGGTCTGAAGGATGGTGGCATGTATATACATAGGATATGGAGAACTGTAGAGGTTATAGTGGTTTATATTTCCAGGTGAGGATGTTCTAAACATTCTTAAAATCCTGGTGTATGTTCTTCAACTCATCACCTAGGTCACAGGTTTGAAAACATGGCTTATTTTTGTAGATTACTTTCTAACTAAAAACACTGATAGATGATGGGATGGTAGTTTTGATATATTGTAGGCCTCTGTTGGGTGCCAAAGGAGGGCCTTGGGTACCTAGCCACAGAGGACATCAGCAGTGTGAAGAGGATGTAGAAAGGAAAAGTGCTGGACCCGGAATAAAGTTTGTAAGTTTCTAATATTGCCTATGGTTTTCATTATAACAATATCAGGATAAATGAACAATTTGCAGGGGTGGGGTTTAGTAATACTAAAAGAAGTTGATATTAATATCTGATTTCAAGTGATTTGGTGTCTTGTGGAAAAAGTGTCATCAGTTAAATGTGGTGAAATGATAAAAGATGTAGAGATAAGCATAGTGATAAAAATCATGAAATGATTTCATCTCTGGGGTTCTGTTGGTATAGTGTGTTCTCCACATTGAACAATCAGGCATCCGTGTACCAGTTCAAACATAAGTGTGTCAAGACTTGACACATTTAATCCACTCTGTTCTACTATATTGTGGTTTATGTTGTGAGTTATAATTTTGTGAAATTATTTTGAAGTGTTGTGGCTATCAGGCAACTTTGAGGAGACAATTGCGAAAATGAGCTCAGTTGGTACAGCAAGTCCATAAAGACAACCTCCTCCAGGAAGCTTCTGGAATAGTCATGGACGTGGGTACTTCTTTGACCTCATAATCATTTACTACCTGCTCTTCTAGAAGCTGAGAAACATGTGACTTCCTTGAACAAGAGCTCTATTAAACCACTCAGGCACTTTAAAGACGTGAAATACGTTGTGAGTTCTGTAGACTGTCAATAATAGTCATGTATTTTGGAATTTAAGAATAAAGTATATAAATAATCCCAAACTGGAAAACGCTCACCTAGGGTAACATGGGCACTGAACGTTAAATAATATATACAGAAAAGGTCTTGCAAATCTTCTACAAAAGATGAGAAAACATTGGAGTATTAATTTATTCAAGCAAAATTAACCATTAAAATAAGTAGTCCATTTCTCTCTATAGAGACTATCGGCTGACAGAATACATTTATAAAAATAGCACTTCTTCCTCCTCTAGTCAAGGGTTGTTTACTAAAGGAAACTAGTTGCAAAAATTGGTGCACAAAAACCCAGCTTTTCCGTTCTTCAAAAACAATGAGAACTATCACAGCGATCTCTTTAAATTAACTACACACAGTAATTTGAAAATTTGGATATCTCCTTGATGGTGAACAGCCAATAGAGTCAATGGAAGAGAGAGTCCCTGCAACCACATTGGCCTGGATTCAAATCCACACCCAAGTGAACATGCCGCCATTGGCCAGTTTAGTTTCTGAACCCAGCTTCCTCATCCATCAGTAGAGAGGCAAAAACGATTAATATATGGTTATCTCATTTAACCTTTGCAACAATTCTAAAAGCTAGACATTGTGTTAATTTTTTTAACAAATTTTTGTTATATTTTACATTCTGTTTTATCACTTACCATAAGTAAATTACAGGCACACCTCAGACACATTGGCAGGTTTGGTCCCAGACCACCTTGATAAAGCAAATATTTCAATAAAGTGAGTCACACAAATTTTTTGCTTTCCAAGTGCGTGTGAAAGTTATGTTTATACTATATTGTAGTCTGTTAAATGTGCAATGGCATTATGTCTAAAATAAATGTACATGCCTTAATTAGAAAGTATTTTATTGTTCAAAATGATAACCATCCTCTGAGCCTTCAGTGAGTCATAATCTTTTTGCAACAGTAACATCAAAGATCACTGATCACAGATCACCATAATCTAGTAATGATGACAAAGTTTAAAATATACAAAGAGACACAAAGTGAGCAAAAGCTGTTGGAAAAAATGGCGCCGATAGACTTGCTTGACTCAAAGTTGCCACAAACCATCAATTTATAAAAAATGCAGTATCTGTGAGGTACAATAAAATGAGGTATGCCTGTATATTTGGGGAGATAAATAAATTTCATGAAGTAATTTAAAAGGCTATTTGAATTTTGAGCCAATTTTTGATTTTTCTCCATAAAATATATACAGTACTAAAAAATCTGAAAAATTCAGTTGTTTTGAGAAGCAAATGTAATGGTCTTATTATTTATGATTAAAAAACAATTGCTTAAAACAAGTTACTTGAAATCACTTAAAAACAAACTTGAAAACACAACTTTTTTCATAGAATTTTAGTAGCAACTAAATAATTTAGTTTTAAAAATACATTAGACATATTTAGTAGTTGGCAGCGTAATCCATATGTCACAGGATAAACACTTGATTAAATTATCCAAGAAGTAAAGTAGAAAATATCCTACTAATTAAACTTTTCAGACATGTTGTCTTTTAAATACCAGAAATGTCAATGGACATATAAAATACCTATCACAAAAACTGAGTCATGAATAGAACATTCAAGTGTTAGATTTATTAGTTTTCTTGATTTTCTCTCCTTCCCATAAGTAATTAATATTCTGCCTTATTCGAAATTTATCACTGCATCCCCCTCCTAAAAGGCTTTCTGACCTGCCGCTAAGGCATCTCATTCCTAGTTCAAGCCATAAAATCTTCTTTAAGAACCACTGTTAGGCGGTTACCTGGATCTGGGTGAAAGAGCAGAAATAGTAATGGACCAAGACTTGGCACTTAACCTTCCAAGGTCTCAGTAATATCAAAAGAGAGCAAGAGCCTGGATGAGATGACTTTCCACGTCCTTCTAACTGTCTCTCTCTGAAGAGCCTGTGTGTCTCCCAAGGCCTCTGTAATGACTAATACGTGGTCCTGTAAATGAGAAAGTTGGAGCTGGGAAGGGACCTAAGAATCAAAGTAATAATCTGTTTTCAGGAAAAGTGTTCATTCCTACTGCCCTTGCTTTTCTCTTTCACCTGCTCTCTGGACTTTTCCATAGTTCTCTTCATGCTAAATATTCAGGGTGATTTTGATGTCATCGCAAATGCCGTTCTCTAAGGAAGGGGACACCACTGCCAGTGGGCGCAGTCCTTTTAGGTGCCAGTTCTTGTGAATAATCTTTTATTGGGACACAGCCACACCTATTTGCCTACTGTTGCCTCTGGCTGCTTTCATGCTTCAGAGACAGTTGAGTAGTTGTGACAGAGAGTTTACAGACCACAAATCCCCAAATATTTACTGTCTGACTATTTCCAGAAAGAGTTTGCTGACCTCTGTCCTAGAGGATTACATGCAAACCCCATGAATCGCTAAGTGGATGTGATTGGAACTCCAGTGAGCCCTTTCAATTATCTGTCCGATATTAATTTTTGCCAAAATAGTTATAGTAGCTCCAATCATAGTGTGCCCAGATTCACAACTTTTCCCATTAATAAAAGTGATAAATAATCCCATAGAGGGTGGTTCGGTATAAAATTGGCGTTAAGTAGATTGACCTGTCATTTTGTAAAGTTATTTTGAACGCCCCCCAAATTGTTATTTTGAATTTTTTTTGGCGGGGGCGGGGCGGGCATTGCGGACAAAAAAAGTAGCCACCTTCCACCTGGAGCCGTGCGGGTCGGTTCAGGCTGACTAGGGACCCAGGCCCCGCCCCCAGGTTGGGAGTCTTCAAGTCACTGTTGCTTTCACAGCTGCAGGCTCCTTCTTTGTAAATCAGAGAAAACGCTGGTGCACTACCGGCCTGGAAAGATGTTCCAATGCAATAAAGATTAGGTTTGTGCAAGTGCTTTGTTATTTTTCCATCAATTCGGGGCTCAAGACCAGGGGAAGAGTGTCAGGAAGAGATACTCCTTGTTTGATTTAATTCAGTCAAATCAGAACGGGGAATTCAGACAAGGCTTAGACTAGATTTCTTCGGGGCACGTGTGCGACTGCCTTTCCTTGGTGAATAATGCCCACTCCAGCCATGTGTTCCTTCCACCATTTGGGAGATTTAGGTTGCATTCTTCCCTGCACAGTGCTGAAGATGTGTGGTAGAGAACTCTAGAGTTACTGTGGTAGTTTCTTTTAGCTGCATATTAAAGCAGAGGTGCCTTATCTGTGAGGCGGAGCTCTAAGTCCCTGTGATGTCTTGCTTTGAATTCATTAGTTATAGCCAGCTGACAGAAGTAGAATGTGCTAGTTCATAAAGCCGATGAATTTTCTGTAGCTCCTCAGATATTACTGTGAAATCTTAAAGCTGAAGATGAAGGATTTCAGTTTAGTCAGAGGAAACGTAAAGTCCTGGGATGAATGCCTTACTGTCATCTATGCTCATGGAAATAGGTACATTTTCTATCTCTAGTCAGAGAGACTAGCTCTTAGATCCTGACCCATGGGAAAAGGAGACATCTCAGCTTAGATCGACCACAAAACACAGCTGGTTGTTGACTAATCAGGTTATTACCGTTGCACGGGCTGGGTTGTAGAGCAAAAGCAAAAACAAACAAAAAAAAGCAATTTTCACTGAAGTAATGAAAAAAGCAGCAAAATATAGCCATATGATGGTAAAGGAATGGGTCTTTTCTAGTGCATAGAATGAAAAATGCCCTCAGATGGGTTATTACTCGTTCTTAACTAATGCATGAGAAAGACGCAGGTATGAAAATAATCAAAAGTTACTATGCGGTGTTATGAAAAGAGAGGGTCTGACCTCATGTGGGGGCAGTTGTTGAATGCTGTTTGGAATCACCATACCCCCTTCATCAGGTTGTGTTTTCTACTTGGAATTTGGTGTGGAGTTATTCTCGTGCATTTCTCAAACTCCTGAAAGAAATAAGGAGAGAAATTTCAGTCATTCTAAGCAAAATAAAATAGGAAGCTGAGTAAAGACTCATTACACATTGTTGGAAGCAGGTTCTTTTCTATTTGTAGGGAAAGAACACTAAACAAAGCTCTAGATAGCTGTGAAGGCTGAAAATATCTTCAGTCTTTGTAAGAATTTCACAGCCTCTTCTTTGGGTGAACTCATCTCTTCACATTTTAACATTTTTGGTTATTCTTCTCTTACCCTTTCTGCACAGCCATTGCATAAGAGATTTAAGTTACTCAGAGGAATTACACTCAGATTTTTCCCTTAGGGAAAACTTTTGACATAAGCCCTGTAAAAGGAAAACGTTTACTGATCCTCCTTTCCTTGTTTTTGGAGATTATAAGACCATTTATTTTTGTGAAGCTGTGTCGGCCCCTGTCAGCCTCAGTGAAGCATTAATGGCCTCAAAGACCAGATATCCTGCTGCCTCTAGAGTTTGTCAAGTTGTTTGGATACACAAAACTCACAAAGCTTAGTTGTTGTTTTTGGACAAAACCCAGGCACATCAACTATATTAACTGCCAAGCTTGCCAGCCTTTATGTTTCTGTAAACGTAATGTCTGCAGCACAAGGGCCAACCGTATACGTATCTAGGTGTACACACATATATGTACAATAATATAAATTCTTAGGGGTTATCAACTAGGTGTGAAGCAGTGTTCTAAGTTTAAGAATCTGATCACAGAACTGTTTTGTCTAGCCCACATAATATTGTTAGAAATAGTTGTAGGTCTGCTTCTAAACTCTGATAAACTCTTCGTGAGTATCTCTTACCAAATGCAAGTTCCTGTGCCCGACACATAGTGGGGCCAAACAATACCCAAACGTTGGCGTTTGGAGCGGAGAAAGGTTTATTGAAGGGAGAACGTGTGGTTCATGCCCCCCTGCCCCCCATTCCTGAAGTCCCCGAAGAGTTTTGGCAAAACATTTTTTGTTTTTTGCGGTACGCGGGCCTCTCACTGCTGTGGCCTCTCCCGTTGCGGAGCACAGGCTCCGGACGCGCAGGCTCAGCGGCCACGGCTCACGGGCCCAGACGCTCCACGGCACGTGGGATCTTCCCGGACGGGGGCACGAACCCGTGTCCCCTGCATCGGCAGGCGGACTCTCAACCACTCCACCACCAGGGAAGCCCAGCAAAACATTTTTAAAGGCAAGTTGAGGAAGGGGCGTGGTTGGTTGTTGCAGACTGCTTGGCGTGGGAATCCTTTGTTCTTGCCGCTGTCCCCGTAGGCCAGGGCACAAAGTTCCGGTAAACCTTCAACAAGACAAATGTTATTCTCTGTTCTGCAACTTTTCATCTCTCCATATGAATGGAAAAGTGTTATACTCTTAAAGGTCAGAGCTTTGAGAACGGGTTGTCCTGTATATTTCAGGCTATAGGCAATATTCTTAAAGCAAACTACAAAAGTTAAAGAAACAGAGCAAATACAAAGTCAGATTGTTCTTCTCTATTACGTATCCAGAGACTGTGACTCCTCTTGAGAAGTCTGAGGCTCTGGCAGGTCTGGACCTGCATTCCCCCACACCATTACCTGGAAGGTGACCATCCAGGCATCTGCCCGTTCTCTTACCCCTGAGCTTCACTCACTGATGTCTAGTCCTTGCCCTGTTGACATTGGAGCTACCACCCCCCTAGATCAATAAGGAGTGGCTGGAGGGGTGTTGGAAAGAGTGGGATGGGGGAGAGTTTTGAGGGTTTTAGGCCAAAGGGCTGGCCTTGGAAATAGGTGGGCTCTGGGATGCAGCCACAAGAAGAATGGGGAGAGCACTCTTCAGCACCTGGGGACAGGACAGCAGGCTGCGGGTGTGGGAGAGGCTTGTAGGAGAGAGAGATGCTTTTAAAAGCCTTCATCCTGAGGAATGTCTGGGATATGTGGAAGAAAATATCCTTTCCTGCTTTTCTAGAACAGAATAATAGAGGTTTTCCATCCCACTTTTTTACATAAGTAAAATTTGAAATAAAAGAAAATAAATATCGTTTCTTTTGAAGGAGCAGAGTGGAAGAAAAGGAGGATTATACGGAAACAGTGGAGAGTACTCTGTAATGACTACTACTTGCCAAAGTAACGTAGGAGTCCCTTGGCAGCAAAGGGTAGAATGCGGTCTGGTTAGATTGCAAATGCTGTGTGCCCAGCCAAGCATGTTAGTTTGTAACAGGGCTTCAAGTGAAAAAAATCGCAGTTGACAGCTTCAGTTCATAAGGAACAAAGCACCAGGATCCACGAAGAAATTAACCGCCCGGGTGAGCACTCAGCTTCAGAACAAAATGAGTGCTTCACTGAAGGAAGAGTGGTAGATTTTCAAATGAATTCTTATTTGTGTTCCTCTGGTATTTCCAACTTTGGATGTACTCATTTCCAGTATGTTGTTTTCTTACAATAATAGGAATCAATTTAAGCACATTGCATTTTTGCTTCAAAATAATTGGATAGGTACACTTTAAGTAAAATTTCTTTATTTGCACTTACAAAAATATGACAGCTAATAAAATGAAACTCTGATGGTTTTTATTGCCAAAAGAGAAATTAAATGTAATGTTTAATGAACTCTTTGAAAACTGTAGCTGTTACCTTAATGCAACTCATTCTGACTTCCATTAAATGTATCTGCTGTATTTAACCCACTGGGTTTAATGTCCCTGTAATTGAGACACTTCCCCTTTAAAATTGTAGGAACATCTCTTACATTTTATTTTCCTTATAAGTTTAGAAAACCATGTAAAAATATTTTTGCCACTAAAGACTTCACTTATTTCTCATTTTAGTACTCTTTCTTCATATTTTAGTAAAAAAGAAAAGTGGCAAATGATATTTATATATCTAGAATTTAGGAAAATTCTCTGAAACTATGGAACTAAATTGTTCTCGTTTGTTAAGAAGTCAATATAGGGGCTTCCCTGGTGGCGCAGTGGTTGAGAGTCCGCCTGCCGATGCAGGGGACGTGGGTTCATGTCCCGGTCCGGGAAGATCCCACATGCCGCGGAGCGGCTGGGCCCGTGAGCCATGGCCGCTGACCCTGCGCGTCTGGAGGCTGTGCTCCGCAACGGGAGAGGCCACAACAGTGAGAGGCCCGCGTACCGCAAAAAAAAAAAAAAAAAAAAAAAAGTCAATATAAATTGTATTCCAGGTGACAATAATGACTATCCATTCACCTCAATAAATAATTTCACAATTTGAAGTTTCTTCTTATCAAATTCTATTTTAGAGAATAGATTTTTTGTGTGTGATATTCTATAAAATTAAAGGACTTCTATTCAAAGTCATGTCAAAAAATATTTTAGTTACAAAGTAACACTGAAAGAATATCCATTGTATTATTTATATTTATTACTGTTTGAAAAGTTGATAATTTCATATCTTCTCATATATAAGATTTCAACTGCCATTTATTTTATGTAAATGAAATTACATCTAAAATGATAATTTAGATAAATCTATATTATTGCATTTTGAACACCATAATTTACAATATACAGTATACATATTATATACATACACTTTATTTCTAAATTAATTGTAGGGATTTCTATGTAGCTTATTATCTGAAACAAAACAAAACAGAACAAAACAAAAAAACAACTCCTCTGTAGCCATTCAACTTATAACCATACAATTAGTATAAGGGGATAAGACTTTGTGAAACTTTGTGTTTACTCTCTTATGGCTAGTTGTGTCTCTGTTTATCAGAGTTCCTTTTATTCAGAAATGACTATCTTTCTACTGTATTTCAAATGCCACCTACTTTAAGTTCTGATCATATTTGATCCACCACTTATAGTTTTGAAATGAAGATAAGGATGAATCAATTGTTTTCATCTCTTTAAAATACATAGCATCCCCTGGTAACCATAAGATTGTTTTCTACATCTGTGACTCTATTTCTGTTTTGTAAATAAGTTCATTTGTACCATTTTTTTGAGATTCCACATACAAGCGATAACATACGATATTTGCCTTTGGGGGAGAGGGATAAACTGGGAGATTGGGATTGACATATACACACTACTGTATATAAAACGGATAACTAATAAGGACCCACTGTATAGCAAAGGGAACTCAATACTCTGTAATGGCCTATATGGGAGAAGAATCTAAAGAAGAATGGATATATGTGTATGTATAACTGATTCATTTGCTGTATGGCAGAAACTAACACAACACTGTAAATCAACTATACTCCAATAAAAATTTTTAAAAATACGTAGCATCTATGGACTAAAAACTGATACACTAAGTTGCAACTCAGAATCCCGCAAGCAAGAAGATTCTTTCCTAAATATTATGTGACATTCTATCCCCTGATTTTAGAAAAACTAAGTGAGGATAAGTTGGATTCTATCCAAAAATACTATGCATTGGACTCATTCTCACATGTATACAATAGGTTGACAATTGATGAGAATTAGCGGACAGCAGAAGAGAATTCTTAACTATATCTGCTTATATTTAACCACCCTAAGGCACTTTAAATCTTGCCCATCCTTTATTCTAGTAAAACTGTCACGGAACCAAAAGATATATCTGTGTAAAGAACTCTATGTCAAAAAGTAAAGCTACTTGGAGAAGCTTATGGGACCTTATGTCAGTTTTCTACTTGAATTATAGTTATTTCACTAGTTATCCTTTTCACATCCATTGTGACTAAAACGTAAGATGTAGCAGCAATCATTCTGCAATGCCGTTTGTAAACTAAATTTATGTTACAGATTTGCATGCTAAGTGCCTCTCTGCTAAGAGGAGCTCTCAGAAACAGCAAGTTTATGCTACCCTTTGTGCTTAAGGCAGAATTCTAAAGCAGACCCAGGTTAAACATGAAGACAACGTTACACCTTTGTCTGAAGTCAAATATGTATTCTTTACCATTGGAGTTATCTGAGTTCTCTTTCTGTTTGTTTGTTTGGAAGCTATTAGCAGCATAAGCTAAGATCATTTTTTCATACATCTTTATTGGAGTATAATTGCTTCACAATGCTATGTTAGTTTCTGTTGTACAACAAAGAGAATCAGCCATATGAATACATATATCCCCTCCCTCTTGAGTCTCCCTCCCACCCTCCCTATCCCACGCCTCTAGGTCTTCACAAAGCACCGAGATCTCCCTATACTATGCTGCTGCTTCCCACTAGCAATCTATTTTACATTTGGTAGTGTATATATGTCCATGCCACTCTCTCACTTCATCCCAGCTTACCCTGCCCCCTCCCCATGTCCTCAAGTCAGTTCTCTACGTCTGCGTTTTTACTCCTGCCCTGCCACTAGGTTCATAAGTACCATTTTTTTTTAGATTCCATATGTATGTGTTAGCAAACGGTATTTGTTTTTCTCTTTCTGACTTACTTCACTCTGTATGACAGACTCTAGGTCCATCCACCTCACTACAAATAACTCAATTTTGTCTCTTTTTATGGCTGAGTAATATTCCCTTGTATATATGTGCCACATCGTCTTTATCCATTCGTCTGTCGATGGGCATTTAGGTTGCTTCCATGTCCTGGCTATTGTAAATAGTGCTGCAGTGAACAATTTGGTACATGCGTCATTTTGAATTTTAGTTTTCTCAGGGTATATGCCCAGTAGTGGGATTGCTGGGTCATATGGTAGTTATATTTGTAGTTTATTAAGGAACCTCCATACTGTTCTCCATAGTGGCTGTATCAATTTACATTCCCACCAACATGGCAGGAGGGTTCCCTTTTCACCACACCCTCTCCAGCATTTATTGTTTCTAGATTCTTTGATGATGGCCATTCTGACTGCTGTGAGCTGATACCTCAGTGTAGCTTTGATTTGCATTTCTCGAATGATTAGTGATGTTGAGCATCCTTTCATGTGCCTCTTGCCCATCTGCATGTCTTCTTTGGAGAAATGTCTATTTAGGTCTTCTGCCCATTTTTTAATTGGGTTGTTTGTTTTATTGATATTGAGCTCCATGAGCTGTTTGTATATTTTGGAGGTTAATCTTTTGTCAGTTGCTTCATTTGCAATTATTATCTCCCATTCTGAGGGTTGTCTTTTCATCTTGTTTATGGTTTGTTTTACTGTGCAAAAGCTTTTAAGTTTCATTAGGTCCCATTTGTTTATTTTTGTTTTTATTTTCATTAAAAGATCTCACTGTGGTTTATGTCAAAGAGTGTTTTTCCTATGCTTTCCTTTAAGAGTTTTATGGTATCCGGTCTTACATTCAGGTCTTTATTCCTTCTGGAGTTTATTTGTGTGTATGGTGTTAGGGAGTGTTCTAATTTCATTCTTTTACATGTAGCTGTGCAGTTTTCCCAGCGTCACTTATTGAAGAGGCTGTGTTTTCTCCATTGTATGTTCTTGCCTCCTTTATCAAAGATAAGGTGACCATAAGGCATGAGTTTATCTCTGGGCTTTCTGTCCTGTTCCATTGATCTATTTTTCTGTTTTTGTGCCAGTATCATACTGTCTTGATTTCTATAGATTTGTAGTATAGTTTGGAGTCAGGGAGCCTGATTCCTCCAGCTCCGTTTTTCTTTCTCAAGATTGCTTTGGCTATTCGGGGTCTTTTGTGTTTCCATACAAATTGTAAAATTTTTTGTCCTAATTGTGTGAAGAATGCCATCGGTAGTTTGATAGAGATTGCATTGAATCTATAGATTGCTTTGGGTAGTATAGTCATTTTCACAATATTGATTCTTCCAATCCAAGAACAGGTTATATTTCTCCATCTGTTTATGTCATCTTTGCTTTCTTTCATCAGTGTTTTATAGTTTTCTGAGTACAGGTCTTTCGCCTCCTTAGGTAGGTTTATTCCTAGGTATTTTATTCTTTTTGTTGTGATGGTAAATGGGATTGTTTCCTTAATTTCTCTTTCTGACTTTTCGTTGTTAGTGTATAGGAATGCCAGAGATTTCTGTGCATTAACTTTGTATCCTGCAACCTTACCAACCTTGATTAGTTCTAGCAGTTTTCTAGTGGCATCTTTAGGATTTTCTACATATAGTATCATGTCATCTGCAAACTCTGACAGTTTTACTTTTTCTTTTCCAATTTGTATTCCTTTTATTTACTTTTCTTCTTTGGTTGCCATAGCTAGGACTTCCAAAACTATGTTGAATAAGAGTAGCAAGAGTGGACATCCGTGTCTTGTTCCTGATCTTAGTGGAAATGCTTTCAGTTTTTCACCGTTGAGTATGATGTTTGCTGTGGGTTTGTCATATACGGCCTTTATTATGTTGAGGTAGGTTCCCTCTATGCCTATTTTCTGGGGAGTTTTTATCATAAATGGTTGTTGAATTTTGTCAAAAGCTTTTTCTGCATCTACTGAGATGATCATATGTTTTTTTAAATTAATTAATTTATTTTTTAACAACTTTATTGGAGTATAATTGCTTTACAATGTTGCATTAGTTTCTGCTGTATAACAAGGTGAATCAGCTATATGCATACATATATCCTCATATCCCCTACCTCTTGAGCCTCCCTCTTACCCTCCCAATCCCACCCCTCTAGGTGGTCACAAAGCACCGAGCTGATCTCCCTGTGCTATGTGGCTGCTTCCCACTAGCTATCTATTTTACATGTGGTAATGTATATATGTCATACGGTTTTTATTCCTTAATTTGTTAATATGGTGGATCACATTGATTTTTTAATATGTTTTTGGATTCTGTTTGCTAGTACTTTGTTCAGGATCTTTGCATCTATGTTCATCAGTGATATCGGTCTATCATTTTCTTTTTTCGTGATATCTTTTTCTGGTTTTGGTATCAGGGTGATGGTGGCTTCATGGAATGAATTTGGGAGTGTTCCTCCCTCTGCAGTGTTTTGCAAGAGTTTGAGAAAGATTGGTGTTAGCTCTTTTCTAAATGTTTGATAGAATTTGCCCGTGAAGCCATCTAGTCCTGGACTTTTGTTTGTTGGAAGATTTTAAATTACAGTTTCAATTTCATTACTTGTGATAGGTCTGTTTATATTTTCTAATTCTTCCTGGTTCAGTCTTGGAAAATTGTACCTTTCCAGGAATTTGTCCATTTCTTCATGGTTGTCCATTTTATTGGCATATAGTTGTTTGTAGTAGGCTCTTATAATCCTCTGTATTTCTGTGGTGTCAGTTGTGATTTCTCCTTTTTCATTTCTATATTATTGATTTGCATCCTCTCTTTTTCTTGATAAGTCTGGCTAAGGGTTTATCAATTTTGTTTATCTTCTCAAAGAACCAAGTTTTAGTTTTATTGATCTTTGTTATTGTTTTCTTTGTTTCTATTTCATTAATTTCTGCTCTGATTTTATGATATCTTTCCTTCTTTGTTCTTCTTTCTCTAATTGCTTTAGGTGTGGGATTAGATTGTTTATTTGAGATTTTTTCTTGTTTCTTGAGGTGAGATTGAATTGCTATAAACATCCCCCTTAGAACTGCTTTTGCTGCATCCCATAGGTTTTGGGTCATCATGTTTTCATTGTCATTTGTTTCTATGTATTTTTTTTATTTCTTCTTTGATTTCTTCAGTGATCTCTTGGTTATTTAGTAGCACACCGTTTAGACTCCATGTATTTGTGTTTTTTTCAGATTTTTTCCTGTAACTGATTTCCAGTCTCATAGCATTGTGGTCAGAAAAGATGATTGATATGATTTGAATTTTCTTAAATTTTCCAAGGCTTGATTTGTGACCCAAGATATGATCTGTCTTGGAGAATGTTCCATGAACACTTGAGAAGAAAGTGTAATCTGCTATTTTTGGATGGAATGTATTGTAAATATCAGTTAAGTCCATCTTGTTTAATGTATCCTTTAAAGCTTGTGTTTCCTTATTTATTTTCATTTTGGTTGATCTGTCCATTGGTGAAAGTGGGACGTTAAAGTCTCCTACTATTGTTGTGTTACTGTTGATTTCCCCTTTTATGGCTGTTAGCATTTGCCTTATGTATTGAGGTGCTTCTGTGTTTGGTGCATAAATATTTACAATTGTTATATCTTCTTCTTGGATTGATCCCTTGATCATTATGTAGTGTCCTTCTTTGTCTCTTGTAATTGTCTTTATTTTAAAGTCTATTTTGTCTGATATGAGAATTGCTACTCCAGTTTTCTTTTGATTTCCATTTGCATGGAATGTCTTTTTCCATCCCCTCACTTTCAGTTTGTCTGTTTCCCTAGGTCTGAAGTGCATCTCTTATAGACAGCGTATATACGGGGCTTGTTTTTGTATCCATTCAGCCAGTCTGTGTCTTTTGGTTGGGGGATTTAATCCATTTACATTCAAGGTTATTTTTGATATGTATGTTCCTATTACCATTTTCTTAATTGTTTTGGGTTTATTTTTGCGGGTCTTTTTCTCCTCTTGTGTTTCCTGCCTGGCGAAGTTACTTTAGCATTTGTTGTAAAGCTGGTTTGGTGGTGCTGAATTCTCTTAGCTTTTGCTTATCTGAAAAGCTTTTGTTTTCTCCATGGAATCTGAATGAGATCCTTGCTGGGTAGAGTAATCTTGGTTGTAGGTTTTTCTCTTTCATCACTTTAAGTATATCCTGCCACTCCCTTCTGGCCTGCAGAGTTTCTGCTGAAAAATCAGCTGATAACCTTATGAGGATTCCTTTGTGTGTTATTTTTTGCCTCTCCCTTTCTGCTTTTAATATTTTTTCTTTGAATTTAACTTTTGTTAGTTTGATTAATATGTGTCTTGGTGTGTTTCTCCTAGGGTTTATCCTATATGGGACTCTCTGCATTTCCTGGACTTGGGTGACTATTTCCTTTCCCATGTTAAGGAAGTTTTCCACTATAATCTCTTCAAATATTTTCTTAGACCCATTCTTTTTCTCTTCTTCTGGGACCCCTATATTTCAAATGTTGGTGCATTTAGTATTGTCCCAGAGGTCTCTGAGATTGTCTTCAATTCTTTTCATTCATTTTTCTTTATTCTGCTTGTCGGCAGTTATTTCCACCACTCTGTTTTCCAGCTCACTTATTCGTTCTTCTGCCTCAGTTATTGTGTTACTGATTCCTTCTGGTGTGTTTTTCATTTCAGTTATTGTGTTGTTCATCTCTGTTTCTTTGTTCTTTAGTTCCTCTAGATCTTTGTTAAGCATTTCTTGTATTTTCTCAATATGTGCCTTCATTCTATTTCCAAGATTCTGGATCATCTTTACTATCATTACTCTGAATTCTTTTTCAGGTAGATTGCCTATTTCCTCTTCATTTATTTGGTCTTGTAGGTCTTTACTGTACTCCTTCATCTGTGACATACTTTTTTGCCCTCTCATTTTTTAATTTTTTTGATGGGTGGGATTGTGTTCCTGTCTTACTGGTTGTTTGACCTGAGGCTTCCCGCACTGGAGTTTGTAGGCTGTTGGGTCTTGTTGCCGAGATGAGGACTTCTGGGAGACGTCACTCTGATGGATATTCCCTGGGGTCTGAAGTTCTCTGTTAGTCCAGTGGTTCGGACTTGAAGCTCCCACTGCAGGAGTTTCGGCCTGACCCCCAGCTTGTCTCATGAACCAAGATCCCGCAAGCTGCGCAGGGTGGCAAAAAAAAAAAAAAGAAAAGAAAAAGAAAAAAGGAGCAGAACAGTAACAGAGTAAAAAATAAAATTAGACCAGGAAACGAACAAATATGTTAGAAAGAATATAAAAATAAAAATATACATGAAACAACAAGCGGAAGGTGAAACAGAACCACAAGAATAAAACAGAGGAGGAAAAAAAAAAGAAGGGTGAAAAGGCCCTGGCTGTGGGGGGCAGGGCTTAGGCAGGGACAGGGTTTAGGTGGTGGGCGGGGCCTATGCTTAGGATCCATAGGGCTGGAAAAGGCCCTGGGGGCCAGCGCTGTGGTAGAGGGTGGGGCTTATTCTCAACAGAAGGGGCCCAACAGTGCCGTGCCTCTGGTCTTGGAGGGCGTGGGGCCTGGCCTGGGAGTCCAGCCGGCTTCGTGGCCAGAGTGGGCAGGGCAAACAACCTCAGCTCTTCTCCCCCTCCTCTGGTCCTGGAGGGCCCCTCCTACCTGCCACTTCTGTTCTTCCCTGGCCTCCCTCCTACAACCACATGACCAGTGTGGCCCAGAGGGGGCCTCTGAGGGTGTAGAACCTGGCCCAATAGCCGGGCAGGCTTTCTGGGATGATTGTGCAGGGAAATTCTAGGTATGCTCCCCCCACGATCTGAGCCCGCAAGGGTCCCTCCAGGTGTAGGAACCCCACCCCCGTCCCAGCCACCCCTCAGGGGCAGCTGTCCTGTCCGGCCTCCACTTCTCCTCCCTTAGTCTTCCCATGTTCTACCAGGTCGTTTGGGGGTTCCTCCCATCTTCTTGGACACCAAGGTCCGCCACCAGCATCTGGCAGGTACCCTAGCTGTGGAGAGACGCAAACTCCGTGTCTTCCCACACCGCCATCTTGACTCCCTTCCTAAGTATTTCTCCTAAGATCATTTTTAAGTATCTTTCTATTACTACACAGTTTTAAAATTTTGTGTATTTTGGCATTGTCATGAAAAATGTATATATTTAAAATTCATTACTAGTTAAAATGATAAGATCTGAAGTTTACAAGGAGTTTGAAGAGGCAGTTTAGTATATAAATTTATACATACTTATGTATACTGTGTGGTTATTTATTAGATACGAAGCTATTCTGGTTAGATACATCATAGGCATCTTTGCTAGAAGTCCTCATTCATTCATTCAACACAGATATGTTGAGTGTACTAGGTGGCAGGTACCACCCTAGGCTGTCGGGGCAGAGGTAAGAGAGATGTGCTGGCTACTGTTCTTGAAGGCATACCTTCCAGTGGGGAGAGAAAAGGCACAAACAAGAAAGAGATCTGTGGACCAGTGAAGTCATGGAAACAAATGGACAAATGGATGCAGATTAAACTCCTCTTTCCCACCCCTTTTCTCCTCTTTTGACTTCTCAGACTTTCTTCCTCCTCTGGGAAAGGGAATTAGAATGTGTGACTTGCCTCTTTTACAGAGCAATACAGTTAAAATTACCATTTTCAGCTAGAGCCCAAAGCTCTGAGCTCTGTGTGCAGGTGGGTGATCGCAGGAGCTCCTTTCTGTGGCAGCTCTGTTTCACTCTGCTGGAGACTATTAAGTTGCAAGACACATCCCAGCACTGACTCAGACCCTTTAAAGAATCCTAGTGGGGGTCTCTAAAAGATTTTTTAAGCTATGAAATTAAATCATAAATGGGTTTTAAATAGAAAGGGGAGAAAAATAAAAGATTAAATCCCTTTACACTTCTTTTACAACCGAAGTTTTCCTTCCCAGAGGTAATTACTACTAACTGTTGGGTTTGCATTTTTCTAAATATATTCTAAATAGTTGTATAAACAACTTCCTGGGCTTCTTTTTTGCAGAAATTGTATTAGAAAATATAGTAATCTGCCACTATATTTTGCTTACTTTTAAAAAAATAGGTAAATAATTCATACATATGTGTATATATAAAGATATATATCACATAATAATATAATAAATATATTACATATATATTTATTATGAAGTACACGAATATTCTGAAATATACAGTGAAAAAATCCTTCTTCAATAACTTTCTTCCCCTTAGCTGCAACTCCAAGGAAACCAATGTTACATGAAATAATATAATATACTGTCTTCCATAAGATTTTGTTATGGTTGAATTGTTAAGATGCTGTCAATTGTTACCAAGAAAACTGTTGAATGAAGTCAGTGGGTAAGACCCTGTTATACACAGTATACAGATAGATAAGGTCCGTGAAAATTCTTTATGAAAAAAGAGTTTTTCATTGACAGAACTGTTTTCCTCTGGGCCACCCACTAGGAATGGTATGGGAAAGAGGAAGCAGAGGTTTGTCAAATAACTTTTTCTTAGCCTCCTGTAGCACAAAGGAATTTCAAGAAATACTTGTAGCTGCAAGGAAGAGGAAAAATGAGGCAGTTGTCAGTACTTTTTCCTTTGTCCTGATTTTAACTTCCTTTTTATTTCCTGTTGATTGTATTAGTCTTCATGTAGATTATTGCCAAGCTGAGTCAATGATGTTCGATATAAGAGTACTTTAAATGAATTGTAAATATCTGTTCTATTACATATGACTTTAGGGCTTTACAAACTCTGGAAATTGTTGATGTAACAGTATAAGAAGTCACTTAGAAATCTCACATCAGTCAATTTCATTTTATCATTTGGGATTTCCCAGCTTCTGAAGATCTTGAAGCTTAGAGGGCCTACTGGTGCTATTCATACACAGAAATGCCCCTGTGTTAGGGTTCTCCAGAGAAACACAGCCAATAGGAAGTGTGTGTGTGTGTGTGTGTATATGTATATATGTATGTATATATGTGTGTGTATATGTATATATATATATATATAGAGAGAGAGAGAGAGAGAGAGAGAGAGAGAGAGAGAGAGAGAGAGGGAGGGAGAGGGAGAGGGAGAGGGAGAGAGAGCATGTGTGGGCCCACCCACATTGTAGGGGGTGATTTGTTTTACTCAAAATCTACTGATTTAAATGTTAATTTCATCTAAAAAATACCTTCACAGAAACATCTGAATATTATTTGACCAAATATCTGGGTAGTTAACCATCACAGCTTCTTTGTATAGGGAGTGTTGATTCTTGTAACTTCATTTTATCAGTTCCAAAAATGAGGCAGCGTAACTTTTAAGACATTTTTATATGTGACTATTTAAGTCAGTATACAGAGTTAGCCAAACTGCAGAATTTGAGGGAACCGTCCCTACGAAACTGCCCTGATTTCCGACATCAACTGCAAGTGTCGAAGAGGGATTCCCAAAAACCACCCACAGTTTCAGTAATTCACTAGAAGGACTCAGATAACTCGCAGAAAGTTTATTATACTCATGATTGCGGTATATTATAGGGAAAGGATGTATGATAAAATCAGCCAAGGGAAGGGACACATAGGGCAGAAATGGATCACCCTCTCCCCCCTGAGTCATGCATGGTGTGACTCTTCCTGGTTATGGTGTGTGACAGTACACCGAGTATTGCCAACCGTGGATGGTCATCTGAGCTGGGTGTCCTGAGTGTTTACTGGGGCTTCGTTACGTAGGCAAGATTGATAGAATGATTGCCCGCATGGTTGAATTCAGTCTCCAGGTCAACTGATCCCTCATGACCCAAAGCCCCCAACCTACATCACATGGTTGGTCTTTCTGACTTGGGCAGCCCTCACCCTAAGACTATTGGGTAAGGCTAATCCTCACTCTAAACAAAGAAAATCCTGTCGGGTGTGACACAGGTTACCTCCCAAGGGCAAAGGCCAAACCTCTTTAGACAAGGCCAATTTTTAAAATGCAGAGTTAAATAATGAGATCCATTACTCCTTGGTGATAAGAAGCACCAGTGGAAAAGTTTTAAGGCCAGAGGACAATAAGTAAACCCAAAAAGTTGCTAATTGAAAAGTTACCAAGCTAGGCATTTAATTTTTCTGAGCTTCACTTAGCAGATCTATAATATGAGAGTATTAGATTACATGAACTCTAAGGTTATGTTGAAATTTTATGATTTTGTGATTTTTAAAAGAGCCTGCAGAGACTTGAAAAATTTCTCCTTTTTCCATTTTCACTACTAGCTTTTAGTTGGTGAAAAAGCCAAGGCAGTTTGTATAGCTTAGCTCTTGGAATCTCACCTTCAAGCTTGAGAGTGCTGAATGAACTTGTCTTTTGACTTCAGAAGGAATTTATGTCAAGGGCTCAATGTGTCTTTGCAAGTGTCTCTTTTAATGAGCAAAGTCCAATGAGCATGGACTTTCTTCTCTAAAATGTCTTTTCCTTGCTGTCTTCTCCATCTTCACGAGGAGAATTTGTAATAAATAAAGAATTTGTATTAAAAAGGTAGTTCTTCTCAATATTTTCAGTATTCCATCATTGAGGTGAAAAATATTCTTAATAAGCATTTTCTGACAATATACATTTTTGGCAAGACAAAACAAAACAAACAAAAAATTAAAAATGGCGGTATACCTGAAAACAATACCTCACAGTTGGATGTGGCCTTAGTTGTCCAACTCTCCCACCCTAAACAAAGTCCCCTCTATGACACTCCTTGTGGGTGGTTATCCATTTTCCCATTGAACACTCCTATTGGTAGGGAGCTCATAAATGTGCCTGATCCATTTTACAGCAGCTCAAAACCTGTGAAATTTATTCATAATATTAGAATAATTGCATTGATTTACATAAGATACAACATGAATATTGGACTTGTCACTGGTCTTCATTGTTCTATTTTTGGTCAAATGGCATTCCTAGAACTTTGTAGGCTCTTAGATATCATTGAGGACTAGTGAATGAAGAAAAGAAGAAAAGTTATGCAAGCATTTGTGTTGATATGTTCAGAATGGTCTGATAGTCATTTTCTAACTGTTTATGACAATACACATATCAACTTATATTATGCAAAGGTTTTCTGCATTTATATGAAGGATTCATTGGAAAAAAATGGACTTCAAAATGAAAGAGGTATCACAGGTATACAGTAGAAAAAACCATCATGTCAAGAGAAGTAAAAATGAGAAAAAGTATTTTGATTTTAGAGAAATACTTTCAGGTTGGCCATTTGTTATATCTGCTCCTAAAATGATGAAATCTTACAATGGATTCTATCTTGATATTGACTACATTTCTCCTCTCCCAAGTCTGTACAGTATGTTATTGACCTAGAAATAGAATAAGCTATCCTAATAGCAAAAGTTGGCTATTAATTGTATTATTAAATAGATATAGAGAAAGAATGAAGCATACTACTAGACATGAAAAATTTAAGCAAAAATTTCACAGCTCTTGATTAGCTAGCTTCTAATCCATTGATCTATTTTAATAATCATTTAGAATAATATTAATGTGTGTTAATGTTAATACAAAAGGTTTCATCAAAGATACAATTAATTTCAAATTGAACTTCACAACAAGTAAAAAATGTAGGTAAGGTATAGTATTCAGAAAATAATCACCTAATTATTTTAAATAGTCATTTAAATATTACTCATCTCAATATTTTGAGTCATTTAAATAGTTAATAGTCTAAATATTTGCACTTTTTAAATAGTGAGCAATTTTCAGAATTTTAAAAAATATTGTAAAAATCACCTAAATATAGTAAAAGTCAAACCACCATTTATTAAAATATAGATATAACATATATCTAGAACCATAGGAGACTTCAGACATACAAGAAAAAGTAGAGTTCTCCTATTCCAGACATTCAGTCACCTTCCAAAGAATCATCAATTCTATGTATCACCAATTTATTTTGTATCTCTTCTGAAATTTCCCGATTACACACTCACATACACTCACATATGCAAATAGATAGGTAGATGATAGATAGATAGATCCTTTTTTCTTTATACAGTGAGCCTTTCTAGATGGAAAGAGTATAAGTTTTAAGATCTTTTCATAATAGCACACAAAGGTCTACTTCATTCTTTTCAGTAGAAGTGGTATCAGTGTATCATTTCACTATGGAGAAAATTTTATATGATGTTTGTTATTGCAAACAGTATTGAAGTGAACATTCTTATACAGCCATTTTTTCATTCTTGTGTAAAACATATGAAAAAGTGAGACACTTAAGTCACAGTTTTTGTGTCAGGGCTTTATTCTCTATCCTCAAAGTGGAGTTATGCTATTTTGGCCTTTCTGTATCGTACAAACCCACCCTTATGCTACCTGAAAGACCATGCTTTATTTTTCCTATAAATTGTCTGGTAGCATAGAACACAAAATAGTATGAATGTGTTCTTCCAAGCTAGCCATACCATGCCCATTAAAAAAAAAAGTTGGTTCATTAATATCTTAACAATTCCTTAAAACATAAATTTTCTGAATTATATGTAGTTTATTGTATGATAAAAGGGATGAAGCATAAATTAAAGTCACTTAAGAATTTGTTTGTCTTTAACTCTGTATTTTCTATGAAGAAAATACTGTTATGACACCACTAGAATTACTTCTTAGCTTCCATCAAAATTTATCTAATGTTGGTTACTTAATACCTGTTGTTAAAACCTTTTAATATGTCTTTTTTTTCTCATGTTATCTGATATCCTTTCCTTTGAGTCTCTCATCTCTAGGGAAACTTTTCTTATTGCAGAGTTCACATTTCTTTCTTTATTCTCTCTTGGGAAGGAACAACAGCCATATGTGAAATGATGTTTGAACCCTGCATCCTTTAAATATTCGGTGCATGTTATAATTACAATAGAGACAAAACTCTGTGAGTAGATTCTTTGCTTGCTTCCTTAGCTTCTTTGCTTATGTTTATTTTTCGGGAAAAATGAATAGTACAGTCTTTGCCTACAAGCATTTCATGGTCAATGGTTATATCATTATTATTAGTTAACTCCATGAGGGAAAAGCTGCGGGGTTAAAAGTCATGTAGAAAATGCCAGAAGTTTTAGATGAGAATTTATAAAGGAAGGGAGGCTGGAGAGATGAGCGAGGGATCTCTACTTTCCCATTTTGAGCATCCTACTTACAAATCCTGGATATCTGTGTTCTAATTTTTTAGGAACCGCCCAATTTGCAACCCGTCACAGGGGAAGACACGTGACAGTGACACATGTGAGGAATGACCAAAACTGTCATCCAAATGCTCTAGGTCACACGATTGACCTCCTTAGGTCTCTGCACTGTTCTTCTGGGCATGACATTTCTGCACACTAAGTATTCATTATGTTCAACAGCAGTTAAATCCATATGCAGTTGCAACAAACATCTTTAGAGCAAAACAGAAGGCAGCTCTTTTCTCTGCTATGTTCAGGAAAGTTTGTGTCGCATAATGGTAAGAGCACAGGCCTTAAAGTCACACAAACCTGAGATTAAACTTAGTTAATATAGCTGTTAAATGCATCACTAACATTTCTGAGTCACTCAGAATATTCAGTGACTGTCAGTACCTTTCAAGGAGAAGTTGGGAGGAATTTCATAAAGCATTCCCAATCTGTGGTGTTGAACTTAAGAAATTCCACTGCATAGTTAATGTAAAATTATAGAACAGCTATACGCCATGGGATCCATCTGCATCAGATTCTCAGCAAGGTCAAGTTGAGTAGTGTGTGGAATCTCCAAGACTCCCCCTGTTCTCCCTTTCACTACAGCAAAAGGGTCCAAACAAAATCAGCAAAGAGAAAAGACAGGGAGGGCGAAATCCAGAGAACACCAGGTGTAACCTTCCAAGAATCTTCTACTGGAGTCACACAGAAGGCACTTAATTCCTCCAGCAATGAGTTGTGACAACACATGAGAAATGTCATCTACTAGGGAAGCTGGCCTGAGACTAGAAAGTCAAGGGGTTTTTTGGGTGTGTCAATAGATAGGCACCTTCCATCTAGCAAGTAACAGATTCGGTGTCCCAGAAGGAAAGCAGGTATTCACTATAAACCATGTAGTTGGCACACACAGTTTAGGCACAGTGGACTGCTCTTTTCGTTTAGGGAAAGTTTTACATTAGTGTAGGAACTGTTTATCATTCAAGTTCATGGACAGCTGCCGAGTGCCAGCCTTGTAAGCAGCCCTTTGCAAGGATAGCAGCCTCAAGCGTACTGTTTGTTTGCTTCTGCCTCGGTTGTATCTCCACTGCGGCAGAGAAGCATTTGGGGAAAAGATTCTAGTAGTGAAGAACCAACATGAACAGTAAACCTGTCACTGAAAGACAGATTCTACCCTACACAGCCATTACAATATTGTCTATAAACAATTGCTGCAAGCATTCCAGATATATATTGAAAAAGAGTTTTACAAATCAAGCTTTATAATTATCAATGGTTCATAGTCTAATACATTTACAACTTACTTACATTTTATTCTTCATCATTGGCCAAAAATCTAATCCAGCAGGAGAAATGTGATAGAGGCAACATTATCTGCATACATGTAAGCACTAGATAAAAGATTAAACAGAACAAAAAACAGAACAAATGATACAAAACAACAAAAAGCATCTCTTCTCCCAAAATATGGTGTTTAACCTCTTTCTTAAATTTTCACAAGCAAAATTTATGACTCTTTAAATTATTTTTGTATTCTGTTGGGGTTTGGTTATCAGAATGTCCTCATACTTTTCTAAACCTTTCCTAATACTATTTTTAGTAGTCTACTATTATGCTCTTTGCACTTTTAGATGAATGATAAAAACAAATCTTGTTTTAAGAAAAGGTAAGATTTTCTTGCTTTTTGACATAATCCCTATAAGAAAGTGGAAAACGTTCACAGTTGTTTTCTCCTTTTTTCTTACAGAAGCTTCGTTCCAATAAAGACAGTTAACTAGCAGACATTTGCAGGGCAATCAGCATTGCTAAAGATGATAGAAAGGAAAAAACCCTAGCAGCTGTGATCCCTTCCACCCCATCGATACCTTTTATGACATAAGTGATTATTTTTACAGAGTGAAATATTCAGATTAGTGGGCACCTTTCTTGCCTTAGGCTGACGACACAGATGATATGTCCCTGAAGATGTTTTTATGTATTTGTAGACCCTTCTGAATGGTGGGGAAAGGAAAATGTAACAGCAAAAACAACCACAAGAATAATTGTTGACTAACATTGTTCGGGGCTTAATATGTGCCACGCTCTGCTCTCCCTGCTTTATATGTACCTCATTTAATTCTCTAAATCAGCTCTGTGACATAGGTGTTTATTATCATAATTATCATCCTTCACATTTCAAGGACGAAGAAACCAAGGCAAGGACAGCGTAATTCCCCAAATACCTGCTAGAGGAGCAGAGTAGAGATTCAGGTACTAGCACTGTGATACCAGAGGCTGGATGTTACCATTTTAGCTTGATTTTTGCCTCAGTGTTCTTATGTGTAGGCAGGGGGATAAAAGTGTGTGTGTGTGTGTGTGTGTGTGTGTGTGTGTGTGTGTGTATTATATATATATATATATATATACAGAAATATATACCTTAAAACATTGAAAAAATATTTTTAAAAAGTTTAAAAGCATAAGTCAGTTAAATCCATTTTAAGTCAAAATGTGTTTCAGTGACATTTCAATAACTGCTTCTCTTATACTAATTGTCTAAAACTTTCTCATTTCTAGTTAAGTGCTTCCACATGTTAAACGTCTGAAAATGTAAGGTTGTTTTTCAGACCATCATGATTAAAAAGATTACACATATGCATCTTTAAATACATATTTTGTAGGTTTTCACTTCCAAAGTCACATTTACTTTATGACTTGGAAATAAACAGTGGAAGTGATTCAGTTCTGTGCCACCTAGACCAGGGGCAAACACTTTTGGTAAAGTGCCAGGGACTAAGTGTCTTTTAGGCTTTGGGGGGCAATCTCTGTCACAATCACTTAACAGTGCCATTGTGGACAATATGTAAATAAATAAGTGAGGCTGGGTTCCAATGAAATTTGAATTTCTTATAGTTTTCACGTGTCGCAAAATTGTATTCTACCTTTGATTGTTTCCAGCCACTAAAAACATAAAAACCATTCTTAGGTCGAGGACCTAGCAAATCTAGGCATTGGTCAGGTTTTGGCCCAAGGGCCAGTGTTCGCTGTTCCTGAAGTCTGAATAATTAAAAACTTTGAGGGTAATCCATGATTGCTTAACCCTGCAAAGGAATTGCGTTTTGATTGTTTGTTTCTGCTTTCAGTTGTTTATGATTTTGATCATAAAATATTCAACTGACATTGTAAACCTCTCTCATTGTTTTCTAGTCTGACCCATAGATTTGTTCCTTAAGAAATGCCAGTGTATGCAGAAAGACTACTAACCATCCACAAACCCGGTGATAATCACAGAAACTGTGTATGTGTTACTAACAGATCCATAATTTTTTTAAAAAAAATATGTTTTCTGGGACCAGAATATCTTGAGAGCAAGAGAAATATTTCTTAAGGTAAAACCAGGTTTTGAATATTTTCCATTTGTAATGTAACCTATCTTTGATTTGACGATATATATCAAATCTCTCATGGAAGTAGGCAAGATGTGACCAAATCAATAAGCAAATGCCGACATTCTCCTCATTTTAAGGAGGGAGTAGCTGATATTCGGTGAGGTTACATAGTTTATTCAAAATCTCTAAACAATCAACCGGCACGGTGTGGACAAACCCCAGTTCTTCTGACTCCAAGACGTCTTGTCTCCTAAAAGAACTAATGTTTAACCAACTTTTAATAGACAGAGAGTAAGGTTACCAATCTTTTTGATCTTCTTACAACTATAATTATTTTTGAACCAAAGCACTCCATGTTTTGAAAGTTTGTAAACACTGAAGTGCTTGTATAAATCAGTGGTTCATTTTCTTGGTTTATAATAATGAAAACATCTAGAGCTTCATATGATGGAAAACCTGAGATAATATAATATAATCAAGATAATTCAATTTAAAATTTAAAATTTAAAATCAATTTAAAATTTAAAATGCCTGGCGGTCCAGTGGTTGAGACTGTGCTTCCTTTGCAGGCAGGGGGCGTGGGTTCTATCCCTGGTCCCTAAGATCCTACATGCCGTGTGCCATGGCCGAAAAATGAAATAGAATAAAATAAAATAAAGAAACTTAACAGTTTAGTTAATCCATTCATCCTCACCGTGGGGAATAGTAAGTGTCCTGTTAGACTCTTTGAAATATTAAAGATAAGTCACAGGCTCCTGTGTCTATTTTTGTAGACTACAGATTCAGACCTGTTTAATAACTCCATTTTTCTGTGTTAGTAGAATAATAGTATTATGCTCAGTTCTGGGTGAAAGCTTTTAAGAAAAATGTTTCCACCTGGGAAGAGGAAGTGGGAGTTGGATAGGCTTGGTAGAATTTAGGTCTGCCACTGCTTGTGGCCAGAGAAATGCTAACTCAGGCAGCACATAGGTTCTAGTAAGATTTGCTCCCTTTTGCTCATATAAGCTCATTGACCCTTAAAATCAGAGAGACGGCTATTGTGCTCATCTAGTGGCAATTTGGATAAAAACACCTTCTAGGATCTCTGGAAGTCATTCATCCTCTTCGTAGACATTAGAAGTTATCAAGGAGTGTTTCCTCCAGTGCCGTTTAAGCCTGTGGTCCTAAAACCTCCATTTGTTGGTTTTTAGCTCTGCTCTTTGGAGTAACTCTGTGGACATCTACCTTCTCTTGGTCATAAAATTTGCTCAAACTATTCTTCATAAGATGTGACTTCCATGTTTCTTACTATAGTAATTATAGCTAATGTTTATTGAGTGCATACTATTAGCCAGGCACAAATCTATATGTTTTATATGTATTGATAATTTTTATAACAGGTATATGAGGTGCCTTCTATTACTGTTTCCATTTTTATAATGAGGAGTCTGAGTTATCATGAGGTTTAATAGCTGTACTAAAGCCGCAGAGCTCGCTCGTGAGTTACAGAGAGGGTTAGTAGCTGGAACAAAGTCTCATTGCTAGTTAATGGGGAGTCACAATTCAAACGCAGGCAGTCTAGCTCTAAGACCTGAGCTATTAACCTGTAAATTAATAAATTTCTTTTTGTGTTTTATTAAATCCCTGGTCATTGGGTCATATCCCTATAACTCTAAGTTCTTTAAAAATATCTTTCCTAGAATCTGAGAAATATACTTACTATTATGTTGAACATTCCCTTTCCTCATTCTTTGCTATTTCATGCACAGGAAAAACAGAAAAGCCCAATCATTAAACTGGCCAAGCTAGCTTCTTTTTTTTTTTTTTTTTTTTTTTTTAACCTTGTGGTCATATTGAAGCATCATAAAGAACAGGAAATCTTGTTCAATGGCCCTATTAAAAAGTAGTCGTAATACAGAAGCTATTCTGAACCAAACAACCTAATTCTCAACAGTCACATGGAAAAGTCAAACTCACATGATTCCACCTACTCAGTGATATGGAGAAAAAAACATATTCAAGAAAAAAACACTTAAATCAGAAGATCAAGAGAAGGGGGCGTTTTCTGTTAAATAATGATTGAACAGAGAAAGTTGTTTTTGTAGTCTTTCAGAGAACATCTTGCAATGAATTATCATCTTGAGTCATGTTCACTATTTTTACATACTGAAAAGCTTAAGGCATTATTTTTTCTTTCTTACCTCAGTAAGTTCAGTAGAATAAATAAATTGAATCCTTTTTTTCTTTTTTTTATTGAAATATAGTTGATTTACAGTGCCATGCCAGTCTCTGCTGTACAGAAAAGTGACTCAGTTATACTACACACATATATATATATATATTCTTTTTATATTATTTTCCATTATGGTTTATCACCGGATATTGTATATAGTTCCCTGTGCTATACAGTAGGACCTTGCTGTTTATCCATTCTAAACGTAATAGTTTGCATCTGCTAACCCCAAACTCCCAGTGCATCCCTCTCCCACCCCCTCTCCCCCTTAGCAACCACAAGTCTGCTCTCTCTGTCTAAATAAATCGAATTCTGTATGTGTTTTGCTCATTCAGAATTCTCCCATTCTTTGTTGTCTTCTAAATATAAATTCTCATGATAAAACACTATAAATGTAGTAGCTATGGAACCAAAAATTCTATGCGATGCTCCTGGGTGATCCAAAAATAAATAAATAAATCTCTTTCAAGTAATTTTGAGAGTGTCTCTTATAGTGGGAGGAATGCTGGTCAGATAATCAGAAAATAAGAGTTCTACACGAATTCTGATACTAATTTACCTCTTTCCTCCTTTGGTAAAATGGAGTAGTGGGGTTGAATAGCTGCAAAGGGTTCGTTTAGTTCCGAAGTTGTGTTGTTAAATACATTTTGCTGTCTACTCTGTTTTCAAAGTGTGAAGAGCAAAATCAAAATAACAATTAGTGAAAACATTTAATTAGCTATATTCTCTTTAATCGAGTTTACAGTGTTGGTGTTGGGTTCATAAGAAACTAACTCTGGCCACACCACTTTACTTTTTTTTATCTTTTAAAAATTTTTATTGGCATATAGTTGATTTACAATGTGTTAATTTCTACCGTACAACAAAGTGATTCAGTTATGCATATATATATTCTTTTTCATATTCTTTTCCATTATGGTTTATCACAGGATATTGAATATAGTTCCCTGTGCTATCCAGTAGGACCTCGTTGTTTATCTGTCCTATATATAGGATTGGACAAAAAGTTCATTTGGGTTTTTCTATAAGGTGTTATGGAAAACCAGAATGAACTTTTCGGCCAACCCAATATAGTTTGCATGTGCTAACCCCAAACTCCAATCCACCCCTCCCCCTTAGCAACCACAACTCTCTGCTCTCTATGTCTGTAAATCTGTTTCTGTTTCATAGATAGGTTCATTTGTATCATGTTTTAGATTCTACATATAAGTGATATCATATGGTATTTGTCTTTCTCTGGCTGACTTACTTCCCTTAGTATGATAATCTCCAGGTCCATCCATGTTGCTGCACATGGCATTATTTCATTCTCTTTCATGGCTGAGTAGTATTCCACTGTGAGTGTGTGTGTGTGTGTGTGTGTGTGTGTGTGTATACTGCATCTTCTTTATCCATTCCTCTGTCGATGGACGTTTCCACATTTCCATGTCTTGACTATTGTGAACGGTGGGGTGCACTGTTATGAACATAAGGGTGCACGTATCTTTTCAAATTATAGTTTTGTCTACTCTGCTTGACTTTGGAACATCGATGAGGTGTACGTGCACTTATTAACGCAGTATCATTCCATGGCCTGGCCATCTGTCACAGAGACCGGAGCCAATGAAAACTAAAGCCCCAAACGGCTATGTTTGGAATGGCTGACTTTTCCTTCCTCCAATATTAAGAGGTGTCTTGCATTATCTAACCATAAGTGCTCTTTTGTAATAGCTTTTGTTTTGACTACAAAGTGTTTGGCGGGTCCAGAACATCGAGTGATCAACGATCTCAATATCCATGTGTTCTCTGCCAAATTGAATTGAGCATATTTGCTACTGGTGATCACTGGGACCTTTGCATCCACAGGAGGAAAGCAAATGAATAATTAGAAACAGAAAAGCTACACTGGGGCTTCCCTGGTGGCTCAGTGGTTGAGAGTCCGCCTGCCTATGCAGGGGACGTGGGTTCGTTCCCTGGTCCGGGAAGATCCCACATGCCGCGGAGCGGCTGGGCCCGTGAGCCATGGCCGCTGAGCCTGCGCGTCCGGATCCTGTGCTCCGCAATGGGAGAGGCCACAGCAGTGAGAGGCCTGCATACCGCAAAAAAAAAAAAAAAAAAAGAATAGCTACACTGGTGGTCCCTTTTAACTTAATTTGTTTGGGGTCAGCCCACATGTTATAATTCAAAACTTCACTTCAGCAACGGACTGTAGAGAAGGAAAGGATGAGAAGACAGACCTTAAACACAATGAAACCTGCAGGGGGAAAATGGTAGGGTTGGGGTACAGTTGGGGACGTGATCTGAAAAAGGCGTTCTCTGTACTTCTTCCTCTCATAACATAAACTCAAAGGTACACATTTTTTGCCTGTTGGGGGAATGCGGAAGATGGAGTGAAAAAGCCAGTAAGAGAGTATGAATTCAAAAGAGGTTGCAAAATGCTTCTCTCTCCGGATGTTCCCTCCGCCTGCTGTGTTGTGGTGTGTAACACAACAACTGTGAAAACCTCTAGGGTGGAGCCTGTCACTTTTTGCCACGCAGTGCCTGGGGCAAAAGAGAACTTGGTCAAGGTCTGTTGAATGTACACACAGAAATGTGACCATCTTAGAATAAGGCCAGGCTTACATGTAGAAGCAGCAAACTTAGCCACAGGTTCCACATTTAAGAATTTCTCCTTTTATTCTTGAAAAAGCTTATTGTGTATTGGTTTATTGGAATGAAAATAATGGTCTTGACCACCGCAGTTTTTTACTTTCCCCAAAAAGCAGCCAAGTCCTGGGTATGCTTTTCAGACTCCATCTCTGCAGAGTATTTAAGGACAAAGGGCATTTATTTTTGCCAAACAGTCTCTGAATTTCACAAATGATACATGAGGATTAGGGAATGGTGTCCGCTGTAGCATTAAACAGCTTTTTCTTTATACGGCCAGATACCATTTTAATCTAAATCTGCAGGAGCTATTCACGAGAGAATTACCCTGTGAGGTTACATTTGGTTTGGTTCTACTCAATAAAGTGACATAAAAATAGGAGCCAAAGTATTCAACAGAATTTCTAAGAGGCAATCTTACGAGTTTCCTTCTTTATTAATGTGACTAAAGCTTTAATGATAGCTTTAAATGGTGAGAAGAGGCTATAACGTCTGGAATTTAAAATGTAGTGTTACTAAGCATCAAATTGCACTGATTTCTTTTAACCCCAAACTTGGTCCCAAGAATATAAGATTTTTAGTAATAATTTTTATAATTTTTATAAATTACTATTTTAACACGCCCCTCCACCACTGCAAGAAAGTATGTAGTAATGTGGTAGTACCAGCTGTTTCCAGCACCTACTAAAAACCTATGGTCGACATTTTATTCGTTTTCATTTTAGTTCTGCTTCTTGTCTCTTAGTTAATCTTGTGCCTTGTGAGAGCAGAGTTTTTAAGAGCACATGATATGGCATCAGTTAGACTTGACATCCGATCCCACCTCCATCAGTTATTTATTGGCTGTGAAGATATCTAGTTGAACTTTTTAACCTCTAGGCTCTTGTACATAAAGGGGGATTGATAGTACCTGCATTTCAGCAAATATATTACATAAGTACTTAGTGCTTCTGAGAGACTCAACAAATACATGTGTATGTCATGTGTGCCAATCACTTATTCATAAATATGTATTTCCAGCTTTTTTATTCAGTGTTTTTTTTTTTTTTTTGGAGATATGTTGCTGACAGTCATTTCCTTTCCTCAGAAAAAGAAATGGGCATATGGTATCATATATTTAAAAGAGATGATTTAACACCTAAGAGCCTGTAGCAATAGCAGCGTATCTGCAAAAAGTTGCTTTTTGGTCAAACCCAAGGTAAATAGCTAGTAAATACTATTTTGGGTAAGTGATATACCAAAATGATGTCGCTGAATCAAATCCCAAACTTGTTGAAATGACCGCTATATACCATCTCTTTGCAAATAATCCAGTTATTGAACACTGGATGAGTTATTCAGGGAAACAGTGACAACTTAGGGAATGTCTGTAATATTCTGAATTTACAATGGAAGTACTGATAATCTCATCTAACTAGTGTTGTGTATCTCTCTCAGAAGTAGACTCTTGGATAGAATGAACTGTAGGTCCAAATCAGAATAGTACTTAGAAAGTTTTACATTTGTGATGGAAAAGTGAATAAAAGCCTTTTTTTTCCCTTTTTGCAACTTGACAATTCTTGAGTTAATTACCAATGTCTGCAAAGTAGATATGCTCTTATGCTATTGATATTGTTAGGCATGTCTGTGCAGAGAATTAGGGTATAAATGCTAACAATGGTGGATGAGACTATATCTGTTGCCCTGGTGATGATAAAAGTGTGGATTCATAGTTCTTCAAATGGTATACTTGAAAAACAACACATCTATTATGAAAAGTTTTGTGTTGATTATATAATACAAAACAAGAGAAAATACTTAATGTTTACAAAGAAATAAGCACCTAAACCAACAGAATAAACAGATAAAAAGAAAATTATTCCAGTTTAAAATAACTTAGCATACTTATTAAGCTCCAATAGATGACTAAAAGCAGAATGATAAATATTTACGATGATGCTAAAAAATAAACAGAGGAAACATAAAATGCAGAGGAAATATTTGTCTACTGAAAATGGAAGCTTCTAAAACTCAATAGATATTTTTTCAGAATCCAACTTTGACTTCGAGCTATAAACTATAAAATAGTTTACAGAATTTCTTAAACAGTACAACATAAAGTGCTTGGTATATGAGCTTGATGGAACATTAAATATATACATGTTATTCAGTGATACTAAAGGATGGAGAATATAGTACAGATAAGGGGCTAAGCTGACTTCCCTGTTGACAAGTAATACCAAAGGCAAGCATTGCTAACACTAACACTGTAGAAATATTGGAAGGAAAAGCATGCTTTATCTGTTTACCATTCTTCCATGTATTTACATCAAAATAGTATGGCTGAATTCTAAGCATATTGCTTAAATTCCTTCTTTTCAAACAAAAGCTTATTTAAATTGGTTATTTCTCAAATTGTGTGTCATTGACACTTAATTCTGTGAAATACCATACTGAAAATTAATTCTGCACTCTAATAAGTTTGGGAAAGGCTGCATTTGAAAATTCCCTCTGGGATACTAGGGAAAAAGATAATAATGTTCACCAAACATAATTTTGCTTTTGTATTTTCCAGTCCCCGTTGGATACTGGAATATGTGACCGTAAAAATGTGAGCAGAGTGAAGTAAATTTTGGGATAAGACATAGGAAAACTCAATAAGACTTGAAAACTCTTTAATCTTTGTTTTGTTGTTGTTTGTTTGCTCGTTGCCCTTTTCTTACCATAGTAAGGAAAAAAGCCCCATTATATATGGTGCAACTGCAAGATGGTGGTACCCAGTCAGGGATTTTTGTGGAAAAAAGCATCATTGCTATCCAGTGATGGGCATGTAGTGTGAATGATAAATAAGCATTTATTGCGTTAAGTCACTAGGAGTTCAGGGTTTGTTGCCAAGATATAGTCTAGCCTATATTGACCATACAATTATGTATAATGCATATTATATAAGAGAAACTCTTAGAAGCCCTATGCTAAAGGGAACTGTTAAATTGTTTCTCTCTTATATCCCAAATGTATTTGACTATAGAAACCCCCTTTTTGTCCCAGAATCTATTCATATTCTTTTGATCTGGTGTTCTGTGTAGCACAGTTTATGAAATGCTCATTTTAAATGATTCTTCACCTTACTTACGTTATCATCCTCTAACTGTGTGGGATCAAGCACTCTGAAGGTTTATCGTCCACTGGATAAAATAAGCACTTTCTTTTATTTGTCCAAAATTACCTTCCGAATTTGAGGATACATATTGATAATGAACTGAAAATCCATGATCATGTTTATGTTTTCTTTACTGCTGTGCATTTTAATCAGATCTTATCTCATTTTTCACCTTTTCAGATGGTTTAGGTTATTCTCCTTGAAATAATGACAACAATAATAATAATAGTTCCTTTGTAATTTTCCAAGTCTTTAGTTGTTCTTTTCTGGATTTTCCTGAGCTCTCTTATTCATAATAGATGTTCAAAAGCCTTTCTTACAAATGTCTTGCAATATGTTTTATAAAGGAGTGAGATAAGTTTTTTCTATTGGGCTTCTGTTGACATCTTTAAAGATTTAGAGTGGGCACTAGAGAACAGTGGAAAAAATAGGATTCATTTTGCTTCCTGATTCTCTTAGAAATTTGAAATGACTATTGCCTATCATCTGAAGCATAATTTTCTTACCCTCTAAAATCATTTCTATTCTTCAGTCTATTTACGTAACCTGACAAATTGTTCCTTTATTCGTGTTAGCTTGACATTGCATTTTCAAAAACAAGGTAAGATAATCTATAATCTTTGGTATTTCATTATATCATTTTTTGGATCACTTATTAAAAGAAATACTGTACAAACACTCATGGTTGGAGTATCCGCCATTGATACATCTTCTTTACCAGGGAGCACATTTCTGCTCAGAGAAGGGAATATTTATCCCTTCCTTATATTTATCCTTCCTGTACCTAAGACAATTTTCTAAACTTTCTCATCAATTTCAAGGCCATATATCAAAATTATGTTATCTTTTATCTAGTGTAGTATGCTTGCTAAAGTGTTTAGTGGATTACTTATTGATGTAGATGTCACTGATTTCCTTGATATAAAAATGAGAGTTGCTATTCTCTATTTCTCATACCAATTTTAGAGACAATATCAGATTTTACTCCTTCTCATAAATATAGACATTCATTAAGGTACTTACTTGACTTTTTATCTTGTTTTGTTTTGTTTTCTCTCCCTCAGATGTCACTTCCTTACCTTCGACCATTACTTGCACGTAGGTGATTTGAAGATCACCTGTCCAGTCCAGATTTCAATAACTCACTTCGTATATCCAGATGCTCCCAAACACAACTCCATCAGCACCCTCCAGTACATCCACTTCTTCATGTTCAAGGCTTACACATTCTATAACTTGCCACAAAGTAGAATTTCCTCCTTCCTTCCATTTGTCTGGGAGTGATATGACTATTGTCCAAGTCAGGTTTCAGCTTGGTTACATGCTTTGGAGCGATTATTTAACACATCAGTTTTCCTTGTACTGCATGTATACTGAGCATATGTTCTGGATTTATGAGATAAACTCACATTCAAATACTCTGGCCTATTTTATTTTGTTTTGTGTGTGTGTGTGTCTCCTGTTATTAACATAAGTATGTTAGAATTCGCCTAACCAGTTGCCTCACTGTTTGAATTGGGTTTTGAAAACATGCACCATAGGAATAAGAAGTTTGGTGGAATAAAAGAGAATATAAAGATGATATTCTTTTAAATTTTAAGAAGTTTGGTGGAATAAAAGAGAATATAAAGATGATATTCTTTTAAATTTTAAAGTGTTTTAAAATTTAAAAAACTTTAAATTTTAATAAAGTATGTGAGAAGTATTGAAACTTATCCGTTCACTTTTCTTAGAAGAAACTCGATTTTTTATTTCTCTGTTACCCAAATTCTATTTGACATTCAATTTAAAATCCAAAGGAGGTAATGAGAGCCCTTAAGATAATGACTGTGAAATAGCAATATAGGCTGACATTTAACGAAGGGGATGGATACGTGAAGAGAAGATGTGAGGATTGAAAGTCACACTGGCTATAAGGTCTCTGTGGGTATCCTCATCTTTTATGAGGATCTCTGGGGAATGTTTGTTACTTAGCTCTCCACCAAAACATTATCTCTGAAAATATTCCACAATTTCACATTGTTTAAAGTTTACCGGTGATGATAGAGTTAAAACTATTTAATACTCTTCAGTGTTTTTCCCAAATCTTTCAAAATATTAGCAGTCCTGGAGAACCCACACTTCATTTACAGTAATATAAGTAGATTCCCATCTCTGATTCTGTTATCATTATTATTTCATGTCAATTCCTTGTCTCATTAACTGAAAAACTCAATATTGGAATTTGAGACACAGAGATGCCAGTTCAGTGAGGCATCACCTTTATTATCAAATATCTAAGATGACAGTTCATTGCATACTTGGGATGTCACAAAATTTATTCTAGTTCCCTCTGGATGTAAATCAAAAGGTTACGTTGACAACTTATTTTAGACTTCTAAATTAAGAGCCAGAAATTTAGGTGTATTTCACATACTCATACAGTGAAGACTTTGTAGAGATCAAAGAATCGATCATAGGATACATTCAACAATGTTGTAGACCTTTATTTAAGCTCTATTAGTATGAAAACTGTAGATTAATACTACAAGCATATGTAACGGGTATGCCTTTCAGTTCAAAAATATAACTGTGCAAGAACTTTTATCTAGAAGCCAACTTAAGAACTATCCAAATCCCTATTCTTCTGAGTTGAACAAAGAAGTGTTTTTCTTGGGGTTGTGACTAAGTCTCAGGGGACTTACGTATTGCTAGATAATGAATATACATGATGTCATCAAGTCATCTCTCCAAGCAGGCATCTCCAGAAAGGTCCATCAACCTGTTTGATCCTCAGTACAGACACTCACAGACTCTCTTTCCTATCTACAGGACAACTTCATTTATAGTGGGTCTCTCTGCTCCTGATTACATGTGTGGGCATGGACCACATCCTCTGGTTTCCATACCACTGGATGTGAATATGTACAAGATAAGCCCATCTGCCTAAACCCAGCAAGCATCTTGCTCTGAGGTCTTGCTGGCCCTCTGGGGTCTACTCAGGAATATCCTCTTGGCGCTTTAATCTCCCAGTCTTCTCTGGGTTGTTGCCACTTCCCAAAGGCTCTGCCTGAGAAGGAGGCAGGGAGTTCATCCACCAGCCTCTCCCCGTTCATCACTGCTCCTTGCTTTTCCTTCCCTCACTTCATTGTCTCCAGCCAAGAGATGAGGAAACAGGCCAGAGATTATCAGGTATTCACTGGTTCACACCCTTTCACCTCCTTCCCTGGAGATGTTGTGGAAGAAACAAAGGAAAGGTAAAACACTTAATGATCTTAATTTTTCTTATCTTTGCTGTAAAGTGGATAGTACATTACACTCTCCCAGAACATGACAAGCACCTTAATATATTTGCCCAACCCTCGTGTCTCTGCCCTCGTACTCCTTCTGGAATAATTTCTCCTCTTGGTGGGGTTCTTTCTCTGTGGGTACTTTCAAATACTGTTTCTATGTATATTTGTGTGTGGCAAAAACTTATGAAGGGAATATATTGATTTTATCCTCACTCTTAAGTGATGAAATAGCTGTATGTAAAATTATGGACCACAGGTTCTTTTCCCTTTATATTTTAGAAGTGTTTATCCTTTATCTTTTTGCAGCTAGGACATCTAATGTCCATCTGATGTTTGTTCCTTTGCTCCATGTTTCTGAAAGCCTTTAAAATGTTTCTGTTTTCTTTACATCAAATTTATTGTGATATATGTAAGAGTAGGTTTTTTTTTTAACATCTTTATTGGAGTATAATTGCTTTACAATGGTGTGTTAGTTTCTGCTTTATAACAAAGTGAATCAGTTATACATATACCTATATCCCCATAACCCCTCCCTCTTGCGTCTCCCTCCCACCCTCCCTAGGTGGTCACAAAGCACCGAGCTGATCTCCCTGTGTTATGCGGCTGCTTCCCACTAGCTATCTATTTAACATTTGGTAGTGTATATATGTGCATGCCACTCTCTCACTTTGTTCCAGCTTACCTTTCCCCCTCCCCATATCCTCAAGTCCATTCTCTAGTAGGTCTGTGTCTTTATTCCCATCTTGGCCCTAGGTTCTTCATGACCATTTTTTTCCCTTAGATTCCATATATATGTGTTAGCATACGGTATTTGTTTTCTCTTTCTGACATACTTCACTCTGTATGACAAACTCTAGGTCCATCCCCCTCGCTACGAATAACTCAATTTCGTTTCTTTTTATGGCTGAGTAGTATTCCATTGTATATATGTGCCACATCTTCTTTATCCATTCATCTGTTGATGGACACTTAGGTTGCTTCCATGTCTGGGCTATTGTAAATAGAGCTGCAATGAACATTTTGGTACATGACTCTTTTTGAATTATGTTTTTCTCAGGGTATATGCCCAGTAGTGGGATTGCTGGGTTGTATGGTAGTTCTATTTTTAGTTTTTTAAAGAACCTCCATACTGTTCTCCATAGTGGCTGTGTCAATTTACATTCCCAACAACAGTGCAATAGGGTTCCCGATTCTCCACACCCTCTCCAGCATTTACCGTTTGTAGATTTTTTTGATGATGGCCATTCTGACCGGTGTGAGATGATATCTCATTGTACTTTTGATTTGCATTTCTCTGATGATTAATGATGTTGAGCATTCTTTCATGTGTTTGTTGGCAGTCTGTATATCTTCTTTGGAGATATAGGTCTTCTGCCCATTTTTGGATTGGGTTGTTTGTTTTTTTGATATTGAACTGCATGAGCTCCTTGTATATTTTGGAGATTACTCCTTTGTCAGTTGCTTCATTTGCAAATATTTTCTCCCATTCTGAGGGTTGTCTTTTTGTCTTCTTTATGGTTTCCTTTGCTGTGCAAATGTTTTTAAGTTTCATTAGGTCCCATTTGTTTATTTTTGTTTTTATTTCCATTTCTCTAGGAGGTGGGTCAAAAAGGATCTTGCTGTGATTTATGTCATAGAGTGTTCTGCCTATGTTTTCCTCTAAGAGTTTTATAGTATCTGACCTTAAAGTTAGGTCTTTAATCCGTTTTGAGTTTATTTTTGTGTATGGTGTTAGGGAGTGTTCTCATTTCATACTTTTACATGTAACTGTCCAGTTTTCCCAGCACCACTTATTGAAGATGCTGTCTTTTCTCCCTTGTATATTCTTGCCTCCTTTATCAAAGATAAGGTGACCATGTGTACGTGGGTTTATCTCTGGGCTTTCTATCCTGTTCCATGCATCTATATTTCTGCTTTTGTGGCAGTACCATACTGTCTTGATTGCTGTAGCTTTGTAGTATAGTCTGAAGTCAGGGAGCATGATTCCTCCAGCTCTGTTTTTATTCTCAAGATTGCTTTGGCTATTCGGGGTCTTTTGTGTTTCCATACAAATTGTGAAATTTTTTGTTCTAGTTCTGTGAAAAATGCTCGTGGTAGTTTGATAGGGATTGCATTGAATCTGTAGATTGCTTTGGTTAGTAGAGTCATTTTCACAATGTTGATTCTTCCAATCCAAGAACATGTTATATCTCTCCATCTTATTTGTTAATCATCTTTAATTTCTTTCATCAGTGTCTTATAATTTTCTGCATACAACTCTTTTGTCTCCTTAGGTAGGTTTATTCCTAGGTATTTTATTCTTTTTGTTGCAATGGTAAATGGGAGTGTTTTCTTAATTTCACTTTCAGATTTTTCATCATTAGTGTATGAGAATGCCAGAGATTTCTGTGCATTAATTTTGTATCCTGCTACTTTACCAAATTCATTGATTAGCCTTAGTACTTTTCTGGTAGCATCATTAGGTCGTTAGGATTCTCTATGTATAGTATCGTGTCATCTGCAAACAGTGACAGCTTTACGTCTTCTTTTCCGTTTTGGATTCCTTTTTCTTCTCTGATTGCTGTGGCTAAAACTTCCAGAACTATGTTGAATAAGAGTGGTGAGAGTGGGCAGCCTTGTGTTGTTCCTGATTTTAGAAGAAATGTTTTCAGTTTTTCACCATTGAGAATGATGTTGGCTGTGGGTTTCTCATATATTGCCTTTATTATGTTGTGGTAAGTTCCCTCTATGCCTACTCTCTGGAGGGTTTTTATCATAAATGCGTGTTGAATTTTGTCAAAAGCTTTTTCTGCATCTATTGAGATGATCATATTATTTTTATCCTTCAATTTGTTAATATGATGTATCACATTGATAGATTTGCATATATTGAAGAATCCTGGCATTCCTGGGCTAAACCCCAGGGTTTTACACATCACAGTGTATGATCCTTTTAATGTGCTGTTGGATTCTGTTTACTAGGATTTTTTTGAGGATTTTTGCATCTATGTTCATCAGTGATATTGGCCTGTAGTTCTCTTTCTTTGTGACATCTTTGTCTGGTTTTGGTATCAGGATGATAGTGGCCTCGTAGAATGAGTTTGGAAGTGTTTCTCCCTCTGCTATATTTTGGAAGAGTTTGAGAAGGATAGGTGTTAGCTCTATTCTAAATGTTTGATAGAATTCGCCTGTGAAGCCGTCTGGTCCTGGGCTTTTGTTTGTTGGAAGATTTTTAAGCACAGCTTCAATTTCAGTGCTTGTGATTGGTCTGTTCATATTTTCTATTTCTTCCTGGCTCAGTGTCAGAGCATTGTACATTTCTAAGAATTTGTCCATTTCTTCCAGGTTGTCCATTTTATTGGCATAGAGTTGCTTGTAGTAATCTCTCATGATCCTTTGTATTTCTGCAGTGTCAGTTGTTACTTCTCCTTTTTCATTTCTAATTGTATTGATTTGAGTCTTCTCCCTTTTTTTATTGATGAGTCTGGCTAATGGTTTATCAATTTTGTTTATCTTCTCAAAGAACCAGCTTTTAGTTTTATTGATCTTTGCTATCGCTTCCTTCATTTCTTTTTCATTTATTTCTGTTCTGATCTTTATGATTTCTTTCCTTCTGCTAAGTTTGGGGTTTTTTTTGTTCTTTCTCTAATTGCTTTAGGTGTAAGGTTGGGTTGTTTATTTGAGATGTTTCTTGTTTCTTGAGGTAGGATTGTACTGCTATAAACTTCCCCCTTAGAACTGCTTTTGCTGCATCCCATAGGTTTTGGGTCGTCGTGTTTTCATTGTCATTTGTTTCTAGGTATTTTTTGATTTCCTCTTTGATTTAAGAGTAGGTTTTTAATTCTACCTCTTATGTGTGTTAGTGCTGAGATAGGTGTGAATGGGGTAAAGGGAACTAGGGGAAGTCCTCAGAATCACTTTGGGGTGTGTGTGTGTGTGTGTATGTGTGTGTAACATCTTCAGAATCTTGACCTTACAGGCCCTTTGGCCTCACAGCACAGTTCAATAGGCCCAAAGCTCTGTGTGTTAAATTGTTGCCTCTTTAAGGGCATCTTATCCCCAACTCAAGTAGGGATGGTTCATCTTGGGTGGGGGGAGTGGGTACCTCATCATAATAGAAATAGCCCGTGAGCATCCTTTGTCCTTTAGTCCTGTCCTGTCCCCTGACACCTACCCCTGCACACCGTGTCCCCCTTGGATCTTGACATGTTGATTCAAGATTCTAACAGTTACACCTGGGCCTTGAGGACTGAGGAGGTGAGTGTAAGCTCTCAGCATTCTTCGTCTCCTGGATCCAGATTTCACAATATTTTCCAATATGCACTCATAGTCCATCATTTGTCCTTTTGATTGTTTGTTTTCATTAAAAATAAAAAACATAGGTTTTGAGGGTGCTAACTTGACTAAAAATGATTGCAGTCTACCACCATCTTTAAAGCGTTAAACGGACATTTCATAAACTTTTTTAGGAAAAACAAAGCAGTTTCTAGCACTGCCCCGGCCCTCTCTCCCCTCTTTCATTTAGATCACTGTGCCTACACCTCCCTGTTTAGAAATTTCAGGGCTGCTGCAGACGCTCAGGGTGAGAAGTAAGAGAAATAAGGACAAAGGAGCAATGACTATTGTGAACCTTTTTAAAATAGTAATTCATTCAATACAGCTAACAACTTGTATATAAAATTAATGAGATTAGTAATATTGCCATTTTATAAGTGAAAGCAGTGTTGTTTGGAGATTTCTGAAACCCCAAATTTAGTAAATAGCAGACCCATATTTTATATTCAGATTTGTCTGAGTACCAGTCTCTTTTTAACAACAAAGACATTTGGACTTGGAGGTAAAAGACGTACATAGTTGGCACACTAGCGCTGTCAGTGGCGTGACCTTCTAGAAGCCCTGTAACTTCTCTGTGCCTCAATTTTCTCATTTGTTAAATGAGAATATAAAAGCCATCTCGTGATGGTCTTGAGCTTTAACCTGAATTAAACCAATAATATCTATGGATATGCCTGATATCATCCCCTAGGTTGGTGGTTAGTAAATTTTTGCTGAATTTGAACTTGTTGGAAATTAAGCCATATCCCATTTCTCAATAGAAAACTCTGTCATCATTTACCATCGCATCAAAAAGAACAAAATACCTAGGACATGATAGCATTTTAATTATTGGAACAGGATATCTTATATAATACAAGCCTAGAGTAAACAGTTTCATGTGAGGTAGCAAAATAATTCCCCAAAAGATTTTCCAGATCACTAGCAGTCTGAGGTATAGGATAAAGATAATTTTTTTTTTTTTTTTTTTTGCGGTACGCGGGCCTCTCACTGTTGTGGCCTCTCCCGTTGCGGAGCACAGGCTCCAGACGTGCAGGCTCAGCGGCCATGGCTCACGGGCTCAGCCACTCCGCGGCATGTGGGATCTTCCCTGGCTGGGGCACGAACCCGTATCCCCTGCATCGGCAGGCGGACTCTGAACCACTGCGCCACCAGGGAAGCCCAAAGATAATTTTTTAAATTGTTCAAGAGAAGAAATCTTTCTTCCATTAGTGAATCAAATAACTGAAGAGGGTTTGTGTGTGTACATTTATGTGCATGTATTTATCTCTTTATAGTTTCTTGTTTGTTTGCTCACATATCTAGGCAATTTCTGAATATTCTGCTTTTATTTTAGCAGTACTTCTGAAATCTCTGTGGCGTAAAGATAGCATGTAATAGAGGAAAGCAGAGGAGAGGGGAAAGAATGAAGAATGAATTAGGAGTGGAAATAACATTTACTAAAAGCCCACTTTATAGCAGGAATGACAGTAGGAGTTTTTATAATAGCTAGGTTAACTTGAAGGTATTACAAATATCTGTTGCTGCTTTTCTTTTTAAATAGAATTCTGATGTTTTGTGTAGGAAATTTGTGTGTGTGTGTGTGTGTGTGTGTGTGTGTGTGTAGGAAATTTATTGTGGGGAATCATTAGAAATATATTATCTAAAATTCCCTTCAGGTAATGGCATTAATCTTGGTAAAATGACCATGTTGCTTCTTGCCGATTACATTGTGAAAAATAAGAATCAGTTTACCTCCAGAGTAGAAAAGAATCATAGATCTTTCTTACTAAATGAATTGATCTTGCATGTGAATTGAGAAAGATTGTGCCAGGCAATCGTTACCCCAAAGAATTCAACTTGAGATCATGAGGTTACGTGAATGTAAAGTGCTTCAGTTTAAATAAAAATATTACGGTTTAATAATAATTTTGGTAATTATGACACAGTATGGAGTAAGCATATTGAAACTAAAATGCAAGACTGGTAGCAGTTGCTAAGTTATTATCAAGGACTAAACCAATTCAGAGGATGATGGCTGTGAACATTTTAATATTGCACTCAGTTCCAAAGTATCTAGAGAAATCGCTTGTATGAACAATGATCTAAAAGCCTTTTTTTGTTGTTGTTTTTTCAATGCACAAGGCCAAGGGTGTGGCAGAAAAAAATTATATTTGTGAGAACCCTGGCACTTTCTTGAGAGTACTGTGGTGTCAGATTCACATCAGTGAACATTTATTCTTCAAAACAAATGCCTATTATTCTTTGCCTTTGTGGTCACTGAGCTAAGAAAAAGGTCAACTGGTTTTAGGGGGAAGAAAACGAAACAGAATGTGTGAGACATTGAAACAGTGAGTGAGAAGTTGGTGAAGGCAGCTCTCAGGTGGGTTCTATCACATGTAGATTTATTTTCGACTCTGAATATTTAATATGGCACAGAGCACTTGAGCAGCTTTTGACGGTTCTTATTTCAATGCCTGCAGAGAAATCTAGTTGGAATATACAGTACACTTGTCTATATGTCTTGCCCTGGCTAAACAAGACATCTCACTGCTTTTATTGTTTTTATACCCTATAAAAAGCCCCAGAGACTCTATGAAGTAGACTTCGTATAAAATTTTACCCAAGCCCAGCTCTGTATGCAGGATATTAATTTTAAGACAATTTTTTTAAACTATTTATAAATTCATAATTTACATAACTATCATTTCAACATACATAGAGATCAAATTTTTATTTTATTTTGAATTTAACCTTAAAAGCCATTTACTTTAAAGAGATAACTTTTTAAAACATTTCATAAAGTACTTGTCAGTGTGCCTAAGAAAGCAGGCCTTACTGTTTACTCAAGGCACATTTTAAATAATATACTTCTGTTAGCTTTACGTTGAATCTAAAAGTTAAGGACAGATGTATTAACATGATTTTAAATGCTGCTACGGGCTTAACTTTTATTGCTTAGTTGAGAGTATGTGCCATAGCACAATTATGCCAAGAATATAGCTTCAGTGAAGGAGGAAAGATATTGTCTCAAGGGCTGACTCTATTCTTATGTTATATTCGGGGAAGGGATGTACATTTCAGAGGTTGAATATTAGCAGCTGCATTCATTTTTGCAGAATTTTGAACGGTCCCTCTAAAGACCTCAGGACTTAAGTTTTCCCTGTTGTGTTCTATTTATTTTAGAATGAGTTGACTACTTTCAAATCGTCCCCTGAATTGCTGTTTTGATGATCTACTACAGAATATACTGGCAAAGACAGTGTCCTTTTGTTTGGCGTTATGTAAACTTAAAAACAATCGCACGGCTATAAAGTATGAGAATCTTGCAACTGCAAATCAGGCTGGGAAGGTTTTCACGCCTCATTAACACCCGTGCTATAAATTGAGGTTTAACAGTTTGACAAAGTAATATTTCAAATTGCAATAATCACAGGAGTGTTTATTTTACTCGTTTCAAATACCAAGCAGAAGATCCTTAGAGTTAATAAACATCCCCAAATGGATTCTTTATGATAAAAGAATATCAGTGTAGTTTGCTTGTTATCCTGGGGATTTAAGTTGAATCAGATCAAAGAATCAGTTCTATCTTTCAAGTTCCACTTGCATTCTTTCCTTTCTTTCCTTAATTCTCAGAGTTTTGAATTTACATGGTGATACACTCGTCTAAGAAAATAGGGCTCTACAATTGTGAGCTTTTCTTAACAGCGGCTTCCATAACTGAATGATAATTAGAAAGTCTCTCAGAGTCTAAATAACTGTGTGGACAGGAAGCCCCCTATGTATTTTTAACTTTATCCATGAGATTCCTGTGAAGTATCTTGAAATAGTAATTACTGAGTAAAGATAAGATTGTAATGCTACCTACACGTACTTAGCGAACATAGTGAGATCACACAGTATGACTGTTAACTGTGACAAAAGTATCAAATCATAAAATTAGAGATGTCAGAAATCTCATCTTATACATTTATTCACAGTTAAGGAAATAAAACAGAAAAGTCACGATGTTGTTCCAAGATGATATACTTTCCCAAGATGACATCCCACAAAGTGGCAACTACATCTGAGTCTCCTGTCTTCCAGCTCAAAATTCTTTTCCTTGTACTCTACTGTGGTCTCAAGAGAGGGACAGGAAACATAGAATCATTACAGTAGATATTTTTTGTAACAATTTTATTTTATTTTTTAAATTTATTTATTTTTGGCTGCGTTGGGTCTTCTTTGCTGCGTGCGGGCTTTCTCTAGTTGTGGCGAGCGGGGGCTACTCTTCATTGCGGTGCGGGGGCTTCTCATTGCAGTGGCTTCTCGTTGCAGAGCACGGGCTCTAGGTGCGTGGGCTTCAGTAGTTGTGGCACGTGAGTTCAGTAGTTGTGGCTCGGGGGCTCTAGAGCCGAGGCTCAGTAGTTGTGGCTCACGGGCTTAGTTGCTCCACAGCATGTGGGATCTTCCCAGACCAGGGCTTGAACCCACGTCCCCTGCATTGGCAGGTGGATTCTTAACCACTGCACCACCAGGGAAGTCCCTAGATGTTTATTTTTAAATAATTATAGATCCACAGTACATTGCAAAGTTAGTACAGAGATGTTACCCACCAACTGGTTTCCTGCAATGGTTACGTCTTTGAAAACTACAGCACAATAAATTGACATTGGTACAATGTGTGTATAGTATCTATCAAATGTCTAGATTCATGTAACCACCATTCAGTTTAGATGCAGAGGTATTCTGTCACCACATTTTCCACATGTCACTCTGTTATAGCCAAATCTACCACCACCCACCAGCCCCACACCTGATGATTTTATGGCAGTGTACTGCAAGTAGAAATCTTAAATCCCTGTAAGTCCTTTTCAGCCATTATTCTTTTGAATAATCTTTCAGCTCTGCCCACATTTATCTCTTTTTCTAAGATTCTGATGACATGAATGGTAGACCTTTTGTTATAGTCTCACAGGTCCCTGAGACTCTGTTTTTGTTGTTTTGTTTTTTTCCGGTCTGTTTTTCTTCTTTCTGAGCTTCATTTTGGGTCATTTATGTTGTTCTATCTTCTAATTTATTGGTTCTTTCCTCTGCCCTTTGCATTCTGCTGTTGAGTCTATCCTTAGAGTTTTACATTTTGCTTATAGTATTTTTTTTTTTTTTTTTTTTTTTTTTTTGCGGTACACGGGCCTCTCACTGTTGTGGCCTCTCCCGCTGTGGAGCACAGGCTCCGGACGCACAGGCTCAGCGACCATGGCTCACGGGCCCAGCCACTCTGCGGCATGTGGGATCTTCCCGGACCGGGGCACGAACCCACGTCCCCTGCATTGGCAGGCGGACTCCCAACCACTGCACCACCAGGGAAGCCCTGCTTATAGTATTTTTTTAGTTCTAAAACTTCTGTTTGGTTCTTTGGATCTTCTGTTTCTTCACTGAGACTTTTTATTCTTTTGTGTGTTTGAGGGATGTTCACAATTTCATGTTGAATCATTTTTATGACAGCTACTTTAAAATCCTTGTCACACAACTCCAACTTCTGTGTCATCTCAGGGTCGCCATTTGTCAATTATATGTGAATTATATACCTGTTTAAGTTGAGATGTCCCTGCCTCTTGGTATAATGAGTGATTTTGAAATTATCCTGGACATTTTGGGGTATTATGTTATGAGACTCTGAACATCCGTTAAATTTTCTGTTTTAGTGGTTCTTCCCTGACATTACACTACCCTGTTACTGCCAGGATGGGGTGAAAGTCCAGCTTTCTCATTCAGCCTCCTTTGACACCTCCTGTGGGGAGGGATACTTTCTAACTGCTTGGTGGAGGTGGGATTTTAGGGTCCCTGTTAAGCCTCAGTGGACACTGTCCTGGTTGGAGGGAAGGGAGCTGCTTCATTTGGGTGGGGTAGAAGTCAGGGGTCCCCGCTCTTCTCTGACAACCACTCTGCGATGGGGTGGGGAGAGGCTAGAGATGTGTCTGGGTGGAGCCTGGCATGAGTGGGAGTATAGGCTTGCCATTTGGCCCTTGCTGATGGGCATGGAGGTGGGTTTGATGGTTTGGGTATGATGGTTTGCTGGAGCAGGTGTTTACTGTATGAAAGTGTTCTGTCTTGCTAGCCTGCCCCTTTGCTAGTCCTTTGGCTAGAGGAAGCTGGCTTTTGTGGGCTTTTTGGTTTTTTTTTTCTGTGTCCATTGATGTTTCTGGGTTGTTGGAGAAGCCAGCAACCATTCTGGGATATGTGAGGCAGAAAGAAAACCCTGAGAAATCACTGCCATGTTGTTCCTCAGAGCCCAGTGTCCCTAGCCAGCCCGCCTCTGGTTTTCAGTCATCTTACACTGGTTTTATTTAGGATATCAAGGGGTTGGACTGCACATAGCAGCAAGAATAACAGCATGTGTGTCTGTTCCATCTTAGTCTAGAGGTGCAAGACCCAGGTAGTGTGAGGTCCTATGGATATGTATGATAGAGGCTGTCAGTGAAAGAGAGGAAATGAACGTTGCAAGATGTTTAAGGTGGCGTCATAGGTTTTTGACTATTTCACAAATATCCATGATATTAAGCTGGTTGATATGCCTTTTAAAATAACGATGTTGGGGCTTCCCTGGTGGCGCAGTGGTTGAGAGTCCGCCTGCCGATGCAGGGGACACGGGTTCGTGCCCCGGTCCGGGAAGATCCCACGTGCCGCGGACTGGCTGGGCCCGTGAGCTATGGCCGCTGAGCCTGCGCGTCCGGAGCCTGTGCTCCGCAACGGGAGAGGCCACAACAGTGAGAGGCCCGCGTACTGCAAAAATAAATAAAATAAAATAAAATAAAATAATGATGTTTTAGTTGACAGGTTTGTGAAATCTGTCAAGTTACAGATTGTAATCAGTGATGACTGAGAGGCTGCACCATCCTGTCAGCTCTGGTCCATGCTCATTGCATTTAGGTGAGGGAAGATCTTATTTGCCAGCGATGTTCATACCAGCTGATGTTCTGGGGAACATTGACGTACGGTCTGCCCGGTTACAGTTAGCAGTCAACAGTCCCATATATAGCATCCAATTTTAATTTCATTCCTGCTACTCCTCAGTTTGTTTTATGTTCACATTATTAAATATGGTATTATTCAAGGTGTTTACAAATACTACTTATGTGTTGTGTTTGCTACAAAGTTAGTCCTTCCAAACTGATATAAAAAAAAAAAACAGCAAAAATAGGTAATAGTCATTATTCTTTTTAATAATTAATAACATTTTAAACGTAATTAGTAGCATGTTTAAAATCTATTGCATTTTAAAGAAAACATGTGAAGTGTGCACATAATGATACATCATGTTTTGTATCTCTGGGTAGATTTAATTTCTGTTTCAATTCTCTATTTCTGTATAACAAATTGCCCCCAAACTGACTGGCTTAAAACAACAATAATTTTTTTATTTTATTTTTTTATTGAAGTATAGTTGACTTACAGTGCTGTGTTAATTTCTGCTGTACAGCAAAGTGATTCAGTTATACATATCTATAAAATATACATATACTCTTATATTCTCTTCCATTATAGGTATAGTTCCCTGTGCTCTACAGTAGGTCCTTGTTGGTTATCTATTTTATATATAGGACTGTGTATATTTTAACCCCAAACTCTTAATTTATTCCTCCCCCTTTCCCCTTTGGTAACCATAAGTTTGTTTTCTGTGTCTGTGGGTCTGTTTCTGTGTTGTGTAAGTTCATTTGTATATTTTTTTAAGATTTCACATGTTAGTGATATCACGTGATATTTACCTTTGTCTGACCGACTTCACTTAATATGACAATCTCTGGGTACATCCATGTTGCTGCAAATGGCATTATTTCACTATTTCATTCTTTTCTATGGCTGAGTAATAGTCCATTTTATATATCTACATATCTCTACATATCTCACATCTTCTTTATCCATTCATGTGTCTGTAGATGCCTCGGTTGTTTCCACGTCTTGGCTATTGTAAACAGTACTGCAATGAACATTAGGGTGCATGCATCTTTTCAAATTATGGTTTTCTCCAGATAAACGCCCAGGAGTGGGATTGCAGGAGCATATGGTTAACTCTATTGTTAGTTTTTCAAGAAAATTTAAGGGTTTTCAATTTCCCTTTTCTCTGGCATGAACTCAGTCTAACCATCCCATCCCTTCATGTGTTGTATGTATTTTCCAGGCTCATCCCTGACCCTGCCACCACTATCCACCCTATGCTTCAGACATGAACAGCAGAGCCAGCTTCATGGCACATGACCTGTGCCGTCCCCAGAGTCCTGCACTCAAAGGGCTCCACACTTGATTCAATGCTTTGCCACCTCCATCTTGAAATTCTGAACAATTTTGGAACAAGGGGGCTGCCTTTTCATTTTGCACTGGGTCCCACAGATTGTGAGCTGATCTTATTTTTATCTTTAGAATGAGCTTTCTACTCCTCACAATATTCTACCTGGCAAGTTCTCAAATATTTTTCAAGATGCAGCTGAAATATCGCCTTGCCTCTGAAAATGATTCCACCTGCAGAGGGAATAAGGGGCTCTTTTCTCTATATATCTTGGTTCCATGCCACTTGTCATAAACCTCTATTATAGTAATTGTTTTTTTTTTTTAGTAATTGTTTTTTTACAAATATTTGTGTGTACATTTTTCTCCTCCATTAGTTGTGCTTAAGAAAACATGCCTTATTCATTATTACACTCTTAGCAATTTCCTGGTATGTAGTCCATGACATGTATGGTAAATATTAAATAAATTTTTGATTAAATAAAAGAACAAATGACTAGATGAAACAATGTAGTTATGTATCCTTGTCTTTAAAATATTATGAGCAGACACTGTAGTTTCAACACCAGATAAATTTGTTTGCTGTATTTACCTCTTATCCCTACCAGAACCTCTCAGTTAACGATCTTTGTTCCAGCCCCCTATTTGTTTCTTATTGGAAATATAAAATGTACTGTTACCAGGTATTCGACAACCTTCACGCCATTATTAGTTGAATTTAAATTCTTCCTTTAAATTTAACTTCCCAGAGGCAGCAAGAGTCATGCAGACAGTTTAACACTCACTGATGTGCTACATCCTGTGTGTCTTTGTTAATACGTCTTTGCATACCCATCCACAACTAGATTCTAAGTTCATGGACAGGCTTCTACTTCTGTCCAAGATGGAATAAATGACAGGGACCAAGTTTACTCTTTCATCCAAAACAGCAACAAAATGAGAGAACGCATATGAAGTCATGATTTTCAGGACATTGAACAAGAGTCAGGAAAGTACAGTGATCCTTGAGAGATTACGAACAATTGAGGAGAGACCTATGGTTAGTTACCCCAGCTTACTATCTGGAGCTCATTTGCAGAGCCAGCCTAGGTTCCAGGCTGCAGCGCAGATACAGGAGAAGCTCAGCTGTCTCCCTGGTTTGAGGAGATAGAGCTGAGCGTCTTGGGAGCCCAAGGTGACTGGAGTTCTCAGGGAAGAGTGTTGGAGATGAGAGAGCTGCATAGAAAGGGAGCTCCGGAGTTCTGAGAAGGATCCCTTTGGACTCTTCAGTAGGGTCCTGATTTGTGCATATGTGTGAGGAAACCACCAGCAGCTGGAGGATGAACTACTGTCTGTAAATGAATAAAAGGAATGATATATGGAGCTCACATAGGGCTGGAAGCAGTGCCTATTCCCACCAGCTGGAGGGGAGCGCCTCATATCTCACGGGACATGGGATAGAGCCCTCATGAATGTTTGCCTTCGTAGTGGAGCAAGTTTAGCCCTCAATGCTGCTTTGATCTCACTGAACAAAGCTTTAAAGCAAGACCCCACATGATCAAGGTATTTCCAAGAAACTTAACTGAGTCGTAAAACAAAACTTGGAATATTTATAGGTATATGCAAATTCCAGATGCACCAAGGTAAAATGAGCAGTGTCTGCTATTCAATCAAATACTGCTGGGGTGGAAATGAGCAGGAAAATATAACCCATAATGAAGACAAAGAAAACAACATGGACAAAGAAATAACACACATAATAGAATTAGTAGATAAGGGCATTAAGACAGTTATTATCATAAGTTCAAGACGCTAGAAAAAAGATTGGGCATGATAACTTTGAGATATAGAAGGATGGAGAAGTAGAAAAAATAGTTTAAAACATAATGACTTCAAAAATGTCCAAATTTGATGAAAGCTATGTTTAAAAATCCAGGAATCTCATCAAACCTAGAAGAGAAATGAAGAAAACTATGCTAAAGTAGATTATAATTGAATTGTTTAAACTAAAGATAAATTTAAAATATTAAGCTCTTTGAGGTCATACCGTACATTTATCAGGTATTATTATTTTTTAATTTATTTATTTAGTTTTGGCTACATTGGGTCTTCATGGCTGCACGGGCTTTCTCTAGTTGAAGCGAGCGGGGGATACTCTTCATTGTGATGCGCAGGCTTCTCCTTGCGGTGGCTTCTCTTTTGTGGAGCATGGGCTCTAGGCTCGTGGGCTTCAGTAGTTGTGGCTCACCAGCTCAATAGTTGTGGCTCATGGGCTCTAGAGCGCAGGCTTAGTAGTTGTGGCTCATGGGCTTAGTTGCTCCATGGCATGTGGGATCTTCCCCGACCAGGGCTCAAACCCGTGTCTTCTGCATTGGCAGGTGGATTCTTAACCACTGTGCCACCACGGAAGCCCTCTCAGGTATTATTGAATGTGGTTCATCATAGTAACACACATGTAATTGCTACTTGTTCCATACTCATAGATTAATTTTATAAAATGTGATCACTTCTTGGTATAATCTTTAAAACCTCAGAAGGCCTTTCTGCCATTTTTGAGTACTTCTTAGAAGTGTTTCTTATTCCTCTCCATATTTATAGGAGGGTAGGTGACATAAGGCAAATAATTTTGCAATGAAAGTTTTAACTGAATTTGTTTATATAGAAGTAAAAGATTTTGTAAAAGGAAGTCTTGTTTTCAATAGGATAATGACCTAGTTGAGTCCAACTTGGTAACTCACCTTTTAAAAATTTCACTATGTATTAAGAAACCTGAAAAGGTAATAGGGACCCATGTACTTAATCTTGGGCATACATTAAGAAGAGGACACTAATCGGTTAACCACTGCGTGTTTAGGTCAGATAAAATGAAGTGCTAGTTTCACAGAGCAGGTAAAACAAATGAATTGCTGAAGTCTCAAAATGACGCTAAACAAAATGCCTAGTTGATAGATAGCTGATGAAAAGATAGATGATAAATACGTAGGTAGATACATAGACACATACATTTATGGAAACATATACATACACAGATAGATGGATTAAAAAATTTGGAGGGAATAGATTGAGTATAATAAATACATATTAACTTATAAATGATATCCATTAATGGAGGAACTATACTATACTTTTCCCTCAAAGTTCCTTTCTTTGTCTGAAACCAACCTGCATGAAACACTAGCCAGTCCTAATTTAGCTGCCCAGTGTGTGTCCATTGTGTAATTCATCTCTCTTTGTTCCCCACTGTGGGCTCTTTTAGAGCCTTAGTGCATTGTATGTAATGAGCATACAAAAGCAACTTTACTGTCCATGTAAATCAGTCATATTAAAAACCCTTGCAGAGAACAATAGCTTTATATGGGCATACAGAAAGTAATTTTATTCTGTTTTTAAAAAATCTTTCTAGGGCTTCCCTGGTGGCACAGTGGTTGAGAGTCCGCCTGCCGATGCAGGGGACGCGGGTTTGTGCCCCGGTCTGGGAAGATCCCACATGCCGCGGAGAGGCTGGGTCTGTGAGCCATGGCCGCTGCGCCTGCGCGTCCGGAGCCTGTGCTCCGCAACGGGAGAGGCCACAGCAGCGAGAGGCCCACGTACCGCAAAAAATATATATATATATTTCTAAAGGATGACTTGATCCTTTACCTCAGAACGTCATCATAGCCCTGCCTTCCTCTTACTAATACATCCTTATGTCTATCTTTTTTAAAAAAATTAATTTATTTATGTATTTTTGGCTGCATTGGGTCTTCCTTGCTGCGCGCGGGCTTTTCTCTAGTTGTGGCGAGTGGGGGCTACTCTTCATTGCGGTGCGCCGGCTTCTCATTGTGGTGGCTTCTCTTGTTGTGGCTCACGGGCTCTAGGCGCACGGGCTTCAGTAGTTGTGGCGCTCGGGCTTAGTTGCTCTGTGGCATGTGGGATCTTCCCGGACCAGAGCTCGAACCCCTGTCCCCTGCATTGGCAGGCGGATTCTTAACCACTGCACCACCAGGGAAGCCCCTTATGTCTGTCTTCTCTTTCTAGTCCACATCATTGTTTTCCCTAATACAAATACTTGTATGCTTTTCTTTTCAGTTTCAAAAATGTCCATTCACAGCCTCTTCTGGATGAGACCTAGTCAATAAACAAATGTGGACCAGATAACAGGGCAAAGTACCAGTTTGGAACAAATATCTGCACCTTTTACAGGAGCTTAGAAAAGAGAATGAGCACAGGCATCTGGTTAAAGAGACAGGGGCATCTCTTATCTCTTATCTTGTTTCTGGTAGCTCCTCTTTTTCCATATAGAATTGGCATGATTTTTTTTTTTTTTTTTTTCGGTACGCGGGCCTCTCACTGTTGTGGCCTCTCCCGTTGCGGAGCACAGGCTCCGGACGCGCAGGCTCAGCGGCCATGGCTCACGGGCCCAGCCGCTCCGCGGCATGTGGGATCTTCCCGGACCGGGGCACGAACCTGCGTCCCTGCATCGGCAGGCAGACTCTCAACCACTGCACCACCAGGGAAGCCCGGCATGATTTTTAAGTGTATAGAGACTTATATAGAAAGGTAGACACCACTTGAGTGACATAGGAAATGAAAACTCATTTTAGAGTAGAAAAATTAATTTAATAGATCCAGCTTGTTATTTGTCCTGGGCATAAAAGAAAAAGAATAATTAGATAACTGCATATTTTAATAGCTTTCAATTGATTGTTAACTCGTATAGATGAAAAAAATGGTCAGTTCTTTGTATTTTAATTCAAAAACCTGCCAATAAGTGGAAAATAAATAATTAAAAAATCAGACAATAATAACCTTAAAAGTCACTTAAAAAGTGAGGTATATAGAGCATATGAACCCTGTAGTCGGTTATGTTTATAAAGTTATGCTATATTAAGTGTAAACCATGAAACAGTGTGAGCTCTGAGCACGTGTACACATATCCCTCATAACTTTTTCTTACGAAAATGAAAAAAAGTTTTATTTTTCAATATACTTGCTCAGTTTCCTACAAACATGGAAACTCTTTACTGATCTCCATAATGACAATGCCTGAATAGTGACTGATGAAATGTGATATTTTTGGAAGCTTACAAATGCCGGGGGAAAAAAAAAAAGTTGGTTGATTTCCAAAATCAGAAGTAAGAAGTCTCATTATTTATATATTTAGATTAAAAACATTTTTTTTGAGCAAAGCCACCTGGAAACCTGAAAACAAAGTGGTGGACCTTCAAATTATGATACAATTTCCAGGCAGGCCTGGTGGTTAAATGAAAGCCCCCAATGTACTTGTAATTTAAGTGTTTCTACAAAGGGTAACTTGCTTGATGGAATCAGAAATAGACAGACAGCTCCAGGTTCATCCAAATCTGAAAGCTGGGATGTGAAAACTTGTTCTGCTTGAGACTTGATCTATATATAAACTTTTCCAAGTCTCCTAAATCCTCCTAAAGGGCTGGATGATGTGAGAATAGAACTAAAATCTCCAGATTCCTCCAAATCTGAACATTTCAGGCCTGGGTGAATTATTCTTTTTGAGGTTTGATCTTTATATAATCTTTCCCCAAATCTCCCAAGTTCTCCTTAAGGTCTCACAACATTTTCTCCAGGTGTGATATTGCTAAGTGCTAGCTTTTGAGCATCAGGCCTAAAAGAGGTCAGGGAGTGTCCCTTTAATCTCTATCTTAGGGTTTTACTCAAAATAGAAAATCTCCATAAGCATTCATCCTAGTATAGATGACATACTTTCTGTATATGCAATAGCCCACTTACAGTCTTGCTCTAATTGGACAGAGAACAGGTAGAAACTAGTGTAAAGAAATTGTCAGGAAAGACAGTCTTAGAAATGATCTAATCCACAGGGTATCAAAGACAACCTTCTGTGCTTTGTACAAAACATTTTCCATAATTTAACTATTATTTAAATGTATTCTTTCAAACTGTATTGCATGACACTTTGGTCTTTATTTTGATGACCTCATTCAAGTTAAACTTTTACCATTTTGGTGTGGAAAGCACTGTGGGATCTGGCCCAAGTGGATTAGAATCATTGTTTGTCATTTGCTAACTGCGATGTCAGGCAGTAATTTAAGATAAATGCCTTAAAGACAACTCTGCAATCACAGATGTAGTTTTTAGAAGTGTTGAATTAGATTTCATATTCTCGATACTTCTGTGATCTTTACAGCAAGTAATGAACATGTGAGGTAGATAAAGTGTGGAATCGTGATTGTTTCAGAAGCTGAAGCAAAGTGCAATATCATCTAGAGACTTCACATGATGAATAAAACTAATGACTAAAAAAGTAATCAGAAAGGATGTTCTAAAGATTTATGCTAATACATTTCTGAAGGTATAAATGAATCAATATAATGTGTTTTCATTTTTAATATGTGAAAAATTATTTTTAAGAAACGCTAATTTAAAATGGGATCACCATTCAGTGAGGAAGTGAATGTCATGTTTTATTTGAAGTCCGCTTTAAAAAATCCCATCTATAAAAAAACCCACCCAGGAATGTACGTTAACAGAAGCAAAGTTCCAGTCACCACCACATGTACTTTTTTCTGGAATTTTGGTATGCGGTGCATATGACAATGTTAGATGGTATGTTAGTATCTGAGGTTTTATGGAATATTCAGTTATTATATTTAATATAATGACTTATGTGAATAATATATATTTTATTTAGGTAAATAACAGGTGTTTATATAAAGAATACATATTTATATAAAATACCTATGATGGTTAATTATGTGTCAACTTGGCCAGGACATGGGGTGCTCAAATATTTGGTCAAACATTATTCTGGGTGCTTTTGAATGAGATTAATATTTAAGTTGGTGGACTCTGAGTAAAGCAGATTGCCATCCATAATGTGGGTATGCCTCATCCAATCAGATGAAGACTTGAATAGAACAAGAAAAACAGCCTCCGCCTAGCAAGAGATAATTCTCCAGCAGATTGCCTTTAGGCTCATGGGCGACATCGGCTCTCTCTGGTTCTGTAGCAGACGGCCTTTGGGCTAGAAATGGAATATCGTGGGTCTCCAGCCTGCCGTCTTTTGGGCTAGAACTGCACGATTGACTTTCTTGCGTTTCCAGCCTGCCAGCTCACCCTGGAAGACTTGCTAGGCTTCCATGATCACATGAGCCAATTCCTTATGATAAATCTCTTTCTATATACATAGACATCCTATTGGTTTTGTTTCTCTAAAGAGCCTTGACTGATTCAATACTCGTATAAATTATGTTTTTCGTGGTGTTATAAATACAACCTCAGATCTCAAAAACTTTCTCAGCACCCAATGCTAATTAACTGTCAGAGAGCAGCAAGATTAAATTTCATTCAAATGTTATGACTTACTGAACTCGCCCCTTTAAATTTCTAAAATATAGTAGAGAAATCAAGCCTGCTTAATTTGTCATCTGTACTTGGCCTCTACATTACAAGTGAAATTGATTTTCTCAGAATACGTATCAGGATTGAATTTCTCCCCATGGGTGCTGACTTCTTTCACTTTTCTCCAAGAAAGAGAAAATGTATGAATGATTCATATAGGTGTATGTGCCGTTGTGAACATGAACTTTCACATGCTTTTAGCACTTACTGTAGGATACTGGCCCAGCAGACTCTACCACCTCACCACCTCTGCTGGTTCAGCTTCTGATAGTGATGTAGCCAAGACTCAGGACTGGACCCGATTATAAAATCAACATCAGAGCATACACTGCACCTAGCTCAGGTCACTCTCTCGATGCCTTCCCCTGCCTCAAAGGAACTAGCTTCTTCTTGTAACTTTCCTTAAGCCAATGAAGTGTTAGAGGGCCAGAAAGTAAAATATTTCCTGAAAATGACATCTGTATAAGCTTTTGAGTGTCTGGTTATTATGAGATGAGGAGAGGCAAGAAGGTACAAAAGGCCAGGAGGAAGTTTTAAAATAGAGGCCATGAGATGCTTATAAAAGATGGAGTGAAGAGAAAGTTTAGCATCACAGTGGAGACTAAGCGTGAAGTCTAGAAATATTGGAACAAGATCAGGTTACGAAACTGGCCAAATCTCAAGAGGTTGTTGACAGGACCTGTGACTGTTTATATACAATATTCTGAAATTGTGAAGAGCATTAAATCCACCTCCTCAGTGAGAGGCATTCAGCAAATTATTTCTCTCAACAAGAAATGAGTTAGAAGATACAATAATAATTTTTAGCATCTTTATTTCTTTGCAAAAACCTTAAAACTTAAAAAATTTTTAATTCTCATAAAAATATTATAAGGGAGTTAGAAAACCGTGGCAAAGCGTGTTTAGATAAACATAGGTAAATTATCTAAATTCAAATCTAGTAAGTGGTAGAGTCAGAATTCAGTTCCTTGTCTTTTGACTCTACATGCTGAATGCAGTGAGAAATACATGAAAAAAAGAATTCAGTGCTGTCAAAATGTAGGTGAATTGGGGATAGATAATTTAAACCCACATAGCTAGAGAGCATTCGAAATACACATAATCCTCACGTTTAACCATTTGTAGGTCAATTTTCTGGAAAAAAGAAAAAGTCAATGTGGGCTGGACTCTTTTTTTTTTTTTTGCGGTACGCAGGCCTCTCACTGTTGTGGCCTCTCCCGTTGCGGAGCACAGGCTCCGGACGCTCAGGCCCAGCGGCCATGGCACATGGGCCCAACCGCTCCGCGGAATGTGGGATCCTCCCAGACCGGGCCACGAACCCGTGTCCCCTGCATCGGCAGGCGGACTCTCAACCACTGCGCCACCAGGGAAGCCCTGGACTCTTGTTATGCCAGTGTGATCTGTCTTTATTAAAAGTGACCACAAATGGAAAAGATCAAATTCTTCTCTTGTTCCCTAAGGAGTCTTTTCACTCCTCCGCACATAATTTTTATTTCTGAAACACAGTGCAAATGTCCATTAAAATAATCTATTTTCTTCTTATAGTTTTTCAATTAAGATATTTCTAACTGAGCACATTGAAGGGCTTATTCTGAGACCTGAATGAGTTAGAAGAGCTTCCAAAGTACCTGATGTAATACAAAGACTAGTTTAGGTTTGAAAAGAGTAACAGCAGATATGTCTGCCTGGGTTCATTGATTGTTTTCGGCATGTAACAAACCATTTCATTTCTACTTAAACTGCAAAGCATAGACTTGCTTTGCTGTATAATTTATCAGTTCTCTTTTCTTCTTTGTTACTCCTTTGCAATTTGTCTTCCCTTTCTTCATGAAGAGATCTGAATGACAATAAGAATACCAGCGTTGCTCATATGAAGCCTCCCGATAAGGAAAACAGATGACCCTCCCTTTTCCAACACAGACGCTTTCCCCCTTCAAATGTTGGGGATAAGGGGGGATCCTCTTATAACCCAGACACGTTTCTTCATTTCTCCCCTTGGAGTTCTCCTTTCAGAGCATCTCAGGATGCTCGTCACTAGTTGGTCTTCTTGTTAAAGCGATACCTCTCCTGATGTTGAGATGCGCTCCGTTAATACACTTCGTTTTCAGAACATTTCTTATCAGAGCCAGATAGAGTATAGTGTGCAAAATAGGATCTGTTCCAGAGTATCAGAAAAGAGGATTGTGTAGTCAAAATCTGTGATTAATACAGGATGAAATATATATGAGGCCCACACAAGGCTGTCGACGTCGAGGAAAACTTACCTTGCTCGCTGTGTGGGGAACGATTTGTTGACTTAATAGCATTTTGGATTGCATCACTGATCCCCAGTTTGGATATCTCTCATGTCATCTCTTTCCAAATAGTTTAGAAACAAGTACTATTTCTAGAAGTCCTTTTAATGACTCAGTGTCAGGCCAGCCATTTCCCGGAGTCTTCTTTAGAGGGAAATTACAAATAGGTAGGAGAGGAAAGAGTGCTGACCATCAGACATCACCCTTCCTCCTTTCCAGGTGAGATGACCCTCCAGATCTCCACGGATGGGGAGAGTGATGGAAGGTGTAAAAGGAAAGAACCCTGGAGCGAGTAGAAAATCTTAGAGGATAAATGGGAAGAAATAGGAAATTTAAGAGGAGAAATAAAAATTGAAAAAGATAAGGAAAGAGAAGAATGAAGGAGAATCATCATCTTGCTGGGTTCTTTTCATCTCTGATGGATCTATTCCAAGCTTTCTCAAGGGCTTGTTATGTTAAATGAGTTTGCCGGTATTATAATTTTGCCCTGGTCTCCATGTGTTTACCTGCATTCTTTTATTCTTTAGTCCTTCCTCCTTATCTCTTTTTTCTCCCTTCATGCCCCCATCAGTTCCAGATTCAAGGAAAAGATTATCTCCCTGTCAATATAGAGAAATGATTATTTTGCTAAAAAACACCATGGAATCAAAGTACTCGATTATTTTTCCACATTGACTAACTACATGTCCGGAACATTGTTCTCAAATGTGACTGTGATGAGGTAACTAAATGTCACAGTATTTAAGTGATATACAAAATCTGACATCATAACGTAACTTAAAATATTACTTTGAGGAAATTAGTTGGCCCTCAATACTAAATTCTAATATACATAGGTATTAACAAGTGCTAAAACGTGAGGAAAAAATGGGAGAAATGTAAAAATGAATAAAATATAGTCCACTCACTTATTTTTTTCAAACCAAAATAGAAAAAAAAAAGTTGACATCATCTGTTTGGAGTGGAGCATGGTTTTAGGTGGCTTCAGAGGGAAGCAGTGCTTTAGAACATCTGAATTTGAGAGCAGATCAGGAATCCTGGCTATAATCCTGCCATTATTTTATATCGCATCCCACTCATTTTCTTATACTCAGCTTGGTCACAGCGCATTTTCAAAATAAAGTTTGATCTTTAAAAATAGTTCATTAGTAAGCCACCTTCACAGGATAGATTTTTTTTACTCAACGCCTTCTGTTCCTGAAGCTTGTTTTGCCCTTCTTGCCTTTCTTCCTCCCCAAACAAAGAAGCAAACAAATAACCGCAAAAAACCCATCATTCCAGGTAAAATTCTTAAGGCAGATTTATAACCTTTTTCCCACCCTATGAGAATATTGAAAAAGGGAGTTAGTTATGGAAGGAAATAATTATAGTGATGGTAGATGAAATCTGCATAATAAAGCATATTGAATATATTTTCCTAAAATGAATGATACTGGAGAACCGAAGAAGAGCTCTTATTTGTTAACTAATCTCCCTTGTGGAAATTAGAAACTTTAGCTAATTAAGAATAATCCATAAAACCCATTAGGCAGATGGGAGAGATCCTTTTTGAAAAAAAATAAGTGTGTAAACACATACCTGCATCTCCTCCCTCTTTTCTCCTCCTCCAATTCTGCCATGAATTATCTCCTGTATTTGCTAACTTATCATCCTTTTTGTGTTTTTGTTTTGTTTTGTTTTGTTTTGTTTTGTTTTGCGGTACGTGGGCCTCTCACTGTTGTGGCCTCTCCCGTTGCGGAGCACAGGCTCCGGACGCGCAGGCTCAGCGGCCATGGCTCACGGGCCCAGCCGCTCTGCGGCATGTGGGATCTTCCCGGACCGGGGCACGAACCCATGTCCCCTGCATCGGCAGGCGGACCCTCAACCACTGCGCCACCAGGGAAGCCCTATCATCCTTTTTAATACTAAAAATGTGATTCTGAAGTGATCTATCATGCATTCTAATATTGAATGTCTCATCCTTCTAGACTGTTTTTATGTGTCTAACAGATAAATGGGAAGCCTGGCACCATACTTAGTGCAGTATGTTGAAAAAACGTTACAGACAACTCTGGTCACAGACTGTTCAGGATCTGTTGGTTTCAGATTGGCTGGGTAAGTGGGAATGAGTTTGAGAGTTGTGTTACTGTGTCGTCTGGTCCCAGGTGCTTTCCTGAATTTTAATGGTTTCTTAGTCTGTCTCAGTGCTTAGATCTCATCAACCTTACTTCAGTTTGGAGGCAGCGTTTTTTTTCAGTCTGTGATCACTCAGTTTCTGAACCTAGTCTGGCTTCTGCTTTAATAGGCCCCCTTTAGAGGCCCCAGTTATCTCTGAACTGTTTAGAAAGACCATCAGGAGCCTTTTCCGTCACAGTATCTCTCGTTAAAGCATCTGTTAAAGCATCTCTCACTTGTCTAAATGAAACCACAGCCCTTCGTTCAAATTTGGGTTTTCTGGTGTAAGATGTTGCAGTCTTGAGCCCAAATGTTCAGAGACTGGAAAGGACGATGGTAGCTAGCTGCATTTTCCTTTCTACTATGATGCAAAGGTTGCTGAGTTGGTTTTTTTTCTCGCTTTTTTTTAAAGGTATTAGGATAGGGGAGAACAGCAAAAAGGGCTCATATTGTGGAGGGGGCCTGAGCAAAGCATTAGGATGCAAGTCTCCAGCATAGAGCAGTTGGAAACCTACCTGGATACAGATCATTTTTTCCCTCCATCCAAGTCCCAGAGCCATTAGCATTTCTAGTCCTAATTACTCGATGTGAGCTTTACTAATGTGTCTAAGGTAAACTGAAGTCCTAGGACTAGTTTCTAGAGAAGTATTAAATGGGTTGTGCTCTGGCCTCTCCAGATCATCAAATCGTAGAGCTTATCCTGTCCATTCCATATAAATGTGGTGGAATCAGTTCCCTTTACACAGGGTGCTTAAATATTCCAGTAGCTCCTGGAGAGTCATTTAAAATTTGATGTTCTGAGATTTTGTGTGCTCTCTTCACACCTCGTTTATATCAGAGGACTAGAGACTGGTACTCTAGGACAGGTTAATATATGAAAATATTTTCATAGTTCAGGAAATGGGAATTGATGTGGTTTATTTTGGTGTAGTGTTTGTATGGTTCTCTGGCTAAGACCTTAAGACTCAAATCCAGTAATTAAAATAAATTTAATTTGGAGTTATTATGTATAAGACTATGCAAATCTTTGTTAATTGGGAGTCAGAAACGGTTTTGTTTCCTTTTTTACTGGGTCACATATTGTTTTAAGTGACAGTGTTTGCTACTTACCTGAGCAGTAGGCTTTTGAGTCAGAGGCCTCTGCTGGACCTGCAGTCTGGTTTTGGATATTTACGCCAAGCTAGACCATGAAACCTGGTTTTGTTATAAAAACTGGATGGAATGATGATTCGAGCCAGCCTAAGGTTGCTTTTAGTTCTATAGGTCCAGCAAAGAAGCAACATACCAAGGGAGTAGATTAGGATCCCTAAACCTCCGTTTCTCCCTGACGGAAGCCGTTCACAGGCTGATGTTTGGCCATCTCAGCAATGCATACAACGTGAAGAGGGCAGCAAGTCAGAGGAACTGAGAAGCGTGGATTTGCAGACTTTCGTGCTAATGTCTGGGGGCGAGATCACAGCAACCTTCAAAAAAGTCCCTGATGTACGACACTTAGGGATCCTGGCTCTGTCTCTTGATGTGTCATCTTGTTTATTCAAGCTTCAGTGCTGAGCTTGGACTACAACAATGCTGAACAAATATTTATTAACAGCCAGTTGTTTTCAACATTGCTCAACTCTGATAAATTTTACCTCTTGTGAACTAATGGAAAGGTTACTTACTGCAGCTAAATAAGTAAATTTCATCTATCTTCTCGCCCTTGGTCAGGATCCCTTCGTCTTCATCCCCTTACCAATGTTGATTCCGGATGCCACGAGGAAATGCTGATTTTGAAGTAATCAGTAATTTTAAGCCCAATAAAAGGGTAATAATTTCAAGCATAACGTATGTCTGAAGTCACTAATCATAGTTTGGTTATTTTAGCCACTGAAAAGTCTGGTTAGGCTTGACCTTTTGATCAGATCAATTGGTAAATTATTGACAGGCAACTAATGAATACAAAAACTGGAAGGTCAGATCTAAAACATCTCTATGTTGTGTTGTACTTAGAACACTATTATATCTTTGAAGACAGCTATGGTTTTGATGATTATGTTGATATTTATGAACATTAATATGACTTACATAGAACTGTTTAGAAATGTCTTTTCTGTACATTCAGATTTCTTCACTTCTTTACTTCTTTTCTTCTTTACTTCAGATTTTTTCCTCTGTAATCTGTCATTGGGGGAATGATGGATATTTAATAATTCAGTGCTAACAAGTGAAATACATGAACTATTCTTAAAATATTCAAATTATCCTAAAGAATTTACAAACTCCATCATATTTGAAAATTATTGCATTAATTTAGATAAATCTTAAACATACGTAAAATATCACCATTTGGTCTGCTTTTTTTTAATATATAGAATTTTCTGATAATTAGTTCGTCTTTAAGAAAAACTGTTGGAAAAACCAAGGGAATGTGTGTGATGGAGTCATTGACATGACTGATTTTAGTGTCTATAAGTAATTAGTTAAGTTACGCTTGTCTCTCATTAAAAGCACTATTATACAGGCTGATGCAAAAGATGACTGTGGTAAATGGCGTTTTCAGGTCATTTCTGATAAAGTTAAATGTCATTGTCATTTCAGTTGCTCATTCTGCATTCTTTCTCGACTGTCCATCCATCTCTTAGAACAGCCTATTCAATAAGATCTACAGGAAATAATCTGGGCAATTTTAAAGAAAGTGCCGTCTTTAGATTAAATGGCTTTGGAGTGTTTCTTTTTCCTGCCAAGATGGATAAGAATATATTTCAAAGAGTGTTAATTTTCTGTTTCATAACTATTGAGTTTCCTTGAGAAATAAGTATTTAAGTAAATCCCAAATAAACGTTATACAAGTCCCTTGAATCTCAAGTGAGACACAATTCAGTAGAATAACTTTGATCCGTGGGAATCTGTTGTTCACATAACTCTACATTTCCACCTGCTAGATCAAATTACTAATTACTAAACACAAATTTATAAAAATTGTCATATAATTGAAGTATTAACTACTACTTTGGGGCAGTGTGGAGGAAACGCTGTTCAATGTAATAACAGTTGATTAAAAACACATATACTTATAGACTTCACAAACATTTTTATTTTGGGAGACAAAATATTCCAGAGGAAAAATAACACTTTCATGAAGAATGGGTATTTGTGTTCTCTAATTGAATCATTAATATGATTCTTTTAAAAGAAGAAAGGTAACTCAGGAAGAAAATAAATTTTAATTGTAGGTATAGAAAGAGACTTTGGGGGCAAGGGGAAGAGTAGGTCTAGATATTTAGGGTTAAATAGAGGCACATCAAAATTATCTCAGTCTAGCATATAGACAAAGAATAAAGCTGGTGATAAAAGCACAGTGTGTTAAAGATCACAATAGGTACTCCGCAGGAAGTGTTGAAGGTCCTGGGAAGGGTGTAGAACCTAGTCTCATGAGTATGTACAAAGTGGAGGTCCTGGGAAGGGTGTAGAACCTAGTCTCATGAGTATGTACAAAGTGGAGGTCCTGGGAAGGGTGTAGAACCTAGTCTCATGAGTATGTACAAAGTGGAGGTCCTGGGAAGGGTGTAGAACCTAGTCTCATGAGTATGTACAAAATGGAGGTCCTGGGAAGGGTGTAGAACCTAGTCTCATGAGTATGTACAAAGTGGAGGTCCTGGAAGGGTGTAGAACCTTGTCTCATGAGTATGTACAAAGTGGAGGTCCTGGGAAGGGTGTAGAACCTAGTCTCATGAGTATGTACAAAGTGAAGGTCCTGGGAAGGGTGTAGAACCTAGTCTCATGAGTATGTACAAAGTGGAGGTCCTGGGAAGGGTGTAGAACCTAGTCTCATGAGTATGTACAAAGTGGAGGTCCTGGGAAGGGTGTAGAACCTAGTCTCATGAGTATGTACAAAGTGGAGGTCCTGGGAAGGGTGTAGAACCTAGTCTCATGAGTATGTACAAAGTGGAGGTCCTGGGAAGGGTGTAGAACCTAGTCTCATGAGTATGTACAAAGTGGAGGTCCTGGGAAGGGTGTAGAACCTAGTCTCATGAGTATGTACAAAGTGGAGGTCCTGGGAAGGGTGTAGAACCTAGTCTCATGAGTATGTACAAAGTGGAGGTCCTGGGAAGGGTGTAGAACCTTGTCTCATGAGTATGTACAAAGTGGAGGTCCTGGGAAGGGTATAGAACCTAGTCTCATGAGTATGTACAAAGTGGAGGTCCTGGGAAGGGTGTAGAACCTTGTCTCATGAGTATGTACAAAGTGGAGGTCCTGGGAAGGGTGTAGAACCTAGTCTCATGAGTATGTACAAAGTGAAGGTCCTGGGAAGGGTGTAGAACCTAGTCTCATGAGTATGTACAAAGTGGAGGTCCTGGGAAGGGTGTAGAACCTAGTCTCATGAGTATGTACAAAGTGGAGGTCCTGGGAAGGGTGTAGAACCTTGTCTCATGAGTATGTACAAAGTGAAGGTCCTGGGAAGGGTGTAGAACCTAGTCTCATGAGTATGTACAAAGTGGAGGTCCTGGGAAGGGTGTAGAACCTATTCTCATGAGTATGTACAAAGTGGAGGTCCTGGGAAGGGTGTAGAACCTAGTCTCATGAGTATGTACAAAGTGGAGGTCCTGGGAAGGGTGTAGAACCTAGTCTCATGAGTATGTACAAAGTGGAGGTCCTGGGAAGGGTGTAGAACCTAGTCTCATGAGTATGTACAAAGTGGAGGTCCTGGGAAGGGTGTAGAACCTAGTCTCATGAGTAGGTACAAAATGGCAAGAGCCTATGAAAGTAAAGCTGTATCTGATAAATATGAGCTGGAATTAGTCAGACCGTTGTGCTGAGGCTCATGAAAAACTGCTAAATACATACTTAGTTTTTAAAACAGAATACCAAGGTAAAAATACACCTTCTGCTTGGGAAAGTGTGACATGCTAAATTGCAACTGTAAAAGCGAGGCCAAAAGGTGATTCATCGTTTGCTTCAAACTTCTTCAGCAAGAAGAAATGGTCGGGAAACCGAAGGAGTTCAAACAATACTGTTAAGATGGGAAATTATAGACTGATAAAGGTGAAGCAAAAATGTAAGGGACTGAGCAACGAAACTCAATGAGATTAGCCTCTAGAACCGGACCATATATCCCAGGGTAATGAAAGCATTTGAAAATGTGTTTCCATCAAGAGAAAGAGGCACCGTATACTGTGTAGAATGTATGTTTTCTTTAATTTCAAGTGAAAGAAACGATCTGATTCTAAAATCAAAACCTTGATAAGTTGAGGTTATTTTTTTTTTTATGGGGTGTAGTTGCTTTACAGTGTTGTGTTAGTTTGTGCTGTACAACGAAGTGAATCAGCTATACGTATACATATATTCCCTCCCTCTTGGACTTCCCTTCCCCCCACCCCCCATCCCATCCATCTAGGTCACCACAGAGCACCAAGCTGAGCTCCCTGTGCTATACAGCAGGTTCCCACTAGCTGTCTGTTTTACGCATGGTAGTGTATATATGTCAGTCCCAATCTCCCAATTATTTTAAAATATATTTTCTAAAATACTGTATTTTACAAGGTCACATGCCCCATTCAGATCACCCTTCAAGGAAGGCTCTGCCATCCCAGCTGTTGGAAATGCTGTAGGTAGACAGCCTTTAGCTGTCAGCCCCTTCAGGGGTAACTTCGGCTGCAGGGGACCATGTCTTTCTGGGGATGGCTTACTTCTGATGACTGATGAGCAGGTTATAAAGGCTACCTGGGGATGACTGACAATTCAGCTTTGGACCTCCCTAGTTCAGCTGAGGGTGGCAGGCCTGCATCACAGCTGGCCTTCTCCCTCTGCCCAATCCTGCCTCCTTCCCCTCCCTTTCACAGTGTTAATCCCAAAGGGAAACTGTAGTAGATGCCTTACCTGCTCACTCCATCTCAGACTCTGCTTCCCAAAGAACCCACCCTAAGACAATGTTTAAAGAATAAAAAATGATGCCACTCACCAATTTAAGAATTAGAATATAACCATTTCCCTTGAAGCCATGTGCATAACTCTTTCTCATGCTGAATGATTCCCACTTACCGCAGAGGTCACCGCTCTCTTAATTGGTTTTTTAAATATACCATTCTCTTGTTTTCCTTTGTGAATTGAATCCTCTATTTTTAATCCTACATCATGTTTTCTTTTGCACATTTTTGAAATTTATAATGCGTGGAATTAGCCTGTTGATGTTATTCTTCATTTTGTTTTTGTTTTTGTTTTTGTTTTGCGGTACGCGGGCCTCTCACTGTTGTGGCCTTTCCCGTTGCGGAGCACAGGCTCCGGACGCGCAGGCTCAGCGGCCATGGCTCACGGGCCCAGCCGCTCCGCGGCATGCGGGATCTTCCCGGACCGGGGCACGAACCCGTGTCCCCTGCATCGGCAGGTGGACTCTCAACCACTGCGCCACCAGGGAAGCCCTATTCTTCATTTTGTTTATGTTACTAAGGCATCTGAAGGTTCAAGGAAATAAAAAATGAGCTCACAAGAAAAAACAGACAAATGAAAAGTTACACATTATTAATAAAGGGCAGAGAAAGAAACAACTTATACTTGATAAAGGCTTAGCACATACTGTTCCCACTACGTGAGTTGTCCCTCGTTCCTTTCTCTACCTGGTAGAGACCTTGGCCAAATATCATTCCCTGAATGATTTTTCCTCATTCTCCTTGATTGAGTTTCTTGCTCTCTCTCTGATAGCCATAGTTTATTTTATTACCTGAATCCCAAGCATCTATTTTACTAAATAGTACAGATAGATAGAAATAAGCCTTGCTGAGACAGAATTCTGTAAAAGGTCCCACCCTGGCTTTCAGAATCTTGGACCTGATTACCATTTTTGTTTGCAACTCTACTGACCTGGGTTAATGAACAAATTATAAAGTCCACAAAATGATTGGAATGGAATGAGAATTGCATATAATTTCCTGAAGAGTTAGATAACTCTTAGTTCTAGTGAAAACAAACTGCAAATACAGTACAGAGTGGATCTGATAAATATTTTAATCCCTATTTACTAGAGGATTTAGTGAAACCATAATCCGGTGTGCTTTTTGCTCTGCGTTGTCTGTTGATCCTTCTCTGTGTGTTCCCAAGTGTCCCCCCCACCCCCGCCCCGTGGAGGTCACTCCCTTGAATCAGAGTTCAAACAAGTTGTGGTTTCTCATCTGAGATCAAGTTCTCTTTATCTGCCTGTATGCACTGGGTTTCTATAGGTCTTAGAACATTGTTGCTTCTCTGCTTCTGAATGATGAAGTATCCCAGCTATGAAGCGAAAATGAAGCAATAGCCTCTGAGTTTAATTAAACCTGATTTTTTTTTCCAATGGCAAAAAGGTAATGAGTTCCACGACACTAGCTGTGATGCATGGACAACACCCCTTTTGGTTCCATTGCCTCATGGACCTGCTCTAGCATAAAGCCCTGCACATAGTAGTCTCTCTCAATTTGTGTTTTCAAGTTCCATAAGCAGTGAACATTCAAATGACACCTCTACAAGATAAATTGTGCGTTTGGATTTGTCATTTAAAGCAAACATATTTCACATAAAATTATTTTTACAGGAGCTCTTCAGATAGCTTAGGCACATTTCTAATTATCCAGAGAATTGACTTTTCATTCCTATGAGTGTTGGTGATTACCTGTAATCAAAATTAAAGTTCAGAAATTAAAGTCCATGGGTCATTTATTGTGGGAAATGGGGACCACCACTACCAACTTGGGTAGTTGAATAAATAAAATTCCAGAAGATTCTGTCAGTTGCCCAGATTTCTTCAGAATCGAAAATGGACTTGCTAGTTTGGATGAAAATGACCCCAAAGTTGTGATAATAAAAGCTCTCATGGGTGTTCTGGTTTGGAGAAATATTATCAACATTTTATGTCTGTCAGTTCAACATCCCTACATTATCTTCATTGTGTAAATGTACCATTACATAGGCTACTATTCTGTACCGTTTCAGGTAATTCTGTTTCACAGTGGATGGATATGAATTTTCACTTCCACCTCAATATATTTATAACTGATGCAGGGGACATGGAGGACTGGGCTGTATATGGCTCATAAATCAATACAAAATGAGGCCACATTTATGCACCATTTACAGTGAAGTTTTGTATATCCTGCATCCAAATAATTACACTTATTATGTTCCATGTTTTAAAGAAAAATCACATCTTTTCTGCTGGAGAAAATTGCTTTCTAAGTAGATAACTGATTTCTGAACCAAACATAATATGCAGCCTCGAAGTTAAAGCAACAATTACCTTGAACTTGGATAATTACTAGGACCTCAAGAACATAGTCATTCAAATCAATTTTCTTTCAGACTATTTGTTCACTATTAATCTAAAACTTTATTATGACCCAACACTCATATATACCATAGAATAAATTAGTATAAATATTAGAAAGTATAATACATATATAACGATGGGGGAAAATATATAATGTGTGTTCAAACTTTAAAATGAGAGATTCTTTACAAGCAAATTAAAATATTTTCTCTTGTACCTTTATTGGATTAAAAGATATTTTTTCTAAAAGAGATGAAGATATTCTCCCTTCTTGGGGACATAGCTGATATTTTAAAAAGTCACTTAGCCCAGCTGAGAGTCTGGTTAGTTTGAGTAGATCGTACTTTGGCAACCAAATACCATTGACTCCTTGAATATCATCCTAGTTGTAATTCTACTTTGTTAGCTTAGAGAACATTTATTTATTTAGTTACTGAAGTATAGTTGATTTACAATATTATGTTAGTTTCAGGTGTACATCACAGTGATTCAGTTATACATATATATATATATATATATATACACACATACATATGTATGTATATATATCCTTTTTCAGATTCTTTTCCCTTATAGGTTATTACAAAATATTGAGTAGAGTTTCCTGTGCTATATAATAGGTCCTTGTTGATTATCTATTTTATATACAGTAGTGTGTATCTGTTCATCCCAGCCTCCTAATTTATCCCCCCTCACACCTTCCCCTTTGGTAACCATAAGTTTATTTATTATGTCTGCGAGTCTCTTTGTGCTTTGTAAATAAATGTATTTGTATCCCTTTTTTAGATTCCACGTGTAAGCAATATCATATGATATTTGTTTTTCTCTGTCTGGCTTACTTCACTTAATATGATAATCTCTGGGTCCATCCATATTGCTGCAAGTGGCATTATTTCATTCTTTTTTATGACTGGGTAGTGTTTCATTGTATATATGTACCACATCTTCTTTATCCATTCCTCTGTTGGTGGACACTTAGGTTGCTTCCATGTCTTGGCTACTGTGAATAGTGCTGCAATGGACATTGGGGTGCATGTATCTTTCCTAATTATAGTTTTCTTTGGATATATGCCCGGGAGTGGGATTGCAGGACCATATGGTAACTCTATTTTCAGTTTTTTAAGAAACCTCCATACTGTTCTCCATAGTGGCTGTACCCATTTACATTGCTATCGACAGCATAAGAGGGTTCCTTTTTCTTCACACCCTCTCCAGCATTTATTATTTGTGGACTCTTTGATGATGGCTCTTCTCACTGGAGTGATGTCTCATTGTAGTTTTGATTTGCATTTCTCTAATAATTAGCGACGTCAAGCATCTTTTCATGATCCTGTTGGCCATCTGTATGGCTTCTTTGGATAAATGACTATTTAGATCTTCTGCCCATTTCTTGATTGGGTTGTTTGGGTCTCTTTTATTTTTTTATATTGACCTGCATGAGCTGTTTGTATATTTTGGAAATGAATCCCTTGTCGGTTGCATCGATTGCAAATATTTTCTCCCATTCTGTATGTTGTCTTTCCGTTTTGTTCATGGTTTACTTTTCTCTGCAAAAGTTTTTAAGTTTAATTAGGTCTCATTTGTTTATTTTTGTTTTTCTTTCCATTACTATAGGAGATAGATCCAAAAAGATCTTGCCTCCTTTGTCGTAGATTAATTGACCATAGACGGGTGGGTTTATTTCTGGGCTTTCTATCCTGTTCCATTCGTCTGTATGTCTTTTTTAGTGCCATAGAGACCCTTGTAATATTATCATTTTTATATACAATCATTGACACCCTTTTATTTTAAACAAGGAAGATTAGACCCTAAATGGCATAGGCAAGGGGGCAGTAAATCGGTGGAACCAAATGATAAAGATAACCCATCTACCCAAGGTTTTCTGCACAATTGTTATGTGTGTGTTTAAAAAGGATAGGAAATAATTTTATTCATATTGAGAGAAATGGATATATATTTGCATGAATTTTCAACATTTGAGATTTGAAGAAAATTTGAGCATTCTCCTGGTCACTCTAAACTCAAGCCATCTCCCGTAGTGGTCATGAACATAAAGAAAAGCTTGGGCTTAAGCACCACTTTCCTGTGCCCCTCCAAACAGTTCTCCATATGCAAGTTCAAAGCTGTAAAATGAATATCAAATCATATTACTCAAATCCCTAAGGGAAAATGTCATTGACTCCTTGAGAGGGACCATGTGTTGAAGGCCCCTCTTAGCATGTGTCCTTCACCTCCAGCCTAATAATGCTCCTTGCCCTCATGCTTTTCTGCAGTTGAATTGACCTTCTATCCATCTCTCAAAATGAAATGCTCTACTGTGATATAAAGCATATCATTTGCCTATAGTATTCTCACCCATGTCCTATACTATCCTTTAGATTTCTGCTTAGACGTAAATGGATTCGTTCCAAGCGAATGGTACAAGGCACTATTATAATTTATGAAGGAGAAAGCTCCCTATAGCTGGATGCTATTCTAGGAAAAGTGAATGGAAGGTGGACTGCATGGAAGGTAGAAAGGAAAGTATCTAGACTGAGGGGTATATGCTGAGAGCACACCTTGAGCATCCCATGGGAATGATCCATGATCTAGCATCTCTGAAGGCAAGTTTACAGACTCTATGGGGGGCAATCACTGCCTAGGTTTAAAAAAAAAGGCCTCAATTCCTTTCAGTTAATGCCCAAAGTGCCCATAGACAACTCTAGAAGCCTAGAAGTACTGTATGAAAAGTTCTGAGGGTCATAGCTTATTAGGTGATTTATGGAGAGAATGTATTAAAAAAAAAAAAGGTCCTTGTATCATCTCATGGCTTTGTGTGACTTCTTTCTTCCTTCTATCCCTTCTTTCTTTTCTTCCTTCTTCCTTTTGTATTTCTCCTGTCTCATATAAAGATTTCAAAAGCACTCTTCTCTCTTTCCTGTTCCCTCAAAAAAACAAATACTTCATTGTATATTTTGGTTGAATTTTGCTCTAAATAACCTTTTGATTGCCTGGGGGACAATCTTCTTCATTCTTGGATACTGTAATTTTCTTAGGAAATTCTTCTCAATAAATTCCCCTTAATTTAAAACTATTTTTCATCATGATCTACCTGTATTCAGTTAACGTTCTTTCCACCTACAACTAAAACTATTCAAATCTGAAGAATGTAATCGTTTTTCTGATACAGTGTATCTCTAAATATCTATTTCAACTGCTTTTCTTCATTAGTTCGTTCAGTTCAGTCCTTCCCAGTGAGATCCAGTCCCCTGAGTACCACAGGTCTGTCCCCAGATTCTTTGTTTTTCCAGTATCAACATCCTTAAAACTTATATTTTCACTTTGGTTTCTTCTGTCTCATGGAGGAAAGGTTTCAGTGTTGTGTCCACAGTAAAAATAACAGCATTTATTTTTATTAAGAGCCATCTGTCAGTCAGAATCTGACCTAGCTGACAGAGTGGATGGCATAGAGGATTTTACCATGATTGGCTGGTGTAACGCTCTTTGCTCAGTACAGAGCCTGACTTGGAATGAACTCCAAGATGCAGATAAAGATTGAAATAGAGTGTTTGAAGATTCTGAGTACTTATCTGTTGTTACACAACGTATTTCAAGATATTTGGGGGCTTATTTAGGTCGTTCCAGTTTCAAAGTGTATTTGTATTTGCCTTATTTTATTTATTTGCACTCTGGATGTATGCTTCCAGGAGAGGGCACAACCCAATTTATTAAGCTACTTTTTCCACATAAATGATTTGTATTTATTTAGGAAGATAGATAGACAGACAGTTATAGATAGATAGATCTGGATTTTAAATTATTTAAAAATTTTAAATGTATAAAATTTATAATTCATGTAATAAAATTTATAAGGTAATATATGTATACATCTTTATTTTAAATTATTTTTATCACCATCTACCTCTGTTCGTATTGTCCTATATATATCTACCCCAAGGGGAAAGAAAGATGCTGTATTTTTCTGCGTGGTTAGAACCTTAGCACTTGAGGAAGATGACAGTCTCTGCTCTAATCTTTCCTGTTTATAAACAAAGCTCTGTTATTGCTAAAAGATTAATTATTGACTTTATATGAACTATAAATCACAAATCGATCTGAAAATGATACAGTCTCAGTATCAACAATGAAAATACACCTTTTTCAAACTAAGCACATCTAAGTTATTTTCACGTTAATTGCATTTTACATAATAATAATGGGTACTTAATGAAGCAAAAGAAAAGTAAAACTAGACCTGGATGCATCTAGATTCAGGAAAGAAAGATATTGACATTTTTGTCTGGTAAAAGTAGATTTCTTAATCCGATGCAGCTTCTTATCTCAATCGTTGTCAACAGAGTAGCTGGGTTAAGTCTCAACTGCCACAAATGCAGGCTTGGGTAAGTCACTTCTCCTATCTGGGTCTCGGTTTCCTAACATTCTATGATTCTATCATTGGCCTGAAATACACACACACACATTATTTCTTTTTCTGTGACTATGTGTTAAAAAAGCATGTCTTTGGGGCTTCCCTGGTGGCACAGTGGTTGAGAGTCCGCCTGCCGATGCAGGGGACACGGGTTCGTGCCCCGGTCCGGGAAGATCCCGCATGCCGCTGAGCGGCTGGGCCCGTGAGCCATGGCCACTGAGCCTGCGCGTCCGGAGCCTGTGCTCCTCAACGGGAGAGGCTACAACAGTGAGAGGTCCGCATACCGCAAAAAAAAAAAAAAAAAAAAAAAAAAAAAAGCATGTCTTTGAAGCATTTAAACTTTGGATAACAAATTTACTTAATGGTGTGATCCTGCTAAATACACTTTTCAGCTGTCCTTAGCTTGCTGGGTTCATCTATCCATTGGCTCACCTGGCACTAAGCTGGTAAGGAGAGGCTTCATGTCAGAGATGAGGTTAAATGGAGAAGAGGATATAAATTGCTAGAGCAGAGGAGAGAAGGCAGTCTAAGCCGAAAAGAAGAAAGTTCTGCATTAAAATGGTTTTTACAGCACTTCTTGAGGATGAGAAGAGTGGCTGAAAGGAATGAAGGTGTTCTCACTGAGAAATAGGGGGAGATAAATTTAGACTAAAGAGGCTTCTAAAGACCAGGCTATGTTAAACAGTTTGCAGGAGGCAGGACTAGTCATTGGGGGGTTCTGGACAGGGTGGTATAATGATTGGATTGAAGTTTGGGGGTCTTTATTCTGGCAGTGGATGTATGCGGTTTAATTTGGGAGATGAAAATTGATAGCATATCAATGGGAAGTGGTTGTAATAATCTAAATAGGAAGTGACAAGAACCTATATCACAGTGGTGACAAGAGAAATGGAAAGGAATGAGTATACCTGAGAAAAATGGCAAGTGAGTAATTGACAGTATTTGAACATACTTTGACTCCTCCCAATATCCAAAAAATATCACATATATTTCTAGCCAAGGAGTTTGAGCTAATGATGTTGTCACAGCTGGTTGGGAATGTAAAGTCTCAGAGAAGATGAAGAATTTAGTTTTCAACTAAACTTTTATTTTTTAGGTTAGAAAACTTAAATTATCCTAAAGGCACTCTAAATTGAAATGTAGCCCAAGTGAGATGTCAGGTAAATAGATATTGATTGGGGAGCTGTCTCTTAATAGGTAGTAGTTGAAACCAAATACTGTGGACCAGTGCTCACTGAAAGGTGTTTCCCATTAAGGTTTCTACTCTTCGGTATAAAAACCTGGGCATTTTCATTGGTTTCTGACAAAGTAAGAATATCATTTTTACCTTTATTTTTCACTGCTTTGCCTTTAAGCCTAAACATACAGTGTTTTTTTTTTTTTTTCAATCTTCAGTTACAAGAATGGATTTAGAATAGGTTTTCAGTGTCTCTTGTCAAGTAATTACAATAGTCACCAAAGGAATCTTGTAAACTTTCATATTCATTAGAAATTCTATTTTATATCCAAAATTTCAACAAAAGAAAAATTATATACTTGTTTGTCCAAGCTTCAGACTTTTGAAGATACTGAAAAATCCATGGCTGCTATGGAAAATAAAAGCAGTCTAACTCTTGGTATTTATTTTCTGAAAAAAAATTGATTCCTCTTTCTCTCTTTTGCATGATTGTAATTATTATTACTTTTAAAAATTTTGTTCAGGGATTTTTATTGCAAACTAATTTATATAAAAATTTAGCTACTCTATCATTCCATGTAAGCTCTATATTTTTACTATAAGTTGAACTCCAGGTTTTTTTTAACAACTTTATTGGAGTATAATTGCTTTTCAATGGTGTGTTAGTTTCTGCTTTACAACAAAGTGAATCAGTTATACATATACGTATGTCCCCATATCTCTTACCTCTTGCATCTCCCTCCCTCCCACCCTCCCTATCCCACCCCTCTAGGTGGTCACAAAGCACCGAGCTGATCTCCCTGTGCTATGCGGCTGCTTCCCACTAGCTATTTTACGTTTGGTAGTTTATTTATGTCCATGCCACTCTCTCACTTTGTCCCAGCTTACCCTTCCCCCTCCCTGTATCCTCAAGTCCATTCTCTAGTAAGTCTGCATCTTTATTCCCGTCTTGCCCTTAGGTTCTTCTGACCACTTTTTTTTCTTTTCTTTCTTTTTTGTTTAGATTCCATAAATATTGTGTTAGCACACGGTATTTGTTTTTCTCTTTCTGACTTACTTCACTCTGTATGACAGTCTTTAGGTCCATCCACCTCACTACAAATAACTCAGTTTCGTCCCTTTTTATGGCTGAGTAATAGTCCATTGTATATATGTGCCACATCTTCTTTATCCATTCCTCTGTTGATGGACACTCAGGTTGCTTCCACGTCCTGGCTATTGTAAGTAGAGCTGCAATGAACATTGTGGTACATGACTCTTTTTGAATTATGGTTTTCTCAGGGTATATGCCCAGTAGTGGGATTGCTGGGTCATATGGTAGTTCTATTTTTATTTTTTTAAGGAACCTCCATACTCTTCTCCATAGTGGCTCTATCAATTTATATTCCCACCAACAGTGCAAGATCCACTTCCCTTTTCTCCACTCCCTCTCCAGCATTTATTGTTTATAGTATTTTTAATTTTAAGGAAGGGAAGAGTTTTTGCTGTGAACTGAGAGTATACTTGAAGGTAGAGAGAAGTTTGTTTTCATGTTCCCTTTCCCTAAAGTGTCTGCCAGGGTTTATATGGAAAGTCTATATAGACTAGAGATAACCTTTTTGAAACAAATGGATTAAGAGTCAGTTGATTTGGTTATTTTGAAGTACAAATAAGACTAACCTTAGGTAGAATCTCATGATTTAATTTTGTTGGTAACGACTCCAAGTATAGGACAACAAGGTATATGTGCGCTGTAGATAGATGTGATCTACAGACTATCTTTATTGTATAAAATGACTGCAATTAAGTAACTGCTTTATGAATATACTCCTTGGATAATTATAATTTTATTATTTATCTCATGGAAGAGTCCATTCTGTGTATTTTAAAGTTGGTGATGAAATGTTAAGCTTGCTAAATGATTTCTGAGTCTCTGGCATAACGATTTACTATAAATAAGAAAGCTGTGTTAATAATGTGATTTTTTTACCATATATGTGGAATTGTGCTGGATTTATCTTAATCATTTTTGATTTAACTGTTACTTAGAAATTCCACTTAAGCTTCCTGTATTCAGTGATTTCAGTCATCATTCTCCTTCAGCAATCTTTCTCTCTCCATACCTCTCTCTCTCTCTCTCTCTCTCTCTCTCTCTCTCTCTCTCTCTCACACACACACACACACACACACACACAATCTTCCAAATTATGTAGTAAAAATTTATAGATTTTTGACTCAGATTAATTTTACATTAGAAAAAATTCTTCGTTCACAGACCATGTGACGCCCACAGATTGCTTCAGGTTTTGAGTCTTTGGTTCTAAAATGGAGACAGTGATACTTGAGTTAGATGGTTGAAGTTAGGATTGAATGAGGTAAGGAGCAGAGTGAGTAATACAGTACCTGAGATATAGTCGGTCCTGAATGACTGTGCATGTACCTCCCCATTCCCTGCAAGCACACGTGCCCTTTGATACCAAATAAACATTGAATACAAAGCCCCAGAAAGACTAAGTGGTAGAAAATTTAACTTCTACTTTTTTGTAACCCTAGTCAGAGAATTTGTTTTGGGGACGGGTGGCTAGGTTACATAGGTGGGGAACTGGTTTTAGGCAGTCTTATGGCCAAGTATAAAGATGTAGTCCAAGTCCGGACATTTTCTTTCCTCCTTTGTATCTCATCAACTAATTCTCCTAAGGATCACCCCAAGCCTGGGAGAAGAGTAAAGGAGAAAGCCCAAGAAAGAGTGGAGAGGTGAAAGGAACAGAGAGATTGGAAGAATGAGGGAAGCAAAGACCAAGCAGGTAGAAAGGAATGGTGAGAATAAAAACCCAGGAGAGGGTGATCAGTACTTAACAGCTCTAATTCAACTATAAGCTGGTTTAAACTTTCTTGCTTCCTGGATATAAACATCCTCTGGGCTGAGCCTCTTTGACTCGGCCTCCCTTCAACAACGCCCTTGTCATGAGATCCACTTATGAGATCCACAACGCCCTTGTCATGAGATCCACTGTCCTGAATGTGAAGAGTTAGGTTCATTTGACTTAGTACTTCTTAACTCTTCATGCCAACGAATCATCCAAGTGCCGTATCCAATACGCACCACCTAATGTCATGCTTAGCTTCTCCTCCTTCAAATATAGAAATCCAAACGGCCAATCCCACCCCTCGTTGCCCAACACACACACACACACACACACACACACACACACACACACACACACACACACACACACAATGGTTTACTATTCCTTGCTAAGGACTTCTGCTCACTCTGGATCCCCACCGCCCAGAAGAATGCTATGTTCTGACCAATATGTGCCTGGCAAATTCTAAGCAACATTATGAGCAAATAATAAAGGGCCCTATGTGTCAATGGACTGTTGAGAAACATCTGAAGGTAAACGTTTGGGGAATTTGGGTCACTTCGGGAAGGTTTCTGTTAATGTGTTTTCGTTTAAAGTTGTCTCTTTGTTTTGAGTTAATATAGTTAGACGATCTGTTGGTTGAAGATGGGGACCCCTCCCAGGTAATCGCTGCAACAAATAGGACAGTTTGTTGAAGGCACACTCGTTCCTTTCGTGTTCTTTGCCTCAAAAGCAAAAGTTTTTATTTTATGTAGTTAATATTCTAGCAGGAAAACACTGAATAGGAACTTTTATACACTAAAAGAAAAAAATTTTCTGAATAGCAGGCAATAGGATGTGACAGGAAGGAATGCCTCAATGAAAGAGTGTCAGGATCCTGCGTTCCCACCTGTTCCAGCAAAGAAGCCCAACCTCCTCATTTTCGGTTTTGAATGGAAGCTGCAGGATGTTACTCATTATTGTTTTTGGAACAAAACCTTCCCTTGGAAGGATGTCACATTACCATTACCATGGCAACAGAGGGTCCATAAAGATGAGTTATCTATCAGTTGTTCTTTGTTCAATAAACACATCCCTGAAATTCATCAGAAAACAGGTGTAATAGAGGCAGTCCTATATTTGATATTCCTTTTTCCAAAGCTCAATTCAACAATACATATTCATTCCCTAGAAATGTTTAAGTGTATTTCATGTTAGCTATATCACATAAATTTATAAGTTTTCTGAATTTAGAACTGTTGCTTTATTATGAAAATCGTACTCATATGGTAAATAAGATTATTCTTATGCCAAAAGGCCTAAAGAGAAAAGAAGTACTTTCTCCTATCTCTTTCTCAATGTTTAAGCATAAATTCAACAATTATTTGATAAGCAGTTAACTTATCAACTTTTTATAAGTAAACTTTACACACATGCAGTCAACAATTAAATTAATAAACTAAAAGAGAAAATTAAGCATTTTGAGAGGAACGCATGTAAGTGGGTATAAATAATGGCCCCCCAAAAGTTTAGGCAAGCAAGTTGTGTCCATGTGAGTGCCGCCCTCTGGGACTGAGGTGACAAGAATCCACTTACAGCAAAAATTTTCTAGAATCAAGTCCTACTATTTTAGCATTTATCTGAAATATAAAAATAATTGACATAATGGATAAATGTAATACAAGTAGGAACTATAAAATGCAGAAGTGTAAGTTTGTAAAAAAAAATCATTGTAGGTAGAAGAACAGAAAGAATTTTGGAGGCTAGAAGAAAGGCGATAAGAATAATTTGTTAGTAAGAGAGAGTGATTTGATTATAGGTAACCAGTCCCATGTGTTTACAAAGATAGGTACTATTTTAATAGGTTGCCCTAACTTTAAAAAGTTGATAGCTAGCTAGATGATGAAAAGGTGATAGATAGCAGATAGATAGGTAGATAGATGATAGACAGGGCCCCTTTGTAGACATTCTGTGTCTCGGGTTGAAGAATGCCTACTGTCAATTAGACAGTCACTAGTGGTTTCATAATTTTGGGGACTGAAGCAATTTCTCAGAAACTGGGTATACTAATGAAATGAGTTTTTGAAATCTCGAAGTTAAGTCTAGATCTAAGAAATCTAGTAACCCCACCAATATCTACCAAAAATAGCCTAAACAGAAACTTCCAGGTAGTAGTAAACCCTTCCTGTAAAAGGTTTATGAACTCTTTCAAATCACTAAGATGCATCAATTAATATTCTGGCAATATAAGTAGGTATTCTGTAGATTAACTTACTGTATCTCCCAATACCCCTGACTTTCCTGCTTTAGTTCTTGCTAAACAGCCCAGGTCAAACATCTTTACTTTTTATACATTCTTGACATTTGGAGAAATGTTTTGGTAATATCCGTATTACCAAACATTTTCAAAGACAATATAGCATAGTAGCTCAGCTCTAAAGTCAGACAGACCTGGAGTTTAATGCCACATCGAACACTTCCATGACCTTTGGCAAGTCACTCACTGTCTTTTACCTTCAGTTTACTCAGTTGTAAAATGAAGATAATAAAATCACCTACTATGCAGTAGTCAGCTTGGGGTCGTTGTTGGGTTTTTTTTTTGTTGTTTTTTTTTAGAATTGAATAGTACCGTAAAGTACTAAGCACAGTTTTTAGGAAATAGTTATTTTGCTCAAATGTATTTCTTCCCCTGCTGTTCATTACCGCTAGAATTATTATGGTGGTTATTTTCAACCATTATTCCTATTCTACCGGGAGGCTTAAGCACTATAGAAAAATATATGCCATGATTTCTACTGTTGCTTAGAGGAATCGATTTATGGAATTAATTATTCTTAGCTCCTTGTACTAATACTATAACTTTAGTCATTCTTGACTGAGAGTAGACTCTTAATATAGCTAAGATCCAATGGGCCAAATTGTCAACAAAAGTAGAAGTGGTGGTGACAGTAGTGTGTCTTGTAGAGCAGGATACATACACTAATACACTTGACCTTGACTTTGAACAGAAAGACTCAGCTCAGAATTTATTGTGAAGTGTCTCAGAAGCCTGTCAGAAGCAAACACAAATCTTCTCTGGAGGAAAGCACCTTCAATTTAAACTTCAAAGAATGCCCAAGATATAAAGCTCCATTCATTATGAATATAATGATCAATAATGAAACATAATAATAATTTTAAAATGCATAAGAGAGCCAAAAAAAAAAAAAATTAAGGGGCAGCCAAGGCAACAGTAACAGACTGCAATTAAGATTCCCCGTGTGGGGCTTCCCTGGTGGCGCAGTGGTTGGGAGTCCGCCTGCCGATGCAGGGGACACGGGTTCATGCCCCGGTCCGGGAAGATCCCACATGCCGCGGAGCGGCTGGGCCCGTGAGCCATGGCCGCTGAGCCCGCGCGCCTGGAGCCTGTGCTCCGCAACGGGAGAGGCCGCAGCAGTGAGAGGCCCGCGTACCGCAAAAAAAAGGAATAAGATTCCCCGTGTGCTCACTGCAAAATGACAAGCTGTTTCTAAGACCTACAGTAGAAGAACCAAAGACTAAGAATGAAAAAAAAAAAAGAAATACGGCAGATTTTAAAAATAGGTAGGGGGACTTACCGTAAAGTGCTTGTAAAGAAGATGTAAATCTTGTATATGCATATAAGTTTACCTATACAATTTGGATAAATACGATTTTCTATTATATGTATACATACATATAGAGGTATCAGTGTATGTTTATACACACGTATGCACACATAAATACCCACATTTATCTTAATTTAACCAAAAAATATTTTCTTAACATCAGATATATGAGAAAGATATTAATTAAAGAAATGGATATAATAGGATATAGCATACATTCACGGTTAGAGAATAATCGTATTCTACTAACAAATATATATAGTGGGCAAAAGTATCTAAGCTGTGAAGATGTTTTTTGTGTATTGTGTTATCAATACTATAAATTTCATTTGCCACTTCACAATTTAGAAACAGTAGATTTGAGCACAAAGTGGCTAATTATATGCTTTACTTTATATTGACACGCATGCATTATTATGCTATTTTACAGATGAAGAAATGAGGTCATAAATATGGCAGAAGGAAGACCTAAAGAGCTGGTCTCATTTTTAAAGCCTATGTTTTTTGTTTCCTAGTAATTTGGGGTTTTGAAAATTATGATCACACTTCAAACTTTCTCTTTTTTTCCCCTTTAGTTTATATTGATTATTCCAAGAATGAGGATACATCTAGCATGTGAATCTTCTTTTATATACTAATATCTATGCGCTGGGTGGACCCTGGGAGTAGGGTGCTTAAGAGACCTCAGCCTTATGTCCGTCGGAGTACACCCCCAGGACTTGAGCACTTCTTAATCCATTTAAAGGCTTTGGTTGGCACACAGGTGAGCAATGCTGCCAGGCTAAAATAATCATAGATGACACGCTGGCATAATAGCAGAGGTAGAATGAATAAATTCCTTTGCCCAAGTGCACCCTGATACCATTCAGATGGACTCACCTTTTCACACCGTATAGTTCAGCCTACTGAAATCGGGAGCATAAAAACGTTATTGTTAGTTAGAAAACAGCATATTTGGGAAAGCCTGAATTCTACCTGAAGCGGATTTATTATTTTACAGAATAGCATTTAGGATCTACACCCTTTGCATGATTGCATTTTTGGTCTTGAATTTTTCAGTTTGCATTCGCCAGACTTAACAGCGTCACATAAATCTTCACTTTGTTTATCCTAGTAGACACAGGATTCTTTGATGCTGTAGGAGATTTGATACATTCACAAAAGAGTTGTTAAAATCTTTTTATAAGATGACAATATGAGTAGGTAAAAAAGGCATTGTATTGAAAATATTTCTCAAAAAATATTTCACAATCAGTAAATATATATATATATGTATATACACACATATATACATATGCACACATCCTTACTTTGGAACCAAACTTTTTAGCCTTTTAGAAGGCAGATATTTTGTTAAAGTGAAGGTGCTTTTATTTCTACATCTCATGGATAGAGATTAGCACTGTTGTCTTGATTCCTTGTTAATGATTTTCCAATCTGCAACTTAGAGCATTGCGTTTCCTCCCCAAGGTTCTCATATTCTTATTTTTGAGATGCAGTTGTTCATCCAGTCATTTCCTATTTTCTTTACTCTTGGTCGAAAAGGCGTAACATAATTTAGAAATTGATCATGTAGACAAAAGTGCAATAGTAAAAGAGAAAAAAAGTCTTGCTAATAGCATTATAACAATTTTGTGTTTGTATGAGAGACAGAGAGAGAGAGACAGAGACAGAGAAAGAGACAGTGAGAGTGTGTATTATGTTCTGACTGCTCAGTGACCTTACAAACGGTGGTAATTACCCTCTTTTGTTGACTTTCGGCTTTTATGATCTTTTAAAGAAATGGCAGAAAAGGGTAAACAACTGTTAACTGCTCATCTTTTTTGTAATGTTGGAAAGTACAGTGTGGTGATGTTTAAAAAAGCTAATAGAACAAGGGACAAATCATCATCACCATCATCAAGCAGCCTTTATTAACTACCTGTTCACTGGGGGATGTCATGGCAGACAGGCAGACCCCAAGGGAGGATGTGAGATGTATTCATCTCCTGTGACGTGTCCTGTGTGTCCGGTGTTCTAGCCTATTGAGTGTTTACAGGAGGTCTAAGAAATTTGAATAATCATGCCAATTTAGAGATGAGGAGAGTCAGATCAGAGGTGTAACAACCTTCTGATGCTATACGTGGCAGGCTTGGGATTTTACCCCGATTGATCTGATTTTGTAACACACGCTGCTTCCTTCCTGTTTCCTGGTGTGCTAGAGGGCTTATCCCTTCGAGGGAGAGCAATTCCCAAGTACTTTCCAGTGAAAAAAATAGTCCCAGGAAGCTTATGTGCCTTTAAATACTTAAAGAAGGGAAGTGTGTTTTGGGGGTGAGTTTGGCTGTGGCTGCCATAGTGTTAATGTCTTGTGGAGAAACCTTAGGTGGGTCTGGGAGGGTCACCAGCAGGCCACGGAGATCATGGATAATCATGGAAAATCAGAGCGCAGGTGGAAGCCTGGCGTGAGAAGTTTACGACGATAAATGTGACAGGTCTTGGAACATGTTTAATTGCCAAGACAAACTGCAGAGCTGGAGACATGATTCTTTTGGGAAAAGCCAAGAGATGTGCTTGACAGATGGGACTTTGCCTCAAGCCTCAGAGAGTCAAATGGCTCCTGTATCATTTCTTCACATCTGTTCTTAGCTCCCTAAGTATTATTCCTTTATGTATTCTCCTCACCTGGATGCCAAGCATTTTCTTGAAGAAAACATTGCATCTTTTCCAGCTGTACTGTAACTGCACACTGTGACTTGAATGTAACACGGTTTTATTGCAGATAAAACTGGAGAGACTTTTAGATGTCTCTATCAGGTACGCATGGCCCAAACAATATTTTTAAACTTGATGTTTTTCTTTAGGGGATGAGACTTGCTAGTGCCTGCGTCCTTTTTGATTAAATACCAATACATATAAACCGTGGTCTCACTGATGTAACTCATTGATTCATTTCACCCATATTAGAAGGTAACAAAAGCTGATTATGATAGACTAGAACGTAAATTCTAAGTTGTTTCAATGTCAAACAATGATTGACACTTAATTTTATTAGATGTCTTATACTGATGCTGGTTTTATTCTGACAAGCACGTCTGGATTTATTTTAAGTAAGAGGGTAGTTGCCCTTCTAAGGCAGCTACATAGGGCTGGCTGCCTCTTACTAGAGGGAATTATAACTTAATGCTAATGTCTTTAATTTCTTTAACAAATAGTTAAGATGAGTTATGTTTGAGAGGGGAAGGTAAAGAGAGGAGGAGTGACTTGGTGATAATTTTGCAGACTGAGATAGGAAAAGGAGATGGTTGACATTGGGACTGTTCTAAGAAAATTCAGAATACATGGTCACTGTAAAGTCTGGGCAGCATTTGAGGCAGCTGGGCTTAATCAGCGAACTGAAGAGGCAGCGGGACTAAAACAGGTGATAAGTGAATAGTGTGAGGTCACTGGGCACTTGGTACTTAAAGGAAGGTGGTGAGGCAGAGATAGGGGATGTATGTAAGAGACCCGAGTCAACCTGCTTAATTCCCAGTCTTTCTTAGAGGCAGCCCTGCTATCAAGTGGGGTGGGGAGTAGGTAGGGGACACATTAGACACGTTAGGTGGAGAGAGACCCAGACAAAGCTGAAGGGACCTCAAAAGTTCATAGAACCATGAAGTTAATGTTCAGAGACTTTGTCAACAAGTTTGAGAAGTGTTAACAAGAGACTGTTGGCTAAGAATCAAACATCATTATTTCTCCAAATATAGCTTACCATCCAGATGGCTTCTTTTTTTCCTTTCAAATTTCTTAATTCCTTAGTTTTGAAAATCTGGAACACACCTTGATTTCTTCCCCTAGGTATTATCATCACATCTAGTAGGACTTGGAGCTGCCCTAGCTGTTTCTTCAGAGTGTTTCACACATGCAGAATTTCTACTGTCACAGAATGTTCTCCCTTCCTTCCTTCCTTTTCTTCATTCCTTTTCACTCTCTCCTTCCTCCCTCCCTCCCTCATCCCGTCCTCCCTCCTTCCTCCCTTCCATTTAATGCAGGCATTTATTATTGGAAAGTTATAAAGGAATAACATTGCATCAGATGTATTTACCTGTGGCATAGATCACCTTTATTGAAGAGTAAAAGTATGTAAATCAGGGCTGCTGGCATTTCTGTCATTTTAAAACCACACCCTCTATTTTATCAGGACTACGTATACTACCCTGAGACCTTCTCACCTGGTCCCCCTACTTACAGTTTTTTCAATCAACCCTGTGTATACTGCTTCTTCATTCAACCATATGCTGCTGCCTAATGAAACCCCATAAAACAGTATTTTTTTTTTTAACAATGTTAGGAACAGGAAAGTCTTCCCCAGTGATATCTTACTGGAAACACGGCAACATTAGTGATGTAACTTAGAGCACCTGTGCACTGCACCGAAGAGGGGACTGAAGCCACATCTATCTGAAATGTCCTAAGTTACCCTCCATTTCTCAGTAGCTTTGGGGCCATTTCCCCAGATGTGCATTTTAACTGCTACTGTCCAGTTCATTACTTGAGTAGCTCTTATCTCAAAACCCTTTAGCATCTATTCATTGCCGTCAGGATCTTTTTTCTCTGATTACATTTCAATATTTCAAGTGTTGTCTTGGAAAGAAATAGGAGATCAGAGTAGAAAGATACACAGGCCTTAAAAAAGGAAATAACTTGTCTAAAGAAAACAGCTTTTTTCTTATTGCTCTTACAGTAGTGATGGTATTGTGTACAGTCAACTTGAAACAATATAGTATTAAAAAATTCTCTCATTTTATTCTTGTATCATCACTTTGTGTGGACACCTCACACGTTTCAATAATCATTAATTTGTTTCATTCAACAAATAGTTATTGAATATTTACTTATATAGTTTACCTCCTATTTGCCAGGCTCTGTTCTAAGCTCTAGGGAAAATATACAGCAGTGGATAAAACAAACATGTGTGTCCTCAGGAAGCTGTATTCTGGATAGGAAAAGAAGCAATAAACAAGTTAACTAAGAAAAATATAAAGTGTGATAGGTAGTGGTAAGTTATAGGGGAAAAAAACTCACAGATATGAACTATTAAGGGTAGAGATTTAGGAGAGTGGTCAGGGTACGTCTTCCTGAAACAGTAGCTTTTGAGTAAAGACCAACAAATGTTTGTTGAATGAAGCAAGTATGAAAAGAAAACAGTAAGACATTTAAGTGCAAAATTCAATTGAAAATTATATTTATGAAACCGCTACTATACAAAAGGTTCTCTACTAGCAAGTAAGAAAGTACTAAGATGAAAGACTGCACTTAAAATGTCATATAAATACTTTTAATAAGAATTGATCACTTTAGGTGAGTATAGGTTTGTAACTCTAGAATTCTCTTTTTTTTTTTTTTTTTTTGCGGTACGCGGGCCTCTCCCGTTGCGGAGCACAGGCTCTGGACGCGCAGGCTCAGCGGCCATGGCTCACGGGCCCAGCCGCTCCGCGGCATGTGGGATCCTCCCGGACCGGGGCACGAACCCTCATCCCCTGCATCGGCAGGCGGACTCCCAACCACTACGCTACCAGGGAAGCCCTAGAATTCTCTTTAAATTACCAAACTCACTCTGGAATTGTACTGGACCTCTGTATCCGCTTTAAAATACTGGGTTTCAACTATAGCAGTTAAGATTCTGTATCTATCTTGGGGATGTGATACTTCCCAGTAGTGAAGCAGTGAAGTTTTCCTCATTCTGTGATGGTGGCTTGTCTCTGTAAAATCTAAGCCAACTATATAATTATCCCAATGGAAAAATATGGCATGTCCATTAGTAGACATTTATGTACAAATGTGGTTTTTATTTCTCTCACTATTATTTAAAATTTTATTGTATCTAGAATGCATATGATGTGAATAAGAGCATTGGATTTCTGCAAAGAAAGAAAAACCCAAACGAGGAAACTATAAGGACTTTATGTGAAAATACTATAAATTCATGTACAACTGAAATGGTTACAGATTCTTATGAGTGGCATTCTGTACGTGGGCTCTCATCACAGAATGGTATCTTGAGAGAGTTCCTTTTAACCTATGCCCCTGTGAGCTTTGGAGTACTGGAGAAATTTTGCCAATTTCTCTTACATATTGTCAATGATGCTCATAGTAAATGGATCCTTTTTTTTTCTTCTTTTTAGAAAAAAAAAAATTATCCCAAAGTGAGGAGAAATCAGAAAGTGAGCTTCTTTTTCTTTAATATATTTCATTTTTTTCCCCCAAGGGCACTTTTTCAGCTCAGATTAGCATGTTTTAAACTTCCTATCTGAGCTGCAGTGCCAAGAGATTAACACCCTCAGGGACACATAATAGCGTACGAGGGTTGTACACAAAAGGCTCACTCACTTCAGTCATTCAAGGAGGCTGCTGGAGAGGGAGCCAGGCACCCATAAGAGCATCCCTATCCCTTAGAAACCTGAGGCTGCTAAGTGAATCTTCTGTGGATACAGAAACTGAAATGGAACTACTCCCTGAATCAAAATTTTCAGAGAAAGGTGGCCGTCTGCTTTTATTATGTGTCTGTTAGTAGAATATCCTATATAAGCATACCCAAGAATAGTCCTGCACTGAAATTCTGAATCCATAATCTAAAGATGTGGGGATGCAAAATTGGCAGTGACTGCTAGAAAAGTGACTAAAAGCCATATTGCCTTTCTCCCTCGACTCCCAGAAGGATCTCTGAAGAGTAAAACTGCTATGGTTTTCTGTACTGAACTAAGGGAAGTGCTATCTTAGAAGCCCGGTGCTTGGAATGGGAGTAAACAGTATCAAAACAAAAAAAAATTTATCTTGCTAAGTTTCATCTTTATACAACCCAATGACCCACTATCCACTGGAAATGTTTGCTTAGACAAATAAATATAGAAAAGACAGAGAGACAGGGAGGGAGAGGGAGGATGGAGGGAGGAATGTAGAGAGGGAGGGAAAGAGAGAGACAGAGAGAGAGAAAGAAAGGGACAGGTAATTTCTTTGATACCCACAATGTAAGAAACAGAACTTGAAAAACCAACTTTCCCTTGGCAAACTCTGTTCATCCTCACGTTTGTCTTGCTCTTAAGAATGTCTTTGGTAAACTCTTTTATTTAGGTTAGTTATCATGAATTAACCCATCTTTTAAAAAAATTTGGAGTTTGATCATGGTTCTTTGCTTCTTCCTTTGAGTTGTTTATTCTAGACATCAGTTTGTCAGTCTTCCCACATCTTCCTTAAACCGGTGTGAACCCAACTCCTTGGGCAGAATTCTTTGTAAGCAGCTCTAAATCAGATAAGCCCGTGCGAGACTCACGGCTCCATGCCTCCGCACGTAGGTATGTGGGCACCGGTTATATCACAATGCACCTTCATGGGGGAAGGACACATTCAAGGCTAAACATTTGCCAGTGGTGATTGTAAAGGCTCAGGTTTGCCTCATCTTGCAGAGGTTTTATTTGAAGTGGTTAGTCTGCAAATATTTACTAGGTTTTTCTTACTACGGGGAAAACAAAACAAAACAAAATGAGCTGTGTGATATAATGAGAAATGTAAGCACTTTTTTTACTTTATTAAGCTTATAATCCAGGCAGATATATATAAATAATAACCCTTGTAAATAAAGGAGTAACTTCTTTTCCTTGCCATGAACCCTGTTTGAGATCAATCTTGAATATCACACATTTTCTTTTCATCGGTACACTTCTGTTTATACACATGGGTCAAGTCAAAATTGATTTTAGCAACAGCAAAAAAGCTATCTACGTTTTGTTTAATGATGTCAAATCTATTCCTGACGAGTGGCCCATTTTTACTGCTGTTGTCTAGTATCATTTCAAAACTTCTAAAAAAGAAAATGTCCTGTAGCGTAGCAGCTCCATAGTGATGAATCTCTAAAATGAATGCATTGCTTTGGGGTCATATTTGTGTCATGTCTTCAATCACTTCAAGGAGTTTGAAAATAAAATTTGATAGGTTTGGAAAGAGGTTGTGTTTGTATTTCTGTTGCTGTTTAGGCAGTGTTGTTTCGAGTGATCTAGAAGGAACCTAAAAGGAGATGAAAGAAGGTAATTAAGAAACAGAAAACAGCATGTTGAGGTTTCTGGGGGAGATAAGGAAATAAAGAGCCCGGGTCTAAAAATATCTATACTGAGCCAGAGTTATAAAAGCCAGTTAACAGGGCCTTTAGAGGTTCCTCTTATCTGCCCATCTGCCATCTCAAACCATTATCTTTGAGTGACTTCCAACTACAAAACAAATACTGATAAGGTCATTGCTGAGGAAAGGGAGAAAGAATAAAATGAAAATAAACAATTTTTTGAAAAACCTGACCAACTTTATTTACAAAATTCAACCTACAGTTCACTCTAAAATAGGACATTAAATTAGGTAATATTAGCCATAAAAATGTTTTGTATGCAGTAAAATACTAGAAGATATGAAAATGTTAAGTAATAACCGTTTTTAAGCAGTAACAATAAAATAATTTTCCTGAAAGCATAAAGAATATCTTCTCCCAAACTCGTTACAGAAGTTGTCAATAAATTATTATTATTATTATTATTATTATTATTATTATTATTTGCTGTATGCGGGCCTCTCACCATTGTGGCCTCTCCCGTTGCGGAGCACAGGCTCCGGACGCGCAGGCTCAGCGGTCATGGCTCACGGGCCCAGCCGCTCCGCGGCACGTGGGATCCTCCCAGACCGGGGCACGAACCCGTGTCCCCTGCATCGGCAGGCGGACTCTCAACCACTGCGCCACCAGGGAAGCCAAATAAATTATTTTTTAAATGAAGTAGCGTTGACACCCTGTCAAGAGAACAGGATGAGACTTGAATATGAAATGCAAATAACCAGGAGTTAGGAGGAGAGAACCCTTTGTGATAGATGATCACTGCTATAGACCTTTTTATGCTGACCAAGATGCAAATCACATTTGATCACATTGTTTCATTTCCCACTCAGAAATAGTAAAATGAACTGCTCTGTGAAGGCAGTTCACCTGCCCATTTAGGAATGTGTTCAAAATCTCGTGTGTGTTTTGTGTGCCTATGCAAACTCCATAGAACGCTCACAGCAAAAATTAAATGCGATTAGTGCTTCCCAACTACCAGAGGATAAAATCAATTTATCATCCATTCTAGCAGAAGCCATGGAGTTTTATAAGTGATTAAATTGAAGGAGATGCTTTGGGCAGTGTAGAAATAGAGCATCTCTTGATAAAATTATAACCCAGGTTGTCAAATCTGCGGTAAGCCTGTGATGCAGTTAGTCAGGGTCAGCTCCTCTGGGCCCCTAGTTACAATGACATTTTCTTATGTTTGACTTGTCTTTGGATCCAAAGGAGGAGACAGCTTTCTTAATAAAACCCCTTATTGCTTTCCCATTTCCATGTTGAATAAGTAAGACATATATTACATATTGCATGTTGCATATTTCATGTTGCAATATATGCAAATATATACATATTGCATAAAGCATATTGCATGCTGCTTTCCAAGTAAGATATGTTCTGGCTGGCCACAGATTAGAGACAAAAAATCTTGAGAGCCGTGGTGAAGTGGGGGAACGTCAAGGAGATTAATTCAGGGGAACTATCCATGTCCTGGCCTTGCCTTTGATATTTAGTTGACTTCTGACCTTTGAGGAAACTCTTTTACCCTTTTTCTTCTCAGACTCTTCACTGCGAAATAATGAAGATGCTCTAAACCATATTGAAGAGCCCTGCCACCTGTAACGTGTCATTCCTTTCTGCTTCAGTGAAGAGCACTGAAATATAAGCCTTAAGTTAACTTTTGTATACTGAATATTTCCAAGGATGAGAATGGCATAGAGATAAGATTGTATTATGTTATTTGAGATGGAATGGTAGCTTTTAAAATGTTTTGTGATTTCCCTTTGCATTCCAGGAATACTTAACTCTGTGTGCAGAAGTGTCAGCAGGGGGTGAAGAAAATTAGGAAGAAGAGTAGAGGAGAATGAAGGTATAGGAAACAAGATAAACTTACGGGTGCAAATGCTGAGACAAAATCGACTTCTTAAAAGGTGGATCTCAAATATAACTTGCCAGAATTTCAAAAGAGGGTGAGGAAGGAAGAAAACGCACAGCAAAGATCTACTAGTGATATCGTGAGGGCTCTGTTAGGAGGGAGTGTGGGATGATGACCCTCTCCTGGCATAGGCTATGATTGCCTCTCCCACGTTTGCAGGTTCTAAGCAGAAGCCCACGTGTACGTGGACAGAGGATGGCAAGAGTGTGTCTGTGTTGAATGGGACCTTGCCTTAGCTCTTCACTGCCCTGATGTCACCAAGATTATGTTGGCCAAAAAAAAAAAAAAAAGCCCTCTCAGGGGATAGTTGAGGCCCGTTTCCACCTAAGTGGTCTCTAGTCATGCCTTTCAGTATAGGTGGTGGATACTTGTACAACTTTCTTGAAAGCCTATGGGCACAGGTTCATACACACACACACACACACACACACACACACACACACACGCACACGCTAAAGGATGGGAAAGTTAAAAAATGAAAAGCCCTTCATGTACTTGGTCAGTTTCTTGAGTCTTAAAACTTTGCTTTTTATGAGACATTCTACCATTTACCAAATAGAGGTAAATACATTGAAAACAATCCTGCCAGGCTTATGGCTATTTAAAACAAAACGAAACAACAAAAAAACCCGAAAGAAAAACAATGACTCCATTTCTGTTTTGTGATTAGGGAAGGTTTTAGGGGAGAACAATTGAAATAAAACAAAGAAAGAAATAAAAAGTACAACCAACTAGGAAAAAATAACACACAGGAATTTTGTGAAGCTAGAAATGCAGTGTTGTAAGATATCCCATAGGATCTTCACAGAAGGGCTCTGTCCTCCAAGGATCTGACAGGCTGAACAGAGCATATAGCCATCCTGATTTTCCTTTACTTCATCCCAACCTACTTTTCCCAATGTCAATGTCAAAGACTAAGCCTGTGTCTACCCGGGACTTCACAGGTCTTATCATGAATTTCATGGGAATGAACATGTTAGAAGATGGTATTTGACAGTAACAGCCTAATGAGCATATTAGTCACTCAGGTTTAACAAAAATGGAAGTAAATAGTGTATTTTTAATTTTGTCATACCCTGTATAGTTATATCATCGAATTACAGAATGCCTCTTAATACATCTTTAGTACTTGAGTTATAATGAACTTAATGCCACTTGCCTTTATAAGGCAGGAATTCAGAAACTGCCCATTTGAATTATACAGTGGACATTACCTTTTAGTGAACGCCTACTATGTGTGCGGTGCGTTGTATACATGATCTCCTTTCCTCTTTGTAATGATCCTGTGAAGCAGGGTTTTTTGTATATTTTATAATTGAGAAAACGGAGGCTCAGAGTGAACACTGTCTTAGTCTCTGTTCTTTCTCTTGTGTGAATACCTTTTTAACGTTTCTGCTTCTTTAATGTGGTCACAGAACTTAGTCTTTTGTCTCTTCTGTTTCTAAATGCTGATTGGAGTTGTGTCTATTGGTGAAAAATAATGAATATTGGGAAGAAATATTCATTTAGTAAATCCCCAATTTCTTTTACTAGTTTTCTGATGTAAAACATGGTTTATCCTTAATCTATCCTTTGTATAATATTTTATTGAGTTCAAGTTAATGTATGCTCCAATTTGGATTGCACAGTCTTTCATATACTATTTATTAATAAATAATGCCTTAGTATCCCTTTTCCTTCCAGTCAACAGCACTTTCCATTCTTGAGGGAACCCGACAATTTCAGCCAACTTCAGGTTTCCGAGTACCTCATTCCACAGTAGCTCCTCCAAACTTTCCCTCCTAAGTAAATGCCCCGTGATCCGTATCCATTCTGCCATTCCGGCCCTTCATCAAAATTCTCACCTTTCCAATGTTCATCTCTCCCTCAGAAGAAGACTGTGTCTTGTTAAATCGATTCATATCAAAGAATTCACGCCTTGTAATTTCTCAGGTTCTCCCTCCCGAGTCACGTGTAGTCTTATGACATTTACTCAAACAAATAAATGTTTACGTATTGATTACTGACTAAAAGCAAGGCACTGCACCGCTGTAGGAATGAAGAGACAGAAATAAAATGCATTCACAAGTTTGTAAGAGATGTTAACGGTGGAAGTGACAAATAAATGCATGCAGTTGATGCAGATAAAGAATTGAGTAAATATAAACAAGGATTACTGGTACCTGGAGATGATCTTGGAGAACCTTATATAGGGCAGCTGGCATTTGGACTGTTTCTAAATGATAAAAGATCTGGAAATGTAAAGGTGGGAAAGAATATTTGAGGAGGAGGGAGGTATAGCATGGGTTTGCCTAGACCGCATACGCATCTACCCAGAAAGAATGGAATTTCAGTGACTGTGATGGAGAATTGGGAGCCTTCCTGGCATGCTTCCAATCGCTTCTTAGAGAAAAACATTAAAATTTCCTACATGGTAGGTTGCTCTACTTTACTTTGTTGTTGTTCTTGAGATCCCTATACTTTACCTGAAACAACCAGTGATTGTTTGAAACAGTGCTTTGAAACTGGACTTGCTATATCTTGTGAAAAATATTTGTTGTAAAATAAACCAGTTGAATTCACATCACTTAAAATTCTACAAGTTTTTTTCCTTAAAGTCAGGGACTTGGATCAAATAGGACTCTGGTGGCAGAACGTTTCATTTCCAATTGCATTTCCTTCTAGTAATGAAATTAATCATTTTCACCTATTTTTTCTTTCATCCATTTACATGCACGGTGAACAAAAAATAATAGAAAAAGAAGACGTGCAGGAACAATGCTGCCAAAAATATCCCGACGCTTCAGAGTTCATTTAGATGGGGACCTGCTATCATATTGTGAACTTTCTGGAGAGGGAAAACGGATGTTATGCTAGTGGACGGTTCATATATCAATTTAGAGAGGGGAAGTAGCACAGAAACACATTTCCAAAAGTATGGCTGCTGAAAAGTCTTAGAACAGTAATTTTTTGTCAAGAGCGCTAATGTACTAATCCAACCAAACATGATCTGCTGAAGGAAAGGATCAGGACATACGATGTGTGATGTCACATTTTTAACACTACACGGTGCATTCAGAAGAAATCCTATTTATCTCCAAGCAAGTCCGCTACACTCATCCTTCCATACAATTCTTTATGTCTTCATCATACTCTATCCCACATAGATTATCTGTACTTTATCAGTTTTTACTGAGCTATCTATTGTCATGAATTATAATGTGTCATTCTGATGTGTGTGTGTGTGTGTGTGTGTGTGTGTGTGTGTGTGCGTATCTCCTTCAAACTGGAACCTCTTTAGTCCTGCACATTCCCAAAACAGTTCCATATAAGAGTTCTATATTGGTGAAACCATATCACATCTAAAATAATAATAGACCTTTTTTGTTACGCTGTCATTTTAAATAATTACTGACAGAAATTATCTTCACATTGATAACACAGTCTTCCTCTAAAAATTCTTCTTTTGGAAGAGAAATGTATTGCTAAGGCAAAAAACCCACAAGACTAGAATTCAGGAGACAGTTTTTTTTTGTTGTTTGATTCAATGAAATCCTTATTGAGCTATAATTCACATTCCATAAATTCCCCATTTTAAGTTATACAATAGCTTTTAATATATTTGCAGTGCTGTGCAACCATCACCACTATCTAGTTTTAGAACATTTTCATCACCCCCCTCAAAAAACCCATAACCATTAGCAATCCCTCCCCATTCTCTTGTTCATCCCAACCCCTTGTAGCTATTAATCTACTTTGCCTCTATGGATTTGACTATTCTGGACATTGTATATAAATGGAATCATATACTATGTAGTCTTTTGTGACTGGCTTCCTTCACTTATAATGTGTCCAAGGTTCATCAGTGTTGTAACATGTATCAATAATTCATTCATTTTTACAGTTCATGGGATTGCCACATTGTGTTTATCCATTCATCAGTTGAAGGACATTTAGATAGTTTCCACTTTTTGACTATAGTGAATACTGCTGTTATCAACATCCATTGTAAGTTTTCATGTGCATATGTGATTTCAGTTCTCTTGGGTATATACCTAGAAGGATAATTGCCGGGCCATAAGGTAACTCTATGTTTAACTTTTTGAGGAATTGACCAACTATTTTACATTGCTAACTTCAGTGTATGAGTATCACAGTTTTTCTACATCCTCTCCAATACTTCATATTATTCATCTTTTTTTTTTTTAATTATAGCAGTCAGTGTGTGTGAAGCGCTGTCTTATTGCGGTTTTGATTTGTATTTCCCTTAAGACTAATGCGATTGAGTATCTTCCCCTATATGTTTTGTCTATTTATATGCGTTATTTGGAAAAAGTTCTATTCAGAGTCCTTGCCTATTTTTTAATTGGGTTATTTATCTTTTTATTGTTAAGTTGTAACATATATATTCTCAATACAGGTCCCTTTCATTTCCGCCTCAAGGACTCTACGATTTCTTGTAGAGAAAGTCTGCTAGCAATGAATTCTCTCCGTTTTTGTCTATCTAGTTTGGCTTGATATAAAATTCTTAGTGAACAGTCTTTTTTCTTCATCATGTAGAATACATCATCCCACTGCTCTTTGCCTTCCATGGTTTCCAGATGAGAATGTAGCTGTTAATCTTACTGAGGGTCACATTTACATGATGTGTCACTCCTCTCTTGTTGCTTTCAAGAGTATCACTTTGTCTGTGATTTTAAGTAGTTTGACCATGATGTCTAGATGTGGATATCTTTGTGATCCCCTTGGATCTTATTTGGATTTTCTTGAGATTTTTGATGTCCAGATGAATGTTTTTCATCAAATTTGGAAATTCTTCAGCCATTGTTTCCTCAAGTATTCTTTCTGCTCCTTTCCCTGTCTTCTCACTTTTGGAACTCTTCTTCCAAACTCTTGCATATTTTGTTACACTTGATGGTGTCATATGGGTCTCTGAGCCAGTGTTCACTTTTCTTTATTTTTTTTTCTTTCTGTTCCTCAGATTTACTAATACCAGCTGACTATAATTAAAGTTCATGGATTCTTTTATCTGCCATTTCAGATATTCTGTTGAACCTCCCTAGTGAGTTTTTCATTTCAGTTATTACACTTTTCTACTCTGTAATTGCTATTTGGGTCTTTTTAAAATGTCTCTCCCCTTTATGAATATTATTTTTAGTGAGATAAAACGCTTATATTTTCCTTTAATTCTTTAGGCAGTGTTTCCTTTGGTTATTTTGGGTTTTTAAAAATTTTTTTAACATCTTTATTGGAGTATAATTGCTTTACAATGGTGTGTTAGTTTCTGCTTTAGAACAAAGTGAATCAGCTATGCATATACATACACATATATCCCCATATCTCCTCCCTCTTGCTTCTCCTTCCCACCCTCCCTAACCCACCCCTCTAGGTGGTCACAAAGCACTGAGCTGACCTCCCTGTGCTATGTGGCTGCTTCCCACTAGCTATCTAGTTTACATTTGGTAGTATATATATGTCCATGCCACTCTCTCAGAGGAGAGGAAAGACACAAGGGCAGCCTTTATTCTTAGGAAGATGCCACTCTGCTATCTAGAGCTCTTCCCCACATGTTCTAGTTGTTGAGACATTCAAATAAACATAATTGCAATCTAATAGTAAATCAGATTAAAGTTATATTTTTTAAGGACGATAAGAAGTCATATATTTACATTTTAGTCCAATATTAGATTAATTATAAACAGGATCTTGTATTTATTTAGAAAGAAAAGCATAAAGAATAAATCAATCTGATTTAATAATTAGAGACTTTTACCCCTCAAAATCACAAAATGTATGCATACTTACTAACCACCAAGATTTCAGCCCAAAACTATAACTTCCATGACTCTTGTTTTTTAAACCTATTTACAGATACTGCTTTACAGAAACACATTGAACAAGCACTTTTTGATCATCAGCCATGTACCAAACACTAGATTTGGCAGAGAGGATATAAAATGAAATGAAATGTAGTCCCTGTCCTCAAAAAAACTTTTTTTGTGTTTTTTTTTTTTTTTCGGTACGCGGGCCTCTCACTGTTGTGGCCTTTCCCGTTGCGGAGCACAGGCTCCGGACGTGCAGGATCAGCGGCCATGGCTCACGGGCCCGGACCGGGGCACGTGGGATCCTCCTGGACCAGGGCACGAACCTGTGTCCCCTGCATCAGCAGGCGGACTCTCAACCACTGCACCACCAGGAAAGCCCCCAAAAAACTTTTAATGTAGCAGAAAAGAAAGGCATAGAGGTCAGAGGCCCATCATCTGTTTCTATAGACACAGTGAACAGTGACTTCAGACATCAGAGTCCAAAGTTGGGCTAATATATTTCTGGAATGTTCATTGTAAGATCTGCTGTAACAAAAACTGTATTCGTTATAATATCTATTTTCTAAAGCTCTTGCTTATCTGTGCTGTTTACAGATGCTACAAAATGTGTTTTGTGTCGAGTTATGACAAAACAATGTATCCTGCAACAGCAAAGCACTGATTAAGCCACAATGTGGCTATGGCAAAGAGTAAAGCTGAGTATTATATATGTAACTAAATGAGCCATAAATGAAATCTTTGTGGAATAGGAAATGATGTTAGGTTCTGCTTTGCTAAATCCAATGGAAATTCAAGTTGATTAGTCTTGTCCTAGCACAGCCCAAATTATCTCATTATCGCACATTACAGGAAAATAAGATAGCACCATACACTGTCAACTGTTTCCTCCTTATATTTTCTAGAGCTGAAACCACTGCAATTTAATATGTGAAGTGGTTCCTATGCAGAATCTGTAGCTTTCAAGGACTCGTGATCAATATCAGGTTTCTTTCTTTTCTCACTCTTCCCCACACCTTGCAGCACAGCCGAAGAGAGGCCGCCTCCTCACAACTGTTCTCAAAAGAGTGAGAGAGGGCTTCCCTGGTGGCGCAGTGGTTGAGAGTCCGCCTGCCGATGCAGGGGACTATGGGTTCGTGCCCCGGTCCAGGCAGATCCCACATCCCGCGGAGCGGCTGTGCCCGTGAGCCATGGCCGCTGAACCTGCGCGTCCGGAGCCTCTGCTCCGCGACGGGAGAGGCGACAGCAGTGAGAGGCCCGCGTGCCGCAAAAAAACAAAACAAAACAAAGAAGAGTGAGAGAGTGGCATGGACAGAGATACACTACCAAACGTCAAAGAGATAGCTAGCAGGAAGCAGCCACATAGCACAGGGAGATCAGCTGGGTGCTTTGTGACCACCTAGAGGGGTGGGATAGGGAGGGTAGGTGAGGGAGGGAGGGAGGGAGACGCAAGAGGGAAGAGATATGGGAACATATGTATATGTATAACTGATTCACTTTGTTATAAAGCAGAAACTAACACACCATTGTAAAGCAATTATACTCCAATAAAGATGTTAAAAAAAAAAGAGAAGGGATCATTTAATTGGGAACTATGAATTTAGAGCATTTTAGGAACTTTCTTCAAATGAACTGTTGGTTAAGCTAATTAATGATAAGACAGCAAAGGGTTTGGTCATGGTTAAATCTGAAATTCTCATCTGCTTGAGAGCTGTTCTGAAAGGTCATTATTAATATTTCGGGAAATAAAAGATGACAAGAAAAATGCAAAGGCAGAAGAGAGGTCAGGCAGGGGAAAAGTAATATAATGATTTTTAAAAATTTACTATTTTACTCTATTTTATTGAAAATAGTTATGTTTTCCTTTTAATTTTACAGCATAGGAAATTTTCATATCAAGTTAAAAGTACCAAACACTCAATAACTAAGCAACTTCTTAAATTTTTTTAAAATTAAAGTATAGTTGATTTACCGTCTTGTGCCAATCTCTGCTGTACAGCAAAATGACTCAGTTATACACTCAGCCATAAAAAAGAACTAAGCAAATTTTTAAAGGATGTAATTAATTAACCCTATGCCATAGATTGCCTGGCTATAGCTAATTGATGGGTTGTGTCATGCGTCAGACTTGGGACCAGTATTATAACACCACACAGTGTGAGTTAAGGAATAGACTCTTTAAGGAATATACATGCCAAAGTTCCTGACTTCCCACAGTCAGAGGCAAACTGGGAGAGGAGACCTCCTACCCCTTTTGTTGCTTCCCTATTTATGAAGGAAGTCTTAAGAGCAATCTAGAATATGGAAACATTCTTGACTGCTAGATAACATAGGGTTTTCATATGCCCAATGCCTAAGGGCCTTGAGCCCTATGGAAGTTTGTAGCTCCTACTGCCAGAGCAAGGAAACCACTGGTCCTGTGGGAGACTGAGGCTGACATAGTCCCTACAACTGGTGAGGGGTGAGGGGGCACCACATAGTCCAGGCAACCCAGAGTGAACTCCATTATGGTAGGATGTGAAAATGTGGCTGAAAAAGTCTACTAGATTTACTCACCTCCCCTTCTTTGCCCACCTTCCCCTTCCCTTGCTAGTCTCCTTTGCTTTTCTGACAGTGTTTCTCAGCTATAAATAAAATTCAGACAGTACTTCTAGAAACTCCTCTTTGAAATCCCACTTGTAATGAAAATCTTATATATACAGTGTTACTTATCCTCCTTTTCAGAGAGTGGCATGTATCTTTAAATTAAACAGTTGTTATAATTTTGTATTATATGGTAGAGACTTGAAGAAGAGGGACAATGTGAGATTTCAGAGTCAGGACGCTCCTCTGAAATCTGTATTTTAGCTGAAACTTGAATGGCACTTAGATAGGTATTGATCTTGGAGAATAGTAATGTAGGAAGATGAAACAGAAGGTGAGAAGGTGGAAATTACTGTCAGAGAAAGTCCAACGTGCTTCAGGTATAGATGGACGGAAATGGGATCGGGGTGGAGTGTGGCACAGATCATGGAGGGACTTGGGAATAGATTTAGATTTAATTCTAAAAAGAATTGGAAAGTCACTGGGGAGATGGAAGCAGCTGAGTGATATAATATGATCTGTGTTTTAAAATTTCACTTTGGCAGCTTTATAGAGAAAGGACTGGCTGATGGGCAAGAATGGAAGCAGAGGGATGACCCTGGAGGCTCCAAAGCTAGCTCAGTTAAGAGCACAAACATTCTCTAGTAGGTCTGCGTCTAGCATACGGTATTTTTCTCTTTCTCACTTACCTCACTCTGTATGACAGACTCTAGGTCCATCCACCTCACTACAAATAACTCAATTTCATTTCTTTTTATGGCTGAGTAATATTCCATTGTACATATGTGCCACATAAAACCGATAGCTAGTGGGAAGCAGCCGCATAGCACAGGGAGATCAGCTGGGTGCTTTGTGACCACCTAGATGGGTGGGATAGGGAGGGTGGGAGGGAGGGAGACGCAAGAGGGAGAAGATATGGGGATATATGTATATGTATAGCTGATTCACTTTGTTGTAAAGCAGAAACTAACACACCATTGTAAACAATTATACCCCAATAAAGATGTTTAAAAAAAAAAAAAAAAAAAAGAAGCCACCACATGAGCAGCCCGCGCACTGCAACGAAGAGTAGCCCCTGCTCACAGCAAACACAGCCAGAAATAAAATACGTGAATAAATTTATTAAAACTCACACACACACACACACACACACACACACAGAGCTATTAGAATTACAATATTTATGGTTGATTCTTTAACTCATTGGAGCACTGAAATGATAATAATTTTAAAATCTCTTTATATGCAGTGATAAAATTTACACCAAAAGTTGCCTTGTACATTATAAAGGACACAATGTTTATCTTTTCAAAACACAAAACAGGTCCTTCTCCAGAGTTTCCTATCTTGGTGGGAAAGAATTAAAGTCTTGCAGTCCTCAAAGACTCTTTTTTCTCTCTACATCCTTTCAATGACCAAATCCTATCATGTATTGTTTTTTCAAATCCTATCTTATATATGGCCCCTTCTGGTCACACAGCCTCACATCTATTCATAAAATAACTATTTACTGGGGGTCCTCTCCCTGGTAAGCACTGTGTTAGATACTGAGAGTACACCAGTAAGTAACATTTACTCACTGGCACCAGGGTCTTGAAATTTGCTCATCACCTTATGTCAGGACTATTATTTTCTTTCTTTTTTTTTAACTTTTTATTTTATATTGCAGAATAGTTGATTAACAACGTTGTGACAGTTTCAGGTGTACAGCAAAGTGATTCAGATATACATATACATGTATCTATTCTGTTTTTCAAATTCTTTTCCCATTTAGGTTGTTACATAATATTGAGCAGAGTTCCCTGTGCTATACAGTAGGTCCTTGTTGGTTATTCATTTTAAATATAGCAGTGTGTACATGTCAATCCCGAATTCCCTAACTATCCCGTCCCCACACCCTTCCCCCACGGTAACCATAAGTTCTTTCTCTAAGTCTATGAGCCTGTTTCTGTTTTTTAAATAAGTTCATTTGTATCATTGCTTTTTAGATTCCACATATAAGTGATATCATACGATATTTCTCTTTCTCTGTCAGACTTCACTCAGTATGACAGTCTCTAGGTCCTTCCGTGTTGCTGCAAATGACATTATTTCATTCTTTTTAATGGCTAAGTAATATTCCACTGTATATATGTACCACATCTTCTTTATTCACTCCTCTGCCAATGGACATTTAGGTTGCTTCCATGTCTTGGCTATTGTAAACAGTGCTGCAGTGAACACTGGGGTGCATGTATCTTTTTGGACAATGTTTTTCTCTAGATATGTGCCCAGGAGTGGGATTGCAGGATCATATGGTAGCTCTGTTCTTAGTTTTTTGAGAAACGTCCATACTGTCCTCCATAGTGGCTGTATCAATTTACATTCCCACCAACAGTGCAAGAGGGTTCCCTTTTCTCCACACCCTCTCCAGCATTTATTGTTTGTAGACTTTTTGATGATGGCCATTCTGACCAGTGTGAGGTGATACCTCACTGTAGTTTTGATTTGCATTTCTCTAATGATTAGCAATGTTGAGCATCTTTTCATGTGCCTGTTGGCCATCTCTACGTCTTCTTTGGAGAAATGTCTATTTAGGTCTTCTGCCCATTTTTGGATTGGGTTGTTTGTTTTTTTGATATTGAGCTGCATGAGCTGCTTGTAAATTTTGGAGATTAATCCTTTGTCAGTTCCTTCATTTGCAAATATTTTCCCCCATTCTGAGGGTTGTCTTTTCTTCTTGTTTATGGTTTCCTTTGCTGTGCAAATGCTTTTGAGTTTACTTAGGTTCCATTTGTTTATTTTTGTTTTTATTTCCATTACTCTGGGAGATGGATCAGAAAAGATAGTGGTGCGATTTATGTCATAGAGTGTTCTGCCTATGTTTTCCTCTAAGACTTTTATAGTGTCCAGTCTCACATTTAGGTCTTTAATCCGTTTTGAGCTTATTTTTGTGTATGGTGCTAAAGAATGTTCTCCTTTCATTCTGTTATGTGTAGCTGTCCAGTTTTCCCAGCACCACTTATTGAAGAGACTGTCCTTCGTCCATTTTATAGTCTTGCCTCCTTTGTCGTAGATTAGGACTATTCTAATAGTTTTATTATATACTGTAATTTTTTTGATTTTTAATTTATTTTATTTTATTTTTAATTTTATTGAAGTATATAGTTGATTTAGAATGTTGCATTTAATTTCTGCTGTACAGCAAAGTGACTCAGTTATATATACATATATTCTTTTTCATATTCTTTTCCATTATTGTTTATCACAGGATATGAATATAGTTCCCTGTGCTATACAATGGGACCCAGTTTTTTATCCATTCTGTTATTATTTACTATTATTATTTATTTATTTATTTACTTTCGGTACATGGGCCTCTCACTGACGTGGCCTCTCCCGTTGCGGAGCACAGGCTCCGGACGCGCAGGCTCAGCGGCCATGGCTCACGGGCCCAGCCACTCCACGGCATGTGGGATCCTCCCGGACCGGAGCAAGCACCCGTGTCCCTTGCATCGGCAGGCGGACTCTCAACCACTGCACCACCAGGGAAGCCCTGTTTACTATTACTTTTAAACTATTTAGTTCTCTTCTTTCTTTTGCCCTGCCTCAAGTTATTTGAGCCCCGTAACACTGGTTGAAAAAACCACGGTTGCTAAATGCTTGTAGGATAAAATCTACACTTACATTCAAGTTTCTTCACATTATGGCTTTTAATTAATTTTCAAACTTTTGGAACCACAGTTGCTCTAACTGCACCGTCTCAGCCTACTATTTGGCTACAGGGACTGTCTCAGCCATGGTGACTTCTCTCTCTTGGACACCCAGGAAGCTGTCATTCCTTACATGGAGGCCTTATTGAATGTCTTGTATTATTAGCTACCCGTATTCTGTTAAAACAAAAACAAAACAACAACAAAAACAACCAAAAAAGTGTATTTAGAGTAATGTTAGCTGCTTTAGCAAACCCCCAAATTTCAGTGGATTTACAATAATAACAAAGAAAAAACGTTTCTATTACATATACATGAGTGCAAGAAATGGATTTTCAGCCACTCCGTCATAATTTTTCTCTGGTAAAGAATTTTGTCTTTCGGGACTACTCTACGTCACCTAACGTGCAGTGCCTAGATTTCAAGAATGTTATGAGCTTCTTGGAAATATCATGCCCCAGTTCTGTCCTCCTTAAAAGCTGGAACTGTTGCATAGCAACATCTTCCAAAATGCCCATGTTGCCTCCTGGTCTATTATTGACTGCTCTCCCTGGCTACCCTGGCTCTCAGAGACATCGGGATGCCTCTGCTTCTGCTACCAAATACCGTCTCTACCCCCACTGAAGTCACTGGATGCACTGGTGCTGCTGTGGGGAACTTCTGGGAGGGCTCTGGCTTTTCATGTTCCAGACAGGACTCTGACACAAATACCCTCTTTCCTTCTAGTTCCTCATCATTTATCTGGGGTTTTAACTATCTTCTATAAAACTTGACTTTTATCATCCCTCATCTCTCCCCAGTTTAGGAAAAAGTGAAGAGGTAGCATGAAAGAGAAAAGATGGCAAATGGGGCTCTTGCCCAATTATTATTTCTGACCTGACTATGGTGGGTGACAGAGATTGGCAGATTTTTTCTGTCAAGGACCAAATAGTAAATACTTGAGGCTTTTCAAGATATAAAGCCTTTGTCACAACTATTCAACTCTGCCATTATATCATGAAGATAGTCATACACAGTATGTAAATGAATGAATGTGACTGTACCCAGACCATTTATTTACTAAACAGGTGGTGGCCTGAATTTGATCTGCAGAGTATAGTTTGCTGGCTCCTGGTTTATGACATAAACTTTGCGTTTGGCGTACAGAAAGATCCTTCACTCAGCTTCTTTTTTTTCTGCCAGTAATTTCCGAAAGCAATTTGGAATGCTTTACTTTTTTCTTCCATTATTTTTTCTACTGTAACCTCTCTAGAAGAGGTTAAAATAGGGAGGAAGCCCACAAAAGGGAATTACCAATACAAAATAAGCATCATCTGATAGTAGAAACATATCCCACTCACTGTGTTAAAAACAAGAATTACCATATTTCCATAGACAACAGTCCAACTATTAGATATTTATGGAGCATCAGCCACGTTTAGATTCAACAAATATTTAATCTAATCCTCACACCCACCCACCATTTCCCAACTGAGGAAATTTAGATTTAGAAGGATAAAGTAGACCTAATAAATAGGAAATAGGAAATCTAAGATTTGAACTTTGATCATCTGATTTCAAATCTTGAGATGACTACAAAATATTAGATTTAAAAAATTCTAAAACATTCAAAGGCCTTAACTCTCTGTTCCTTCTTCAGTACCAAATAATTCTGTAACAGAGGCAATTCTTAGTCATTGTAAAATTCACAAATGATGACAACTCTCACTGTTGTTAGTAATAAATAGTAAATCCATGCAAGTCTCATAATCATTTTATTTAATAGAGCACATTGTAAAACAAAACCACTATCCTGTCTTTCTTCCAGTAATTTCCTGATGACTTTTAAGAGCTAGTCTCTCCTCCTCCTTCAAAGGTTGCCATTCTTCCTTAAGAGAAGAGGGCCACTTAATGAAATGTTTGCAGTAGATAAAATTGCCTAAGTTAACGTTTCAGTGTCTCTTTTTTTGAGTGATGATATAGAAGGATGTTGTCTGAGATTATGAATTCCTATTCAGAGCGATTATTGAAGCACCTGTTGTTCATAAAATACTCTGTCATACTGGAGACAAAACTATCAAATTTAATTAAAATTTAGTTATTTCAAGTCAGGCAGTAGATTTCCAAATAGAAATAATGAACTGCAATGTTCCAGAGCTTTAAATTTCATTACCAAAGCAGGTGTCAATACATGGCACACACCACTAGTGTGTCATAACCACATCATATAATCCCAAAGGAAACAAGAGAGATGTTCCCTGAAAGCAACTCTTCTTTGTTTCCAATAATAACGTTTTTGAGCAGCCCAGCCTTAGCACATAAATGAGTATTGAAATCTTGAGGTCAAGGTAGGATGGTTTTCATGTTACAATCAAAATTTGAAATTCCAGCAAAGTGTTTTAATTGTTACAGTATTTGGAAAAAATAAGGAACGAAAATTACTCCACAATGTTAGAAACTAGCTTAGGGCTATTGAAATGATATGTAAAGTAAAAGTCTACTATTTTAACTATAATGACTAGCATAAAAATTTAGATGGCTAAATAATTTTATATCACTAGTGGAATTTTGGTCCAATTCTCAATTTCAAAACACTTTATGCTATTCCTTAAAGTTGATAAGTTCTCTTTCTTAAAAACAAACAAACAACTAATAAAAAGTATATATATATATATTTTTTTTTCTCCAGGTATGGAGAGCAGTCCATTTTATGAATAAATTTTTAAACAAATTTTTACTTGGAAACAATGTGACTTCTTGTAATTTGTACTCCCTGGATCTAGTTGTCCGTTATTGTATCACAGAGTGTCTATTTTCTTCTCACCAATAGCTTTTAAAATATTAAATAAAATGAATTGCTACTATCACCTCCCAATCATATTTTGTCCAAGATAACCTTTCTAACCTCTTTTAACCATTTTATTACTATAAGATTTACAGTTCCTTTTTGCCATTATAATGTGGGACATATACCCCTTTTTTGTTGTTAAATCAAAGCCTTAAAAATTTCATATAAAATCAAATAGAATAATACAAATAGAGTGTAAGGATGGCAAAGTGGTACAAGTATGTCTTTGACCTAAATAGTAAATGCCTATTGATAAAACCTCAGATTTTAAAAGCTTTAATAGAAACCCTGTGAAATTAATGGATAATTCTGATCTCTTTCAGTTAAATCCCTAAGAATATTTGTTTTTAATTTGAGGTATTATCAAGCCACCATCCCACTAGATTCCATATTTGTGTAGTTGATTCTCTAAATATGGTACTTTCTGTTTCTTCCTATTAAATTTAATTATGTTTGGCACGTGCCTTCAAGTTGTTGATTAAATATCTAATCAAAAAAAGTCCAAGCAGGGCTTCCCTGGTGGCGCAGTGGTTGAGAGTCCGCCTGCCGATGCAGAGGACACGGTTTCGTGCCCCGGTCTGGGAGGATCCCACATGCCGCGGAGCGGCTGGGCCCGTGAGCCATGGCCGCTGAGCCTGCGCGTCCGGAGCCTGTGCTCCGCAACGGGAGAGGCCACAACAGTGAGAGGCCCGCGTACCGCAAAAAAAAAAAAAAGTCCAAGCAAAATTCTGTGGCACATTTCCAGTAAGCTAAACTCCACGTGTACGTCAAGCATTAATCATTATCCCAGAGCTCTCTTATTAAACCCATTAAAACTCTACCAAACTTTTTGCCATTCTGTTCACAAGAGTATCATGTGAGTCTGTCAAATGCTTTGTTTAAACATCGGCCAACTCTGTCTATGGCTCACATGAGGCCCATAAAGAAAATTCCAAGCACTTAGAAAGTTTCTATGAATCTGTAATCCCATCACTTTTCCTTATCTCTGGTAAAATATCTACTCTCTATCTTCCCTCAGGTCATACTGCAGAGTTTAAAAATTGGTGACAGATATCTGGGATCATCTTTCCTCATCCCTAGGAGTCTCAGGGTAGAAATCATAATGACCATGTTTCATTCTTTTCCAGTTCTGTGCCCTTGTGTGATAGCAGCTTATTTGCATGGTAGCATATCAAAGGACCTTCATTACTCACAGCAATTTGCTGTCTTGTCATAGAAAAGAAAAGATTTTGATTGGTGCCAACAGAACACAATTTGTATCTGACCTTTTCTTCCTTTTTTTTCCCTAACAATTTGCATCACTCAATGTAAAATACGAATGCTCTATGCCAGGAACAAGAATAGCTTTTGTTCCCCCACTCCAGTGCCTTGGAATAGAGCAGAAGGCTTCACATGTCACCAGGGACCTTACATTACATCTTGTGTTACTTGAACTAAAGGACTCTTTGGAGATGTAAGAGGGTGATAAAATACAGGGTGCAAAACTTATGTAGTTATGACACCTTAGAATCAACTGGAGAAAATCTCATGAAATAGAATTTCCATGATACAATATATTACCATTTCTTCTATAAAAATTATTTCAATTGTGGAGACCCTTTCAAGGGCTCTCCTGGCTTCTGAGTAAGCAGTCAAGATTCCTAGCTTTTCTAGTCTTAAAAACAATTTCACTGGAGTCCCTACAAATGATAGCCTGCCTTATAATTGGGAAGCTTTCATGGGAAAAGCAGAGCAACTCAGAAACAACTGAAAATCTCTGCTGTTTTCAGGAGTAAAGAGTGTACAGGACCAACGAATCCTAGTGATTGTTTTAGCTGAGAAAGAAATGAGAAAAGTTGATCATGGCTAAGTAGATTATAATTTGATTGTGGTTCAGTAAAATGGGATTGTTGGGGCATGGCCTTGTTAATCCTGTGTACACAGTTTAAAGCTCCTGGCTCTCACTTAACCAATCTTCAAATCACTGATTTTGAAAGACAGAAATGAAGCTTTTTGTCCTTGTCCACTGTTTGTAAAAAAATTTAGTAACAGCCCCATGTTTACTTATGAAAATTATTGATAGAAAAGACAAATGGCATAACTGTTAAAAATGGGTTTCCGGGCCAAAGTCAACAAGTCTCTGGATCAAGTATAAGTATCAAAAAGAGAGAAAGAGGGGCTTCCCTGGTGGCGCAGTGGTTGAGAGTCCGCCTGCCGATGCAGAGGACATGGGTTCGTGCCCTGGTCTGGGAGGATCCCACATGCCGCGGAGCGGCTGGGCCCATGAGCCATGGCTACCGAGCCTGTGCGTCAGGAGCCTGTGCTCCGCAATGGGAGAGGCCACAGCGGTGAGAGGCCCACATACCACAAAAAAAAAACAGAGAGAAAGAGATGGATGTTTAGCTAAGCAAGTGTAATGAAGTAATGGGAAAAGAGAATTAACATGATCCTTTGCTTTTTCTCTTTTTCTAGTTATCTATCTATATTTATTATTCTGGTAGGCATGAGCTTATTATGTTAAAGAAGATTGGTGAGGGACTTCCCTGGTGGTCCAGTGGTTAAGACGGCGGGCTTCCACTGCAGGGGGTATGGGTTCAGTCCCTGGTTGGGGAACTAGTATCCCATGTGCCGCGTGGTACGGCCCAAAACAAGAACATTGGCAGATTGTCTTCAATCATGCATTAAAAACTAGATAATTAAGAAAAAGAAGCAGAAGGCTGGTGAATCCGTGCCATTTCTTTTCCCCTCGGATGTTGCTTCGGGGTCTTCCATAGGCTGCTTCCAAGGCATGTGTGGAATTGTTGGACTGGTGAAGGAGCTGAGGTGACAGCTGTGGGTCTATTGGTTTTACACCAGTAGCTATTACTTTACATTTGTCCTGTTGGGATATCAGCCCTCTCGCCTCATCAGTGCAACTCTTGGGTGGGAGAATGTTACTGTTTTACATGAATGTGAAACAAACCCAATACATGTATTCTGTCTGCTTAGGAGGAGGTCACAGGAGCCATAGAGTGGATGAAAGCCACACATGTGGGGTAATTGGGGGAAGCCGTCACTGAGAGAAGGTGGAAGCGGGGAGAGTAAACATGAGATTTTTAATTGAGAGAAGTCCGTTTTTTTCCTTACTTGAAAATAAATATATTACGGTAGAAATTCAGGAATAGAAAGAAAACTAGAAGAATACACGAATTATTAAAGGGACTCACGGCTTCACCACTCAAAGAAAACTGTTGCTGAGATCTTGGCTGCATATAGCTTTCTTTCTTTTTTTTTTTTTTTTTTTTTTTTTTTGCTGTACGCGGGCCTCTCACTGTTGTGGCCTCTCCCGTTGCGGAGCACAGGCTCCGGCCGCGCAGGCTCAGCGGCCATGGCTCACGGGCCCAGCCGCTCCACGGCATGTGGGATCTTCCCTGACCAGGGCACGAACCCGTGTCCCCTGCATCGGCAGGCGGACTCTCAACCACTGCGCCACCAGGGAAACCCCTAGCTTTCCTTTTGATATGCGTCTATATGTATGAATAGCATTATTTACAATGTGTGAAATTGTTTATTTAAACTTTTGCCTGGTTTTGGCTCTTTAGCTTATTCCGTTGTTTGATATTATAAATAATTCCCTAGTAGACAGTATAGACTGAAACATCCAAAACTTTTGTATTAGTTCCTCAAATTAAATTTCCAGAAGAGGGATTTATTAAAATTTAAACATTTTAAGACTCATGACATTCATTTACAAACGGCTTGAGAAAAAGGGTAGGTCAGTTTACATTGTGACCATCACTACAACAGTTTTTACGATGCAAAACTCCTCTAACAACATTTTTTTAGGGAAAAAACCTCCTTTACTCATTTATAGAAATGTAATTATTTGCTTCTTTTCAACTTCAGTTACTGACACAGTCTACATAACTGCAAAAGCACCACGATTGGAAAGACATAATGAATAATATTCACTACATACCTTAAAATAATGCAAGCACCACCAAGAAGGCTGCTTAGACCGTATATAGCATTTAGTAATAACCTACTTGCTTTCTATTAGATTGTCAACTCTGAAAGCAGGGTTTGTTCTCTTGTTCACTGAATCGCCATTGAATACCTAATATATAGTAGGCTTTCCTGTTTTCTGAGAATGCAGAGCAAGGTGAAATAGACAGGGTTCTCCCTCTCATGCATGAGACAGAAAATAAGCGAGAGAACCATGTGGATATCAGACTCAGGTTCATACGCCTGGAATTCATCTGCACACAAATGCTATTTATAGGCGCTACCTATAGACCACCAAAATAACGTGATATTGGAAATTGATGATTTCACATTAATTTTCTGATTGTCACATTTGAGGATTGGATTTCACTTTCTTCAAGAATGAATTATCTCTTGAAAGTTTAGGCATCAAAATCCCATATAAGGGATAATGAAGTAAAAATAGTATAACTTTCATTATTCTTTTCTTTAGAGGTTAACATCATCATAAAACCATAATAGTAGACATGTAGTTGATGTTGTTGATGGGCTGTTTGAACTACACATTCAGTCATTTTAAATGTGATTAAATCATTTGAAATTGAATTGTTAAAGTCTTATTTCCATAGGAGTAAAATTATATCATTTAAAGGTAGCAATGTCCAGGATAGATTTTTCTTAATCAAAATTCTCATTAGGGAAATTTAGCTCTATATTACATGGTTCAGCTTGTCTTATTTTAAAATGCTGCCATAATCAATAATGAAAAGTGAGTGAATAGAAAGAGAAATTTTGTCATTTTATTATCTTCTTTCTATTCATATCCTTCCCAGAATCTTCTTGAAGAGGGCGTCAAAAACAACCCTAGGGTACCCAAGCTCCTTTTTTTTTTTACCCCTGTTAAGAGGACTGGATGAAAAAGGATAGGGGACTTTTTAGAGAAATCCATCCTGGAAGAGGGAGGGCCAGTGAAAAAATTACACAGAAAAGGTGAGAGTTGATACAAAATTTGTATAGTCAAGTTAGAGAATATTGGTTAAAATGTGGACTTTGGAGTAAAGATGTTGGGTTCAATTTCTAAGTTACTATGCATTGTTCTCTCTTTGTAATCCTTAGTTTTCATCTGTACAGCAGGGTAGGAGTAGCTATAGTTGTTATAAAGGTTAAATAAAACAAGCCATGCAGCACACTTAGCACAGTGTCTGACAAATATGATTGAGAAGGTTTATAGTATAAGCCGAGAAGTAAGCATTAGTAATATGCAAGCGTCCCAGAAATCTCTCACTCAATATTAAGAACAAATCATTAAGTAGGACTAGGGCTCGATATGGGCCATATTTCTATTATGCTTAGTGAGATAAATTAGCCAAGTCAGGAATAGAGAGACTCTTCTTTCTCTCTTCGAAGCCATGCAAAGAGATGGCGCAAACCAATGGATAGGAAAGGAAAAGAGACAATCCTAGCCACCCACTGGATACTAATGGTAACTAGAGAATGCATAGCCTTTCGTAAGAAAATCCTTGTCAAACATACGAGAAGTGGAAGGTCAAGATAAAAAAGAGACTATGAGGGCTTCCCTGGTGGCGCAGTGGTTGGGAGTCCGCCTGCTGATGCAGGGGACACACGGGTTCGCGCCCCGGTCCGGGAGGATCCCACATGCCGCGGAGCGGCTGGGCCCATGAGCTATGGCCGCTGAGCCTGCGTGTCTGGAGCCTGTGCTCCACAGAGGGAGGGGCCGCGGCAGTGAGAGGCCCGCGTACCGCAAAAAAAAAAAAAAAAAGAGACAGTGAAATGCAGGCTGAGCCCGATTATACTGCATGTTGACATTGTCAGAGTGTAGTTACACAACAGGAATAAAGGGGTTAGTTAAAATACATAAGTAATATATCAAAAAAGCTGAAGGAGGATCTAAGAAAGAAACAAAAGGGAAATATCATGATATTGTATATACAAAAAGAAAGGTGTGGAGCGAGATGTACTTTTGATGTACACTGTAAAACAGTGCCAAAACTACAGAATAAATGAAGTAAACGTGAAAGGAACCTTACAGCCAAAAATGAGAAGTTTACTCTTTTTGTTTTACTTGTATGTTTCTTATATGAATCTTCTACCAACAGAGTAGAGTCCACAGCACGTGGTCCTTCTTACGGGAGATTTAAAATTTTTCCAATATACATGTTCTCAGTTTTTCTCTGTGTGACTCATCTCACTTAGCATAATGCTCTCAAGGATCATCCATGTTGTCACAAGTGGCAGGGTTTCCTTCTTTCTCCTGGTTGAATAATATTCTTTATCCATGTTATATGGCAGCTAAATCCCAATTTTAAAATGTTCTGTTTTTCTATTTATACGCAAAGAGAAAAATGAGAAACGATCTGAAAGTAAGAGGAATAAAACTAAACATCCATCATCACCTGGGAGATGACTTCTCTGGGAAACAAAGAAAATGGTCAGGGTATAGTTTGAATCTCTGTGTCCAGAACAGAGATTCTTAACATGGGGTCAATACCCTTGATATTAAATGCAAGATGTTTGGTGTCTGAGATGTCATTCTAAAGAGATAGCCCATAGCTTTCATCTGATTTTCAAACACATTCATTATTCTTGTCCCAAAAGTTTAGAAACAACTGATCTGGAGAAAGATAACTAAATATGACTAATGCGTACATGACACGTACAGCTTATATTTATGGATTAGCTTTCAGTGGAGTTTCCAAGGGGTTAGAAGAAAGGAGCATTAAGGTCATCTGGGCAGGGAAGGCAAAAAACATATTATATTGGCTAATACTGAAAAATTAGAAGGAAAAGAAGTTTTCTGGAGAAAAGAAAATCTGTAAGACAAGAGGAAACTTTAGAATATGCAATAGAGTGCAACAGAGTGACAGATAAAGGAAATCTAAGAAAGTTACATACAAAGACAAAGCATATGTATTAAACTCATGGTCTTGCAAATAATAATGCTAAAGTAATCATTAAAAGTTTGGAAGAAACAGATTGACTTGGAATGCCGTAAAGATGATCATAGATAACATATTTAAATAACATCAACTTTTTGATTATGTGAGGGGAAAGATGTAAGAAGCAGAAATAGCAACGTCTCATTGAATGAAAAAGAATGAAATAACTTGGAGTCCAGTTGAACAAGATTGTGGAAGCATGTTGGAAAAGTATTGACAGTTTCCAGTAAAAAGAAAAAGGAAAAGAAAAAACCTAATCTTGGCCATAAAGGGATGAATCTAGGGGAAATCAAGTTTCATACAATTTAAGAAAAATAATACAAAAATGGTCATTCAGAATTAGGCGTACAATGAATATGTATCTAAAATGAGATAAATGACTATAAATTAACACTTTTATTCCTTCTTAATATGACAATAAATTTTTCTCTATAGGGAAAATAGACAACTTACTCTTTTCTTTTGGATGGTTAATTGGAATTTATACTTGTAGTGTTCTACAGTGTGTACATCCAAAACGTGGAGATTTTAAGACATTCTCTATTGCATGATTCTCAACAAAAATTTTAAAAATTGTGTTTACTGAGGAGAACTCATTTTAACTAGTTATCGAAGAGAAACAAATTCTTTGCCTACAGTTATGTGCAGCTGTTTATTAGATTTGTCTACAGACTAGCTTCTGGCTCTGAACATTTCAAACCTTCTTTTTCCTTTCCTCCCCATGTTCTTCTCATGCTGGGCGTAGGACCATCTGACACAAGGAAAGTGTCATAGAGGGAAGTCAGCGTAGAATGATGTGGCCATCTCAGTCAACTGCAGCTTAAAAAAATAGTCATCTTTTCCAACTTGATAAAAACATATGATCGTGTGGAACTTTGTTAGTGCCACTGCATGGGTTTTGGGGGTAGTCAGCCTTGAAGCTTAAACGTTATTTGCTTCAATGTAAATCTACCTCTAGGCTATATGTGGGTAAAAGAATTTGGAAACAGCCTATCCAAAAAAGTTAATCATGCTGTAAAAAAGATGAGGACAAAGTAATCAAAGACAAAACACTAAAAATGTAAACCTTACAGGTTGTTAAACTAATTTATATCCAACATTACTGAACGTGTCCATTTGTGCATTGCTGAGGGGAGAATTACAATCTTAAAGAAAATGAGATTATTCCTGGTAGGAGGATAATTTATTGCAAAGCACACAGTCTTGTGAATACAGCCACTTGTGGGAAAATAAGCTTAGATTTTTGTTCCATGACTCATCATGTTCACTCTTGCTCCAGAGACAGTCCTGAAAAAATACCATAATCCCAGTCCCTCTTCAGGGTCCTATCATCCCACCTATGTGCCGTTTTCCTTCTTCTTGACCCCATTTCAGGCTCCATCCGCTATTAGGTTTCTAAGCCCCATCCCTTATGGGGTCTGCTCCTGCCCTGCACCCTGGTTATGCTCTCTCAGGGCGCTGGGCTTTTGCATATGCTCGTTCTTCTGCCTGCAACATTCTCTCCTCCCACTTATTTATCTCCTATCATATCCTTCAATTCCAAGCTCAAGCATTACTTCCTCAGGGAACCTTTTCTGAACCCCAAATAGATCACATCCCTCTGTTATACATTCTCCCAGCCCCCTACCAGCTCTTTTGTAACACCCATCGGTGGCAATTTTACATTTATTTGTGTGAATATTTGTTTAATGTTTGCCTCTCTCTTCAGATACGGAGCTCGGCTTTATGTTGGGCAAGCCTGTATGCAATATCCAGTTTTTGTTTGTTTTCTTTCTAGTTCCAACTAGGTCACTGTATATGCAATGTTGGTTAGCAGACATTTGGTCCTGTCTAAAACGTCCATAAGACATTTGGTCCATTCAATATTTGGTCCACGCCAAAAGTTCTTTGATATTTGATCCTGTCCAAAACAACTGTAATGCACTTGATCCATAAGATATTTGGTTCACAGCAAAAGGTTCTTGATATTTTCAGGACCATTCGGTCCTGTCCAAAGCATCCATAAGACATTTGATCCAGGCCAGTAGGTCCCTGATATTTTGACCTGTCCAAAACCATTTGGACCAGATGGGCCCATGGATATTTTGGCTTTGTTTGTTTGTTTATTTAACTTTTATTTTATATTAGAGTATAGTTGATTTACAATGTTGTGTTAGTTTCAGGTGTAGGCAAGGTTATTCAGTTATATGTGTGTGCATATATATATATATATATATATATATATATATTCTTCTTCAGGTTCTTTTCCCTTTTAGGTTATTACAGAATATTGAGTAGAGTTCCCTGTGCTATACAATAAATCTTTGTTGATTATTTATTTTACATATAATAGTGTGTATATATTAATCCCAAACTCCTAATTTATCCCCCCCCACAACCTTTCCCCTTTGGTAACCCTAAGTTTGTTTCCTAAGTCTGTGAGTCTGTTTCTGTTTTGTAAATAAGATCATCTGTATCATTTTTTTAAAATTCCACATACAAGTGATATCATATGATATTTATCTTACATCACTTAATATGATAATCTCTAAGTCCATCCATGTTGCTGCAAATGACATTATTTCATTCTTTTTATGGCTGAGTAATAGTCCATTGTATACATGTACCACATCTTCTTTATCCATTCCTCTGTCAACAGGCACTTATGTTGCTTCCATGTCTTGGCTGTTGTAAGTAGTGCTGCAGTGAACATTGGGGTGCATGTATCTTTTCGAATTAAGGTTTCCTCCAGATATATATTTTTAGCTTTTTAAGGAACCGCTATTTTATTTTCCGCAGTGGCTGTACCATTTTACATTTCCACCAACAGTATAGGAGGGTTCGCTTTTCTTCACACCCTCTCCAGCATTCATTGTAGACTTTCTGATGATGGCCATTCTGACCAGTGTAAGGTGATACCTCATTATAGTTTTGATTTGCATTTCTCTAATAATTAGCGATGTTGAGCATATTTTCATGTGCTTTTTGGCATCTGTATGTCTTCTTTGGAGAAATGTCTATTTAGGTCTTCTGCCCATTTTTTGATTGGGTTGTTTGTTTTTTATATTAAGCTGTATGAGCTGTTTGTATATTTTGTTGATTAATCCCTTGTCGGTCACATCATTTGCAAATATTTTCTCCCATTCTGTGGGTTGTCTTTTCATTTTGTTTATGATTTCCTTTGCTGTGCAAATGCTTTTAAGTTTTATTAAGTCCCCTTTGTTTAGTTTTGTTTTTATTTTCATTACTCTTGGAGGTGGATCCAAAAAGATACTGCTGTGATTTTTTTTTTTTTTTTTTTTTTTTTTTTTTTTTTTTTGCGGTACACGGGCCTCTCACTGCTGTGGCTTCTCCCGTTGCCGAGCACAGGCTCCGGAAGCGCAGGCTCAGCGGCCATGGCTCACGGGCCCAGCTGCTCCGCGGCATGTGGGATCTTCTTGGACCGGGGCACGAACCCGTGTCCCCTGCATCGGCAGGCAGACTTTCAACCACTGCGCCACCAGGGACGCCCTGCTGCGATTTTTTTCAAAGAGTGTTCTACCCTATGTTTTCCTCTAAGAGTTTTATAATATCCGTTTTTACATTTAGCTGTTTAATCCAATTTGAGTTTATTTTTGTGTGTGGTGTTAGAGAATGTTTTAATTTCATTCTTTTACATGTAACTGTCCAGTTTTCCCAGCACCACTTATCGAAGAGACTGTCTTTTCTCCATTGTGTATTCTTGCCTCCTTTGTCATAGATTAATTGACCATAGGTGTGTGGGTTTATTCCTGGGCTTTCTATCTTGTTCCATTGATCTATAAGTCTGTCTTTGTGCCAATACCATACTGTTTGTTTGTTTGCTTTTTAATTAATTAATTTATTTTTATTTTTGGCTGTGTTGGGTCTTCGTTTCTGTGCGAGGGCTTTCTCTAGTTGCGGCGAGTGAGGGCCACTCTTCATTGCGGTGCACTGGCCTCTCACTGTCGTGGCCTCTCTTGTTGCGGAGCACAGGCTCCAGACGCGCAGGCTCAGTAGTTGTGGCTCACGGGCCCAGTTGCTCCGCGGCATGTGGGATCCTCCCAGACCAGGGCTCGAACCTGTGTCCCCTGCATTGGCAGGCAGATTCTCAACCACTGTGCCACCAGGGAAGCCCTGGTTTTTTTTTTTTAATTGGAGTATAATTGCTTTACAATGCTGTGCTAGTTTATGTTGTACAATGAAATGAATCAGCTAAATGTATACCTATATCCCCTCCCTCTTGGACCTTCCTACCAACACCCCCAGTCCCACACATCCAGGTCGTCACAGAGCACCGAGCTGAGCTCCCTGTGCTATATAGCCGTTCCCACTAGCTATTTATTTTGCACATGGTAGTATATTGATGTCAAACCTAACCTCCCAATTCGTCCCACCCTTCCCCTTCCCCCTCCTGTGTCCACATGTCCATTCTCTATGTCTACATCTCTATTCCTGCCCTGCAAATAAGTTCATCTGTACCATTTTTATAGACTCCACATATATGTGCTAATATACGATATTTGTTTTTCTCTTTCTGGCTTATTACTTCAGTCTGTATGACAGACTCTAGGTCAATCCACATCTCTACAAATGACCCAATTTTGTTCCTTTTTATGGCTGAGTAATATTCCATTGTATATATGTACCACATCTTCTTTATCCATTCATCTGTCATTGGACATTTAGGTTGTTTCCATGTCCTGACTATTGTAAATAGTGCTGCAATGAACATTGGGGTACCTGTGTCCTTTTAGCTTATGGTTTTCTCAGGGTATATAAACCAGTAGTGGGATTGCTGGGTCATATGGTAGTTCTATTTTTACTTTTTTAAGGAACCTCCATACTGTTCTCCATAGTGGCTGTCTCAGTTGATGACTGTAGCTTTAGTATAGTCTGAAGTCAAGGAGCCTGATTCCTCCAGCTCCTTTTTTCTTTCTCAAGATTGCTTTGGCTTTTTGGGGTCTTTTGTGTTTCCATACAAATTAAAAAAAAAAATTTGTTCTAGTTCTGTGAAAAATGCTGTTGGTAATTTGTTAGGGATTGCTCTGAAACTCCAGATTGCCTTGGGTAGTAGAGTCATTTTGACAGTATTGATTCTTCCAATCAAAGTATATGGTGTATCTTTCCCTCTGTTTGTCTCACCTTCAATTTCTTTCATCAGAGTCTTACAGTTTTTGGAGTACAAGTCTTTTGCCTCCTTAGATAGATATATTCTTAGGTATTTTATTTTTTTAATGCAACGGTAAATGGGATCGTTTCCTTAATTTCTCTTTCTGATCTTTTGTTGCTAGTGTATAGAAATGCAACAGATTTCTGTGTACTAATTTTGTATTTTGCAACACTACCAAATTCACTGTTGAGCTGTAGTAGTTTTCTGGTAGCATCTTTAGGATTTTCTATGTATAGCGTCATGTCATCTTCACAAACAATGACACTTTTACTTCTTCTTTTCCAGTTTGGATTCCTTTTATTTCGTTTTATTCTCTGATTGTCATGGCTAGGACTTCCAAAACTATACTGAATAAAAGTGGCGAGAGTAGACATACTTGTCTTGTTCCTGATCTTAGAGGGAATGCTTTCAGGTTTTCATCATCGTTGAGTATGTTGTTAGCTGTGGGTTTGTGATATATGGCCTTTATTATGTTGAGGTAGGTTTCCGCTGTGCCCTCTTTCTGGAGAGTTTTTATCATAAATGGGTGTTGAATTTTGTTGAAAGCTGTTTCTGCATCTATTGAGATGATCATATAGTTTTATTCTTCAGTTTATTAATGTGGTGTATCACACTGATTGATTTGCGGATATTGGAAAATCCTGCATCCCTGGGATAAATCTCACTTGATCATCGTGTATTATCCTTTTAATGTGTTGTTGGATTCTGTTTGCTAGTATTCTGTTAAGCATTTTTGCATCTATGTTCATCAGTGATATTGGCCTGTAATTTTCTCTTTTTGTGGTATCTTTGTCCGGTTTTGGTATCAGGGTGATGGTGGCCTCATAGAATGAGTTTGGGAGTGTCCCCTCCTCTGCAATATTTTGGAATAATTTCAGAAGGATAGGTGTTAACTCTTCTCTAAATGTGTGGTAGAATTCGCCCGTGAAGTCATCAGGTCCTGGAGTTTTGTTTTTTGGGAGTTTTTAAATCATGGTTTAAATTTCTGTACTTGTGATTGGTCTGTTCATACTTTCTGCTTCTTCCTGGTTCAGTCTTGGGGGATGGTACCTTTCTAAGAATTTGTCTATTTATTCTAAGTTGTTCATTTTATTGGCATATAGTTGCTTGTAGTAGTCTCTTAGGATCATTTTGGATAGGACCGCATTTCGGAGACTTTTTGGTGTGGACCAAATTTCTCATGGACGTTTAGGACGGAACCAAATGTTCTGCAAGGAAACAGTTCTCTACACCGTAAAGATTTTCCTCTCTAGCCTTATTTAACCCCAGTTTGCCCGTTGTTTTTCTCAATGAATAGCTATTAATTACAAATTATGTACTAGACATTGCTGGCAATAACATAAGTAGTGTATTAAAAGAGTTTATAGCATTAAAGTGTGGTAAAGAATGTAGTTAAATTTAAAAAATATAGTCTAGGCAAAATTCTAATCTTACTGGGAACATCAGACCTAAAATGACATTCTACTCATAAGGCATCTGTCATTTTAGATGATATATCATAAACTAATTTATCATATGTCCATGACTAAGAGAGTGTAGATGTGTGATATCTGCAAAGAATATTTGCATTTTTTTAGAGGATGATCCAATAGCTGACTCACTGCATTTGAAGGACTTTTGGTATGAAAACAGACTTAAAAGGAGAAAATTGGGGAGATAGAGGCCTTCCTGGTAGAAATGTAAAAGTACAGTCCAAGCCTATGACTAAAACCGAACTTGATTTTTTTTTTCTGTGGGTTTTTTTCTCCTATTCTGGAGACAATTCTTTTGTTATGTAGTTTAAAGGAGGTGAAATATGCAAACAGACAAAGACAGCAACAGAAACTTCCTAGGCCTCTGAGGCTTTAAGAACAGCTGTCGTGGAAGTGGACTTGGTTGACACCGAAATAACAGTGATGCAGTATGAGTGCCTTTTACTTATGACAGTCTATGCATTTATCAGTTGCAAATGTACTGTGTATACAGCCAGCAATTTGTCAAGGAGTGTGGTTGAAAGGTGTTTGGCCCAGATAAAAGGGCCCATATGTAGAAAAGTTTGGTTTGTTTAAACTGTATGGTCAGTAATAAAAGGGAAAGGAGAGCAACATGTCTTATCGTCCCTGACCACAGAGATAGTTGTTCTTGGAAAACTGGCTTCATATATTATAAAACGCATGTATAAACGACCTACAGTGATTTTTTTTTTTTTTTTTTTTTTTTGCGGTACGCGGGCCTCTCACTGTTGTGGCCTCTCCCGCTGCGGAGCACAGGCTCTGGACGCGCAGGCTCAGCGGCCACGGCTCACGGGCCCAGCCGCTCCGCGACATGTGGGATCTTCCCGGACCGGGGCACGAACCCGTGTCCCCTGCATCGGCAGGCGGACTCTCAACCACTGCGCCACATGGGAAGCCCTACAGTAATTTTAAAGCTTGCTTTCTGGCCTACTATTAACATAAGAAAATTTAGACATAACCAGTTTACTTCTATCACGTTCTATCCTTTACTCTCAAGACTTGGGTTCAAATGGAAGCTGAGCAGTTTACTTGCTTTATGGTCTTAGGCAATCAGGATTTCAGTTTTTATTTTTTTCTTCTGTAGCACAATAAAAAATAGAAGAAAAAAACAATAATACTTAATGATTAGGCATAAAGATTTTGAGAAGTAACATAAGTAAATGTTGTGTGCAAATTCTAAAGTTCCACATAGGTGACACACACCCCCATACTTAGGCATTCTGTGTTCATCTTTTCTATTCACGTACTTTGCAAAACTGCTCTTTTAACAAAAATAAAAATGGCACCACGGCTATTACTCAAAAGTATTTCTATTTATATAACCGCAGTAGGCTACTCTGATAAGCATGATACATAAATCCTTTCAAAGCACCCTTTAGAAAAATTCATCTCACAGGGATTGTGCTTCCCACTTTGAGGTCATTCAGTAGATGAATGGGGTGCTTATTTATAGTGGAACTTAATTATTCCCATAAAGAACTATGGTAAACATTGAGGTTAAAAGAGGAAACATATGAAAGGATCTCCTTCACCAGGAACTTTAGTGAGAAAAGAAATGTGTTGTGTGACCATAGGCAACCATCAGATGGCCACATTCATTTTCCTCTTCCTCCTTCATTCTATAACAATGAGTGAAAAGCAGATAGGGATGGATCCTAATCCAATTTGAAGTTCTGCCACCTGATGAAAGATTATGATTTCGAGCCACGTTCCAAAAGGACAGCGATTTGAACTCAGAATTATACGATATTCATTGGGAGCTGTTTTCTTTCCATCTAAATCTCCTTCCTTTCTGCAATTGTTTACCGGTTAGAAACAATGCCTGCCACAGCTCATATGCATATAAGATAGAGAGTAGGAGGAGAAACTGATTGCCTATGATTTAATATGGGTATTAGTAATGAGTTTCCTTTCCAACTTGGGATTTATGTTTGAGAGTTAAGTGCTTTGGTCCGAAGGAGGAAGAATCAGGGAGTTCAGTGATGGAGCATTTTCTTCTGTAGTTTCAATGGTGCATTGAAGGAGGGCTATAGGTAGGGGAGCAGGTAAACAGGTGGAAGAGAAATAAAGATGGATGAGGAAAAGTACACGGATAATATACTTAGTGCTCACCGCTTGCCTAGCTTTCTCACCACCCCATCACTTCACTATTCGTAAAGGCTGATCATTTACCAAGGAGAAACTAATGCAATTAGAGCAGAAAGACTAAATACTGTACTTGTATCAGTTATCTATTGCTGTTTAATGAAGTACCCCAAGACATCCACAGTCACATTGCAAAGGGACAAGGACACAGGGGGGCATGGGTCATTAGACAGTTGTTGTAAGTATCTACCACAGATGATAATAAATGTCTCCAGTATACTTATAAGCATGTAAAAAAGAAAAATCACTCAATAATTTTAGAAACTTCTTTATCTGTAATCACTGGAATGGCATAATATTTTTATCAGACAAGTATGTGTAAAGTTAGCCATTAAAATAATTCCAAATATGAAATTGGCTGTTTCTTAACAGTGAATCTTGTATAAGTTGGAAAGACATTTATATTTGGAGGGTTGAGGTTATTACCCCTAGTCCTCCAGTGTTTAATAATTTAAGGCCTGGGTTTGTGGAAAAATTTAATAATGTATAGTGCTAGGCATGTCTACAGGGATACAGTAGTAAGTTTTGATAGAAATTTTCTTGGATTCTGAAATGTACTTGACAAGATCTTTATTCCATAAACCTTATGGATGTGTTCTATTTAGGGGGATACAATGTATTTAGGAGATAACCCTGACACAGAATTCCTGTCTGCTACTATAAATGTTAAATTTAAAATATGTTTTGAAAATAAGTGGAAAAAAGTTATATCCGAGAGAAAGCACAGAAAAAAAAAATTAATATAGTGCTTTACTTACCTCCTAAAATATAAATCCTTTCTTCATCCATACAACAAATTCATGTATTGACTAAGTTATTGTTAAGATTATAGACCTCAGCTAGAAACAAAACAGTAAAAAAAAAAAAATTCCTACCATCATGAAGCTTACAATCTAGTAGAATTATGTGCAAATAAATAAGTGAACACTATCATGTCAGATGCTGTGAGTGCCAAGGAGGCAACAAAAGAAGGGGAGGGGAAGAAGTTCCAGGGGTGAGAGGCTTTACAATTTTCTGCTCAATATCATGTAACAACCTAAATGGGAAAAGAATTTGGAAAAGAATAGATACATGTATATGTATAACTGAATCACTTTGCTGTACACCAGAAACTAATGCAAAATTGTTAATCAACTATACTCCAATATAAAATAAAAAGTTAAAAAAAAATAAATAAATACATTGGGTGGTTTGGGAAGATGTCACTGAGTAGATGCTATTTGAGCAAAGAACTGAAGGGCATGAAGAACTAAGCAATTGCCTGATGGGGGCACGTGCTGGCCGGGTTGACATACGGCCATGAGGCCAGGATGGCTTGGGTGGAGTGAGCACAGGAAGGTGAGTAGCAGGGGAGTCTGGGGAGGGCCCCAAAGAGAGAGGCTTTTTGTCTGAGCCTCCAATGGCTGCGTGAGCCATGTCCGCATTTTGGTTGCCATCTTGGTAATGTGGGAAGCTATCAAAGGGATTGGTGCACAGGAGTGACACAATCGGATTTTTTTTTTTGCGGTACGCGGGCCTCTCACTGCTGTGGCCTCTCCCGTTGTGGAGCACAGGCTTCGGACGCGCAGGCTCAGCGGCCATGCTCACGGGCCCAGCCGCTCCGCGGCATGTGGGATCTTCCCGGACCGGGGCACGAACCCGCGTCCCCTGCATCAGCAGACGGACTCGCAACCACTGCGCCACCAGGGAAGCCCCGGATTTATTTTTTTAGATAAGCATTCTAGTACCACGTTGAAAATAGACGGTGAGTCAAATGATAAGGGAAGAAACATCTAGGCCCATTGGGAGGCTATGACCATAATTACGTATGAGAGCTTGGTGGTCTAGATGACAGAGGTGAGAAGTGGACTGGTTTTGGAAGAATTTGGAAGAAAGAGGTACAGGATTAGCCAGCATCTTGGATAGGAGCTGTATTCGTCAACTTTAATTTATGTTGCAATTACAGACCACTTCAAATCTTCCCCCAAATCTCAGAAGTTTACAACAGCAAGCATTGATTTCTTGCTCAGGTTACATGCAGGCCGCTGTGGGTTTGCTCATCTGTGGGTCTGCCTGGCCCTGCTTTGCTCCTTCTCCTGTTTTCCATGAATCCCAGAATTCAGGCTGGAGGAGCAGTTCCAATTAGGGAGCTTGCAGTCTTCTTGAAAGTGGGCATTCCTCTTAAAACTTGTGTGGAGACAAGGTGTCAATCACATCTCATATGCTATTGCCCAAAGCACCATTGCCAAGCCCATGGTCAGCTAGGTGGACACATGGGTGGACCTCCCCAGGTCTCTTTATGTGACAGAGAAGGGAGCAAATCATCGGAAACCATAATACAACCTGCTCATCACAGACCAAGAGAAAAATCTGGTTTTTCTGGTTGGCCTGAACAACGAGAAAAAGAGTTGCGGTCCACTGAGATGGAAAAGACAATGGGGGGAATAGACTTAAAAATGTGTTTTAAAAAATGATAATAACAACATCACATTATTTCCATTATTTTCAACATTTAAAAAGTCTATTATGAGATATGGAAAATATACAGTGTTCTGGATGTCTGATCAGTTGTACAAAGGCCACGAGATAACCAAGGTACCAGGTCGTTATCATTTGAAGTGAAATAGCTACACGGTTCAGAACAATTAACGTGGTGTCATAAAAATATCTGTGTTCATAAGGGTAGCCCACTTCAAAGTCCTATAACTATTATTCACAGATCATCAGCTGCATTTAAGGGACAGAGATATTGAAGCTGCTTTGCCCTTCACACCTTTAAGAGTCATAAGTATTGCCCTCCACTACGGAAACAGAAAACCAGTATAAAATCCGCACAGGATAATTATCAAGGTATTTATCCCTTGTGTAGAAGTAGTATTTTGCAGCCTTTGTGAAAGTACTGTTACACGTGCTTCTTACATCACCTAAGCCTGCTGGTACATGGGTTTCTGCAGAATGAGGGACGGTTGATCAGCTTTTGGCAGAGATCAGCAAAATTTGCAAGCATTTTAGCCTCTCCATCAAGACTCATAAAATATTTTGGAAACTACAGGACAAAAAAAGCAACCCATCCAAGCAGAAAATTAAAAAGCGATCTGCCAGTTCAATGGAATTCAGCCTTTGCTAGGCTGCAAATGCCGGTAAAATGGTTAAATATTCATTCATGATTACTCAGAGACGCAAAGCTACGATTGAAACATGAAAAAAAAATGTATATGTATGCGCTATGGGAGGGCTGGCAGAGTAGAGAAGAAAACAGGGCTAAATTGTAGAGCAGTATGGGGTTTGGGGATTTTTGGTTCAGTTTCTCTTTTTTTGTGTGTTTTTAAACTGGATTTCTATCAAGATGCCTGAGAACCCTGCATTTAGATGGGATGGGAAAAGAGAGAGCGGGTTAACCCTGTGAACCCCTGCTGCTCCAAAGAGTAAGCAATTCTTTTTTTTTTGGCATGTAATGTTTTATTCATTAATGATTACTTATAAGAGTTAGAGGAGATAAGAAAGGAATACTACAGTTTTATGAGTAGAAAATAAAAGAATTTGTACAACTCCCTTAAAAAAAGAAACTGTTGTTAATCATTTAAATTTATATTTCTATTATGTGGTAACAGATTCAGACATCTGTAAAAGTTCCAGTAGATGCTAGTAATGTTCAAGGGTAATTCAAAAACATAAGTACACAAAACTATGAAGATATTCTTTGAGTTTCACAGACATCCAAAGTCAATCTGAGAATTCTGTGCATAAGAGCAGTTCTTTTTTTTCCTGTTTTTGTGTTGGATTTCTGCCTCAGATTGCCTTTGAGTCCAGAGCGGTGCTCATTTCCTCACTTGACAGTAAAACTGTCCCCAAAGTCACCAGTTGTGTGACTCAAGAAATGTGTGTTGTGTTGACTGTCAATTTCTTTAAAAAAAAGATGATGAGGCAAAGCTAAGTTTATTAGATGTATGGCACTAAAAGAGGACATTACCTCATCAGAGCAATGTCTGGAGGGGAGAAGCTGGAGGAGGTTATTTACAGAGGCGTGGGGACTGAGCTGAGTGATTTTAAGGCAGGTCTTGCGTGAGGAGCGCTGGTTAGGGCTGGGTAGAGTCAGTGACCTAATAGCTTTGGATCTGGGACGCCATGAGGCAAGAATCTTAAAATGGTTGGATAAGCAAGGTCTTAGTCTTGGCAAGTAAGCTGTTGAGCGGGTTCATGACCTTATCTTCAGGAGCAAGCCGTTAAATGATCTTTATTGGCCTCAGTACTGTTCGACGTAGGCTCAAGCAACTCTGTTGGTCTCAGTATTTAGTTGAGAATTTAGCAATTCCAGGAGATTTTGGAAGATTCTACTCCATGTCCCAGATGAGTAAAGTCTCTCTGGTCTCATCCTCTGCCAGACATTTCATCAAGAAATGATGGAACTCAAGACCATTGAATTGCAGACTTCAAGTGGGTAAATTGATAGCGCATGTGAATTATAATATCTCAATAAAACCTTACAAACAAAAGTAAAAGCAGATAAGGAAATAAAAAGAAGGAATGACAGAATGCTGAAACCGCCATTGTATTATAAACAGTAGGAGGTTGATAATAGCAAGAAAGATTGCAATTCGCCTGTCATCTAAAAGACAGAAAGCTATTAAGACCGACAACTCCTTCCTCTGCTTTTCTAGCCCCTTCGACACTAGTTTTGTCTCTTGACTTCCTGTAAGACCAAAATGTGGCACAGCTATGTGCTCCAAAGAGAAGCAACAATCACAATCTACCCACATTGGTTAGAAGCCAGGCATTACCCAAACTCCTGGGCTACCAAAAAGAAGAAATGCCTCAAACAATATGACATGCAGTACTGCTCTTTGGGGGCTAAGACAATTAGGGGACCAGGTATAAGAAGCCTTGAACACCCCTGTTTCTCCTATTTCTAGGAAACATCCCTCCCACTTACTAGTAGAAAAGTGTCTACTGCATTTTGGGAAATGTTTCCATTATTAGATGTGTGTTTTGTTATGAATATCCTATGGTTGAAGAACTTGCAAGTTGTTTCATTTGACCCAAAGAGAGCTCAGTTGTCAAGTTTCACATCCCAAAGGTGCCATCAAATATAAACTTCGACTGTGTCATTTTGGATTTCTGATGGCAATTCCTCTGAGTCTAGAAAACCTGTAAAACATAATTAGGCTTGAGATAACTCTACCGTGAATCCTTTTTAGTACCCATTTTTTCAGACCATATGGAAACAGCAACAATTTATCACCCCTGCCTTCACCTATCCCCCTCTTCTTCCTCCTGTGTTTCAGAACTGAAAAGGAATGAATACAAAATTATTTCTGTCAGGAGAGAGAAATGATAGACCCAGTAATTGCCCTGTCCAGAGTTTTGGTGAGAGAAGTATTGTGAAATCACAATATGATACAAGTCTCATGGAGGATTTCCTCATGTACCGTGTTTGTTGATCTCCCAACTGAATAAAAAACACCTCATCCCACATTTCTTCTTTCAGGTCTAGTAAGGAGAGATCTATCAGCTACTGTGGCTTTAACATTCAGATAGTTTACTTTTGTTTTTTTGTTGGTTGGTTGGTTTTATTGAAGTGTAATTGATACATAAAATGGTAAGATATTTGAAGTATACAGTGTGATGACTTGGTATATGTATCCACTGTGAAAGGAAGATCTTTGGGGAAGCGTCTATATTTTGAAATCTTTAAATACAAGGAGAAAGGTATATGATGAAATCAAAATGCAGTGCACGAGAGTTAACACTTCCCAGGCAGTCTCTGTTACTTCATTCTGGCTCTATATAGGAACATTCCTTACATCATGGACTTCTTCAGGCCTGATGTTTTCCCATTTTTAGTTGTTATTCTCTTTCAGTACCGCATCCTTTGGGTACGTGAGAGGTTATTAATAGCAACAACAAAACATAGAATGATGGACAGTTGTAAAAGATGACTGTCTAGGGAAGATGCTGATGTACAAGATGACGTTTGCATTCCTGTCACTGATGAGGGAAAGGGACACACAATCCCATAAAGATGATGGAATCTTTTAAGGAACGTTTTCACCGGAAAAGTCCTCCCTTGCCCTGCCTTGGGCATGCTATCCATGAATGATTGATTGCCAGGATATTATTGAATTCCTCATCTTGCTACGTTAATATTAATAGGAAGAAAAACTAGCCGTGAGTGGGGTTGATAGAACAGAAAGCTACAGTCACCTCAGGGTGGAAATTATGATTTGAATCTAGCCATGAAGATAAACACTTCCTCAGGTGCTCAAATCCTTAAAAATTAGGTGAAGTGTGCTTACCAGAAAGTGGCAGCCAGCCAGGGAAAGGCGGGTCATGTCTCTCAAGAAAATTAAACCCATTTGGCTTCTCCATTCTGGTGTCTTCTTGTTTAGTTCTTCTGGAGATTAATTAGTTTGGATGAGCAGCTCTAGCAAATGTTTGGGTTCTGTTAGTTTAAGGTAATAAAGGGAAAAGCATCCTGGCTGGCAACTAGGTGCTCAGAGAGGTACAGAGCATTGAAAGAGAAACCACAATGGACAAAATAAACTGCTGTGACTTACAAAATACCTATATTAAACCAAACCAATCCACCATCGCAGACAGTCTAAGCACTAACTCCTTTTACAAGGGCTCCTTGAGATCTGTATGTTCCAAGGTAAGATTAGAGGCAAACTGATCCAGCAGGAACGCTGCAAAGTCATGCATCCTAAGAGCCCTGTTCCGGCAAGTCTGCTCATTTATAAATTCAGACCAATCCCTGCTCAGACCATCCTATCACTTCGTCTAGCCCCCAGACTCTAAACGTAATCTACCTTATAGAGACAGCTCTTGGTTCTGCTGGGATGCATTTCCTTGTACAGCTCATCAGTTAACAGTTTGACGACAGTGGTTTGGGTGGTTGTCCTTAGTTGGTAGGCTCTGACAAGTAATAGGGGAGGAGTGGAAAAATGAGAGATAAAACTAGAAATCATATAAGATATGATAGGTAAACCTTTGAATTAACATATATGATCTGTTTCTAGGATTTTTCTCTAAACATATTAAATCAAAATCTCTGGGGCTTGGACCCAAATAACAGTATCTTGTAAAGTCTCTCCAAGTCATTCTGATGAGCAACCAGGCATGAGAACCAATGGATTAAAGACGTGAACATTTTCCCTGCAATACCTCTTTAGTTTTAATTTACATGTGATAAGAGGCATAGATCCAAAGTGAGTGTACAGTTCAGTGATCTTGACACGTGTAAAATTCACGTAATCATTACCTCCATCAGTCTTTCACACCGAAAAGTTTCTCTCATGCCCCTTTCCAGTCAATCCCCTCTTGTAGGCAAGCATTGTCCTTTTTTCTATCACCATAGATTTGTTTTACTCATTCTTGACATCACACATGAGAGAGGTTGTTAAAGTTGGCTGACAGAGACCAGGAAATGTCAGCCTAGAAGTGTGGAGCTTCAGCTTTGATTCGTTCATCAGATGTGGTTTACTGTAATTCTTTAATGTTCCAGGTGAGACTGAAACCCTTGGTTAAGTGAGCCAAGATCACAGAACTAATTAATGGAGTAAGTGGGCCCACATATCTTCTAATCCCTCTTCACTGACATTTCTTGTGTCTTTGTCAACATCTTAATAAATATCGTAAGTTCATAGTCCAATGAACTTTATTTTGCATTCTGCTACTGACTTTATCTTTGTAAAACATGGATCTGATTACAAAGCCTTCATTGGTTTTCATTGGTCAGAAGTTCCATGAAGAGCTAGTCTGAGTAAGCAAAATGCAAATGATTGATTTGAGAGTTTAGGCAGAGGAGAGCGCACAGACAAAAAGAATAGAGCACAGATTCGAGGTATCTTTGGGGTGGTTTATGGTGACCAAAGAGAAGCTCGCATGGGGGGGAACGGGGGAGGGAGGAGACTCTTGGATGAGGAGGAAAACTGGCTGGGAAGGAGGTAGAGGCCAGAATCATTAGGGCTTGTATTTTATTTAAAGTAATTTTGTTGGGCTTCCCTGGTGGCGCAGTGGTTGAGAGTCCGCCTGCCGATGCAGGGGACGTGGGTTCGTGCCCCGGTCCGGGAAGATCCCACATGCCGCGGAGCGGCTGGGCCCGTGAGCCATGGCCGCTGAGCCTGCGCATCCGGAGCCTGTGCTCCGCAACGGGAGAGGCCACAGCAGCGAGAGGCCCGCGTGCCGCAAAAAAATTAATTAATTAAATAAAGTAATTTTGTTTCTGCCCGGGGTCATGGGAGTCTTCAAAATATTTGGGGGATGTGTGTAATGAAAGAACTACAATTTTATATATATATATATATATATATATATATATAATGTTTTGTGTATATATATATGTACATATATATATATATATATATATGTATATATAAAATTACCAGGCACTGTGAACTGTTCTAGGTTCCCTTCATATCAAAGAAAATGTGAACTGATTTATTCAGTTGTTTTTACGGTATTTGGCAGGCAAGTGAAGCAAATTTAAGATATAAAAAACAATGAAATTGATGAACTATGATATATTCCAATTCATATGATCAGATTTGGGGGAAATTTGAGCTTTGGAGAGGTTGTGGCATTCAGAGCAGGCTTCATGTAGGATGTGGAACATGGTCTTGAAGAAAATGTGGGTTTTGAACCAGAATGAGATTGAGGGAAAAGCATTCCAAGATGAAGAATGTGAGGTAGTGGGGTGTGTGTGTGTGTGTGTGCGTGTGTGTGTGCGTGTCGCTTAGACGGGGAGACTGGGGTCGAAAGATTATGAGGTATGTCAGCTAGTTATGACAGGAAGTAATGATTTTGAAATTGATTTGGGAGGAAGTTTCTGACTCTCTTCTTGAACAGGAAGGTGGTTTGATGGAAATATGTTTAGGTGAGTTGCATGTAGTATTCAAGTGTTGTACAATACAGGGTTGTGTTAGCAAGATCTGTTGGATAGATAGCAAGTTAAGCTACCAAAGAAAGAACATAGAAAATCTAAAGGTAAAATCGAATGTGGAACTAGAGGGATTGCAAAATCAAAAATGGCTTCAACATTAAAACCTGAAGCTCAGGCCCCCACTAACTGAATCCACCTTCTCTAAAGGAGGGGTAAGGAGATTGGTCTTCCTTATGATACAGTTGCTGCCCCTTCTACTCCTTCTAATGAGTGCCCTTTAGGTAATACTTGGTCTCAGAAATTATCATGCATAGGTCATTCCAATAGTAATGTGTATCTGAGTATCTACCAGGAACAGGAAGACAAGCAGAGGGACCACTTAGGTCAGAAGAACTTAATTTGGCCTTTAAGCCACAGTCTAAGTCCAAGTTTCATGGGTACTTTGAGATTCATAGGACTTTGAGATCTATCAGGACTTGTCCAGCTTCCAGAGGCATTCTTGTTTTACATAAGAATCTAGTATTCTTATGATCATTTTCTTTTCTATTATTTTGAATCGTTAATTAAGCCTTAGCTTCTAAGTTAATCTGACTTCAAACTTTTCTTTAATTCTTAGAATGTTTATTCTCAATTTATGCATTTCATGCCATTTTAATGAGAATTGTTGATACTATACATTTTATGAGCAAAGCGTATGCTTGACAGTTTAAATTACCAAGTTGATAATATATGCCACATTCAGTTCTGATGTAAGATCTCTTTACTGTAATCCTTTACAGTTTTTAGTATTTCAGTTACAGACACATTCTGGTTTTGATTTAAATCTAACAGAGCAAAATGCATTTTATTCATTTATATGGAATCAATATTAAAGGAAATCTTTACACAAAAACATGATTATGTGTTTTAAATATTTGTTTTCCAAGGGAAAACATATTGGTTTGGGATCTTAATCAAGTTACTGAAAACCTTAGAAATTACCAGTAAATATGGTTAAAACAATACTTTAGCAATTATTTTGATTCATAGTTTGGGTTAGGTCACTTGAGCCTGATTTTGCCCATCAGTCTCATGGAGTATGCATAAATCTATTAGCAGCTTTCCTGGCATAAAATTATTACTTGGAAACTATTTTGAGTTTCACAGAAGAAGGCTCTTATCGTCTATGAATTCATGTTAATGTGAATTTGAAGTACCTGACCAATCTCATTAATTTAAATTTATCCTGTTAGTCTAGGGAAACAGCACACGGATCTTTTTACAGAAAAAGAGTAGAGTGAAGGATTGAAAGAATATCAGTAAGTAAAAGAGTCATTTGCTGAAAATTCTTGCCCTGAGAGGCAGAAGCCTGTCCAGGTAAAACACACCCATGTAACAACTTCCCTGCCAAGGACATCACACAAGCAGGAGAATCAGCTCTGTAACAGGTTGAAGATAACCTTAATGCCGTATATTGATTAAGTCTCGACACTATTAGCCTGGTATTCTAAGGTTCAAAGGATTGGATCCACTTAAAGCAAACATCAGAAAGGACAGTGTGGCACCTAAACAGCTCCTGTCAAAAGCAATCACTTTGAAGTTTTCAAATGTCAAAATTAAAAGGGTTAAGATAAGATTGATGGGAATTGGGAGAACAGGGTGAGTAGGCATCAGACGTGGATTATTTGAAGACCAGTTGAGTTCTTCCCGAGCCCCACCTCTGTACTCACAACTGTTGTAGCCAAGAGAAATGAGTTATTCCCCAGGTGTCCAGGGGTCAGCAATCTGAAACCTGTAAGTAGGGTTCATCCCCGTTTTTCTGGGACTCTCCTAGTTGTCAAAGCTGACTCATCATTGGCATCAAAGTGGGAGCTTTTTTTTTTTTTTTAAGTGGGAGCTTTTAAAGTATACATTCCAGGACCAGCAACTCAGAATTCCTGAGTTTAACTTTAAGGCAGTGAGATTTATAATCTGTATTCATTTTATAAAGTGCCCCCAGGTGAATCTGATAATATAGGTGCTTGGGAAATTCTGTTCTAGGAAACATTAGAATTCCTGATTTTAAGACATTGCTGCCTAAATAAGATGTGTGTGTGTCTGTTTGTGTGTGTGCCTGCTTTCCCTTCCCTTTCCCAAGATGCCAACAACTGTTTCCTCTTCCATATTATAACATACATGGTTACAGTGTCTGCAGGTATCACAGTGTTTGCATGTATTAAGATGTTTTGGGATACTGGACCAAGAAGTTCTTTAAAAAGTGTTCTCTCTCTTTCTCTTTTTCTGCTTCCAGAGACCAGCACAGGGCTTTCACATAGTCTATACTCAGTAAATACCAATAAACAAGAGACGATCTTTAGGAACAGTTTAGTGCTTAAAATCTGTTCTATGGGCCATTAAAGAGTGACATTCAGAGGATGCTTCATGGAGGAAGTGGCACTTGGAGGGGGTCTACAATCCAGTAGGGTAGAGAAAGGGAGCTAAGGTTGTAAGCAGGAGGGGAACAGAATGACCATACCAAGGTGATAGGCATAATTATGGGAAAATGTGTAAATGGCAGAAATTAAAGTTGATCACAGAACATTTTAGATTCCTCACCAGGGCAAGACGAAAGTGATGTTTTAGTAAGGGCCATCTGATCGTAATGAAAATATTTGGAGTCAAGAGAAACTGACATAAGGAAACCCCTGGTACACATTTATGCTGCATGTTATAAAAGTACCGTTCACACTCAACTAAATTCAGTTTCAAAACAGTAAGTGAAAGAGACCTATACTTCATGTCTTTTTTATGCACGTGCTATTATTTGTTTTCAGGTTTTGTGTGACTGACACCACAGTACCACATTTGTACAGTCAGGTCCTTGAGTATCCTTCTGGGGATGGGCAGCCTATGACCATAGACACAACTTGCTTTTCTTCCTTCTGTTCTTCCCCTTCCTCTCCTTATCTCCCCATCTCCTCCTTCCATTTTCTCCACCCTTTCAGAGACAGACTGCATTGATCATTTCTGAGTTGTTCAGCTAATGTGTCATCATTTTAATGTATGTGATCATATGAGTAAAAAGATACAATCCGCTTAATTTCAACTAGAGACTACTGATATAATTAGGCGTATATCTACATATTTCCCTGGAAACATAGACAACAACCCGCAATTGATATAAACTGTGGTCAAAACAGAAAGGGTCCTACAATACTCTGTGGAATTCAGAGCTTTCTAAAGGCCCTGGGGAACCACTGAAACAAGGTTGCAACTATTATTATATGTTCATTATATGTTTATCATGCCCAAATGTTATTGTGTAATGTTCTTCTATACGTTGGAAACAATAATATTCTGAAAAATATTATAATAAAATTGTTCTTCTGCCAATTTAAATAATCCTAGGGCAGATTCCACATATGCCACCCCTACACCCTTCAACAGTTCCTTCCTCAGTTTCTCTGACAATTAATGCAACTCCATTTTTTCAGTTGTGGAGATCAAAAATCTTGGTACTGTTGTTGTCTCCTCTTACTCTTTCTCTCTTATACCTAACACATTGACTTTACGGTCCAAATATCTTCTGGATTTAGTCACTTCTAACTACCCCCCCAAATTAAGTTACCATTGTCTTTTCTCACCTAGAATCTTCCAGTAGATCTCTAACTGGATTCCTGCTTTTGCTCCCACCCACAATATGGCAGCCAGGAAGGTCCTGCTTATACTGTTGCATCATGGTGCCTCTTTCCTGAAAACTCTCTAATGGCTTCTCATTCAGGGTAAAAATCAAAGTCCCTCACTGTAATGTCTGAGGCCCTTCTTGAACTGTGCTCCTGGTTATCTCTCTGTCTTTATCTCTTACTGTCCTCCTCTGGTTTTTGCTGCAGCCACACGGTCCCCTTACTGGTCCTTAACCAAGGAGCATTCTCCACACAGTGTATGTATAATTCCCTCTGCCTTTCCTCACATGAATGTGTGTCTAGCTTCCTCACTTGCCATAAAATATTAATTAGAATGTCACTCCCAGTAAAGCCTTACATTGCCACATTGTCTAAAATTTTATCTCTCCTCACCAACATTTTTTCACGTTCCCCATCTTACCGTATTATTATTTTTCCCCCACTGGAGAAAAAGCTCTGTGAAACATCTCTTTTACTCTCCTTTGTTCGCTGTTGTAACCCCTTCACTAGAACAGTGCCTAATACCTAGGAGGTACTCAATAAATATATGTTGAATACATGGATTTATGAAATTATATCCACAGTTTACATGGTAATATTTGACATTGCTCTCACTATATTTGGAAAACTAGAACACAGATTTATCTTTATCTTCTGACCTTAACGTGTAGGAACTCTATTAAAAGTTCTATTACTTCACAGTTTATATGATTCAATTGACTTTTTAGTACCAAAAATCACCAAATTGAAAATGTTGATGTAAATACTACAGTATTAGTTTCTAGCAGTTGTTTTCTTTGTTTTGAATGTTCTTCATTTAGTGTTTAGTATTAGATATATTTGTGAAAATTTTTAATGCAATAATAAATGCTTTTTCTAGAGTGCATATTTACTTATTAATATTTCAAATTAGAAGTTAGATGCACAAATTCTTTCCTGTTTTTCAATATGAAAGTCTAATTTGCATTCTCTTCAAGGAAATGATGGGCATTCCTAAAATTCAGACTAATGATTTTATTTAATTTTGAAAGAAAATTTAGGTTAGTACAATTTAGGTTGCTATAAAAAGGTTACTACATAAATATGATACTTTTAAAAGTTGATGTATCACCTAGTGAGCATTTCAGTAGAATGCTATAGAAATGCTGAGGTTTCATTTCCTAAAAAATGTGTTCCTGTGTCAGTGTGAGTTCTTACACTTCTGAGGTAGAAGCGATAACCTTGCCAATATCCGTGTTCTCGTGACCTGCATATGTTTCCAGAAGTGCCAGCTTTAATTAGGTAAATATAAACGTTCTGTGGTTTATTCACATTTGCCGGCATGACGTTGTTATCGTGCTGTTTGGATTAAATAAATGCAAGATGTGTGTGGACACACACACATACAGAAAGGAGTTACATAGCTGTCCTTTGGGGCATTCCATTTGGTGGTCAGATATCCTTTCAGCACTCATTCCTGCCTCTCAGGCTGATGAAAATGCCGTGTGATGAGTGTTGAATTGAAACCAGAAAGCACCGGCGCGCCACTGGAGGCTCGCTAACACGGTTTTCAGCAGCACTGGGACGGCTGAATAACTTCAGCCTTCTGTCTTGTACAACTTTGCCCATGCTCTTGTTCCGAGGTACTGAGATTTGAAACTCCTAACAAACACTCATCTCATAGTTTCTAACAATAGCAATGTGTCCTCAGTGTGGCAGTTATTTCTCACCCTTAAAGCCTTAGATACCATTCATGTTGATTTCAAAATACATTCTCTTAAAGGTGATTTCACTCCAAAACAAATAAACCATACAACGTAGTTTTCATTGGAAACCTTTTCGTTTTGTAGTCCTTCATATTTACAAAATTAAGATAAATGTCTGTTTGTTTGTTTTGCGGTACGCGGGCCTCTCACTGTTGTGGCCTCTCCCGTTGCGGAGCACAGGCTCCGGACGCATCAGGCTTAGCGGCCTTGGCTCACGGGCCCAGCCGCTCCGCGGCATGTGGGATCTTCCCAGACCGGGGCACGAACCCGTGTCCCCCGCATCGGCAGGCGGACTCTCAACCACTGCGCCACCAGGGAAGCCCTAAGATAAATATTTTTAAAGGATACGTTATATTGTTTTTCTTTCTTTCCCCCTACGAATTCCTCAAAAGCCCCATCAACTTTTTTTTCTTCCATTCCCTCTGTTCTTTCTTATTTTGTTGGTTGACTGTGTGTAGGGGGGTGAGACTGGTATAATTTTTTAAAGACCGTGGAGTGTTTGGCTTCCTTGCTTTTCTGCTGAGCGATGGATGTAGCGTGGGGACTGGCGCTGCTACCTTCTCTTGCTATTACTCACTCTAAACTCGATGTGCAGGGCACTGGCTGTGGACAGCTGCTCAGACAGGTGGCCAGCATGGTACAGAGTCCCAGAGGCAGGTCAGGACAAGAGCCATCAAGACGTTTTTGACGAAACAGGTGTTCACCAGGGTGAAAAAGAGGGAAATTGCACTTATATAGCACTCAAGTGTTCACACATTGCATTTCACTTGCTTTTTTTTTATCACACTTCATAATAATCCAGGGATCTACTTAAGTATTATTTCCCCTACTTTCTAAATGAAGTAAATGGGGGCTAAGAGAGGCTAATTTATTTGCCAAAGGAGAGATGGAGTCAGGGGTCAAATCTTGAGTCTGAAAGTTTTTACTCTTCACTCAGCGGTTACATGTTCTCTGTTGCTGAGCTGAGTCCTGGAGTGAATGGGTCCAAAGAGCTCCATTCCTGAGTCTTCCCTTCCATAACCCCTCCCTGCCTCAGGGAGCACAGGTAAAATCAACTGAAAAGCGAAGGATGCTGTGTGATAACAGTTGAGTCTGATCAATTCTAGACACACCTTCCTACCCCACCCCACCTCCTCCTTGAAAATAAACCTTGCCTTTGCTTTAGGTTTACATTACTGTACTTAAGTCTTGGATTATATATAATATTGTCTTTATCTACCTATCTATCTACCTGAAATCTATCATTTTTTCAATATAGCAAGTGTTTTAAAACACTAATTCACAACAACAACAACAAAAGCCATGAGGGAGATTGTAGACTTTAGAAAAAGATATATTTATATATAAGAAAATTTAGAGAACAATAAAAGAGTATAAAATAGTATTACATTTGATATAATCATCTTCCCAAGTGTGTGGTGTGACATTTAAGGGACAGTCCATGGTGTGGTTTGAAAGTACTGGCCTCGGTGTCAGAAGCCGAGTGAATAATCGGCTCTGTCAGTTATTACCGGGCTGACCGAAGTGACTTGTCTAATTTCTGAGCCACGCAACCTACCTTGCACAAAGTGATGCTCATACACTTACAGAAGTGTTGCAAAAACTAAATGGTTAATAATGTATGTAAAGCCGAAGCTTAGTGTGTAGCATATGGTACACACTCAAAAGAAAGAGCTGTTTTTTCCACACCTGGAATTCTTTTTTTTTTTTTTTGCGGTACGCGGGCCTCTCATTGTTGCGGCCTCTTCCGTTGCGGATGGAGCACCGGCTCCGGACGCGCAGGCTCAGCGGCCATGGCTCACGGGCCCAGCCACTCCGCGGCACGTGGGATCTTCCCGGACCGGGGCACGAACCCGTGTCCCCTGCATCGGCAGGCGGACTCTCAACCACTGCGCCACCAGGGAAGCCCCACACCTGGGATTCTTAATCAGTCACATTAAATGGAAACACCTCGTGACTTCATTAGATATCAGTATTATGTCAGCAGTGTCGATTGAATTCCAGAAATATTCTTTCCAGCAATGCTTGCAGAAATAAGGTTTTTCACTGTTACATTTTTTTCTCTAATGTGTAATGTCAGACTACTTTTTGCTCAAGTTGCCATTGAAAACTTACTTCAAAAATATGAATATAATCTTAAAATACTATATATTGTATTCCTTTGAAGCATTTAGAAGAAGGAAGCAGAGGAAGCAGCAAAACACAATGGAAAGTACAGGGGATTGTATCCCAGACATATAGGGTCTTGATTTCTGGCTTTGATCCTTACTAGCTTTTTCATTTCGGATAAATACTTAATCTCATCGAGATCTAACACGCTCATTCATAAAATGAGGAAAATACTAATTACCTCGCAGTTCTGATAGTAAAAGCCCTAAAATAATGCATGCGAATGATGTAGAGTAGAGCTAGCATTATGGTAGATGCTTAATACATGTTAACTGCCCTTCCTCAATTTCTCTTCCTTTCTTTATTCCTCCATTCCTGTCGTTCTGACCATAACACCTCCAGGAACCAAAGGAGCACAGCAGAAATTCTAAGGCGCGTAAGAAGAGTCAGTGAGCAAAACGTGTATAGAGAAGACAAGGTGGCTGAAAATTCTAATCATTTCACTGGAACCAGTGTTTGCCCCAAACAAACATTACTCATAAGAATGGCTGCACAATTTATCTAGGAAGCAAAGCGTAATATTTACAGGGGCAAAGAGGACAGCGAAGAGATGAGAGAGTTAGTGAAATCTGACATTCGTGAGCTGGCGCTATTTCGTAAATCTCACTTCCCTCGGTGGAAGAGATTAGCTTTCAGTACAGATAACTCCACATGGAAGAGAAACATGGGAGCATTAGACTTGAGGGCTCTTGCTCTACACAGTCAAGTTCTTTTCAGATAATTCTGGTTGATTAAAGAAACAGGGAAAATAACCCTTTTAACGTTGTACAAATATTAAGATTTGGAGTAGGCATATGGGCATCATTGAACTCCTGGGATGAAAGGTTTCAAAGCAACATACAATTTAAATTCATAAATTTATAGTTGCACATAATGATGGGTTGACAGACGCTAAAAGTATCACCAACAGTATCTCAGAATGAATCTCCCCAAATAAACAAATGCTTCGCCATATGAGAAATGCTTATTAAAATTGTTTACCCCGATATATAATACCACCTGGCTATATTACATAAAACATGACCTGATTTTTTAAAATGTCTAATTAACTAGAGTAGTTTATAGAATCTCATTTGTATTTTCATAGTCGCACATAATGATGTTTATTTTCCTAACGATCAATTTGATTGATATCCACGTTTTCTGACTTTTCTCCCAATAATGCCATTAAAGCTATAAGAGGGAGAATTGTAGGTCAGAGTCACTCTTGGTATTTAGGTTATGGAAGGAGTGAAACTCTTAAGAGGGAAAGAAAGGAATGGGGACAAGGGCAGGAGAAAAGAAGGGACAAAGGAGGAATGGGGGCAAGGGCAGGCACAGTCTGTACTATGTTGTTACTTTCCCAGGCGAGAAGTCTACTGACTTTTGTAAAACTGGTTACGATCACAATCTGGGGGACTGGGTATTACGATCAAAGAAAGGAATGCTTGTGACTGAATCTCACTGTATTCTGTAAGGTGGTTCCAGAAAATTTGTCTTTATAATTAATCATATTGTCTACTAGAGTACAGTTAAGGGGTATCACATTTCTGGTAAAATTGACAAACTTTTAGGGTTGAGAGTAACCAAAGAGTCCTACCGTCTGAAATTGTTAGGAAATGAAAGGCTTTATGGAAAATTGCCTGTGACTCAAATTAGACTAGACTAAGACTAGGGCCCAAATATCTTAGTACTCTTCTTCATTAATCAACTATTTCCTTACTCACTAGTTAGAGAAACCTGGATATCCACATGCTCTGTGTGTGAGTGTTTATGTTGCAAATTGACCTAAGCCATTTTGAGTGTCCACAGTTGATAACTTCCTTGGCAGCATCCCTTGGTATTCTCTTGTTAGAGGTGGGAGTTATAGTTCTTCTGTTGCCCAGTCATAATATAATCTCGTAGTACAATGAGGGTAAATCACAGAAGTCAAAGTCTACTACCCATTCAGTCTCTTCTTAGCAATCAAGTAGAAAAATTCATAAAATCTGCTCAGAGATTCACGAAATACCCAGCCTTTTGTCTTTTGATACTTTGACAAACACCATGCGTGAGAGTTAGCAGGATTTAGTTACCACATAGTTGGAATAAGGCCAAAGCATCTTCTGGAGGTGGTTGCTCTTGGGACCTGATGGAATTCGTGGCCAGAGGCAGCAGTGAAGAGTAGAGGAGACCAGGCACATCAGTCCTGAGTGTTGTCCAGGCGAGGTAGGGCCTCCCATGTGGTATCTTCGTAAGTGCACGCCTTGCTTCACTAATGGAACTTATTTCACTGTTGAAAAATCATTACTACTCTCTAGGGTGATAATGAAGAAACTTGTGAGGTTTTTAGATATCAGCATAGTTGAAGCATAACAGTAACCACATCTGGAGTGTTTGCTTCTGATTTATTTGCTAACAAATGCTAACAACCTACGGGGAGTGTTTGCTGTGTTGAGTTTTTCAGACGTTCCCTAACTGTCCCACAAAACTAACAAAACTGTATCTGAAATGCTAGTTTTAGAAACATAACTAACCAAGAACATCTTTCTAATTTTTTTACTTCTTGTCTATTAGGCATTCTATTGCTTGCCATGGAAGGCTCATCTATAGTAGAATATCCTTTCAATATCATAAATTTTGATATTTAGTTCATATTTTGGATCGATTTCAACCTGTTGTTAACCATCCATTCTCCTTGTTTTATGTATTGTTAAAGATCATTTCATTCTACTTTGGATAAGTACATTTCATATACTTGGTGAATGCCGTTAAATTGTCGTGTAAATCACATGCTAAGAATGACACAGCTCTAGTTAAACAGATGTCATTGCAATAGCTCCCCCCTCCTCTCAGCACAACCAAACACATTTACACATCTGCACATTTGGTCATTTACTCTCTCACAGACTGTCATTTTAGTCCTTTTTTCAGTATTTAAATTGCATAATTATTATCTTACGTTACTTCAAGCGCCTTTATTTGCTTGCAGAAATGTTACTATTTTCTAATAAAACAGTAGCAAATACTGCAGTCAGTTCCAGCTGGAATTTGATTATTATATGAATCCCATTGCCAGTTGCTAAATGCCTTTGCAAGGTAATTAGATTGTTATCTGGTCCTGTCTTGCTTCCATTGAGTCAAGATGTACACAGGTGGAAAATGCATTAAATAAGCCATCTTGCTTGATGGCTTCTTTCCAATGCCAGTGAGTCTATGAAAATACAAATGAGATTCTATAAATTACTCTAGTTAATTAGACATTTTAAAAAATCAGGTCATGTTTTATGTAATATAGCCAGGTGGTATTATATATCGGGGTAAACAATTTTAATAAGCATTTCTCATATGGCGAAGCATTTGTTTATTTGGAGAGATTCATTCTGAGATACTGTTGGTGATACTTTTAGCGTCTGTCAACCCAAGCTCCACAACAGCTGGCCATCGCTGAAGTCTCTTCAGAATCCTGCTATAGTAGAGTCAGAATGAGCGATGATGCTTCCGTGTCAACTGAGTAAAGGTGGGACTTGTCACGTGTCATATTAAAAGAGTGATGTCTGACGTCTTTAAGGTGAAGCTCCTGGCCTCTCTTTGGGTCTTTTCCTAACTGAGAAAATGTCAGCCACCTCTCCCACTGGATTCCAGTAGCACCTCATACATACCTCTATTCCAGCATTTCAATGCACTCTGCTGCCATGATTTGATTATGTATTGGTCTCCACCTCTCTTGTGTCAACTCAAGGGACCTTAATTTACTTCTCATTCATTCTGGTATCGCCAGAGCAGTCCGTGAATAGTAGGCTTTCATTAGAGAGGGGATTAAGTGGAACGTTCCTTGAGCTCACAATCCCAGTGTCAATTATAAACAAATAAAAACATTTAAAAATTCATCTGTGTTATAAAAGGCAGAAAGAAATTGCCCACTGCTTCCCAGGTTACCTTGAGACTTGTAGTAGTGTCTTCTATCTCTTGTATATTTTCTTTAATAATAGGAGCTTCCGTAGAAGACAGTAGAGAAAGACCCTCTCCTTCTAGGTCAACAATGTCTTGGGATGCCTTTCAGATAATTCCATGAAGGCGATATCTAATCCTATGAGCAGAACTTACCTTACTGGCAGGCACAAGCAATAAGGATAATTATGAAGGTGTAGTCCCCATATCAGAATAGAGAGGTTCTACTTAGAAAAAAAATTTTCAATATCATCTTGCATAACAGCAGTAGATATAGTAACTGTGAAAATGATGGATGTGAAAATTCCAAAAACGTGTTTTTTAATAAAAGTTATCCCTCCGAAAACATTTTTGAATCTTACTGTTATTAACTTACTTATATATCGGTATTCTTATTTCCAGTAACTACTTAAAAGAAGATATGAATAGGCATTAAAGCTGTTCTGGCTCTTAACAGGATTAATATAAAACACTCTCAAGTTATAATAAAATTTTAAATCTGAATGACTTTTTCTTTTTGAGAAAAATATATTACTGAAATATATTGTACTTGTATTTTGAATGTTTTTTTTTTGGACAGGCTAAGTTTTAAAATAAGAATCAAGGCTTCCGTTAATTAGAGGTTGTTCTAAGTGATTAAAAAGATCAACTCTTGGGCTTCCCTGGTGGCGCAGTGGTTGAGAGTCCGCCTGCCGATGCAGGGGACACGGGTTTGTGCCCCGGTCTGGGAAGATCCCACATGCCGCGGAGCGGCTGGGCCCGTGAGCCATGGCCGCTGAGCCTGCGCGTCCGGAGCCTGTCCTCCGCAACGGGAGAGGCCACAACAGTGAGAGGCCCGCGTAACGCATAAAAAAAAAAAAAAAAAAAAAAGATCAACTCTTGAATTTTAAATTCTAAATATAGAAAATGTACATGTTAGGGTAACATAAAATGTGTACTTCATAAATAGAACTAAAACTAAATAGAACAAGGAGCAATGTGACATGTTTAAAGACAAATACATAATAAATGCTAAAATGTGCCAGCAATAGTCTGATTTAAAAGAAACATTAGGGGACTTCCCTGGTGGCACAGTGGTTAAGAATCCGCCTGCCAATGCAGGGGGCACGGGTTCAAGCCCTGGTCCGGGAAGATCCCACATGCCACAGAGCAACTAAGCCCATGTGCCACAACTACTGAGCCTGCACTCTAGAGCCCACAAGCCACAACTACTGAGCCCCACGTGCCACAACTACTGAAGCCCACACGCCTAAAGCTCCACAACAAGAGAAGCCACCGCAATGAGAAGCCTGTGCACCGCAACCAAGAGTAGCCCCCGCTCGCCACAACTAGAGAAAGACCACGCACAGCAACAAAGACACAATGCAACCAAAAATAAATAAATTTATTTAAAAAAAAAAGAAGAAGAAACATTGGTTGAATTTATTAAGATAGGGCTTTGTCTCAACACTTAATGACAACTATGATTTGACATTTTAAAAATTATTTTTAATGCTACTGTATATATCCTTGAAACCTCTGTTAAATTTTATGGCCATTAGCTTTCGTTTTTGTGATGAAGAAACAAAAAGTTCGGAAACTAAAAGTTCAGTTGTACTAAATCTATAGCTAAAACTGAAGTTAAATTTCTAGGCTTTCTATAGAACAATCAAAGAATTTCAGTGTCCAATTTATTAAAACTAAAATTCAATTTAGTGAGGATAATCCAATGCTATTAGTGTATTTATTATTATTACTTTAAAACACCATGTAGATACTTAAACTACACACCAGACACTGTATTAGATTCTTTATATAGAGAATCACATTTTACTCTCCTACTCTGTGAGCAAGCATCCTTATATTACAGATAGAAAATACAGTTTTAGAGAAATTAACTTGTCCAGGGTGGCAGATACAGGGTTAAATATCACATTTATTTGACTAAGAAATATGGACAACTTAATTGATTCAGTTCTCAGTTACATTTTCAGGAACATGCTCTGCAATATGAATCCTGTGGTCCAACCAGATGGTTATTGTTTTTCAGTCCCCTGAATATGACCAGTGTTGCCAATTCTGCAACTTTATTCTTGCAGTTGCTCATGCCTGGAAGATCTCATTCTTTTTCTTTTTTTTTCCCCCTTTAAATATTACTCGTCCTTCAAGGCCACGTGAAAGCTACAAGCTCAAAGAAGACTTCCAAACCATTGCATTCTGAACTCTCACAGCTCTTACCCTGTATTCATTTAAGAACTTCTAGACTCATGGTGTCATTAATACTACATATCATTGGATCCTGAGACGTAAAATACATTGCCTCCTTTCTCATTATCCAGAGGCCATGGTGAAGAATTTGCCATACAGAAATTATCCAATCAAAATATTTATCTACTACCAGTTGCTAGAGTTCTGGCTTCCCTGGAGTGATAGGATAATATAGTACAGCTAGAGAAGAGTTGGTTCACGGAATATAAGTAAACTTCTTGATCTCATGGTGTCTGCTAGCATCATGGGAACAGGCAATGCAATATTGTAAGACCAGTTCAAAGAAATTAATTTTGAGCAAAGTTTGCAGAGGTTATGCTTCTTCGCCCCATCACAACATCTTTCATTTTAGCCTCAAACGCATATTCTCAATTCCCTCCATAAGCTGTAGATGAATGTTCAGGAAAGATAGTAGAAGTGAGCCTATAAATGGAACACTGTCTCCCTAGTTTAGTCAAGATGTTTGTCTTTGGAGATACTGTCCGGTGATCCTGTCTTACAACATCTTAGACCCATGGGTATTGCTCAGATTCTTATATTTCCCCTAATGTCCAGCATTAATAGGTACATTAAATGCTCTTATTCTATGAATTCTACAGATCAACCAAGGGGCAAAGTAGGAGATTTTGTCAAGTATCTTGTTAAGTACCAAGCTCTTATTAAGTATCTAATCAACTAATCAGAAAAGAAGTTCCAACTAACATTTTGTAATAGACTTGAAGAATACAATTTCCCTGAAGATAAACTCTTGGAGATTACAGGGACCAGCTACACAGACTAAAACAGAGGATGATGTGGAACTCTGCCTCTTGATGCCTAAGAAAGGCAATGTTGCTTAGGGAATGAGATTCTTTTTTTTGGGGGGGCGGGGGGGTTTCATTACTAATTTTTTTTTAATTAATTTATTTTTGCTGTGTTGGGTCTTCGTTTCTGTGTGAGGGCTTTCTCTAGTTGTGGCAAGTGGGGGCCGCTCTTCATCGCGGTGCGCGGGCCTCTCACTGTTGTGGCCTCTCTCGTTGCGGAGCACAGGCTCCAGATGCGCAGGCTCAGTAGTTGTGGCTCACGGGCCTAGTTGCTCCGTGACATGTGGGATCCTCCCAGACCAGGGCTCAAACCCGTGTCCCCTGCATTGGCAGGCAGATTCTCAACCACTGTGCCACCAGGGAAGCCCTGTTTTTGTTTTTTTTTACATCTTTATTGGAGTATAATTGCTTTACAATGGTGTGTTAGTTTCTGCTTTATAACAAAGTGAATCAGTTATACATATACATATGTTCCCATATCTCTTCCCTCTTGCATCTCCCTCCCTCCCACCCTCCCTATAAAAAGAAATGAAACTGAGCTATTTGTAATGAGATGGATAGACCTAGAGTCTGTCATACAGAGTGAAGTCAGAAAGAGACAAATACCGTATGCTAACACATATATATGGAATTTAAGAAAAAAAAAATGTCATGAAGAACCTAGGGGTAAGACAGGAATAAAGACATAGACCTCCTAGAGAATGGACTTGAGGATATGGGGAGAGGGAAGGGTAAGCTGTGACAAAGCGCTAGAGAGGCATGGACATATATACACTACCAAACGTAAGGTAGATTGCTAGTGGGAAGCAGCCGCATAGCACAGGAAGATAAGCTCGGTGCTTTGTGACCACCTGGAGGGGATAAGATTCTTCAGTGCTGGGTGGAAATCTTGTTCTAGTTACTCCCAGTATTGCCTTAGGCAAGTAATTAACTTCTCTGAGCCTTTAATTTCCTGTTTCTCCTAAGGTCACCATGAGAATTAAATTAGATAATTTGTGGCACATAGAAACTGGTTAATAAATATATATATTTTTATAATAGGTTACTTCAGTTTTGTTTGAGTAACCCACTTTTTAGGGCTACCACAACATGATGGGCAATGATCCTTGGTAGATTTCCACACAGCTCGTTAATGAATGGGCATCTTCTACTGCCTATTTTCTTTACTTCCTTTTGAGAGAACTCAGCATTTTTTCTACCTAGTTAAGACCAGACATCTGCTGTATTTAAGCTGTTTTCTGATTTGAATTTATAGTGTTGGTCTTGGACGCCTGACCTCTCTCCTGGCCATTGCTTATATGATTTCCTGTCTTTGTCAGAATGTATTTTAGAATCTAGAAGCTACAATTAATAGCTTGTAGGCGAAGGGAGGGTCTCATGTATACTTCCCATGTTTTGTGTACATAAAGATAAATGGTAGGATTTGGAAGCTTTATGTGCCTAAATAAAAATAAAGATGGAGACAGAGAGAGAAAGAGAGGTCTAAATCTAATAAAAAGGCAATCAGAGACACACAAGGAAACTGACAAGTCAATATGTCCGAGTCTCAAATGGCCATCTGAGTAATATTTCTTCCTGAATTATTTTTTGACTAGATCTGGTAAGATAGCATTTGTTACTTACCTCAAATCAATATTATGACTTGAGTCCATTGTTTCAAATTCATAATTAATACTAATTAATACATTTTCCTCTATTTTGGCTTCTTCTGTCCATTGCCACCTTCCCCCTCCCCTGTAATGGCAGCCTCCACTCTCTGCTCTGCACCCTCCTCTGTATTTATTTATTTATTTATTTTTTGCTGTACGCGGGCCTCTCACTGCCGTGGCCTCTCCCGTCGCGGAGCACAGGCTCCGGACGCGCAGGCTCAGCGGCCATGGCTCACAGGCCCAGCCGCTCCGCGGCATGTGGGAACTTCCCGGACCGGGGCATGAACCCGTGTCCCCTGCATCCGCAGGCAGACTCTCAACCACTGCACCACCAGAGAAAACCCCTCCTCTGTATTTTTGATCCCTTCCCTTTGACTTTACAATTGTTTGAGCACATGCCCAAACCTTATTTTGTATTAGAAAAACATTACATTTGGATCTCCTAACAATGCTGAGAAAGCATTTAATCCCAGTCCTTTCATTTTATTGATGAGAAAACTGAGATACAAAGACATGAATGTCAGACACTATCAATTGAATTTACAGGAAACATAATATGTGTGGCACTTAGTAATTTACAAAGTACATTTACATATATTATTGGATTATATCCTCCTAAGACTCCCTTACAGAAAAATGGTCTTTATTATACATATTTATAGATAAGAAATTGAGTATCTGAGAGGTTAAGTGATTGCCAAAGATCACGTGATTAACCGTTGACCCAAGGTCTAAGTTTAGATCTTCTAATTCCTAATCCAGTGTTTTTTCCACCACAGCCGACTCTGCCTTTTCTGTTCACTCTGTCTCATTATTTTTAACTCAGTTCTAATTGTCTATTTTTCTTTTTTAAACATTAGACTCAGATATTTGTGAAGTTACATGCACACACAAACATACACACATCTCTCAGGGCGCGATATGTAGCTCCAAGATTCCTGAACGTGTACCAGGTAAATCTTTTGTGAGAGGTTCTATAGTATTTATTCATTTGCTGAGTACATGTTTCAATTGGTACAATGTAGAGAAATTCAATTAAAAAGAAAAAAGTATTAGGAATCCTCTTCAGGGAATTCATTCTGTTCATCTGAAGGTATATTCATAGCTATTTCTTACTTGTTAATTTTAAATAACAGACTCTGTTCCAGAAGAAAGCATAGTATATGTCAGAATTAAACAGTACTATAGTTTCAGGAAAAATAACAGTAAGGGGGAGAAAACCCCACATTGTTGTGCTCTACGTTCCATTTCTGGAATTTGCTTGTAGCATTTTTTTTTTTTTTTTTTAATGAAGAAGCAAGGCAGGGCTTCCCTGGTGGCGCAGTGGTTGGGAGTCCGCCTGCCGATGCAGGGGACATGGGTTCGTGCCCCAGTCCGGGAAGATCCCACGTACCGCGGAGCGGCTGGGCCCGTGAGCCATGGCTGGTGAGCCTGCGCGTCCGGAGCCTGTGCTCCGCAACGGGAGAGGCCACAACGAGAGGCCCGCGTACTGCAAAAAAAAAAAAAAAAAAAAAGCAAGGTAAAGCTAATGAATAAGACTAATTAGATATAGAAAACCATTTGTGGTCTAAAGGTAAATTAGAAGTTTGTTGCTAACAACAACAAAAAACTGAGATCTTCAAAACGTAGGCCTCAAATTATTTTTTAAAGTTGTTAGAAGAAATCTGCTCATAAACCATTTATTTTCCATTTAAAATAAACTGTAAGTGGTTTTGACTCTCTTCTCTCAGTGGCCCATGTCATGCTGAAAATAGGCAAGCAAATAAAACTGCAAGCTTTCAGGAAAAGATAAACTCGATGCCTGCTATACTTTCAGGGTAATCAAGGCTTATGGTATATTTACCCCATTTCGTCACTCCTCCCTTCTTGTTATTCCAGTCTTCCATATCAAAACACTTAGTTTTCACTGAATCCTTGCAAATTAGCATCTCATGCATATTCACGGATAAATCACTCATTCTGGAATGGCAGTGGCCTCTTTGCCAGGGAGCTACAGCAGGACAGAGCTGTACCAGCCAGGCTGCCTGCCACCATCTTAGGCTCACAGGTCACATTAGCTCTCAGGCAACGTGAAGTTGACTACAGTTTGATGCTACAGGTCCTTTAACCAGCAATTCTTTAACCTTCCTCAAGATGCTGCAACATTTATCACAAGAGTGAGCATATAGCAATAAATTCTATCCAATTCACAACTAGAGTTCTGCTAAGGGGAGATGACCTTTTATTTTATTTTTTTATTTTTTTTTGCGGTACGGGGCCTCTCATTGTTGTGGCCTCTGCCGTTGCGGAGCACAGGCTGCAGACGCGCAGGCCCAGCGGCCATGGCTCACGGGCCCAGCCGCTCCGCGGCATGTGGGATCCTCCCGGACCTGGGCACAAACCCGTGTCCCCCGCATCGGCAGGCAGACTCTAAACCACTGCGCCACCAGGGAAGCCGACCTTTTATATTTTTAAGAAAGATTTTATCTTTTGCTTTCCATGGTGTAAGGGATCAGGTATTTTGTTGTTTTCTAGGAGAACCAAATGCATTTCATAGTAATTATTTTTCTAAGATGCAGTCCTTGAATTTGTAGACTTTTAATGGAACCTATCTTGAAGGATTCCACTGATAGAGCAGAAAATTTGCAAGTAACCTAATCTGGATTCTAATCCTCTCATTGCCAATTGCGTTTTTCATAAGCCTAGGAAGCTCTTCACAGTATAAGGATGCTTTTGGACTTTTGTGTCTGAGTTAAAAACTAAAAGAAAACATACACCCCAGCACCAAACTATACTTCATTTTTTAAAAAAGTTACTTCTTTCTTTACCTCGATAGCAACTAATTGGAATCACACAGTAAACTATAGATGACTACATTTGATATTCCTCTTCTGGTTGAAGTAATGGGGTATAGTTCTCAATAGACAGTGCAATTGTGAAGTAGAACTGAAATTTAGAAAAGAACTGCCCCCCCCGTACACACCCTTTTCTGTAACAAATGGCTTAGGAATGATACAAGAATTCTTATTAATACAAGAATAATAAGATATTGAAAGAGGTTTAGACTACATCGAGACCGCATTTCATGGCTAATATAGGAATCCATTCTACGTCAATCTTGGCACGCCGTGTTCTTTCTCAAGAAAAGTTCTCAAAAAAGAAGTCACATATTAATAATAATATATTTTTTTCTTTTCCTTTTTATCCTAAAGTGTCATGAGTCCAAAAAAAAAGAACAATTAATGAACTATGTTAGTACTTTCAAAACAAATTTCTGAAATAGATATCAACATCAACCAATTTAATAATATTTGAAAGTATAGCAGTGAAAAAGATATAGTTTTAATTATTAGACCGCAGTCTAGGAACTGACTATTTTCATTGCTTTTTATAAAAAGAAATTTTAAAGTTGGGTTATACTTTGAGGTAATTTGGTTTAATTAATTTATTTTTGTACTAAATTACCCAATTATATTTCCTTTCCTGCTTAGTTTAATTCTTGTCAGGGATATATCAGAAAACCCACTAAGTTGTTACTTTCACTGTTTAAATAGTTATGTTAATGCTGTTTAGTGAACACTTGGCTTTATTAAGTTTGGTGTGTATTTTAATATATTGGAACATTAAACATATGGAACATTGGAACATTTTAATATATTGACGTATTTTTCAAGTTTGATTACATGGAAAAGTAAAATTCATTCCAAATACTTAATTTTGAGAAGTATGCATACTTTAAGTAGCACCAAGATTGTGACCTGTGCTAGCGCTGTGCATGACGGACCAATCAGGGCACCAGCATCTTGACTGCAGAGGTAACTGGGTAGATCCATCCATGCAAAGAAGACCCAAATGGTTTCTTGCAGCTTGGGCTTTCTAAAGATTTAATAAAGATGACAAAAGGATTGATGAGAGGCTGAAGTCTTACTATTGAACAACATGTGCAATCTCCTATTAAAAGCACCCAATTCCAGTAGTAATAAAACCTTTAGTCAGACCTGGATGAGGCAATATCTCTGGCTAGATTCTTGTCTACTTCTTACCATTTTGTTGCTATTGTTCTCCTAATTTCCTTCAGAGAGGTAGACATTTAGTCCACCTTTTAATTAATACAAATTAGCGGTTTCCTTTTATTGGTAGTAATACTGTTTTAATCTAATTAATTAGATAATTATTAATTACTAATAATTACTGATTACTAATACTGTATTAGATTACCAATCTCTTGATCAACGTTCTGATTTAAAATAACTGTTCTTCATCAACTGTGTTTCTATAGCTCTAACAATATTTGTTTCTATGCTCTAAATTCTGTAGGTTACAAATCCCCTTCTTATTATGCCACATAACTGCGAAGGCTTCCTATGATCTCTTGATTCAAGGTACCATTGCCTCCGTACTTTTGCCTCAAAGAGAGGTTTCACAGATTTCCCTGATTTTTATTGGAAAGAAACCAACTTCTCACCAGTGCACTACATGAAAAAATCTTTCCAAATACTCTAAAGGAAAGAAGTCGGGTTTTGAGGTCAGGAAGACTTGCATTTGTTTTCTGGTTCCCGATGTCCTAGCTCTGTGACCTTAACAATTTACTAAATGGAGGCAGTATGACAGTAATATTTATTCCAAGGAATGGCTGTTCGGATTAGATAATTTATTTAGGCGTGCCCTCAAGTCAAGTGAATAACAAGTTGCCATCTTTCTTTTTCTCTGTGGCTACTTCTAGCGTTAGACTAACGATCTTCCATCCTTGGTTCCCTATGGGGACTTTTCTGTTTATCTATTTCATACCCACCTATGTGTGGTTTACACTTACATACTTTACCTTGAGTGAAAAGAATGGAAGACTAATTACTGATATATTACTAGTTCCTGATATCCTTGTGAAAAATTTAATGTTCATTTTCCAGTAGAATAAATTAAGTCTTCCCAAAGGCTGATTAGTAGCTGAGTACACTTCCAGCACCTCAGTTCATTTTGGAAAATAATGCCATAATTTTAATTTTCATAAGTACAGTGGAAACTGAATTAGTCTAGGTAGCATAGCCCAGAGCTCCATTGACTTTCAGGCTCACGGATGAGCATGATAAAACATTTTTCTGCTCCTTGTGAATGAGATTACAGAAAAGAAGAGCACGATATCTGTTTGGGTAGGCAGATGGCCGAATGAGTTTCCTGTAAGACAGTGTCACGTGTCACCTTATCTAAGTTGTTATAATTTCCTATCTGCCAAGACAGTGTCAAGATGTGTTAATGAGATGGCCTTACAAGTGTATACTTGAATGTTTTATGAAAAGTCATTGTAGCTTTCTATGGATCTGACAGTAATTAAATGCATGAGCTCCCAAGGCCCATTGCAGGGACTACATGCATATTTTCTCCCTCCAAAGATGTAGCAGGGTGTGCAAGTCACCTCAATGACTTTTGCAAGGAAAGTTGCTTTATCCCTGCTTCTTTCTGAGATTGGCTATCCTAGTTTTCTGCCCCATTTCAGCACAGCTAGTATCTAAGTACAACTCAGTACTGCAGAGGAAATTTCCATATGAATGTTGACATAAGGTGCCTCGATACTTTTGTCTGTAGACACAGAGCATCTCTTTTTTACTCTCTCCTTGATTATCAAGGAATAATTGCCTGACCAGTAAATGCTGGCTAATGTAACATAGAACTTTCTCTAATAGAATGGAATACGGTGAGCAGTTATTTTTGAACAACCTGCTTCTACCTTTTGGCTTCACTATTCTAAATTCGGGGGTAGGGGAGGTAGAGATAGTGCCTTATCTTGTATCCAATAATTGATATCTATGTATGTGTTTTTTGTATATCATTTTGTAAAATTCAGAGTTATTCTTTTTTCTGTACCAAGGAAAAATGTATCAATATCGAAACTTAGACTTTTTACAAGTATCCGAAAAGTGATGCAAGTATATCTCTCCTTTAACTAATAGTGATCATTTTCACAATAAATATGTACACTTTACATTTTCCTCCTTTGGAATTCTGGGCTTATATAAATTTAAAGACACTAAACACTCTGTTACAATCTTGGAGATGCAAAATGACATTATTATATTATGGTTTATGGGAGGTCAAGAAGTCCAGAGGCAGGGCTTCCCTGGTGGCGCAGTGGTTGAGAGTCCGCCTGCCGATGCAAGGGACATGGGTTCGTGCCCCGGTCCGGGAGGATCCCATGTGCCGTGGAGCGGCTGGGCCCGTGGGCCGTGGCTGCTGGGCCTGCACGTCCGGAGCCTGTGCTCCGCGACAGGAGAGGCCACAACAGTGAGAGGCCCGCGTACCGCAAAAAAAAAAAAAAAAAAAAAAAAAAGTCCAGAGGCTTGCTTAGCCTAGACTGTCTAATCTAGAATTTCCCAAACTTGACCAGCAATCCTGCTATTTTTCTGTTTGTCTTTTGTTTCTGTGGTTGTTGTTTTGGTAATCCCTAGTTACATCCAGAGGAAAGGACTTTGAGAATCCCTAGTAATGGAAATCCCAAAGAACCCAGGGGGCAGAGTAGGAGGGGGCACCTAACACGTTCTCCAAAAAACAAGGGATTTTCAACAAAATTTTTATGCTGCCATTATAGTTGTCAAGACTATAATAAGTTATATAAAACAGCATGGGGGGGAGGGATACATTGGGAGATTGGGATTGACATACGCACCCTACTATATATAAAATTGGTAACTAATAAGGACTTACTGTATAGCACAGGGAACTCTACTCAGTACTCTGTAATGACCTATATGGGAAAAGGATCTAAAAAAGAGTGGATAGATGTGTATGTATAACTGATTCATTTTGCTGTACAACAGAACTAACACAACAGTGTAAATCAAGGATACTCCAATATTTTTATTTTATTTATTATTTTATTTTCATTTTAAAAAAGTATGAAAAGGTAAAGTCACAGAAAGTAAAGAAAGGGTGACACTTTTTTATGTGTTGAATTCCCCAGAATATAATATGTTTGATGTATTTCCTCTCGTATGTGTGACCTTGGGTAAAAATAACCATATTCTACAAAAATATGGAGTTAGGGCCAGAGGTAAAACGAAAGGTGGAAGAAGCAGAAAAAGAACTGTTCATAGAGGAAGAAAAGGACTGTTTAACAAGTCGGTGATATGGACTTGATATCCATGTACAGGAGCTGAAAACATAAATTTGTGAATGACGGGACAGTATGCAAAAAAGTGCTGACACATGATGTCACCTTGAAGATAAATGTCAAGTGACATTTGTCTCTCTGGGCCCTTCTGTTTCTACGATCTATGAAATGATTAAATGATTTAGAAGAAGATATATAAACATATGTGCCCCCCCTACCCCCCCCACTTTTTTTTCCCAGTGATGACATGAAGAAATAACGCAAGATGATGGAAGTGTTGTATGATAGACCATGACCCCAAAGCATAACTCAAGCACCTGGAACACTGTGTGAGATTTTAAAATGCCATACTTAAAATGTTTAAGCACACTAGCCTACGTTTGGTTGGAAAAGAACACCCACATAAGGACTAGAAAGATTTGGCAGTAGTGCATAAAGGGGACTCAGTTATTTTTATTTATCAGACTTAAAACAGATCAGTGTGGTGATTTTGTCTTCCTGAGGCTTTGATGTCAAACTGATTAGGTGTAAATCCAGGCTTCGACATGAGCTGTGTGCTCTTGGTCAGTTTATTTAGTGTGTTTTTAATTCACGCTTTCCCCAGAGTTTTCTTTATAGGGTTGCTAAGAGAATTAAAAGAGATAAATGATAAACTGCATATCATAGTGTCTGGTACATAATAAATGTGGTATTATTTCAGTAAACATCAGGTATTATTATTCTGTCTCATTTGGTTGTATCTGGAAACTTGAGTTTGTTTCTGGGCACCTCATTTAAAGAGAAATATAGGCTAATTGGAGCATGTTAAGAGAGAGGAAAAGAGACTGCAACCCTGTCGTATGAATCATGTTTGACAAAATTAGAGATGTTGAGACTGGAGAAGACCTAGCTCTCTTTGAACTTGAATAAAGACATTTTAGATTTAGTCTATTTGATGATAAGGACTCTAAGTTTAAAACTTTGTTTAGGAAGGGAAGTATTTCCCACCATTGCATAATTTTAGCCTCAGGCATAGAAATCTCTTTATGGGTTTCTCATTGAGGAGATTCTCAACTATGGAAGAATTAAAGGCCTCTAAGCATCGTTCCAAACCGGTATGTCGTGATTCTAGCAGGTAAAGAGTATTTCCGATGCTTGGCTGTCACTTTCTCTCTCCCTCCTATACGAAACAAACAACAAACAAAAAACAGAAACAATACTCATTTTCCTTCATAAAATTCAGTGGTATGTTTTGTCTTGTTCCCTTAGATTCTGCGCACACACACGTGTTTACACATACACAGGGAGTAAAATTACTTAGTAATTCCACTTTTGACCTAAAGTTAAATTGTTTTGTTCAGGTCAGGAATACAGCGTTCATTTAGGCTGACTGGTTCATAAATGTGACACATTTGCTTTTAGCTTATCTGTGAAACAGAAGTCTAATTTATTTTCTTGTTATTTTTGAAAATAGTAGAAGCAATAAATAATGAACTGCTAGCTGACAGAATTGGAGAACTTTTCCTCAGTACCAGAAGTTGTTATCTCTGGGCTAAGAACCCCATCCTGAAGCAGAGGGTGGCAATGAGTTTGCAGAACGTCTTTTTGACTCACTCCCCTCCCCTTTAGTCTTTAGTCTCTCCCCTTCACGCACTCCTGTCTCAGAGGGCGATCGGTTTGGGCAAAAGGCCAGTGATTGAGAGTGAAAAATTAGAACACAACAGCCTCACAGACAGAAAGACTATTCACTTTTAACTTTGGTGACACAATTTAAACACTAATATTTCAGAAGAAGAAAAATTTTTAAAAGCCTACCTTTGAGCGAGTGTTTATTTGTAGTTATTGATTACTAATTATTTGGGAAGGGATTTTCAAGAATGAAATACTCAGGACCGATCTAATAAGTAGTTTAGGAGATTTAAGAAGCATCATTTAAACTGATCTTATTAATTTATTCAAGTTATCCAAAGGTGTGAGACATCACTGGTGATTTCGCTTTGAGGGAATTTCAGTGCTGGTGGAAAAGGCCAGATGGTCAGCTCTGGAGGCTGAAATATGTCATCAGTGGGAACAAAGTTCGAGTGGACGGTAACGAATTTTATTACCGAAGACTCTAAGGCGATAAAAACTTTCTGAACTTGGTAGAAAAATATCATAAGACTACCAACTTCCTAGCACCCACACGGCAGTTAATTTTGGCAATTTGCTTGGGACCATTTTAACCCAGGAATGATGCCAGAACAGCTTAAATCTTATGTACGGAATGGCTGACCAAAACAAAAAAAGGAGAAACAGAGCGAGTGAACATGAGAGGAAGGTGAAGACGCACCGAAGTTGTGATTCAAGGCTGCAGCGTACTCTGTGCACAAATAAATAGGCTTCAACACCTGCTGATGAGCTGGGATCTGGCTTGAAAGCAACAAACATCTGTTTGTAATTTGCAGTGGGAGACCCTGACAGTGAGGAAGTGGATGCTGTCATAAAATATACAACCTTGTTAAGCCACTAAAAAGATCCAGAGAAGAGATAATGAATGGATAATTTGGGAGTCACATGTGACTCCTATGTGATAAGATGTGTTGGGTTTTCTTTCCAGCTTGCCATTATGTTTCCATCCTGAATCTTTATTTAATAGACTGTAATCATTATAAAGTAGTTTCTGAAGGAAAGCTCTATTTAAAGGGAGAATTTTCCCAACCAGACTACATCTTCCACACTCTTAGGGGTTAGATATTTCTCTATAGCCGATATGGACATCCTAAAACTATTCAGATTTATGTACCCTCCAGTGCCCTTGACCAGGCCAAGTTGGGAAGAATCCAGAGCACGGGTAGCAATCCCAGACATGTTTGCTCGGAACCCCAGGGCAGTCAGACAGGTATGTCAGGTTCCTTATCACTTCTGTCTCTAAAAATCCTGCAGCTCTGGTGCTGCTTGATTGTGGATGTGACTGTGATATTTTAAGCAATCATTCATCATTTTGCCATGTTTCCTTCTGACACACATGCCAAGTTTGGTAACATTCTGACCAGAAATTTAAAACTTTTTCCAACATTTTTGTAAAAGAGGAAGATGAAGACCTGGGGCCTTGGAGGCACCACTCCCAATCTCTGTTTACCTTTCCTCATTTTTCCAAGGATTTGCATGCAAGAATTCCTCCTTTTGCTTGCCTCCAGATTCTGGACTTCTAGAAAAATAGCTTTTGCCGTAGTCCATTATGGCTACTGTAAGAAAATACCCTGATGAGGTGACTTATAAGCAACAGATATTTATTTCTCACAGTTCTGCAGGCTGAAAGTCTGAGATTAGATGAGGGCTCTCTTCTGGGCTGCAGACTTCTGAAGTCTTACTGTGTCCTCCCTCTCAAGGTGGAAGGAGCAAGGGCTCTCTCTGGCATCTCTCTTTTTTTTTTTTTTTTCCGGTACGCGGGCCTCTCACTGTTGTGGCCTCTCCCGTTGCGGAGCACAGGCTCCGGACGCGCAGGCTCAGCGGCCATGGCTCACGGGCCCAGCCGCTCCGCGGCATGTGGGATCTTCCCAGACCGGGGCACGAACCCGTGTCCCCTGCATCGGCAGATGGACTCTCAACCATCTGCGACACCAGGGAAGCCCTGGGATCTCTTTTGAAAGGGCTTTAATCTCATTCATGAGGGCTCCACCCTCAAGACATAAGCAAGTCTCAAAGTCCCCATCTCCAAATACCTCATGTTGGGCATTGGGATTTTGACATATGCATTTGGAGGGGACACACTCATTCAGACCATAGCAGTTTTATAAAATAGTTCATTTATATTTATAACCATGGATAATTACAATTTTTCTAGTTTCATTTTTTTAGTGAATGAAATAACAATCCTCTTTTATAAATACTTTACAATAAAATACTGTATTTAGATGATTGATAAGATCTCCAGATACTAAGAATAATTAGGGCTCCATAATAACCATTTTAATTTTCCAGGTTTTCCTTTGGAATTACCAAATTAAAATCAGTGCTTTCTGATATCTGATAATCTTGTCATTTGGCAACATCTATTTTCGTAAAGTTTAGGTTCTGTGTGTAACTTAGGTACCTGACTTACATCAGCCTAAACAATTTAACAAATTCTTATTATATAATTTATATTTAATATTTAAAATGAAGGGTGGAGAGTAGATTCAATGATGTCCTGGTTAGTTAAAAACAGTAGTTAACCAATAAAGTAGAACAAAATTATTGCTTGCATGGAGGCCCAAGAAATAGATATCTGTGACTTCTGTTTGGTTTGCAGGTAGTTTGTCAACCTATGTACTGAGACTAAATTTAGAGCTTCCTTCTTGTAGGAGGAGATGTACCTGTTTATCAACATCCATATCAAAAATATATGCTGGGCTTCACAAACCTAATTTCAATTTTTTGAGAATTCAAACTTTAGGGAATTCCCTGGTGGTCCAATGGTTAGGGCTCTGCTCTTTCACTGCCGAGGGCATGGGTTCAACCCCTGCTCGGGGAACTGAGACCCCACAAGCCACGTGGCTCAGCCAAAAGAAAAAAAAAGTTCAAAATTTAAATGACTTCTACTGTGACTATAGAATATAATGGTGGCCATAATTCTGAAGAATCTAACATTTCTGCCATGATATTAAAGTTATGATCAAATTAGATTTGTAAAATTTTGTTACCTGAATAAGTTTAAAATACCTAGCCAATCAGAAAACTTTGAACTAAAAGGAATAAGGAAATTTCTATTTAGACAACATACAAAAGAAGCTTAGTATGTAAGGATAAAATGGTTGAATTACTATATAAAGGCCAAATAAGATTTGTATTTATAAAGTCATTTCCCTTGCTCATTTAAAGTGCACAATAAAGATTTGAATACATTAATATTTAATTTCATTTTTAATTATAATGTATACAAGTAAATATTGAATGTGTTCATTTTTCACTACTTTTGAAAGTAACGGGTAAGGTCAGTGATTTTGTTTTTGCTTTTTGAATTAGGGCCGCTTGGGAGGGATGGGGACCTATGTAATGAGAGCTGGAGGCATAGATATGGCAAATAATAGGGGAACAACCCAGGTCAGAGATACAGCTACACAGGAGTCCTCATCGTATTCTTCTCTGTGGACTATATTTTTAAGTTTTTATATCTGGTTATTAATTATTTTAATACTCTTAATTATTTCTGCCAGGTTTCTTTTGACTGCTTTTCATAGTCTTAAAGTATTTCAAAGATTTTTTTTTTTGTCCACTAAGTAATACTTCTAAGTTATAGTATATTTTCCAGGAAGTAAACCCACCAACTGGAATTTAAACTGTCATCTTAATTGAGTGAGATCATTTTGCCTAGAGCTACTATTAAATCTCCACTTCCCCAAGTGTTGGTGAGTCTGTATTAAATTTTGTTCAGAAAAAGTTTGAGGTGCCGAATATTTAACTTCTCATTATAGAGTGTTACTTGGATCCCACACCTGCATCTTAGACACACGCATGTTATTTATCTTCTGCTCAGAAAAAAATACATCCTTAAATAAGACACATGAGAATCTTATAAGATTCATTTTGCAGTTGTTTTAAGTAGCATCATGCTATTTTGGAAAGAAGAAGGAATACCATAATTGGTACAATGTATTCAATGTATTTACATTTTGATTCTACCTACTACTTACTACTATCCTTTTATTGAATACATACTATAACTAGGCATTTTTAAGTGTCCTCTTATGTAATTAACCTTTAAATATCATTTTGTAAATAAAAATATTTAATATTTAGAGAAGTGAACTGTCATGCTCAACATCTTTAAGTGGTAGGCACCGGGATGTCAATTCCAAAACTCATACTCTGAATTATGTATTTATGAATATATTTATAGTTGTGGCTTGGTGACTACTCTAGACATCTAGTAAATAAGAGTTACAGTCAGATTTTTAAAAAAATTTCTGTTCCTTAAACTCCCCTTTCAGTTATTTCTATTTCCAAGAATATCACTCTTACCACTCTCCGAATGGGGAAGCCCTTTAGACAGTCTTCAACATTGTATAGCAGATAGCCCGTTCCCTTGAGATTTGGGTCTCCAAAATTACAGCTAAACTGTTTGACTTTTGGTTTATTTGCTTATCTACTAAATAAATATTCTAGCTGGTAAAAACCACTGACTATGCCAGTCTGAAATTGCTTTCTCTCGGTGGGTTTATTACATGTTTGATCCAACAGAGAAATTTCAGTTCTTGAGTTAGTTCACTTGGGAAAATAGTCAACACCTGAGTTGCTCTCAGAACGTCATCTTTGTGAAACATTTTCTAAACAAGGGTTATTTGTATCGGGTCTCAAACAGCTACTCCTTAAAATCTTATTCTCTGCTGAGCTCTATAAAGGAAAGATATGATAGGATTTATAAACATAAATAAGCAAACAGCCCCTAGAAATCTTAGATGGATTGTATTGATAATAATAGCAACCTACATAAAATGTTCTCTTCACTAATGAAAATGTTGTAATATGAAACACCTCAGACCTCTTTGTGTGCCAAAATGCCAGCCACAGAGGAGTTAACATTACAGTAAATAGTGTTTGCAGCCCTCCAGAAAGCTACACATATTAAACAGACTCTTAACCTTCACTTAAGCTTTCAAATCAGTCAAACTGGTGCTGTGTTTGCTACTGACTACCCACCGGAGGCTTACTCATTGAAAGATACGCAGTTCATCATTGATCATTGATCATTTCACAGATCTGGTGCCAGGAAGAGACTAAAAATCACTGCACTCGCAAGCTGTTTAATTCCATCCCCCAACACGAAGATAAGAGGCAGCCCAAACATCTGAATGGCATTGCGTGGAAAATAAGATACAATTTATGGTACCTCGTTATTACATGATGCAAAACAATGTATTGGCATGAAAATAACAGCTCGCTTTAAAGTTAGTCTGGGTAATATTGAAGAGGATAAGCCCTCTCATTTTTAACCCACATGCTGCTGAACCCCTTTCTGATCCTGTTTCCCAAATCTTACGTGATGCTTTTAGCTGCAAGGCCTGCAAGTTTAGACCCAACCAAGGCAGCAGGTCCAGAACGGGCCACAAATCACACTCTTTGCCTTTACATAATCAATTACATTTCTATCCTTAAGGCATGTATTTCTTTAAATGACTTTAAAAAATACTAAATACTAATGTTTAAATGCTTCCAATGTTTAGATTTTCTGGTTTTTCAATCTGTAGGGTAATTTTGTATCAGTGGAAATCTATCAGGGATAATTTATCCATGGCACCTGATTTCATACTTAGAAAATCAGAATTGTATGATTTTTGTGTTGGAAGTGACATAATGATTTCATGTGGCTTTGATGTTTTCTTGAACTTTGCATCTCAAATTAGATTTTAAAGTTTTTAAAGGAGGGAGTAGGCAGTGACTATGCATTTTTATCATCTCAATTAATTGCTACATGGCAAAAATTAAAATATTTTCTATAATTACAGGATCTTGAAACAACCCTGAAAAATGGATTACTAAATTAAAAAACAAAAGGAAAAACTGATGACTTGGGAGGTTTAGTAAATAACTCAGTGAGCTCTCAAGATGTGGAAGAAAGTTAGAACACAGGCCCGATTTTCTTTTTTTCTTCCAAGCCCAAGTTTTTCTGAGAGCAAAGCCCAAGCTATTATCTGCTACTCCATCCTGTTCCCTTTGCTGGCTAGTACCCCCATCAACTTATGCTTTGTCTTAATGTTTGATGTTTGGTTTAAGAAATACCTATAATGAATTAGTACCTAAAACACTTGTTTATTGAGATCATATTTAGGAAGGGTTGGAATTGCTGAGAAGCTATATATGATGGTAAAGATGATTGAAGTGTAATCTCAATGAGGGCTAGAAATGTGGTATGTTTTAACCAGAACTTTATTCCCATTACCTAGATCAGTGCCTGAAAGTGCCTGCAGGAGTTCAGTAACATACATTGAAAATATTGAAAAACGTACGCTTGGCTGCGTGACACGCCCACCTCAAAAATGTGTTAAAACTCACCCTAAGATATAAAAAGCCAGTAGAGAAAATTGGAAAATTAATTCAGCTGATAGAACTAACTGTCAAATATAACTTGATTCACAACCCTATGACTGAACAATTACTCAGGCTAAAATTCTGGACTACCATCAGCCTCCAGCCTTCCAAGGACATGCTGTCTGACAAGAGAACCTTCTGTGTGTGATCAGTGCTACGAAATATACAGATCAAAGAATTGGTGGAAATCTCACCTCATTATCAGAATGGTAAATTATGCTTGAATTATAAAGCCTCCATTACTAAGTGACTAAACTGTGAGTTTCCAGTAGGAGTTTTTTGTTACAGGATGTTATGTGTAATAAATGAAAGCAACTTTTATGCTTTTTTCCATGAGATAATAGCAAGGTCAGAATTGGCATTCCCTAAGATATATTTTTTATTTTGTTATATTGCCATGATACTTAATGTTTCAACGTTATGAAACAACAAAAGACAATGACAAATTATAACAGCAATAGCTGAACTTTTGCAAGATTACATAAATCTGATTTAGAATTGGGATTTTATGAAAACAATAATACTTTGGCTGATAGAATATTGAAAGTGACCTATATTGAGAAGAAGCAGAGAAAATTTGCATCACAAAAAATCAGGTGAATTAATGCAACATAGTTGTTTTTTTTTTAATAAATTTACTTATTTATTTTTGGCTGCATTGAGTCTTCGTTGCTGCGCATGGGCTTTTTTAGTTGTGGCGAGCGGGGGCTACTCTTCGTTGTGCTGTGCGGGTTTCTCAATGCTGTGGCTTCTCTTGTTGCAGGGCACGGGCTCTAGGCGCTCGGGCTTCAGTATTTGTGGCATGTGGGCTCAGTAGTTGTGGCTCGTGGGCTTAGTTGCTCCGCGGCATGTGGGATCTTCCCAGACCAGGGCTCGAACTCGTGTCCCCTGCATTGGCAGGCAGATCCTTAACCACTGCACCACCAGGGAAGTCCAATGCAACATAATTTTTAAAAATAGTTATCAAAGTTAAGGTTCAGTGTAATGTATTATAGTAAGCAAGAAAATGACAGCTACTTTTAGTAAAGGAAGAAAACCCAGCTTATTTGAATTTTCTGACTTTACTTTCTCTGAGACAATATTTTTCCTCAAATTTAAAAAGAGAATATTTGTGGTTTTTAAAAGTATTTAATTGTTACTTCATTGTTGTTGAACACATTACAGAGGAAATAAGTTTCCGAGTAGATCGCCAAATAAATAGCAAGTAGATGGCATTGTTCAAGCTCGCTGTGTCTTTTTCCAGGGCTTTCTTTCCTTTTGCACAGAATCATGGGGCAGGAATTGATAATATAAGGTGTTTCTGACTTAGAGGATTTCACAGTCTAGAAATACAGTCATATGCATGAGTAGCTATAATGTAAGGATGACCATGGCACCAGTGAAGTATGAAAGAGTCATCTGACACTAGGGAAAATAAGATTTCTATCTCCTATAAACAAGGCTTCTCTGGATCTGTAGTGAACAGGTCCTCTACCATCAGAAGAAATCTAATCTTGGGTGTCTTCAAGGAAAGATTTCACCATAGCAAAACAATCATAACTTCCCAAAGGTTTTGAGATTATATTTTGACAACATGTTTGGTGTCTTGTATATGTCATATAAATAAACATAAGTTTCTCCCTGTTTCTCTTACTGGGTTACACAAAAGCAACTGGATGGGTTTTCTCTAGAGGATACTTTAGGCTGACCTGACTTAAAACAGAGGTTGGCTCGTCATTTAAATTCACAATGGGAAGGCTTGGAAGACACCCCAAAGACGAAGGCTGTCATCCTTGGAGAATGCTGTAACTGCTGATGATAAAAGACTCGCCATAGATATTAATATGTTACAGGGAGAGAAAATAAACAGTGACTTGTAACACGAGCCTCAGTTTGAAAGTCACAAGGGCGGACACTCAGAATTGGAGGTGATTTGTGATCAACGTGTTTCTCACATGGGCGACACTAGAAAGCCTTTCCCAGAGTAACAGCCGAGAGGTACTAATATAATGTTGGCTAAGGTTGTTCCAAGCAGTGCAGAGACCAGATTGTTCTAAATGCCTTTCTTTTTCATAGATTTCACGAAACATAGCTGGATCTAGAATAATGCAGAATAAACTTTTCCTGTGTCTAAAAAGAAAAAGGAATTGATTTTCTTGCTTTTTTAAAAGAACTTTTCTGAGTAGCTCTATAATATCCTCCTTCTGATATATATGGAATACTCATTAATAAATAACTAGGCAACACCATGGTATTTTGGTCTCTCTTTAAATATCTTGGAGATCATTATCTTGTAGTACGTGATGGTGCTATGATGCCCACGTGGGAGCAATAAGAGTCATCAGCCTGTAGATAAACATTGAAGCATATGGGAGTGGATGGAATCGCTGCTCAGGTGGAATGTGTCTGATAAGAATTGAAGAAAATTAAGGACATACCTTTGAGGAACTGGCATTAAGGGATGGACAAAGAAAAATCTGGAAAGTAGAGAAGAAGCAGCAGGCAGAAGGAATAGTAGGAGAGCATGGTGTCCTGGAGATGAAGAAGGAGGACATCTCACAAAAGAACTAGAGGTCAGGTAGGGAAGACATATGTATCGGTTGGAATTTCCAATTAAATTACTTCTCTGTAGTGAAAGCAGTCTCTAAAGCCCAGTGAGTGAAAATTGTGAGATGTCTGGGGGTCAGACGGAATGAAGATGAGGGTTAGCGTCTGAGGACAGAAGGAGGACAAAAAAAGGACACAGATGGCTTGTAACTCATGGGGAGGTGGGTCAGAAAAGCTCTGGGTTTTGTTGTTTAACAAATGACTGAATTCTTTTTAAAGACTAATGAGAGAAATGCAAAGAACAAGAGAATGTTGATACAATAGCAGGAAAAATTACACGTTTCAATCAGTTCTTATAAAGCATAGAGGTAACAAGATTCATGTAGTTCTTGCTCTATTCATATGTTCCCATTCTTAAAAATAATGCAATTTACATACTTATACATTTCCTTTAGCATTACTTTTGAATGACTTTGCCCGTACACTTCACTCACATTTGCTTGCTGTTATGAGTGGCATAACCCTTTGAAATTAAATACAGACACATACCCTAAACGTACCATGAGCTATATTTATATACAGTTGTGTGACGTTTCCTGGTATGAGTCAGCTAGTTTTACAATAGTGACTTGGAATTGAGGTCCCTTTTTGGTAAATGTGTTTTTGAATGCCACTTATTTTGTAGGCAAGTTCATGGGTCTTATATATGTTGCTATCTGTTGTGGTTATAAATCTACATGTATAGGGCCGGTTTAACTTCGGGCGTAGTTGCCCAAGTTTTTGTATCCATTTTTGTAAGATGTAACATTTCAAAAATTATTAACAAACCATGATAGTACTGATATAGGAAAACTGAAATAATTTATGGGTTCCCCCCCCTCCCCGCCCAAAGTGAAGCTGCTTTAACTCATAGGCTTTGGAGTGAAGCAAAAAACACACTTGTTTCAAATGATGGTTCCTCTGTGTCACTCCTGAGCTTTGGTTTTCTTATCTATAAAATGTGGATAATCAACTTATTGGGTTGTTATAAAAATTCATTTAAGCAATGCTTAATAGAGCGCTTAAGACACAGCAAAAATAGTAGAAAGATGTATCTAGCTGTTAAGTAGTAGACGACCCAATTAAGGATAAGCATTTTCAACAAGTAGAGAATGTATTTGCTCGCATAGTTTGGAAGATGAGCTGGGTCCAGCTTCCTTCCCGCATGGTTCATTCCTTCATGTGCTTGCTTTGTCTTCAGGGGCCTCCTTCATAGAAATCTGGCTTCACAGCCTCACACCACATCGTTCAAAGGAAGAGAGAGCATGAGTGCTTTTGTCACAGTAAAGGAAACTTCTTTTTCCAGAAGCTTCTCTATGTCTAAATGACCTGATTTAGGTCACATGCCCATTTCTTTTTTTTTCTTTTCTAGTTGTGTTAAGATATAGTAGACGTACATCACTGTATACTTTTAAGGTGTACAGCATAATGGTTTGACTTACATATATTGTGGAAGGATTACCACAGTAAGTTTAGTTGGCATCCATTGTCTCATATAGAGATGCTAAAAAAAAAAGGAACCAAAAAAAGGGAAAGAAGAATTTTTTTCCGTGATAAGAACTCTTAGGTTTTATTCTCGTAACAGTTTTCATATGTACTATACAACAGTGTTAACTGGTACTTATCTTGCAAATGGAAGTTTGTATCTTTTGACTCCCTTTCTCCAGTTCCCTCTCCCCCTCTGGTAACCACAAATCTGATGTCTTTTTCTGAGTTTCGTTTGTTTTAGAGTCCACATATAAATGAGTACAAGTACACATATAAATAGTGTACTTTTTTATCTATCTGAGTTATCTCACTTAGTATAATGCCCTCGAGGTCCATCCATGTTGTCGCAAATGGCAAGATCTCTTTGTTTTTCATGGCTGAGTAATATTTCATTGTAATGTAGTGAAAGCCAGTGGTGTCATTTCAGTGCAAATCTGAAGGTCTGAGAACCAGGGGAGCCAGTGGTGTAAGTCCCAGTCTAAGTCCAAAGGCTGGAGAGCCAGAAGCATCAACGTCTGAGGGCAGGGGAAGATGGATGTCCTAGCTCAGGCAGGAGAGCAAATCTAGCCTTCCCCTGCCTTTTTGTTCTGTTAAAGCCCTCAGCAAACTGGATGATGCTTACCCATTGGAAATAGGGATCTTCTTTACTCAGCCTACCAATACAAATGTTAATCTCTTCCAGAAAAACTCTCACAGATACACGCAGAAATAATGTTTTACCAGCTATCTGGTGATCCCTTAGCCCAGTCAAGTTGACACATAAAATTAAAAACCACAGGCACCTTATTCAATATCTTTCCTCTTCCTCAGCATCCCTATAAGACTGACACAGAACCTCGCCTTGAATATTTCTTGTAACTTTAGTTCACATACTCCCAAGCCCTCCCACTCCATTTTTCAAAAGCTGTTGGAATGTTTTATAGAACATTGTTTTTGAACCATATGAATATTCTTGCTCTAAGGATCCGATTGGAGGAGGGGTGGAGGTGATGCTTACCATAAAATAGGTATGTTAATGAGGACAGCACCAGCTGCTGTAAAAAACAAGGAATAGATCAACGCAATGTAATAAGTTTCTTTCTCACTCAAAGTTCGAACGCGTGTTCATGGTCTGTGGAAGGCTTTCCTCCATGTCACACAGGGAACCAAAGTTCTCCCTTGGTTCCTCTGCATCCAGATGGAAAATGAAGAAGAGGAAGAGTGGGACATCACACAAGAAAGGTTTTTATAGCCACCTGTAGAGGGAACATGTGCCATTGACACTCAACATTACTTTGGCAGCAGCTCAAGCTCTAACTGCCCATGAGACTGAGGAATGGCCAGGAAGAAGGGGAACGATGTTTGTATGACTTGACATCTACCTGGCTCTCTGGCTTCATTTATCTCTATGTCTTCCTCTCACTGTGTATTCTAGACATATTGACCCATACTGATCTTTTTCTTTTAATTTAATTTTTTTTTTTTTTTTTTTTTAGTTTTCAAAAGGCACTATAGGGTCCTGATACAGGTTGTTCTTTCTCCAAGGAAAGCTTTTAACTTCACCTAGTTGAGTCAGTTCACTTCTAATTTTCATGTAGACTCAATTCAAAGGTTTATCTTTCCAGGGATATCTGCTATACACCTTTATGGTGCCTCATATTATTATTCATAACACACAGCTTGTAACATTTGTAATATTATTTGATGAACGTTTATTTCCCCAACTAGTCTGTAGGCCTTTCAATGGCAATGACCATGCCTCTCTGCCCTCTGGTATACCACAGCTCCTTTCAAAGTGCCTAGAACATGAAGACTATTTGTTTAATTAACAAAGACAACGATTTCCACCCTCTAACTCTCAAGGATGAAACTCCCATACGCTCATGCGGTCAAGCCCTTGACCACAGAAGCAAAACTATAGGTTCTTCAAAGAAACTTGTTGTGACTTTTAAAGGTTCAAAATAGTCTGTGAATGTGTACCTTTAATTGTGTCATTGGATGTCAGGATGTAGAAAATAATTGGGAGAATGGCCAAGAATATCAGACTGTAAAAATAGATGTAGTATTTTAACGCTCTCCTGGTAAAATCTTGATCAAGTCCCGTTGCCCTTGGCTGCCAGATATGACTGTCAATGCATGGAATATAGCAGAGTTTGAATGATTTTTACATTTATTACTTCCATCTTTCTTCAGCATTTATGACTGGATTGCCTTGGTCTTTTTCATTGGCGCCTCTTAACACAGTGTAACGTTTACGCCTAGAAGTTCCCCAAGGTACACGTACCCTTGTTTTCTTAGTGTTCAACTAGCTCTTTGTGGATGATGTCACTAGTCCCACAGCATCATGGATCATCAATAAGTAAAATACGCCCAGTCTATAATTCCAGCCTAGTCTTCTCTTCTGAGTCCTGATTCTTTATTTTCTGTGCTGACCCTTACTCAAAGATGTTCTAAATCCACCCGAGGCTTAATCTGCCCCAGATTAAATTCAGGATAACTCTGCTTCCTTTCCTCATCCTTCTCCTTCAGTAATCTCCACATTCATTCCTGTTATCACCATCCACCAGTTGTGAAAGCCAAAAAAAATTATTCATCTCCTCTGACACATTTGCCATGACCAAGAGAAGGAAGAGTCTTGACTTCTAAGCCCAGGACGTCTGCTTTGGCCAACTGTGCCAACTCACATCTGGTCGTGAAATCTGGATGGGAAAAGAAAGCCAGTGCCAACTCAGCAGGATGGAAAATCTCCATGGCTTAGAAGGCTCCCAGGTTCCCGCAGAGAAAGTTCATTCTGGGCTGGGGATCCTTGTGGCAGCTGGAGTGAGATGGATGCCCAGGGGGAGAGTATCCGGGAGAGAATAGTCTCCAGAAAAGAGAAAGACAAGAGGCTTGCAAGAAGATCTGGAAAAGGCTGGCATGGAAGAATTCCCCTTAGATATTGGTAGTGCTTGCACTCCTGCCTCTGGACCAGGTGCTACCAAAGGCACCACGCACTGCTTGTCTGCCTGCTTTCCTGCCTGAGTCTATGGAGAAGCTGCGTGTTTGTTAGTGTGTGTGACCAGGTCTCTGGACCATATGCACGAGCCATGTGTTGCCTCAATTCCCAAGAACTCAGCCATTCCAGAGATTACTCCTAGTACATGAAAAAAAAAAAAAACCCTCCAAATTCCTACTTCCTGGTACAGAAAGATCGTTGGGAACAGGTAGGAACCAAGGTGGAATTCAAGTTCAAAAAATATTCCGCCAGGTTAAAGTGCGTGGGAAGGCTGTAGTCTGTCATTCAGTACAGAGATATACTTACTGACCAAGACCAGGACTGCCACCTAATGCATGTGGAAACCTCCAATTTTATCTTTCTCCCTCATTTGCGTGGGCATATATTCCCTGATTATTAGTGCTGTCACATGGACACGGACATGGTTTGGTCTCTGACTTGTGGTGTCCTCACAGTCTTTTCTCTGAGAGCTAGTGCCTTAATGGTACATTCGTACACCTTCCTAGTTAGATTATGAATGGGTTTCAGTGATTGTCTTGAGGGATCTTGATGGGTTTTACAACACTTTACAGTAGAAGAGTTTTTAGGAATAATACTGATACACTCAATACCGTAGAGTATGTGTCTTGATGACATTGGTCTATAATCAATTAATTTTAAAACTTTATTCCTGGAGGCAGCCCTAAATTAAACCAGTCCATCAGTAACCAGATTGCATCTGGGAAGGAGGCAGCTGGATTGCATGTCTGGTTAGCGGTTAACAAGCCCTTCAGCTTCCTGGGGCTCTGATGGAGGGGGGCCATCAGAACAGAGCTTTGAATGAAAAAGAAAAACGTTTAAGTGTAAGTCTTGCATATGAAGGGAGGAATCTGGCTCTGTTCTTTGAGTCAAAACTCTATAGTTATGCTTTTATGTATGTATGTATTTATTGAAGTATAGTTGACTTACAATGTTGTGTTAGTTTCAGAGGTACAGCAAAGTGATTCAGTTATACATATATATACATATATACATTATATTCTTTTTCACATTCGTTTCCATTATAGGTTATTATAAGATACTGAGTATAGTTCCCTGTGCTATACAGTAGGTCCTTGTTGTTTATCCATTTTATATACAGTAGTATGTATATGTTAATTCCAAACTCCTAATTTATCCCTTTCCCCCACCCTTTTCCCCTTTGGTAACTATAAGTTTCTTTTATATGTGTGTGAGTCTCTTTATGTTTTGTAAATAAGTTCATTTCTACCATTTTTTTAAGATTCCCCATATCAGTGATATCATATGATATTTGTCTTTCTCTGTGTGATTTACTTCACTTAGTATGCTAATCCCTAGGTTCATCTATGTTGCTGCAAATGGCATTTCCTTCTTTTTTGTGGCTGAGTAGTATTCCATTGTATAAATATACCATATCATCTTTATCCATTCATCTGTCGATGGTGGTTCATAGATGCTTTAACTTAAATAACTGATCCTCTGCAATTTTGTGTCCTCATCTCTGATCTACTCATTCTAATAGATAAAGAGAGGATATGTTATACATAGTAGGCATAGTATACTGGTATATTTTTAGCAACTGGCTCCTCCCCCAAAATTTAAAAGCCCCCATTTTTAATGTTTACTGACTAATATAGTGTAAATACCCCCACAGTGACAAATTTCTAATGACAACGATGTTACTGTCCCTGGACTTGAGAAGACAGGGGTGGTGCTATGTCATTATATAGTATCTCCACTATAGATACAATAGATGTAAATAACATCAAGGATATAGATAATAATAAAATGTAATTTTTAATGATGGATACATTTAACAACTGGCTTGCAAATCCTTGAAAATTCAGCTATCAGCATTCAACCACTGATGTGAGTTGGCTCCAGCACACCAGTAGAATGGCTTATAGCATATTCAATTATATAATTACATTCTCAACAATGAAACAGGAATATTAATTGACTTACAAATAAATTTTAAAAATTGATTATAGATCAGTTATCAAGAAACATACTATAAGATATTTGATTTAATCAGTATTATTCTTAAAATCTCTGCTGTTTTTTTTTCACAACTCACACACACACACACACTGTATTTTATTTTTACAAGAGATAAACTGACACCAAGCACTGTAAATGGGTGACCACAACAGGAGCAACAATGACTGCAATTACCACACACGAAACCCACTCACAGTATGTCATCATATTGACATTCAGTCCAGGAATCCTCCACTGTAACAGCTCCTTTACTTTGCAGTGAAAATTGATTTGTCTATTTTTTGCCTCTGAGTCCTTGTGGGATTTTTTTTTTATTCAAACACAAAGTCACAAAAATTATAATCACCCTCATCAGTTCACTCAGTCCCATGTAATTAATTTTTTTTCATCTTGATCTTTTGTTAGCACTTTTATGAGTTCATCAGTTTTCCATTAGAGTTCTGAAAATGCTTATTCATTCAGTTCAGCAGTAGAGTCAGTTACCAGAAACCTGTACTTGTCAGAGTCTTTGCCATGAATTCCTTGAAGGTGAAACCCTTTTATAGGAACATTTTTGCAAAAGCATCAGAGTACACCCAGAACTGTCTGTAAATGACAAAAGACTTAAAAATGACCACGGTTAAAGATTTGATGAAAGTTCATAATATTGCAATTGACAAGGAAATTTAGTTATTTCTGAGATATGCATTTTAAAGTAATAACTAGAATTATGACTTATAACATTATACCAGAACATATAAGATTTTTAGAAATTTCATGTAATGTCTGAAACATTTATATTAATATATTTCCATACAAATAACCCAAAGAAAGTTTAGTATTAGTTGTTTTTTTTGTTTCTTTTTTTATACTGTAGGTTCTTATTCGTCATCAATTTTATACACATCAGTGTATACGTGTCAATCCCAATTGCCCAATTCAGCACACCGCCATCCCCACCCCACTGCGGCTTTCCCCCCTTGGTGTCCATACGTTTGTTCTCTACATCTGTGTCTCAAATTCTATCCTGCAAACTGGTTCATCTGCACCATTTTTCTAGGTTCCACATACATGCATTAATATAGGCTATTTGTTTTTCTCTTTCTGACTTACTTCACTCTGTATGACAGTCTCTAGATCCATCCACGTCTCAACAAATGACTCAATTTTGTTCTTTTTTATGGCGGAGTAATATTCCATTGTATATATGTACCACAACTTCTTTTTAGGTTGCTTCCATGACCTGGCTATTGTAAATAGTGCTGCAATGAACACTGGGGTGCATGTGCCTTTTTGAATTATGGTTTTCTCTGGATATATGCCCAGTAGTGGGATTGCTGGGTCATATGGTAGTTCTATTTTTAGTTTTTTAAGGAACCTCCATACTGTTCTCCATATTGGCTGTATCAATTTACATTCCCACCAACAGTGCAAGAGGGTTCCCTTTTCTCCACACCCTCTCTAGCATTTGTTGTTTGTAGATTTTCTGATGTTGCCCATTCTAACTGGTGTGAGGTGATACCTCATTGTAGTTTTCATTTGCATTTCTCTAATAATTAGTGATGTTGAGAAGCTTTTCATGTGCTTCTTGGCCATCTGTATGTCTTCTTTGGAGAAATGTCTATTTAGCTCTTCTGCCCATTTTTGGATTGGGTTGTTTGTTTCTTTAATATTGAGCTGCATGAGCTGTTTATATATATATATATATATATATATATATATATATATATATATATATATATATTTTTTTTTTTTTTTTTTTTTTGCGGTACGCGGGCCTCTCAGTGTTGTGGCCTCTCCTGTTAAGGAGCACAGGCTCCGGACGCGCAGGCTCAGCGGCCATGGCTCACGGGCCCAGCCGCTCCACGGCATGTGGGATCCTCCCGGACCGGGGCATGAACCCATGTCCCCTGCATCGGCAGGCAGACTCTCAACCACTGCGCCACCAGGGGAGCCCTGTTTATATATTTTGGAGATTAATCCTTTGTCCATTGATTCATTTGCGAATATTTTCTCCCATTCTGAGGGTTGTCTTTTCGTCTTGTTTATGGTTTCCTTTGCTGTGCAAAAGCTTTGAAGTTTCATTAGGTCCTGTTTGTTTCTTTTTGTTTTTATTTCCATTACTCTAGGACATGGATCAAAAAAAGATCTTGCTGTGATTTATGTCAAAGAGTGTTCTTCCTATGTTTTCCTATAAGAGTTTTATAGTGTCCGGTCTTCCATTTAGGTCTCAAGTCCATTTTGAGTTTATTTTTGTGTATGGTGTTAGGGAGTGTTCTAATGTCATTCTTTTACATGTAGCTGTCCAGTTTTCCCATAATGACTTATTGAAGAGACTGTCTTTTCTCCGTTGTATTCCTTGCCTCCTTTGTCATAGATTAGTTGACCATAGGTGCGTGGGTTTATCTCTGGGCTTTCTATCTTGTTCCATTGATCTATGTTTCTGTTTTTCTGCCAGTACCATATTCTCTTGATTACTGTAGCTTTGTATTAAAGTGTGAAGTCAGGGAGTCTGATTCCTCCAGTTCTGTTTTTTTCCCTCAAGACTGCTTTGGCTATTCGGGGTCTTTTGTGTCTCCATACAAATTTTAAGATGATTTGTTTTAGTTCCATAAAAATTGCCATTGGTAATTTGATAGGGATTGCATTGAATCTGTAGATTGCTTTGGGTAGTATAGTCATTTTCACAATATTGATTCTTCCAATCCAAGAACGTGGTTTATCTCTCCATCTGTTGGTATCATCTTTAATTTCTTTCATCAGTGTCTTATAGTTTTCTGCATACAGGTCTTTTGTTTCCCTAGGTAAGTTTATTCCTAGGTATTTTATTCTTTTTGTTGCAGTGGTAAATGGGAGGGTTTCCATAATTTCTCTTTCCCCTAGTGGCTACTAATCCACAGACCAAAATGTTGGTGCATTATATATTATAACTAAGTATCTTATACAGTTGCTAATAGCCTTTGGTAGGAGTACCTCTGCAAACAGTTGGTATAAATCTACTCACCAAGGTACAGAATTGCCTATAGTCAGGATAACTACCAGACATTTCCTAAATCGCCACCTGATCTCATAACATCAAACACATCCAAGTAGTTGCTTAGTAAACCTAATCTTTCTATGTATATTTAATTTTCCTATAATGATGCTCAATGGTAGAGTGGTTTCTTAATTTCATACATATATATAAAAGTTTGTTTCTTGACATAGCTCTGGCTATAACGTGGTTCAATGGCTGTTCTTGAAGTACAGCCATTGAATCTTTGCAGTTCTATTTTGATATTGATTTCTAGTCATGCTTTTAACTTGTCCAGGTGTAAGTGGTCATTGCTGAGGCCTTTATATAAAGCAAATTTGCTCTCACTGATACCTTCTTAAAAAAAAAGATTAATTGGCACTGTAGCACTAAACGTTGTCATTGGATTGTCTAAAATTTATGGAAGTTGTGGATAAGTCAAGTAGTAGACCAATGTCTTCAACTCCTTGATATCATGTACCAATGTAGCAACGTGCTCCAGAAGAGTCTATAGAATAACAGTAGCATTCATTCTGCTGTATATCCATGTATTCAATCTATAGCCATGTAGATTTTAGGTTATTGTGAGTAGAATGTAACCATATCGTGTAGAATCTTGGTTAGATAATTCTGCAGGGCATATTAAGTGGGTGGATGAGAGAGGAAACCAGCTGCTTTATGACAAGCTAAAGTGGGGTGGAATGCTACAGGGACACACAGAAGCACGATGCCTGGCTATACAGCAGGCTCTGTAATCATGAGAGGAAACAGCAACCGGCAGAAGAGTAAATAACCAGCAGTCAAGAGCATCGTGATTAAAAGGAGTACATAGGCTCTGACATTATAAGACTAAGCTCTAAACACCATCACTTTTTATAAATGTGGCTACAGTTATAACCCAAAAAGAGCTCTTTCAAACAATTTTTGGCTACATTCACTCCAAAAAACAACATAGAAGAAAGAAAAATATGATGATGAGGAAGCTAACGTGAGGAGTGACGGTCTTATTCATTACTGTAACATATTGGTGTAGAGCCTGGGTTCAGGCACTAGCCAGCATGGGTTTGAATGTGAGCTCTACCATCTTCCTACCTGTGTGACCCTAGACAAGTAACTTAACCTCTTTATGTCTCTCTTTCCTCATTTGTGAAATGATAATTAAAATGATATCATATCTCATAAAGATGTTGTGAGCATTAAATGAAATAATGCAAAGAAAGCCCTCGGCACTGTGCCCAGCACGATGAAAATGTTCTCATCGCCACTGCCTAGAAAATAGAGTGGCAAATAACATCCATAAATACTGGGACTGAGTGAATTCACATGGCCATCAAAGACATTTTCAACAATAACCATGAAACAGGGCATACATTCCTTCAGAGGGAGATGAAAGAAATTGTTACTGCAGCACAGAAGTGCTCTATTCTCATTGAGAAACTCTCAAAACATTCTTTTTTTTTTTTTTTTTTTTTTTTTTTGCGGTACGCGGGCCTCTCACTCTTGTGGCCTCTCCCATTGCGGAGCAGAGGCTCCGGACACGCAGGCTCAGCGTCCATGGCTCACGGGCCCAGCCGCTCCGCGGCATGTGGGATCTTCCCAGACCGGGGCACGAACCCGTGTCCCCTGCATCGGCAGGCGGACTCTCAACCACTGCGCCACCAGGGAAGCCCTCAAAACATTCTTGATAGAACTTCACAGAGGGTATGGCATTGGAAGTAATTCATAATCATAGAATTATAGATTTGGATAAGATTTTAAGGATTATTTAGTGCCCTCTGCTGTAATAGGAATGTCTGCTGTAATACCCAGGAACATGTAGCCTCTGGTTACATAGCCACAGAAAATGATCTCAATGTTACTTTTAGAGATGAAATAAATACATGATAGTACATAATGGCCATTAACAAATGAATACATTTAGCGGAACTGTCAGCCTCAACTCTACAGCTTAATTATTTTGTCACATATATTTTACAACTCAATTTTTGCCCATTCTTGGTAGTTTTACATAATACTCATGCACTGTTCTGTTAATCCTTTGTCGTGTCTGCACTCTAATTATACTTAGCATCCTGACTTACAAATAATTGGAAGATATTATTTTATGATTTAAAAAACAAACAACTATTTTTGACTGAAAATATCGGAATTTCTAGGAATACTGCTTTTTAATTGAGTTATAAATAAAGTTGGAAAATATATCGAGTTATATAGATCAATGTTGAGTAAACATACTATTATGCTAATTTCATGTAGCATTATTATATGTTAATCTTGGTAGAATAAATAATAAGTAGTATGGCCCTTGACATATACATACTACTATATATAAAATTGATAACTAATAAGAACCTACAGTAGAGCACAAGGAACTCTACTCAGTACTCTGTAATGACCTATATGGGAAAAGGATCTAAAGAAGAGTGGATATATGTACATACTGATTCACTTTGCTGTACAGCAAAAACTAACACAACATTGTAAATCGACTACACTCCAATAAAAGTTAATTTAAACAAAGTAGTATAGCCCTAATTAAACTATTAAATATTCATTCACAGAATTGCTGAAATCCTAGCCATGAGCACCATCCCCTCTGCTCTCAGTGTGCTGCATCTTTGGGCTCTGAATCCTGGCTCTTCCCAGAAAGAGCCTGCAGCCTTCTCAAGTCATGATTTTTTGCTTTCCCTCAAATCACGTCCTGCTGGGCATGGGTGTATTCTCTCTTGTGTTGTCATGCTCACCAGGAGAAACCCCAGCTCACATTAATTCCAATCCCTGCGTACTCTATTCCTTATCACAGGCAACTAAGCCAGGCTGAAGAAAAACACCCACCTTGCATGACTAGTTTCCTCTGAGTTTCATGACCACTATTATTATTTTTTTTATTTTTATTTTTTTGCGGTACGCGGGCCTCTCACTGCTGTGGCCTCTCACGTTGCGGAGCACAGGCTCCAGACGCGCAGGCTCAGCGGCCATGGCTCACCAGCCCAGCCACTCCGCGGCACGTGGGATCTTCCCTGACTGTTGCACGAACCCATGTTCCCTGCATCGGCAGGTAGACTCTCAACCACTGCGCCACCAGGGAAACCCATGACCACTATTTTTAAAATATTTTTATTGCGCTTCCCTGGTGGCACAGCCAATGCAGGGGACATGGGTTTGAGCCCTGGTCCAGGAATATCCCACATGCCGTGGAGCAACTAAGCCCGTGTGCCACAACTACTGACTGAGCCTGTGCTCTAGAGCCTGCGAACCACAACTACTGAGGCTGCGTGCCACAACTACTGAAGCCCATGCACCTAGAGCCCATGCTCCGCAACAAGAGAAGCCACCGCAATGAGAAGCCCATGCACTGCAACAAAGAATAGCCCCTGCTCGCCGCAATTAGAGAAAGCCTGTGCGCAGCAACAAAGACCCAATGCAGCAAAAAGTAAAATAAATAAACTGAAAAAACAAAAAAACATTTTTTATTGAAGTATATTTGATTTACAATATTGTGTTAGTTTCAGGTGTATAGCATAGTGATTCTTTTTTCTTTTTTTTTTTGCAGAGTATTTTCCATTATAGGTTATTACAAGATACTGGGTATAATTCCCTATGCTGTGCAATAAATCCTTTTTGCTTGTCTATCTTATCTACAGTAATTTGGATCTGTTAATCCTATACTCCTAATTTGTCCCTCCACCCCTCCTTCTCCCCTTTGGTAACCATAAGTTTGTTTTCTCTGTCTAGGAGTCTGTTTTTGTTTTGTATATAGATTTATTTGTATTATTTTTTAGATTCCACATATAAGTGATATCCTATAGTATTTGTCTTTCTCTGTCGGACTTATTTCACTAAGCACACTGTTCTCTAGGTCCATCCATGTTGATGCAAATGGCAATATTTCATTTTTTATGGCTGAGTAATATTCCACTGTGTGTGTGTATACATATAAACAAACATTCCACATGTTCTTAAGCTAATCCTCTGTTGATGGGCACTTGGGTAACTTCCATGTCTTGGTTATTGTGAATAATGCTTTTATGAACATTGGGTGCATGTTTCTTTTCGAATTAGAGTTTTCATTTTTCTGGTTATATACCCAGGAGATGGATTGCTGGATATTTGTAAACATTGTGACCAACAAAGAGTTAATATCCAAAATATGCAAACAGCTCATACAACTCACTGTCAAAAAAAACAAACAACCCAAACAAAAAATGGGAAGAAGACCTAAGTAGACATTTTCCCAAAGAAGACATAGACATGACTAACAGGCACATGAAAAGGTGTTCAACATCGCTAATTATTAGAAAAATGCAAATCAATACCACAGTGAGGTATCACACCTCACACCATTCAGAATGGCTATCATCAGAAAGTCTACAAATAGAGGACCTTCAAGATGGCAGAGGAGTAAGACATGGAGATCACCTAACTCCCCCCAAATACATCAAAAATACATCTACAAGTGGAACAACTCCTACAGAACACCTACTGAATGCTGGCAGAAGACCTTGGACTTCCCAAAAGCCGTGTGTGGCTGACAGGGTCTTGGTGCTCGAGCCGGGTGTCGAGTCTGAGCCTCTTGGGGGGAGAGCCGAGTTCAGGATATTGGACCACCAGAGACCACCTAGCCCCACATAATATCAAATGGCGAAAGCTCTCCCGGTGATCTCCATCTCAATGCTAAGACCCAGCTCCACTCAATGACCAGCAAGCTATAGTGCTAGACACCACATACCAAACAATTAATAACACAGGAACACAAGCCTACCCATTAGCAGAGAGGCTGCCTAAAATCATAATAAGTTCACAGACACCCCAAAACACACCACTGGATGTGGTCCTGCCCACGAGAACACAGTCACCAGTCCCAGCCACCAGGAAGCCTACACAACCCACTGTACCAACCTTACCCACTGGGGTCAGACACTAAAAACAGCAGGAACTATGTATCTGCAGCCTTCGAAAAGGAGACCCCAAACACAGTAAGTTAAGCAAAATGAGAAGACAGAGAAATAAACATCAGATGAAGGAGCAAGGTAAAAACCCACCAGACCAAAGAAATGAAGAGGAAATCGGAAGTCTACCTGAAAAAGAATTCAGAGTAATGATAGTAAAGATTATGCAAAATCTTGGATATAGAATGGATAAAATACAAGAAATGCTTAACAAGGACCCAGAAGAAATAAAGAGCAAACAAACAATGATGAACAACACAATAAATGAAATTAAAAATCTCTAGAAGGGATCAATAGCAGAATAACTGAGGCAGAAGAACGGTTAAGTGACCTGGAAGATAAAATAGTGGAAATAACTACCGCAGAGCAGAATAAAGAAAAAAAAAAAATGAAAAGAATTGAGGACAGTCTCAGAGACATCTGGGACAACATTAACTGCACCAACATTTGAATTATAGGGGTCCCAGAAGACAAAGAGAAAAAGAAAGGGACTGAGAAAATATTTGAAGAGATTATAGTTGAAAATTCCCTAATACGGGAAAAGAAATAGTCAATCAAGTCTAGGAAGCCCAGAGAGTCCCATATAGCATAAATCCAAGGAGAAACACATCAAGACACATATTAATCAAACTATCAAAAATTAAATACAAATAAAAAATATAAAAGCAGCAAGGGAAAAGTAAGAAATAACATACAGGGCTTCCCTGGTGGCGCAGTGGTTGAGAGTCCGCCTGCCGATGCAGGGGACACGGGTTCGTGCCCCGGTCCGGGAAGATCCCACATGCCGCGGAGCGGCTAGGCCCGTGAGCCATGGCCACTGAGCCTGCGCGTCCGGAGCCTGTGCTCCGCAACGGGAGAGGCCACAACATTGAGAGGCCCGCGTAACGCAAAAAAAAAAAAAAAAAAGAAATAACATACAAGGGAATCCACATAAGGTGAACAGCTGATTTCTCAGCAGAAACTCTGCAAGCCAGAAGGGAGTGGCAGGACGTATTTAAAGTGATGAAAGGAAAAAACCTACAACAAAGATTACTCTACCCAGCAAGGATCTCATTCAAGTTTGACGGAGAAATTAAAACCTTTACAGATAAGCAGAAGCTAAGAGAATTCAGCACCACAAAACCAGGTTTACAACAAATGCTAAAGGAACTTCTCTAGGCAGGAAACACAAGAGAAGGAAAAGACCTCCAATAACAAACCCAAAACAATTAAGAAAATGGTAGTAGAAACATACATATCCATAATTACCTGAAACATGAATGGATTAAATGCTCCATGCAAAAGACATAGACTAGCTGAATGGATTCAAAAACAAGACTTGTATATATGCTGTCTACAAGAGACCCACTTCAGACCTAGGGACACATACAGACTGAAAGTGAAGGGATTGAAAAAGATATTCCATGCAAATGGAAATCAAAAGAAAGCTGGAGTAGCCATTCTCATATCAGACAAAATAGACTTTAAAATAAAGACTATTACAAGAGACAAAGAAGGACACTACATAATGATCAAGGGATCAATCCAAGAAGAAGATATAACAATTGTAAATATTTATGCACCCAACATAGGAGCACCTCAATACATAAGGCAAATGCTAACAGCCATAAAAGGGGAAATCGACAGTAGCACAATCATAGTAGGGGACTTTAACACCCCTCTTTCACCAATGGGCAGATCATCAAAAAAGAAAATAAATATGGAAACACGAGCTTTAAATGATACATTAAACAAGATGGACTTAATTGATATTTATAGGACATTCCATCCAAAAGCAACAGAATACACTTTCTTCTCAAGTGCTGATGGAACATTCTACAGGATAGACCATACCTTGGGTCACAAATCAAGCCTTGATAAATTTAAGAAAATTGAAATCATATCAAGTATCTTTTCTATTCACAACACTATGGACTAGATATCAATTACAGGAAAAAGTCTGTAAAAAGTACAAACATATGGAGGCTACACAATACACTACTAAATAACCAAGAGATTACTGAAGAAATCAGAGAGGAAATCAAAAACTACCTAGAACAAATGACAATGAAAACACAATGACCCATAACCTAGGGGATGCACCAAAAGCAGTTCTAAGAGGGAAGTTTATAGCAATACAATCCTACCTCAAGAAACAAGAAATATCTCAAATAAACAACCTAACCTTACACCTAAAGCAATTAGAGAAAGAAGAACAAAAAACCCCCAAAGTTAGCAGAAGGAAAGAAATCATAAAGATCAGATCAGAAATAAATAAAAAAGAAATGAAGGAAATGATAGCAAAGATGAATAAAACTAAAAGCTGGTTCTTTAAGAAGATAAACGAAATTGATAAACCATTAGCCAGACTCATCAAGAAAAAAACGGAGAAGACTCAAAATCAACAGAATTAGAAATGAAAAAGGAGAATTAACAACTGACACTGCAGAAATACAAAGGATCATGAGAGATTACTACATGCAACTCTATGCCAATAAAATGGACAACCTGGAGGAAATGAACAAATTCTGAGAAAAGCACAACCTTCAGAGACTGAACCAGGAAGAAATAGAAAATATAAACAGACCAATCACAAGCACTGAAATTGAAACTGTGATTAAAAATCTTCCAACAAACAAAAGCCCAGGACCGGATGGCCTCACAGGCGAATTCTATCAAACATTCAGAGAACAGCTAACACCTAGCCTTCTCAAACTCTTCCAAAATATAGCAGAGAGAGGAACACTCCCAAACTCATTCTACGAGGTCACCATCACCCTGATACCAAAACCAGACAAAGATGTCACAAAGAAAGAAAACTACAGGCCAATATCACTGATGAACATAGATGCAAAAATCCTCAGCAAAATACTAGCAAACAGAATCCAACAGCTCATTTAAAGGATTATACACCATGATCAAGTGGGGTTTATCCCAGGAGTGCAACAATTCTTCAATATATGCAAATCAATAAGTGTGATAAACCATATTAACAAATTGAAGGAGAAACACCATATGATCCTCTCAGTAGATGCAGATAATGCTTTTGACAAAATTCAACACCCATTTAGGATAAAAACCCTCCAGAAAGTAGGCATAGAGGAAACTTACCTCAACATAATAAAGGCCATACATGACAAACCCACTTCCAACATTGTTCTCAATGGTGAAAAGCTGAAACCATTTCCAGTAAGATCAGGAACAAGCCAAGGTTGCCAACTCTCACCACTATTATTCAACATAGTTTTGGAAGTTTTAGCCACAGCAATCAGAGAAGAAAAAGAAATAAAAGGAATCCAAATTGGAAAAGAAGAAGTAAAACTCTCACTGTTTGCAGATAACATGATACTGTACATAGAGAATCCTAAAGATGCCACCAGAAAACTACTAGAGCTAATCAATGAATTTGATAAAGTAGCAGGATACAGAATTAATGCATAAAAATCTCTTGCATTCCTGTACACTAATAATGAAAAATCTGAAAGAGAAATTAAGGAAACACTCCCAGTTACCATTGCAACAATAAGAATAAAATACCTAGGAATGAACCTACCTAAGAAGACAAAATACCTATATGCAGAAAACTATAAGACACTGATGAAAGAAATTAAAGATGATACAAACAGGTGGAGAGATATACCATGTTCTTGGATTGGAAGAATCAACATTGTGAAAATGACTATACTACCCAAAGCAATCTACAGATTCAGTGCAATCCCTATCAAACTACCAATGACATTTTTCAGAGAACTAGAACAAAAAATCTCACAATTTGTATGGAAACACAAAAGACCCCAAATATCCAAAGCAATCTTGAGAAATAAAAAGGAGCTGGAGCTGGAGGAATCAGGCTCCCTGACTTCAGACTATACTACAATGCTACAGTAATCAAGACAGTATGGTACTGCCACAAAAACAGAAATAGATAAATGAAACAGGATAGAAAGCCCAGAGATAAATCCATGCACATATGGTCACCTTATTTTTGATAAAGGAGGCAAGAATATACAAGGGAGAAAAGACAGCCTCTTTAATAAGTGGTTCTTGGAAAACTGGACAGCTACATGTAAAAGAATGAAATTAGAAAATTCCCTAGCACCATACACAAAAATAAACTCAAGATGGATTAAAGACCTAAATGTAAGGCCGGACACTATAAAACTCTTAGAGGAAAACATAGGCAGAACACTCTATGACATAAATCACAGCAAGATCCTTTTTGTCCCACCTCCTAGAGAAATGGAAATAAAAATAAACAAATGGGATGTAATGAAAGTTAAAAGCTTTTGCACAGCAAAGGAAACCATAGACAAGAGGAAAAGACAACCCTCAGAATGGGAGAAAATATTTGCAAACGAAGCAACTGACAAAGGATTAATCTCCAAAATATACAAACAGCTCATGCAGCTCTATATCAAAATAACAAACGACACAATCCAAAAATGGGTAGAAGACCTAAACAGACATTTCTCCAAAGATATACAGATTGCAAACAAACACATGAGAGGATTCTCAACATCACTAATCATTAGAGAAATGCAAATCAAAGCTACAATGAGATATCATCTCACACCAGTCAGAATGGCCATCATCAAAAAATCTACAAATAATAAATGCTGGATAGGGTGTGGAGAAAAGGGAACCCTCTTGCACTGTTGGTGGGAATGTACATTGATACAGCCACTATGGAGAAGAGTATGGAGGTTCCTTAAAAAACTAAAAATAGAACTACCATACAACCCAGCCATCGCACTACTGGTCATATACCCTGAGAAATCCATAACTCAAAAAGAGTCATGTAGTACAATGTTCATTGCCGCCCTATTTACAATAGCCAGGACATGGAACCAATCTAAATGTCTATCGACAGATGAGTGGATAAAGAAGATGTGACATATATACAATGTAATATTACTCAGTCATAAAAAGAAACGAAATTGAGTTATTTGTAGTGAGGTGGATGGACCTAGAGACTGTCATACAGAGTGAAGTAAGTCAGAAAGAGAAGAACAAATACCATATGCTAACACATATATATAGAATTAAAAAGAAAAAAACTTGGTTTTGAAGAACCTAGGGGCAGGACAGGAACAAAGACATAAAGACGTAGAGAATGGACTTGAGGACATGGGGAGGGGGAAGGGTAAGCTGGGACAAAGTGAGAGAGTGGCATGGACATATATACACTACCAAATGTAAAATAGATAGCTAATGGGAAGCAGCTGCATAGCACAGGGAGATCAGCTTGGTGCTTTGTGTCCCCCTAGAGGGGTTGGATAGGGAAGGTCAGAGGGAGAGGCAAGAGAGAGGAGATATGGGGATATATGTACACATATAGCTGGTTCACTTTTTTATATAGCAGAAACTAACACACCATTGTAAAACAATTATACTCCAAAAAGATGTTAAAAAAAAGTCTACAAATAATAAATGCTGGAAAGGATGTGGAGAAAACAGAACCCTAGTACACCAATTTAGACTGAGATAGATAGATAGATAGATAGATAATTCGTTTGATTTATATTGGTGGGAATGTACATTGGTGTAGCCAATATGGAAGACAGTATTGAGGTTCCTTCAAAAACTAAAAATAGAATTATCATATGATCCAGTAATTGCACTCCTGACCACTAATTTTAAATAGGCCTATGGCACTGGGCACTATCCCCACTCATCCACTCAAGACATCAGTACAGCAATTGCCTCTTTCCTGTTTCTCCAGTTATGCCTTTCTACTCTGTCACTTCCACTGACATGCTAACATGCTGTTCTTTTTGCTTTTAAATACTCAAGCAAACCTTGACCTGACTGAGTGCTCGACTTCCTACCTATTTCTCTGCCCCCCGTTACGGCACAACTCCCAGAGAAGAGTTGACTACACTCACTGTCTATACTTTCTCTCAGCCAATTATATTTTGAACACCTCCAGTTTAGGTGTGGTCCCCACTAATCTATCAAAAATGGGTCTTGTCAAGGTTTCCAATGATTTTCTCCTTGCTAACTTCAATAGTTCGTTCACATTCCTCATTTGTTAATCGATCGTATCAGCAATATTTGACACAGTTGCCACTCTCTTTACTGGAATACTTTCACTTGACTCCTGGAACCCTTTTCTTATCCATTTCCTCACCATCTCTGTGGTTGGAACTTCTGCAGAGTGCCCCAGAATCCCTTCCTCAGAGTTTCTTCCTCTATCTAAATCATCATTTAGATGGTCATGCTGAGGACCATGGCTATAAATACCATCTATACTCTGAGGACTAAATGTATATCTTTACCCAGCACTCTTCCCTGAACTCCACTCTTTCAAATCCAAACTACGTCTTCTCCATTTCAGTGATTAAATTTTCAAATGGAATGTGCTGAAAATGGAAATTCTCCAATCCCCCCAAACTTCCTCCTTGGCAGTTCCCCATCTCAGTCTTTGACAACTCCAACCTTCTAGCTTTGATCAGAAATATTGGGGTCAGGGAATTCCCTGGCGGTCCAGTGGTTAAGACTCCATACTTCCACTGCAGGGGGCATGGATTCGATCCCTGGTCAGGGAACTAAGATCCCACATGCCGCAAGGCGTGGCCAAAATATAAATATATATATATGTATATATACCCTATACACATACATATATGTCAGAGTCATCCATGGTTCTTTACTTTCTCTAACAGGTCACATGTAACCTATCAGCAAATCCTGTCTTCTGTCCCTTCAAAGTGTATCCAGAGTCTAATTACTTTTTAAAAAAATTTTTTATTTTGTATTGGAGTAGAGTTTATTTATTTTTAATATTTATTTATTTACCTATTTCTGGCTGCGTTAGGTCTTCATTGCTGTGTGTGGGCTTTCTCTAGTTGCGGCAAGCGGGGGCTGCTCTTCGTTGCGGGGCACAGGCTCTAGGCACGCGGGCTTAGGTAGTTGCAGTGCGCGGGCCTCTCATTGTGGTGATTTTTCTTGTTGCGGAGCACGGGCTCTAGGCACATGGGCTTCAGTCGTCGTGGCGCGTGGGCTCTAGAGCACAGGCTCAGTAGTTGTGGCGCACGGACTTAGTTGCTCTGCGGCATGTGAGATCTTCCCGGACCAGGGCTTGAACCCGTTGTCTTCTGCATTGGCAGGCAGATTCTTAACCACTGCGCCACCAGGGAAGCCCCAGAGTTTAATTACTTTTTGCCACTCTTGCACTACCACCCCTGGCCAGACAACCACCGTCTTTCATTTAAATTATTGCAAGTTGCTAACTGTTCTCTCTGCTTCTACTCTTGCCCCCATCTACTCATCTATGCTCAATGTATTAGCTAGAATGATTCTTCAATAATAAGTCATACTATGTGTCTCCTCTGCTCAAAATCATCCAGTTGTTTAGTATCTCACTCAGGATAAAACCCACGAGTCTTAGGGTGGCTCTGAGTGTCTCCCCTATTTCCACTCTGATCTCACTGTTAACTACTCTCCCTCTTGGTAAAGCATGTTCTACCTCAAACTTGCTCTTTCTTCTGCCTAGAACTATCCCACCTGCCTTCTTCCCTCTCTTCTTTCAAATCTCTGTTCAAATATTCCCTGAAATCAGGCCATTTCCCCGATCATCCTATAAATATAAAAATGTGGACTCCCCTTATTTTGCTACCGTAAGAGCCTTATTCCTGTTATTTACATTATTTCAGTGTTTTCCTTAGAACTCACAACACTGGCTTATTATCAATTTATTGGTTGCTATGTGAGCCCCCCGAACAAAAAACTTAAATTGCGATAGATAGATACTAGTTTTATTTACTGCTGAATCACTAGCGCTTTACAATAATGTGTGAAATCTGACACTAACTAATTTTGTGGATGAATTAATTAAGCAAGTCATTACTTACTGCATTTGTACTCTATGCTATTGATGATATTCTGTAAAACTATGTGCAAAACGATGATTTATATAGACTTACATTTTTTCCATTAATTTCCATTATGCTTTCAGAAACATGTTTCCCTGGGGAGTAAAATGACCTTAAACACACTTAAGGGGTCTAACGTTTATCTCTCAGAGCATTTTCTCTTTGTAAGCCTGCAACCTAGCCACATTCATTTCTCCTACACAACTTCCATTAAGGAGGTGTTAAAATATCCAGGTGACTCTCTAAGTATTTATTAACAACACTCCACATAGTCAATTTTGAGATGGAAGGAAATGCTTGCTAATTCTAGGGCACTCCTGAAGTCCTGGCCATGTGCAGTAACAGAAAGGTGGATATTTTCTTTTTATTAGAACGTAATGTACTGTATATTTGTGATTTGCATTTTGACATTATTGCCACTTAAAAATATGCTTAAATAATCGTATTACTTGTACATATTAGTACCCAAATTAGAAAAAAAATTATATAACTGATTTCACAAAGAAATATTTTTATTTCCAGGTTTTTTTTCTTTCCACTTTTTGCCCGTGCAATCAGAATTTTAAAAGATGAGGTGACAAAAGTTACCAGTCCTAAAATATTTGCTTACAGTATCTTTTCATATTGTACTTTGTGTGTATGTATATAAATAAATGTATATGTGTATGTGTGCATTATGCAGTTTTTCACACTTCTATTGTTACATTGCTACATTGTATCATAAATGATATGTATATTACATACCATATATATTTATATCTTTGCCACATACTGTGAGCCTCAAAATAAAGTATGGGACTTATTTTCTTATTCATTTCTGCATTTCCAAAACCTAGTTCTGTGTCTGACATGTAGTAGCTGGTCAATAAATGTTGCAATTGATCTTTAGTGCTATGTATTGCACTAAGCCAGCTTTTTACAAACTGTTATAGGAATTATACTAATTCTGCAATATCTGAATGGTATTCTAGGGTTTCACATATGGAACACTCTGAATATTAAACCCTTCTTGAAATGCTCTACTGATGATAGCATAATTAATCTAAGAAATTAAAATTACAAAAACATGTAATTCTTTTTAACATTGTTTAAGATATTACCAAACTAATTTTCCCAGTGTTTTTTTTTTATATCTCTCCCCCTGATTTCTCAAATACCCCAATTTTAGAATTAGACTGCCTTAAGATAAATACAAAGTGACTGTTGTACTATTTGTCTTAAGCCTAGGTTGAGAATGACATGAATCCACTTTACATGCCAAGTTCAACTCAGGATACAGATACAACTCTTTCCTGAGAGCTTGCAATATCACACAGCAGATAGATTGTATATATGAAAAAAATAGAGTTTTGCTTAAATGTATAAAGAACTTATATGATGCAAACAATGTCAATGGTTATCTTGTCAGCTAAATACTCAGGGGGAGCTTGAAAATGAAATGGTCCTTAAATTGCTATTTTAATAATAATCTCAGTGGAAAAATAATTATTAATCACTCTTTCTGATTAATCCTATGGTTGTAAATAGGAAGACTCAATATTAGAAAGATGCCGGATCTTTCTGGATTAATTCATACTTAGGTTAATCTGAAATAAAGAAAAATAAATCAATAGTGTTTTTGAATTAGAGACTTATTTTAGAGTTTATATGAGAATCAAGTCTGCAAGAATAATTAGGGGAATTCTGTTAAAGAGAAGCAGTGAAGGAGGGCTAGCTTTATAAGCTATTAAAACATATGATGAAGTCTGAGTAATTAAAACAGTAGGGAATGGATACAAAGAAACAGGACAGCAATATACCCAAATACATGTGGAAAAATTGTGTACATAGAAAGCGGTGTGAATGCAATTAGCAAAGTAGAAAAAATTAAGTTGTCTCTGTCTCACCCCTTACACAGGCAAAATTCCAAAGAGATCAAAGGTTGAAATGTACTAACGTGGTAGTCAGTGCAGTAGTGACTGTAATTTTATAGACAGAGGGAAAATGGATATGAAGTCATTCAAAGCAAAAATCAACAGAAACTTGTAGGTGAAGACAAATGTTTTATTTGGAGGAGGATGGAGAACGTGGTATCATAACTGGTTTGAGTTGGGATGAAATAATGCGTTTTGAGGCAATAGAAACCTGGGGATGTCCTATGTACAACATGGAAATTGTGTTTGAGGCTAAGAAATGTTTATATTCATCTGCACAGAGAAGTCTTAGATATTATGTGGTTATTTAGAGAAAAGAGCTAAGATGCGAAGAATGAACTTTTGGTCATATCCACTGAAAAGACGTGAAAGAAAGAAAGAGAGTAGTGAGATGCTAACTCGGACATAACGGTCGTTTAAAGAATGTACAGGTGACCAGCAGCATCAAATGTTGCAAAGAGGTCACCATATGTGCAGAGTGGGACAAGAGGTGCAAAGGTGGCAAAATAAGGAACGCAAGGAGATGGTGCTTCTATTTTTAACCCACAGTTTTTCTGTTTTTCACACTCTTTCAATCATCTTCAATTTCCCTTTCAAAAAAAGTGTTTACCTGATATTTAAAAGGAGATTAGTTATAGGGATCTCTTATTGTATTTTGCTAAGTACCATTTCCAAAATGCTTCTCTTATCAATGATAAATATTACATAATTATATCACCCTATACTCTAGCTAAAATAGAAATTTCACCGATGAGGAAATACATAGATAGAACAGTTTATTTCAGGAGGTGAAGAAATGTTATACAGGGATCTATTAAGGATCAGTTCTGGCAGGAGTATTATTCAGTATGTTCTAAATAATATGAAAGAGAGAGTGTAGAGTGAAATTTTCAACTCTGAAATGCCAAAGATTGTACAATATTATGAAGGAGGTAAAGTAATATCAAAATTCACTCAGGTGATCCCACTTCGGTGGGCTTTCAGAATGCCGTGCCCTAGTTCCTTAGTCTTTCCCAGATGACAAGATCATCTTGCTTCAATTTCCAAACGCATTAAAAATATGAGAAAATATAACCAGATGGTATAACTTAGATCTTAATAAAACATGTCTATGAAAGCATGGGGCTCTGCACTTACAGAAATGTGCAAGGAAATTTAATTTAGTAAAATATGTAAATTAAAAAACTCTGTATGCCTTCCCTCCAGTACATAATCCTTCTTTGTGTTATTACTTGTGATGGTTTTATCTCCTTTCTAATGTGAAAGCTTCATGGAGGCAGGGGCCGTGTCTTATTTCTATATTTGTATTCATCTTTCTATATTGTTAGGGGCTGTGCTGTTTTATGTATTATCGTATTTATTGCATGCTCCAGTGCTATCAGCTGGGCTGGGTTTTATTATTATTATTATTTTATTTACATTTTACCAGTGAGGAAGAGAACTAAGTAACTTGCTCTAGATCAGACATAACTCTTTGACTCCAAAGGGCAAATTTTTAGCCACCTTATGGTGTTGCCCCAGTACCTGAGCTGTATTAGTGCCCTTGATATAGATACGGTTTATGCAGAAAAAAGGAGTTTAAGATGGTAAAGGGTCCCAGAGCCAAGTTATGGCAAAAATAAACCACAGATATTCAATGTGGAGCCAAGAAGAAGAGATATTGAGCAATATTTTAAGGCTCTGATATCACAGGTGGATGATGTTAATTATGCTTAAATGTTATTTTTTGCTATTTTTATTTGAATCCTAAAAGAGAACTTAGAACCAGGTATGGTAGACATAACACATTTTAATTCAATAGAGAGCATTGTTGAATAACTGGCATAGTGAAACACCTGATGTGATCAGTCCTTACTGCTGGTGATCAGGCAGAGGGCAGGTGATTAGTTGTCATGGATGCTGTTGAAAAAAGTCTTAAAGTGGTGAGCTGGATTCTTCCAAGGGTTGTAAACATATAGAATTTGGTTTAATGCTCAACATATATCATATTGAACCTAAGGATTTACACTGACTTGAGAAAAGTCAAATATGTAGAGCAGGAATGTCAACTCTTCTTATTCCCTAGGATCAATCTAGATGTAAACCTCTGATTTACTTAGAGCCGTGGTATTTATATGTACATTTTTGGAGGCAGATTTAATTGCAGTTGTAAATTTGCTAAAATGCTAAATGCTTTTGATGGCATCCAACCATGTACTATTTTGGCATAATTATAATTAATATAATTAGTATTATTCTACCTATAAATATGAATGAGTGCGCTATTTAAAATAGCGTAATACTACAAATCTTCTTCCTTTCCAACTTTATATCATATTTTATGTGTGCTTTCTTATTATAGATAATAGTTACGTAAAAGTTACATAATCTTGTGGAACGTGAGAAGATGGTCATTTGACCCTAGATGTCATGAATAAACTGGGTCATGGAAACTACGTGTACGTAATTTTTAATGGAATTTTGCATAATACGCGAAGACATTTTCATGTAAATTATTTTAGTAGTCATCAGACTTTACGATTTAGAAGGAATTAGGTGACATAAAGATAATTTTTGATAGGGAGCCAAGAGAGACTCTTAAATTGTACAATATCAAATTCTATAAAGAAGCACACTTAAATATCTATTATTTGTTATTGAGAGGATTGAAAAATATTGGTCATATTACCATACTTTATTGATTCAGTCAATTAAGCCTAGATACTTATATCTAGATATATGTCTCTAGATATAATGAGATCAGATAGACAGATGGATAGATAGATACATGGATGTATAGATAGATAGATAAAACATTTACTTTTATGTTTTATCCCTATCGCATGATTATCTGGAACCTATTCTGCTTTGACCTCAGATGTTTAATTCAAGAAGCAGAAATAGAATCTTACTTTGCTTTAGGAATTGCAAAACAAAACCAGTAGGTGCCTGAGGTTGAGTACTTGAAATCATCATCATTTTAAGGCAGTGTCTTGTCTGTCTTAGACCTCGTTCCTTCCATTTTCTGGCAGCTGACACTCATTTACTCTCAATGAGTGAATAAGTAGTCGGCGAGTGCCCGTGATGTCAAGGAGCTGTCATCATCTCCATGGAGTTCGTCCAGTTAGGCAGGGCAGAAATTAAATGCGATCATGCTGACAACCCTATCTGCTCTTTTGGGCAGCCATGAGCTATACAGCAAAGCAAGTTTGTACCAAGGCTAAGGTCAGCCTTCTTACACTCTTATGAAGAACTCACAGTTAAATGCATAGTACTATTCACGTTCTTCCTTTAAGAAAGGAGATGAAGGTATATTTTTTCCTACTAACTCAAAAGGTTTCTAAGATTACTGTTAGTATTAGTTGGTCAGAAAGCCCTACAGGGAAAAAGAAAAAATAGTATAGAAACATCGATAATCTGTCATGTTTTGAGCTAATCTCAAATATACATTAGGTCAGATTTTAACTGCAGAAGTATTTCCCAAGGTTCAGTCTTCAATATGATTCTGGATTTATCTCAATCAAATATTAATTACGTCCCATGAATCCGATGATTGCCTCTGTCCTTGGACTCCCAGCACCACCTGAGCTCCTTTTCTTGGTGTTACTTTCACCTGCGTTGATGGGCCCTTAGCAGGCATTACCCAAATTCAGCAAGTCTAAAAGCAGATGAATCCCCTGTCTTCTCCAATCGCCTGTTGCATTGGTATTTTGTCACGAGTTTCTTACCAAACATAAAACTTTACTTTTTATACCTCCAAAATCTTATCAGTTAACAGATTCTTTTCTTTTGTCCTTTATAGTTTCCTTTGCCTTCAGTTCCATTATTTGATTTAATAATATTTATTATTTTCTTCATTTTATAAGAGTGACATGTTCATTTAAAGAAAATAGAAAATGCAGAAACATTTAAAGAACATAGAAATCCCTTGAGATATCATCCAGATTTAAGCGTTATTAATATTTTGAGTTACACTTCACGTTCTCCATCTTTCACTGTTAAACTAAAAAAATAATCATCTGTATCATCCAGTATTTCTCAGTCATTTCAGCAGTATTTGCTCCTTCCTGCCCCACACTATCAGTACCGCTTAAATGCCCCATACAGTTTGTTGGAGGTATTGAGGCAAATATCTTGTTCCCTTTGCCAGACTTAAAACTCTTTAAGGCCAAAGCACATGCTTATATGTTTCTTTGTAGAAAACAGATCACGTACAGTATATAATGTTAATTCACTATTTGTGGAATGAACGCACTTAGTGATACAGATCCATTTGAGTTAACTGTGAATAAGAGAGTTTAATTCGCTTCTCTAGAAGGAAAATATGTGCGAGGAAGCTGGTCAAGAGAAAATAAAATTTTTCAGAGATAATAATGGCAATACAGATTACTGCTTCAGTGAAGCACATTCTTTTGTATAAAATAAAGCCATTGTTGGGTACACAACTGCATGGAGTCATGAGGTGATATATTTATCCTCTTATCCCTCTCTCACAGAATATGCTATTCAAAATGATTGATGTAAGTATAACAAATTGTCTTTTTGTGCTATGAAAATTTTCACCACTTACTTTCATTTGTCCCCCAAGGATTCCCACTAACCAATCAGGTCTTTTTAAAGGCCTTCAGTGTAAATTATTGCTTTCTTCCATTTTATTTAAATGTGTTCCCTTCCTACCTCTTCTTTTTCTTAAAAGTAAGTCTTCCATTATTTTTTCTATTGATGATCTTGGATATTAAATTTTTACTGTCGCAACAGCCAGTAATATGTATACTTTAAAACTTTCTCCTAAAATGGTTAGATTGCATCCAGGTTTTTGCACAGATAATTAAAATTATTTCTTCTTCGGAGATTTTTTGAAAGTAAAAAAATTAAGAGATTGGAAAGGCCTGGAACATGGGCAGCATCCATGTAGTTTTCAAGACTTGACAGGGCAGAAAAAAAATGTAAGTGTAAGAGGTATGGTAACTTTGTGGGTACCTAAATACAAAAACTGCCTTTGTCTGTTTCCTGTGCGTATTCCTGTGTACAAGTTTGGAGTGAGGGGAGGTAATGCTAAAAGTGTAGCATGAATCAAAAGATTCGATTATAACATATTCTAGGTAGATATTGTCAGTTTCAGAAAAAAAGACAAACAACCCCAGTAAATTTAGTATTAGTAAAAGTAGTTAACCTGATTGTGATTTCCTGTTATTATCTCACAATGCATCAATATTTTAAATCCCATTCTTGAGACCTGATTATCTTCCTCTTAATTAGCATCTCCTTCCAAAATAATCTTGATTTATACTTGTACAAATCTAGACCCTAAAAGGTTTCAGTTGTTTTCAATACATGGTTAGTTCTGTTCAACAGATAGTCTGGTCTCTGAACGTATTAAGTCAAGTAGTTCTTCTAGATTTGGAAATGGTGCTAGTCATTTGTGAGCACATTAGCATATAAACCTATTTTGAATTAGAATATGTTCTGAAAATGTTCTATCCCCAGAGTAATTGTATTCTTGTCTTGAGCCTCGGGTGCCCCAGTGCTGTTTACACATTAGTCAGTCTCCTATATGTTTAAGAAGAAAGTATATTAATGCAAATAAGAAAGTCCCAACCTGTGGGATTGGAGTCAGGAATTTAAAACAAGCTAAAAGAGCATAAAAAATGGTAGCCGCATTGCCCGTAAATTTTTTAATGATTTTAAGGATCATTCAGATGATACTTGTGAATCTATAAGCAAAGCCATTTATGTATTTTGCTTTAAAAGTTAGTAAACCACTAGAGTATTAATTGGAAAATATTTTATTTTATTCTGTCTGTAGAAATGTGGTGAAGGGAGAAAACTACCTAGTATTTCTTAAAATTTGCTGCCCATTCATAGGTAAAAATAATTGAGACCTAACAGCAGAAATACTTGAGGTGAAAAAAAGCAGATTCATGGTTACTGAAATAGGAATCTTATGGTGCTACAATTTTACAGTCTTTATATAATGGACATTTCTTTATATATTTAAGATAAACTCTTTAAAAGTAGAATGTTCTCTTTTGTTTTCTATATCTCCCTTCAATGAGAAGAACCATTGTTAAAACTGCAAAGGAAATACATAAATTGTACCTTTTGGTAAAAGTCTAGGAGAGTTCTACATAGGAGTAATGCTTCTCATATGCATTGTGCCTTCAGTACACCCCATGCTCAAGCAGCTGGCCTAGCCTGGAACATCAGGGCACCTGCATTGTCCTCAGGCCAAACAGAAAGGTTTTTTTTTTTTTTTGCAAAATTACCTTTCAGACCTTTCAATCTGAGGAGGATTTGTTTAAACTTCCCTGTTCCCTGCTCATATGTACATAAAGTACAGAAAAGATTATTCTTACTCATAGGTGAGTCAATGGAACATGTATATATTTAACACATTCTTGAATAAAAATAAGAGGTTTTAACTGCTGTGTCAGAGAGCAGCCCCAAGCTGCAGAGGATCTTGAGCTCTGCAGAGCTCTGCGGAGGAGATGAGCTCTGCAGAGGAGATGAGCTCTGCAGAGGAGATGAGCTCTGCAGAGGAGATGCTTCAAACACAAATATCAGAATTGGGCCACCTCCTAAATGAGCAAGTTTATAGATGCATCTCTTGAGTATCCAGCCTTCTTATGTTAGTTTCTAGGAGTCTTATTTTGAAATTTCTTGTTTGCAATGTGTTCTAGACTGTGGTACCTAACGTCTCTAATATTGAGCTGATGTATCTTTAAATTGACAATATATAGTTGATATATCTTTAAATGGACAATAATAGACTCAGTGTTGTGAAGATTAAATTAGATTTTGAATTTTTTAAAAAAGAGTCTAGAACAGTCCGTAGTAGAAAGGATCATCATTTAATAAAAATAGCTATTACTATTATTAAATATGTGATTTATGTTCTTTATGTTATAAAATGACAGTCTCGCTCTCGTATGCAAAAATGCACTTTCTCATTGCATACCGTGTTAACAGCAAAATTAGTTTTCAGGTCAGAAAGACAATAAGAAATGAAAGGGAGATTATTTCAGACATTCTCTTCCTTTAGATAAATGACATTTCAAGAAACCTAAAAAAAAAAGAAAAGGGAAATGCTCAACTTACCTTTGTATTTTAAAAAGTTTTTTTAAAAGATACTACCAATGGTTTTAGAGTATAAAAGAACAAAAAAGAAATATTCTCAGGAAATCTGGCTACAGTTTATCATGGATCCCATTCTTTTTGCCAGAGATTGTTTATTTTTTAAGGCAATAAGCAAAAGAGTCAGAACTCCAAGAAAGAGTAATAAGAAGTTTTTAAAACATATATATTTCAAACGATATTTTTGGGCTTCCCTGGTGGCGCAGTAGTTGAGAGTCCACCTGCCGATGCAGGGGACACGGGTTCGTGCCCCGGTCCAGGAAGATCCCACATGCCGCGGAGCGGCTGGGCCCGTGAGCCATGGCCGCTGAGCCTGCGTGTCCAGAGCCTGTGCTCCGCAACGGGAGAGGCCACAACAGTGAGAGGCCCACATACCACAAAAAAAAAAAAAAAGATATTTTTATTTTCTAAAAACCATTGTTATTTTCAACACGAGACTGATTGTTATGATGGGAACTGCTTGTGTCACCTGTTTTAAAAAATCACATATCATTCCCAACCCAACCATCCCCACCACCACATACACAGAGAAAAATATTTGAGTATTTATTCATTAATTTGGCCTTTCCTTAATCTGAATGAAGAACTTATTATCTCAGAAAACTCATAGATTGTTTATTTTGTAATGTCCCTTCTTTAGTTCATTTCCAAAAATGCTAAATGATATTGTTAAATGTTGCTTAAAGTTAAACAAGATTAGCACCCATCACTTATATCTGGGGACAGTTTTTCTTCTACTTACATACCTGGGTGTCTTTCTCTTTTTGCTACAAGCTCTTTTGCTCATGCATCTATTTAGTAGTTATCCATGGTTTTTTTTTTGCCTTTCCACTCACTACCAAGGAGAATCAATACGACAATTTATCAAGACACTTGTAGGCAGGATAATTGGCTTCAATATATTTTCCTCTCTATTTATTTCCTCAGAGAGCTCAATGAGAAGTGTCAGACCTTTGCAGACACATTATCTTGGTTGTATCTACAAGTTATTAAACTTTCCACTGTCCCAATGAAACTCATTTGTCTGTAATTCCTGGAAGACTTTTCATCAACAGATACTATCATGGTGGTCACACAAAGGCTCTGACACAAAAGGCCTCTGACAAACATTCCATAAGAATGATGCTTACATTTTGGTCAAGTATTTCCCTAATTTCCTTCTTTCATTATTTCAGAACTTTAAGAAAATCGTTATCAGGTCTCCATGATATGCCCATGTTTATTTTGTTCATTTGGCTTATGTTGTGACTTTTGCCTACTGTAAGATCCAACAGTCCAATAGAAATATAATGCAAGTCACATGTGTGATTTTAAATTTTCCAGTAGTCGTATTTAAAAACAAGTTAAAAAAAAGATGAAATTAATTTTATGAATACATTTTATTTAATCCAGTAAATCCAAAATATTATAATTCCAACATGTAATCAATATAAAATTATTAATGGGATATTTGACTTTTTTTAATGAATTCTTCCAATTTTAGGGTATATTTTACACTTGCACCTCAGTTTGAACTAGCTGCATTTCAAGTGCTTGGTAGTAACGCTGGCTTGTGACTACCATATTGGTCAGTGCAGGATCAATTCCACACTAAAGAACATAGATTCGATGACCTTTGTGACTCCTTTCAATTCACCTTTTACATTTTTCTATTGAATGACTTCTAGATCTCTAACCTCTGTGTTCCAAGAAACAAGTAGAAGGAAGATATCTTCCTAAAGTCATTGATAGTAAAGGAAAAGGTAATTAATTTTTTTCTCATCATCATCTCTCTGCTTTTGGGAAGTGTTCCCTGTGTACACCCTTTGTCCTGTTATCATCAAGGAACACCACTTATTTCTCGGTTGTTATTCTCCCCTTGATACACTTAAATGCATTTTGAACTTTTATTTCAATATCCTGTAAATCCCATTTAATTTTAAAGTAATACATTAGTATAATTTGTTTTTACTACAGTTAACCTTTCATTTCCTGCTAATACTTGAGTTCCTCTTATAAATATATTTAAATGGTCATGATGTAATAAAGGTAAATTGACTAATAACTGATTAGGTTATGAACGATTGTCCATAGATAGACTTTATTTACATAAGCTATGTTTATATGCTCCCTAAGTAAGGAGTTAAGGAAATGCATATAAATGTCAGCAAAGTATGAATTTTACTAGTAACCTAAGCTCATAGACAAAAGTTGGTTAGAAAATTTCAGTAAAAAATTTTTCCATCAGATAGGCTTAAATATAACCAGCAAAGCCAGAGACACTAAGAAAAAAGAGAAATCAGGGACTATGAATGGTTACTCAGGTGTGAAGAGGTGGTGCAGTGATGGAGAAAGGGCCACAGTCATGTCTACTGGGGATTTACCTTGTAACATTACGACCATCCAGCTGAATGCAAAACCCACGGGGAAAACGGTACGGTAGACTTGTTGAATGTTGTGCCTACAGTGTTTTCTCTGCATGCCTTTAAAAAAGACGATAAAGTCAGTATGGCCCGTAATAATGTACAGTCATCCTGAAGAAGAAAACTGGGCTCCACTGCAATTCACTGCAACAGTTTTGCTTATAAAATACCACACATTTGGGTGACCTAGAAAAACTGAAGTTTTGGAAGAAAGCATTACAGAAGCTAGTGAACTGTGGCCATTATCATACCAAAAAGAAAACAAAAGAAACTGGGTGATTGCTTTTTAATTTTCTATCTACCACTCTATACATACAGCTATGGTGCTGCCTACATCCATGTTTCACAGATTATGAGAACATATAAAAACAAGATTAGACCTTTATTTGAGAAAAAGTACAGGATAATGTTACCGTTTTAATTCCTTGTGTTATAAAATCCTAATCATGCTGATTTGAGGCGAACGTGGGGGATAGAAGTAGTCAACAACAGTTGAACACCTACTAAGTAACAAAACTGAGTTCTTCTGGCTGCCTTACTCGGTCTCTGTCAGTGTTCACCACAGCTGTGGGCTTTTAATTATCTTTTCCCAAAAGTGGAGGACACTGAGGGAGGTACGGCAGAAAGAAAAAACATACCGTATGCTAACACATATATGTGGAATCTAGGGGGAAAAAAAGGTTCTGAAGAACCTAGGGGCAGGACAGGAATAAAGATGCAGACGTAGAGAATGGACTTGAGGACACGGGGAGAGGAAAGGGTAGGCTGGGATGAAGTGAGAGAGTGGCATGGACATATATACACTACCAAATGTAAAATAGATAGCTAGTGGGAAGCAGCCGCATAGCACAGGGAGATCAGCTCAGTGCTTTGTGACCACCTAGAGGGGTGGGACAGGGACGGTGGGAGGGAGACACAAGAGGGAGGACATATGGGGATGTATGTATATGTATAGCTGATTCACTTTGTTATACAGCAGAAACTAACACACCATTGTAAAGGAATCACACTCCAATAAAGACGTTAAAAAATAAATAAATAAAATAAGTTTAAAAAAAAAGAAATTAAATTTCACAGGACTCCACAATTATTAACAGAAAATCAACTGAAAAGCCAGGTCCATACACCTGCAAAGCTCAATTCTTCGCACATTGCTTCCAGGCCAGGATAAAGCTAGAAATTTCACTTCTGAGTTTTGCCACTTACGCTCCTAAATAGGCACGTGGTACATTGTACCTTCTTATGAATCACTAGATTCACCAGTGTACATATTAGAGCCAGACGGAGAGGCTAAGGGATTGCCCCAATGAAACAGTAAATATATAATAGAAACCAGATATTAAAGTCTACTTTGTATCAGAATGAAAGTCCCATTTAAATATTAAACAAGTATACAAAAATATAGCTGGGAAGTAATTTTTGCAGGTGTTGTTGGTGCCGTCCTCCTATCTCATTAGCGCACACCATTCTCGGACATTCCAACTGGAAACAACTGGGACTCTTTCTGAAGGCTTTTCTGCCCAAGGTATCTGGCTCAAGAGAAGGGTGCACAGAAGTGCCAGGGGTTAATATCACCAGGGAGCAGTCCTGATCAATGACTGACAGCATTGGTGGATTAATATCCTAGTTCCTTTGTTCCTTGGTTGGGGTAAAGAGCCATAGTCTGCGCCATCTCCCAGAGTCGTCCAGTGGGATCGGGCTCCAGAGTTCTCCAGGTACGCACAGAGAACATGCTTTACTGACTTCCGCTATCCTGTGCCTCATTCCCCCTCTCATACTGGTGCTTCTCGGGATCACTTCCCCATCAAAAATATTGGCATTCACCTATTTGTTCAAGATCTTCTTACGAAGGAATTCAACTTACTTTACAGTTGTAGCTCTGGAAGTTGGAATTTTAACATCAGAATCAAGATTGGTGCTCTTTTAAAATTTCATTCAGGACCACCTGCCTCACCCACGCCCCCCCGCCACCCACCAAATGTAGCAAAAGAAGGAAGGATAATCCATAAGGGAGAGGGCAAAGGGTTTATAGGAGTGAGAGAGGTTAGGAGAGAAACAGGAAGAGAAAATAAAAAGGGAGGTGAAAAGAAAGAGGGAATCAAACCTAGGAAACATAATTGAGAAAATAAAGTTGCGAGGAAGGCAGAAAGTAAGATTATTTTGAAATGGTTTGGTGAAAATTTGGACAATAACAACAGAGTGATTTCAAATATGAAAGAGAGAGAGAGAGGGAGAAGAAAGGGAATTATTTTGTTCGTTTGTTTTTGCGGTACGCGAGCCTCTCACTGCTGTGGCCTCTCCTGTTACGGAGCACACGCTCCGGACGCGCAGGCTCAGTGGCCGTGGCTCACGGGCCCAGCCACTCCGCGGCATGTGGGATCCTCCCGGACCGGGGCATGAACCCGTGTCCCTGCATCGGCAGGCGGACTCCCAACCACTGCGCCACCAGGGAAGCCCGAAAGGGAATTATTTTTATGTGTATTGGTCTGGGTGGAAGAATTTCAACAAATAAGTGAAGCTTCCAGTAAAGATGATGGTTATTCAGTATAAGGATGGACTTGCTAATCAAGATCACTTGCCAGGGTAAAGCCACCTCTCCATGACTTAACCCCTGCATTGCTGAAATTGTTCAGATTGTATGGTATTTCTCAGAGAGTGTGTGACATGAGTTTGGATTTTGTTATTCTATAGTCCCCACCAATTCCGTGAATGTACATATCAAAGAAGAAAAATTAAGATGATGGAGGGAGGCATTTCTTAACAGTCAGCTAACATCTTCAGACCTACTTAATACTTTGTAATATAATTTAATCTTGAAACGTCTAGTTTTTCAGGGAGTTTAGCATCTCTTATAGTATACTTGTGCCAGTTTTCCAACAGTCCTTTTCCAATGTCCAAAGAAGGTTGGCTTATTTGAAATTCAAGAGACATTACAGAGTACCTGCTCTATATCAGGGACTATTTCACCTCACTGGGAAATGAGGGTCTCTACAGAGTTATCACTTGTACTGAAACAGGCAATGATGAAATAAGGTGTAGTTTATTCTATGGACTAAAACCTAAAATTGTGTAATGGGCTTAGTTATTGTGAATACTTCTTTCTAGTTGACTATCATTAAAATATTGGGTGAAACAGAAAAAGGGCTGGGTCCAGGAAACCTCTTCTTGTTCCACATTTAGCTGGAACTAGCTGTGTAGCCTTAGAAAGTCATTTAACTTTGATGAACTATGTTCCTTTGTCTATAAAATAGGGAGGTTGAATGATACCCCAACATTCTACAACCTGGAGTCCGCGAATAGACTTTCAATTTGTGCTTCAGATGTATTGAAACTGAATGCAAAAATTGGTGGACCTGCACATTTTTTTATGAAACAAAGAACACAGTTATTAGTCAGATTCTCAAAGGATGCTGTCATTCAGAACATTTTAAGGATTGCTGGATTGTAATGGCTTGAAGATCTTACTTTTGTCTGATATTCTTTGCTTCATTATTCTTTGAGTCATTCATTACCTCTCTGTAGAGATTTTGTATAGCCATTTTTATGAAACAAAATTGTCCCTGAAATAAATATAAAAGTTACATATAAACTTGAAATAATGGTTTATCAGCCATGAAGTTTTTCACATATAAAGGGATAGTTTACGTTCTTTGACAATTAAAAATTGATCTGTTGTCCAATGTTAGGACAAACTAAAACTGTGATGTATAGTTGGACAGAAATACAACAAGAAACAGGGCATTTAAAAAATCCTAGTAGTAGTGGCTAAAGTAAAACAAAAAGTATTTTTCTTTTAGGAGGCTTGTGAAAGTCAAGTATAAAAAATAAAATCTGAGGTCCTTCAGAATGTAAAGAGGTTAATAAATGCACCACATATAAAAATGACTAAAAGAAATGAGTTTCTTAAAGAAATAAGGCAATGTTTATCTGAGTTGACTATTACCTTAATTCATACTATCAGTATGTCTTAATAATATTTATTTGATTTTTGTTGTGGGGTTGTTATTTGGTTTGCTTTTATTTCTTGCTCTCTTTTCTGCCAGGTTAAGAAAAAGAAATAAAAATATAGGAAACAAGTAAAAAAAAAAAAACTCTTGAGAAAGTAGTTTGTTGGATTGGATGTTCATCACTCCTTGAACCTTCAGATTCGCTGCTCAGCATGCAGCAGACATGCTGCCTCATTGAAAGAAGGTTCAATTATTATTTTTTTTTTTAGGTTCAATTATTTTATGGGCTATAGTTCAGAAGAAAAATCACCTGTTTCATAGGCATGTATTGAGAAAAGCTTGAAAGAGGGTAATATAGTATGGAGGTCCAATATCTTTAACCCTTGTAATTTTTACACAGTTATTTTTGATATACAAATCATGTTATTTCTCTCAAAATAGTCATCCATTAAGATAAAGCTTGTGATTTTTACATTTTAGGATTTTCTTTCCAAAGTTGAGCTAAATTAACCAGAGATCACAATATGTATTATTTTAGGATAATGCTTTCAAATTATTTAAAACCTATCTGTATCACACAAAGATGATATCTAAGAAAAGAACATGACCATAATTTTTAGGAAGGATGTTCCCATGAGTATGAATAAATATATTTTCCAAAATCCAAAGCATAATTAACCCATATCTATAATTCAATCCCGAGGCAGCAAAGCAACTCGGAGCATGTAAGCATAGGCATACTTGTTTTACCTGATAAGAGCAGAATGCTAGTTTTTCTTACTTTTGTTAAACGCTTGACTTGAATCTCAACTCATCTTGTTGAAAAAAATGTATATATGTTTATACAAAATAATTGAAGCCAAGTGAAAGTAAGGATAACTGTGTCAAACATGATATAAACAGAAAAATACAAGTGAAATTCCTAAAATTAAAAAAATAATTATATTATAAAAATCCTTTTAAAAACTCATAAAAGTGTAAAGAAAGCATCATGAAAGTTAATGAAATGTAGCTAATTTTAACATTAAGTAGTCAGAGATTAGTGTGTAATATTTAAATTATCTTTGCCTAATTTCTTACTATCTTCAACACCATTTGTTAAATATAAGGTATACCAAATCCTAATGATGGATTAAACCCAAATTCAAAATATTGTATGAAGAAAAATATTCTCTCTTTATTATCTCTATACATTTTGTGCAGCACTTAAAGAAGTAGGGGAAAACTTATTTCACTTAACAAGAGTTAAGAAGATGCAGTTATAGTTTTGTTAATGTTAACTCCCTATATGAATGTGGCCAATCTCTATAGCCTAGTTGACCTTCATTATTCCTATAAAGGAAGTCTGTTCATTCATTCATAGTATGGAATCCGATCATATATCATCTGTGAAAATAGCGAAGTTAAGTTAGTGTAATATAAGTTGATAAGGATTTGTGACTATGATTTGACTATACATGACTGCATTTTTCCTGCATCTGACATATCGTGTTAATGACACCTGTTGGATCTTGTCATACCTACAGCCTCATTGTGACTGTGGGGGCTCATGGTTGACAGTGCTGCGTGGTACTTGATTCAAAAAGGTCCTTGCCAGAGATGTAGAGCAGTGCGGTGCATTGATAATTACTAGCTAGCTCCTTCACCTTTCTTCCCATAAATGTTAATCGTAGCCTTGAAATTGCAAGGCATTTCTTTAGCACTTCTGTTTTTCTTGTGAGAAATAGAGACTGAAGGAGGTAAATCAGTATTACCAAGGGGACTACAGGTTGAGAATTCTACCCCACGACCCCAGTCCTGAAATGCAGAGGCTAGGTGATGTTTGTAAATACACTATCCTAACTCTTATAGCCTTTTCTAACTCCTTAAAGTTGAGTCCCATATATTCCACATGTATTATGCCACATTTGTCTTGAAATACACTGGAAACATTACACTTACCCTAGCAGAGAAGAATTTTGTGATGATTGAATCAGATTCCATATGAGAGAGCATTTTGAAAAGGACAGCACTGTATATTGTTATTAACATCACTTCTATGTAAACTCACCTCTCTCCAGGTTCTTTCTCGTCTTTAGGAGCTCATTTCATGCCTGGGATTTAACTGACTACTTTTTTAAAAATTTGAAAAACCAAGTAATTTTAAATATCAAGTGGTGAGAGGGGAGGAAATAAAGTGACCTTTTACATTATTCTGGAATTGTTAAGATCTGTGATATTTTATCATCTCCATTAACTTTGTCATCTCGTACTCTGCATACTTTAGAGATTTCCTGACTTAATCACAGTGTACTGGAACAGATACCCAATATTGATCCTGACCTTGACTCAGTTTCCTACAGTGGCAAATGCCAAGCTAGAGTGAAATTTAAGAAGGCACAATGATAAAGAACCCCCTTTGTTATGTGTCACTATAAAGTTTTGCAACCCCTCTTTTTAAAATTAAACTTTTTATTTTAGAATAGATTTAGATTTACAGAAAAGTTGTGAAGAAAGTAGAGTCCCCATTTCCCATATAACCAATGGCCAGTTTCCTCTAAACATCTTACCTCAGTGTGTTAACATTTGCCACAATTAAAAAACCAATATTCATATATTATTAAGTTCAATCTTTATTCCAGTCTCCTTAGGTATTACCTAATTCACTCTCTGTTACAGGGATCCCATCCAGTTTACCAATTACATTTAGTCATTATGTCTCCCTGGGATTTTCTTGTCTGACGGTTTCTCAGAGTTAATTTGCTTTTGATGACCTTGACAGTTTTGAGGAGTTCTGGTTAGGAAATTTGTAGAATGTCCATCAGATGGTCTGATGTTCTTCTCATGATTAGACTGGTATTATTGATTTTGGAGAGGAAGATCACACAAGTTAAGTGCCATTCTCATCACATGATATCTAGGGTATGTACTATCAAGATGCTTCATTACGGTCAAGGTTAATCTTGATTACCTAGATTAGGTCAGGTTGTTTGTTTTCTCTACTGTAAAGTAAACCCTTTGTGGAAGGAAGTCACTGTGTACAGCTCACATTTAAGGATTGGGGATTTATGTCCTACTTCTTTGAAGGCACATTATCAACATAAATTACTTGGAATTATTCTTCATGGGGAATGTATCTATTCTCCCTGTTTATGTAATTAATCCCTGATTTATATCTGCTTGGACACATGAATATTGATTTTATACTTTGGTCATCTAATTCTGCTTTATGTATTTGTTGCTAAAATTGTTCCAGCTTTGGCCACTGGAGGGCGCTTTCAGTTGTCCTGTGTCCCTTTGACATACCCTCATCATTGAAGTTTTGTTTCTTTGTTTTTTTTTTTGCGGTATGCGGGCCTCTCACTGCTGTGGCCTCTCCCGTTACGGAGCACACGCTCCGGATGCGCAGGCTCAGCGGCCATGGCTCACGGGCCCAGCAGCTCCGTGGCATGTGGGATCCTCCCGGACCGGGGCACGAACCCGTGTCCCCTGCATCAGCA